>NC_059107.1:93013451-93613451 GCF_020740685.1 Jaculus jaculus | reverse complement strand
GGCTAGGATGACAGGCATGTGGTACCATGGACAGCTTGTCTCAAGGTGTTTTTTGTTGTTGTTGTTTTTGGTTGTTTTTTTGAGGTAAGGTCTCACCCTAGCACAGGGTGACCTTGTACTCACTCTGTAGTCTCAGGCGTCATGGCCTCAAATTCAGCGTGATCCTCCTACCTCTTCCTCCTGTGTGCTGGGATTAAAGGTGTATACCCCACACCATTTTAACCATATGCATGTATTTCCTAGTATTAAAAAGAACTTTAAGCTGGGCGTGGTGGCGCACACCTTTAATCCCAGCACTCAGGAGGCAGAGGTAGGAGAATCTCCGAGAGTTCGAGGCTACCCTGAGACTACATAGTGAATTCCAGGTCAGCCTGAGCCAGAGTGAGACCCTACCTCGAAAAAAAAAAAAAAAAAGAACTTTTAGTGGCCTGGGAATGGAGCTTAGTTGGATGCAGAAAGCCCCGGGTTAGGATCCCACAAACCACATACAACCATAGAGGCTTGTACCTGAAATTCCTACACTCCACAGGTAGAGGCAGGAGAATCAGAAGGTCATTCTTGGCTACATAGTGAATTCAAGGCCAGCTTGGACTACATGACACCTTGACTCTAGATAAATAATTAATTAACTTAAAAATGCAGACAAAAATAGGGGTGCTAGGTATGGTAGCATATGCCTTTATCCCAGCACTCAAGAGGCAGAAGTAGGAAGATCACTCTTGAGTTTGAGGCCAGGCTGAGACTACAAAGTGAATTCTAGGTCAGCCTGGGTTAGAGCAAATCCCTACCTTGAAAAGCCAAAAAAAAAAAAAAAGTGGGGGGATTGCTGAGAATTGAGTGTGGTGACACATGTCTTTAATACCAGCACTTGGGAGGTCAAAGTAGAATTGCTGTGAGTTTGAGGCCAGCCTGAGCTGTAGAGTGAATTACAGGTCAGCCTGGGCTAGAGTGAGACCTTGCATGCATGCATACATACATTAAAAAATAAATAGGTTGCTGGAGAAGTGTCTCCGAGAATAAGAGCTCTTGCCACACAAACATGAGGGCCTGATTGCCCTGAGTTCAGTCTCCAGCACCCACATAAAACAGCTGAGGGTAGCCACACAGACCTGTAACCCTAGTCCCATTGGAGGGTTTAGAGACCAGAGAATTGCTGGAGCTCACTGGTCAGCCCACCTGACTCTGCAAGCAAGCACCTTAAACTACTGAGCATTTCCAGAGCCCAGCCAGTGTGACTGAAAGCAGCAGCTCCTGCCCAGTGACAGACTCCATCTCAAGGCAACACACAGATGAGCAATACTGGAGGACAGGCAACATCCTGTAGCCTCTGCATGCATGCACATGGAGCACATGCACACACACACACACACACACACACACACACACACTCGCAAATGCATAAATAAAAATCAGTAGATAAATAAATAAACATACACGCCTTTAATCCTAGCACTTGCGTGACAGAGGTAGGAGGATTGCTGTGAATTCGAGGCCACCCTGAGACTACGTAGTGAATTCTAGGTCAGCCTGGGCTAGAGTGAGACCTTTCCTCGAAAGAACAAAAGAAAACAAACATATAAACTAAACTGCCGGGCTTGGTGGTGCACGTCCAGCACTCAGGAAACTGAGGTAGAAGGATCACCACGAGTTCAAGTCCATATGGAGCTACAGAGTAAGTTCGAGGTTAGCCTGGGCTCAAGTGAGACCCTGCTTCAAACAAACGTGTGTGTGTGTGTGTGTGTGTGTGTGTGTGTAGTAACAGAAAGAGAGCTCCAAAATCAGATTATTCTCTTGTGCATTTAAGTATTAAAATGATGGAATTTTAGGGGCTAAGGATGTTGCTTACTAGTAGACCTGTAGGTTTGTATTCACCAGACCCTGGATTCCATCTCCAACAGGCGTGCGCGCACGTGCGCGCGCACACACACACACAGCTTTGATTTCAGCATTATTGAACATGCTTGCTAGTGTGTTTTGTTCATTTTGATTAATTTTTTTTCTCAAATTTTTTAACTCAGATGGTGCCTCTGGAGACCATGGGGACTCTGCCAGTCTTGGTGCCATCAACCCTGCCTATAGTAACTCCTCACTTCCACTGTCTACTGGGAACTCAGAGGAGCCCTTCACCACCTACTTTGATGAGAAGATCCCCATTCCTGAGGAGGAGGAGGTCAGTGATGGGTCCTTGCAGGGGACCCTGAAGCCTGAATATAGCTTGTGTGTGAAAGGTCTGCTGGCCATGTCAAGCTTAACAGCATTAGGTCTTTTTTTAAAAAATTTTTATTTATTATTATTTGTGAGAGAGAAAAGGCAGATAGAGAGAGAGAATGAGCACACCGGGGCTTTCATCTGCTGCAAATGGACTCTAGATGCATATGCCACCTTGTAAATCTGGCTTACATGGGTCCTGGGGGATCAAACCTAGGTCTTTTGGTTTTGAAAACAAGTGCCTTAACTGCTAAGCCATCCCTCCAGCCCCATAGGTCTTATTATTTTTTTTCTTCTTAAGTTTTCTTTTTTTTTTTTTTTTGGACAGAGAAAGAGGGAGAAAAAGAGAATGGGCAAGCCAGGGCCTCCAACCACTGCAAATGAACTCCAGATGCATGTGCCCCCTTGTGCATCTGTCTAACGTGGGTCCTGGGGAATCACACCTGGGTCCTTTGGCTTTGCAGGCAAATGTTTTAACCACTAAGCCATCCCTCTAGACCTTTTTTTTTTCCTTTAAAAATATTTATATTTTTATTTATTTATTTGAAAGAGAGGCAGATTTGAAAGACAAATGGGTATGCTAGAGCCTTTAGCCACTGAAAACTCATGTGTCACCATGTGCATCTGGGCTTATATGTGTACTGGGGAATCAAACCTGTGTCCTTAGGCTTTCCAGGCAAGCACCTTAACTGATGAGCCATCTTTCCAGCCCATGCTTTAGGTCTTTTTGACAGTCAATTTCTGACAACTAGATTTTGCAACCAGAATAAATAATCCACACAGGATGTGATGGCACATGCCTTTAATCCCAGCACTTGGGAGGCAGAGGTAGGAGGATCACCATGAGTTCCAGGTCACCCTGAGACTACATAGTGAATTCTAGGTCACTCTGGGCTAGAGTGAGACCCTATCTTAAAAAACCAAAATAAATAAATAATCCAGTAAGGATCAGGGATTTCAAAAGTAGATGTTAAGGGGCTTTAGGGAGAATTTTGTCTTATTTTAGTGAATGTTCACTAGTTATTTATTTGAGAGAGAGAGAGAGGCAGATAACATAGAGAGAATGGGTGCCTCCAGCCACTGTACATGCACTCCAGCTGCATGTGCCACCTTGTGCATTTGGCTTTATGTGTGTACTAGAGAACCAAACCCTGGTCCTTGGGCTTTGCAGACAAGCACCTTAACTGCTGAGCTATCTCTCCAGCCCATTTAGTGACTTTTTTGTTTGTTTGTTTGTTTGAGGTAGGGTCTCACTCTGGTCCAAGCTGACCTGGAATTCACTATGTAGTCTCAGGGTGGCCTTGAACTCATGGTGATCCTCCTACCCCTGCCTCCCAAGTGCTGGGATTAAAGGCATGTGCCACCACACCCAGCTCCCCAGATTTTTTTAAAATTTATTTGAGGGAGAGAATGGGCACCCCAAGGCCTCCTGCCACTACATATGAAATCCAGACACATGTGCCACATTGTGCATCTGCCTTTTACATGGGTACTGGGGAATTTGAACCCAAGCCAACAGGTTTTGTAAGCAGTAGTCTTTACCCACTGAGCCATCTTTCCAACTCCTCTTGAGCATTTCTTTTTCCAATGTGACACTCTTGTCCTTGGGTAGTGATTGGGCACAAAGGTACCAGGTACTCTGGTTTTATAATGAGATGCTGATGAAAGGAGCTGGTTGAGAAAGGGCTATCACAGAGAAGTGGCCAACTTGATAAAAAGTGGAGAAGCAGCTGGGCCTGGTGGCTTATGTCTTTAATCCCAGAACTTGGGAGGTAAAGTTAGGTAAATTGCCATCAGTTCAAGGCCACCCTGAGACTATATAGTGAGCCTGGACTAGAGCAAGAGCCAACTTCAAAAAACAAAAATAAATAAAAAGTGGAGAAGCTGGATGTGAAACATGGACCCATGAAATTTAGCCTTCATCCTTTTATCTTTGTGAAGCTGTTATTGCTCCTTGATATGTGATGAGAAATTGGACACTCAGGTTGATCTCCTTTCCTCTCTCTTGTAGTACTCTTGTTTTAGCTTTCGCAAACTCTGGGCATTCACGGGACCCGGCTTTCTTATGAGCATTGCCTATCTGGATCCAGGAAACATTGAATCTGACCTGCAGTCTGGGGCAGTGGCTGGATTTAAGGTGAACGTCAGGTTTTACCCCACCCTTATTAATAATAATGGTTATTATGACTAATTATCAACATTATCTAGTGCTGGGGATTGAACCCAGACCCTTGGGCATATTATCCCTACCCTTTTAAATACATATCATACTCTCCCATCCTCTGCTCTGCTTATTGGCCAGATTTAGTTATCCCTAACAACATGGGTTTGAACTGTGCAAGTCCACTTATGTGGATTCTTTTTTAAAACTGAAATATAGCAGCTGTGGTAGCATACACCTTAATCCCGACACTTGGGAGGCAGAAAGAGGTAGGAGGATCACTGTGAGTTCAAGGATGCCCTGAGACTACATAGTGAATTCCAGGTCTGCCTGGGCTAGAGAGAGACCCTACCTTGAAAAACCAACCACCCCCCCCCAAAAAAACCCTAAAATATTTATTCATTTATTTAGGAGAGAAAGAACGAGAAAGGGAAAGAGAGAGAGAATAGGTGTATCAGGGCCTCCTGCCACTGCCAGTGAACTCCAAACACATGCATCACTTTTTGCATATGGCTTTTCATGAGTACTGGTGAATTGAACCCAGGCCATCTGGCTTTTCAAGCAGAACCTCTAAGTGCTGAGCTATCTCTTCAGCCCCATGTGTGGATCCTTTTATAAATTTGCAACAACTTATTAAAAAAAAAAAAAAAAAAACCTCTTTGAATGATTTACATAGCCTAGAAATATTGAAAAAATTAATAAAAAGTAGGTATGTTATGAATGAATAAAACATATATTGATAATCTATTTTGTAATTTAATACCCTAAGGTATATAATAATCTATTATAAATAGCTAAAGTTTATCCAATCTTATGCACATATATATATATATATATATATGGTTTATATTAGGGCTATTCCTAGTTAAAGAAATGTAAGTAAATGTAAGATGTAGTATTAAATCCTAACTACATAAAATTATTTTGTTTTAAGCTAGGCATGGTGGTGAACACCTTTAACCCCAGCACTTGGAAGGGTGAGGTAGGAGGATCACTGTGAGTTTAAGGCCACTCTGAGACTACTTAGTGGATTCCAGGTCAGCCTGAACTAGAGTGAGAACCTATCTCAAAAAAAAAAAAAGATTATTTTACTTTATTTAAGAGAGAGAGAAAGAGAATGGGCATGCCTGGGCCTCTAGCCACTGCAAACTACAGACGCATGCACCACCATATGCATCTGACTTATGTGGGCTCTGGGGAGTTGAACCTGGGTCCTTAGGCTTCACAGGCAAGCACCTTACCCACTAAGCCATCTCTCCAGCCCCCAAACTTAAGTGATAGCCAGCTCCATTTTGTGATTATTTATTTTAGAATGCTATGACTAGTCTTCTCTGCATGAGCTGTTTGTCTCCAGTAATTCATGCCTAATGAATGTTTATGGGACATTGTTCTTAGTTGCTCTGGATCCTCCTGTTTGCCACCATTGTGGGGCTGCTGCTCCAACGGCTTGCAGCTAGACTAGGTGTGGTCACTGGGCTGCATCTTGCTGAAGTATGTCACCGTCAGTATCCAAAGGTGAGCAATATTCTGTCCTAGTTACCTCTTTCTCATGGGACTCTGCTTGTCTGGTATTACTTGCTGGCCCCATTGACTTGAAGCAGTGAAGAACTTTGGGTCAGTGATCCTGAAGACTGGGCATACCAAGGGAAATCCTACTGCCTCCCTGTTGCCAAATTATGTGCTTCCCCTTCTTCAAAATCTACTTTGAGCCAGGCGTGGTGGTGCACACCTTTAAGCTCAGCACTTGGGAGGCAGAGGTAGGAGGATCATCATGAGTTTCAGGCCACCCTGTAACTGCATAGTGAATTCCAGATCCTCCTGCCTCAGCTGGGTTCAAAAGCATGCGTTACCACCACACCTGAAATTCCATTCTTGGGAGGGAAGAAAGGAGAATGAATGGAAAAAAAGTAAGGCCCTATAGGGTTCAGGAGGCAGAGGTAGTAGGAGGATCGCCATGAGTTCAAGGCTAGCCTGAGACCACACAGTGTGAATTCCAGGTCAGCCTGGGCGAGCGTAAGACTCTACCCAAAGATAAACATACAAACAGAACTGAGTTTGATGAGTTGCTACCCCAGCTTTGGCTCATAGGCTGTACCACAGGAAACACACTTTCCTTCTCTCTGGAGCTACTGTGCAGTGATATGCCATGTGGGGCCCAGCTGTGGCACTTCCTCTCCAGCCTAGAGGCTTAGAAAACACTGCCCATGGGTCTTTGCCAAAACAAAGGGAAAAGTTCTTAGACATGAATAATCAGAACCACTCTTGCTGTGTAGGTCCCAAGAATCATCCTGTGGCTGATGGTGGAGTTGGCCATCATTGGCTCTGACATGCAGGAAGTCATTGGCTCAGCCATTGCCATCAATCTCCTGTCTGTAGGAAGGTGAGGAGATCTTCTCTAGAAAGTTCTATGGGTATTGTGCTATATTTCAAAGCCAAGGTAAGAGGATTACCATGAGTTCAAGGCCACTCTGAGAATGAATTCCAGGTCAACCTGGGCTAGAGTGAGACCCTACCTTGAAAAAATAAAACAAAAACAAACAAACAAAAAAATAATCAAAGCCAAGGTAAAAAAAAATAAATAAATAAAAAGTTTTGATTTTCAAGTTCCTATTCATCTCTTATGAAGCCTTCTGGAACTGCCTTCGTCTCTCCCTGCCCATGCCACCTCCACATCGTCCATTCCCGTCATGGGTGGTACTTTCTTCCACTCCCAGAATGTGGGGCATAATATAGTGTAACCATCTGTTTCTGTGGTAGTTTATTGCATTATACAGTGAGGTCCGTACAGGTGCAGTACTTTTCAGCCATGTGGCTTACACCTCTGACATAGTAGATTCTCAAGGAAAGTTTCAGTGAGCAAACCTAAGCTGGCTCCCCAAGGCTTGGCTTCCTTCCACCTTTGCTCATCCCCCAGGTCCTTGCCCCTCCAAGTGATTTATAGTAGACAAGGTAGTTTTAATGTTTCTTTCCTTGACCTCTGTTTCCTATTTCTCACCCAGAGTTCCCCTGTGGGGTGGAGTGCTTATCACCATTGCGGACACTTTCGTGTTTCTCTTTTTGGACAAATATGGTAAGGAAGGTGGGAATGAATGGGGGGATGAAGGAAAGCAGCCACTTTCGGGAGCCTGGCTGCAGGGAAGTGTGCCTTCTCCTGGGAGCTCACTGCTGCATTCCCCTGTAGGCTTGCGGAAGCTAGAAGCATTCTTTGGCTTTCTCATCACTATCATGGCCCTCACATTTGGATATGAGGCAAGTGCTACAGGCCGTTCGTTTTTTTTTTCTTAAAAGTAAAGCTTCATTTTGTTTTGTTCTATTTGTTCTCTTTTATTCCAGAAGCATCAGTAATGCTGAGGTAATTTAATAGTGCTGCGTAAATCAACAAAAAGCCAGTGTACATTTGGGCTCATTGTGAAGGAATATAATCATTGGCAATGACTCATTCATTCTTGGGTCACAAGTGACTAGATTTGCCAGGCGGGGTGGTGCGCATGCCTTTAATCCCAGTGTTTGGGAGGCTGGTATAGGAGGATCTCCATGAGTTTGAGGCTAGCCTGGGACTATGGAGTGAGTTCCAGGTCAGCCTGGGTTAGAGTGAGACCCTACCTTGGGGGGAAAAAAAAGACAAGACTACACAACCTTCCAAGGTTGACTTCTCGGTCCCAGATCAGCCATTCTGACAACAGAGGAGTTTAGGAGTGAGTGGGTTACAGAAGGGTTATAGAATGATCCTTGGCTGTTAAGTGCTTCTGGGTTTGCTCATCTTGGTTTAAATTTACTACAGTTTGCCCTTGCCCTGTATTAAAACACTTGATGAATTAGAGGTAATTTTATCGTGCCCTAACCCATTCCTAGGATTATTTGCAGTGACAGCATCTTTTTATGTCCAGTTGTTACAGACTGGTTTCTGCTTACAGGCTTGCCTAAGCATTAAAAAGTACATCTAATCTATGAGTAGATCATGCAGGTTGTCTCAAGGTTTGTAAGAAAAGTGCTGAGCCAGGGAAAGTACACATGAGCAGTGCTCATGGATGGCTCGCTCACTGCACAGTAATGTCAGAAATCAGCACTCAGGAGGTAGGAGGGTCACATGGGTTCAAGACCAGCCTGAGACTATATAGTGAATTCCAGCTCAGCCTGCACTAGAGCAAGACCCTACCTCAAACTCCCCCTACCCCACAAAAAAGAATACATATTCTTTTTTTTATTTTTGAATTCACTATGTAGTCTCAGGGTGGCCTCAAATTCACAGCAATCCTCCTACCTCTGCCTCCCGAGTGCTGGGATTAAAGGCGTGCACCACCACACTCGGCTAAGAATACATATTCTTGAATCTGTTTTACAC
The DNA here is from genome assembly GCF_020740685.1 of Jaculus jaculus. Taxonomy (NCBI): domain Eukaryota; kingdom Metazoa; phylum Chordata; class Mammalia; order Rodentia; family Dipodidae; genus Jaculus; species Jaculus jaculus. The sequence continues at coordinate 93,604,740 of NC_059107.1, read as the reverse complement.
AAGCTTCAGTGATGCTAATAAGAATCACACATTAGGCCGGGCGTGGTGGCGCACGCCTTTAATCCCAGCACTCGGGAGGCAGAGGTAGGAGGATCACTGAGAGTTCGAGGCCACCCTGAGACTACATAGTGAATTCCAGGTCAGCCTGAGCCAAAGTGAGACCCTACCTCGAAAAACCAAAAAAAAAAAAAAAAAAAAAAAAAGGAATCACACATTAGGGCTTGAGGGATGGCTTAGCAATTAAGGCACTTGCCTTTGGAGCCAAAGGACCCAGGTTTGATTCCCCAGTTCCCACATAAGCTAGATGCACAAGGTGATGCATGCATCTGGAGTTCATTTGCAGTGGCTGGATGCCCTGGCACACCTATTCTCTCTATCTGTCACCTCCATTCTGATAAATTAATAAATAAATACTTTAAAAAAAATTAAGTTAAAAAAAAGGCCCAGGCCTGACTTAGAGAACTAGCGGCCAATGTGCTGACCTTTTGCTTCTGTAAACTTTGCTTGCTTAATTGCGCCTTTCCCCCTAAAGTTTCTGAGGAATCTCCACTTCAAGGACATTGCAGAAACACTCCACTGTGGGGTGGGGAGGGGGGCCTCTGGCCTCTGACCACCTGTTTAGATAAGAAACTGAGGAATCTCCACTTCAAGGACAATGCCTGGAGTGCCCCTAGCTCCTGCCCCCAACTTTGCCCGCTGAAACCCCAAGCCAATCAGAACTGTTTAAATAAACCAATCATGTATCTATCCCCTACTTCTTTGTTCGAATTCCTATATGAACCCCTTCCCCCAAAAGAAAGGGGCTCTCTCCCTCACTACCACTGTGCCGGACTGTGGGGACGGAGCCCAGGCCTAGGCTTGCAATAAAGAAACCTGCTGCTTAAAAAAAAAAAAAAAGAATAGGGCTGAAGAGATAGCTTTGTGGTTAAGGCACTTGCCTGGGAAGTCTAAGGTCCCATGCTGGGCTCACCAGATGCCACTGTAGCCAGACATACAAAGGTGAGGCAAGCACAAGGTCGCACATGCCCACTAGGTGGCAAAAGCATCTGGAGTTTGATTGCAGTGGCTGAGGCCCTGGCACGCTTATTCTCTATCTCTTCTCTTTCTCTGTCTCTCTCTGTCTCTTGCTCACGCTTGTTCTCTCAAAAATAAAAATAAAAAAGAATAGCACATTAACAGCCATTTTGTTTCTTCAGAGCATTAATTTCATATTTTACTGTTCTGTACATTGTAAATGTGATATCAGATATTTAGAATATATAGTCCTGTATTCTCTGAGCCCTGGCAGGAATCTCTTATATTAGTTACTCTTTAGTAACTGTAACCTGAGAAAAATAACTTAGGAGATAAGAAGTACTTAGTTGATGGTTTTAGAGGACTTGGCCCGCGGTTCCTTGGCCTCTGTCCTTGGGCAGAATGTCATGGCAGCAGGAGTTTGTGGCATAAGAAATCATTTACGTTATGGGGGACAGGAATCAGAAGTAGACCAGAAGGGACCAGGGCAAGGTATGCCTTTGAAAGACATGCCCCCAGTGACCTCCTTCCAGGTGGGCCTACCCATCAGAGATTACAGCCTATCTCCAAATAGCTCAACCAGCTGGGATTAAGAGTTTAAACATGAGCCTTTACGAGGCATTTCATAGTCAAACCACAATAGCCCTTTATATCTCTTTCTTCTTTTTCATTTTTTTAAATAGATTTTTGGGCCAGGCATGGTGGCACACACCCTTAATTCTAGCACTTGGAAGCCAGAGGTAGGAGGATTGCCATGAGTTCAAGGCCACCCTGAGACTACAGAGTGAATTCCAGGTCAGCCTGAGCAAGAGTGACACCCTACGTTGAAAAACAAATAAACAAACAAAAACAAAAGATTTCTTGGCTTTATTTGAAGTAGTCACGTGGTTGTTTGTTGTTTTGCAGCACTAGAGACTGAACCTTGGACACTAGACTAGTGCTCTATTACTGAGCAATACCCCCAGCTCTCAAGGACTTTATTTATGGATCATTTTTATATATGTATATAATGTATTTTGATCATAATCACTACCTTCTCTTTTCCCCTTCTTCCTAGCTAATCTCTCTTCTATTTTAATGTGGGGAGCCGCACTCATGCACACACGCCTGAGCATCTGTATCCCATTTAATTTAATTAGGGTTGTATGCATGAGTATGGGTGCAGGGTTGTTTACCAGAGCATATACACTTACCAGTGGCTATGCCACTGAAGAAAATGTTTCTCTTTCCCCCAGAATCATTAAATGCCCTTAAGCCCTCCTCCATCCTCCATGATGAATTGTTTTGTTTTGTTTTCCAAGGTAGGGTCACACTCTAGCTCAGGCTGACCTGGAATTCCCTATGTAGTCTCAGGGTGGCTTCGAACTCATGGTGATCCTCCTACCTCTGCCTCCCAAGTACTGGGATTAAAGGTGTGAGCCACCACGCCTGGTATTAGGTTTCGTTTTTTTTTTTTGTTTTTTTTTTTTTTTTTTTTTTTTTTTGGTTTTTCGAGGTAGGGTCTCACTCTGGTCCAGGCTGACCTGGAATTAACTCTGTAGTCTCAGGGTGGCCTTGAACTCATGGCAATCCTCCTACCTCTGCCTCCCGAGTGCTGGGATTAAAGGCGTGCGCCACCACGCCCGGCTTAGGTTTCATTTTCAAAGGAAACATGTTGCCAATATTGCTTAAGTGCCTTTGAGTTCATTGTTGGTTCCTGAAGAAAGTTACAGTACCATATTTATTGTGTTGCATGTGTGTGAGTGTGTGTGCATGTGTGCACCTTCATGAGTGTGTGTGTATATATATATATGTGTGTGGCAGGCAGGGCCTCCTGTCATTGCAAACAAAACACACCACAGTTGTGCCGTTTCCTTTGCATCTGGCTTTCATGGGTGTTAGGGAATTGATCCATGGCTTTTAAGCCAAGCCTTTAAGCCAACTTGCCAAGACCATCCTTTATTTTGGTTTTTGTTTTTTAGGTAGGGTCTCACTGTAGTCCAGGCTGACCTCAAACTCACAATGATCCTCCTACCTCTGCCTCCCAAGTGCTGGGATTAAAGGCATGCACTACCATGCCTGGCTTTTTTTTTTTTTTTTTTTTTTTAAGATAGTTTTACCTAGAGCTTTTGAACCAAGGCAAATGTCCTACTTCAGTCTCTCAAACATATAGGTTTACAGACTGTGTGGACTTGGTTGATACTTTTTTTTGTTTGTTTGTTTTTTGTTTTTCGAGGTAGGGTCTCACTCTAGCCCAGGCTGACCTAGAATTCACTATGGAGTCTCAAGGTTGCCGTGAACTCATGGCAATCCTCCTACCTCTGCCTCCCGAGTGCTGGGATTAAAGGTGTGCACCACCATGCCCGGCAATACTTTTTTTTTTTTTAACAATTCTGTATTCTTATAATAAATCTTTTTTAAAGATTTATTTTTATTTATTTCTTTATTAGATACAGAGAGAGGGGTGGGAGGTAGAGAGAGAGAGTGAGAATAGGCATGCCAGAGCCTTTAGCTGTTGCAAATGAGCACCAGATGCATGCACCACCATGTACATCTGGCTTATGTGGGACCTGGGGAATCGAACCTGGGTCTTTAGGCTTTTCAGGCAGGTGCCTTAATTGCTAAGCCATTTCTCCAGCCCCAATTCTGTATTCTTCATATTCAAGGTGATTACAAAGGGGAAGGATGCTAAGCGTTCCCTGATGTTGTATTATTCCTCATTTCATGTTCCAGTGAAGGCTAACAAGCATTTGGTTACTGTATAGTATGTTACAGTGAAGCCCGACCAGAGCCAGGTGCTCAGGGGCATGTTCGTGCCATCCTGTTCAGGCTGTGGAACCCCACAGATTGAGCAGGCCGTGGGCATCGTGGGAGCTGTTATCATGCCACACAACATGTACCTGCACTCTGCCTTAGTCAAGGTAAGTGGTCCTTATCTCAGCCACAAGGGACATGAACTTAGCTTGTGACTTTTAGAGCAAGATATGTTCAAGGCTGGTGGCGTGTAAACCTCACACACTTGCTCTATGTTTTTATCGCTGCATTGGCCGGGGATTACCAACCCCATGTGGAAGCTGAGGCTGATGTTCTTCATAAAGCACTGAAGGGACTGGAAAGTGCCTCACGGCCTCTTGCGCTTGATTCCAAAGCTGGCCTTAAGGAGGTCAAGAGGAAGGGAGGGCTTTACCAGTAAGTCTTAGACATTCCTTTGCTGGGAGACTTCAGAGACCTTTTGGCTGAAGTCAGCCTATTTCTGCGGGTGTCCTTCCAGCCACCACATCTGAGAGTTCAGTAGCCAGTCACTGATCCCTGTTTGAGGAATGTGCAGTGTTGTCAAAGGTTGCAGTCTGTAGTGGCCTGATGAACAGGGATTTGGGTGAGTGTTAGATATCGCTCACATTTCATCTTGTCAGTCATTTACCCTCTCCATCTCTCAGCTGGGTGCAAAGTTCTGAGTTGTTACAAGAAACGTACTGCTACTGATTAAAAAAGAATGATTGCTGCTGTTATCTCTCTAGTCTAGACAAGTAAACCGGGCCAATAAGCAGGAAGTCCGAGAAGCCAATAAGTACTTTTTCATTGAATCGTGCATTGCTCTCTTTGTTTCCTTCATCATCAACGTCTTTGTCGTCTCAGTCTTTGCTGAAGCATTTTATGGGAAAACCAACGAGCAGGTGGTGAGTAAGCTGGGGTGCTAGGTGGTAGTGAATATGAGAGTAAAATGAAAGGTGGAATGGGGTGGACACATCAGTAATTACTTAAGAGTGCAGGAGAAATATACTTGTACCCTCAATATCCCCCACTCCCACCCCAATCACTATGTACCAAGCCAGAGTCGGGGGGGGTGGGGCGTAGCTGGGAGAACCTGTTCCCAGCTGCCCCATCTTTTGGCTGGGAGGAGAGCTGTCCTTAGACACCTGATTGTCTCGTGCTGTCATGCAGGTAGCTTCATGGATATTTGGCTCTTTGTCATGTCCTTTGCTTTCCTTTTATCAACTTCTGAATATCGAGATGAGGGCATATTAGAAGTCAATAGACAGAACAGGCTGATCATTTACATTCTGTATCCTCTTGATTCCTGCTGCCAATATTGTTTGTTTGTTTGTTTTGTTCTTTTCAAGGCCAGATCTCACTCTAGCCCACGCTCTAGTTCTAGGCTAGCCTCGAACTCACAGCAGTCCTCCTACCTCTGCCTCCTGAGTGCTGGGATTAAAGGCATGTACCACCACATCTGGCTCAGTATAGCTTTTTGTTTTGTTTTTCTTTTTGAGGTTTGTTTTGTTTTTAAACAATTTTATTTCTTATTTATTTATTTATTGGAGAGACAGAGATAGAATGGGCAGGCTGGGCCTTCCAGCTACTGCAAACGCACTGCAGATGCATCTGCCACCTTGTGCATCTTACGTGGGTCTGGGGAAATTGAACCTAGGTCCTTTAGCTTTGAAGGCAAGTGCTTTAACCACTAAGCCATATCTCCAGCCCTGTTTTGTTTTGAGATGCTGTGGTTGAACCCAGGACCTTGTGCATGCTAGCCAGCAATTCTGCCACTGAGCTATATGCCTAAGTGCCTACCTAGTTTAGATCATTGTTTATTTCTTCCTGGTTCTGCTTTGTCTGAGGCCCCTTATTCATGCTGTCCTCTCACCTTTAAAGCCTTCTTTAAAAAAAAAAAAAAGTAAGCATATATATTTAATTTGAAAGAGGCAGATTGAGAGAGAGAGAATGGGTGCACCAGAGCTACCAGCTACTGGAAACAAACTCCAGATGCATGTGCCCCCTTGTGTATCTGGCTTACATAGGTCCTGGGGAATCAAAGTGGGATCCTTTGGCTTTATAGGCAAACACCTTAACTGCTAAGTCATCTCTCCAGCCTTTTTTTTTTTTTTTTTTTTTTTTTGGTTTTCCAAGGTAGGGTTTCACTGTAGCCAGGCTGACCTGGAATTCACTAAGTAGGCTCAGGGTGGCCTCGAACTCATGGTGATCCTCCTACCTCTGCCTCCCAAGTTCTGGGATTAAAGGTGTGTGCCACTATGCCTGACCTTGTTTGCTTTTGAGAAAGGTTCTCTCTATGTAGCTCAGGCTGACCTTGAATTTGTGATCCTCCTGTTTCAGACTGCTACGATTGAAACCTTCTTAAAAGCCTCTCTTCATTTATGATGGTCTACCATTTGAATATTATCACACAGATTCTAACTCAGCACTTTTATTTTCTTTCTTTCTTTTTTTTTTTTTTTTTTTTTTTTGGTTTTTTGAAGTAGGGCTTCATTCTAGCTCAGGCTGATCTGGAATTTACTATGTAATCTCAAGGTGGCCTTGAACTCATGGTGATCCTTCTACCTCTGCCTCCCAAGTGCTGGGATTAAAGGCGTGAGCTACCACGCCCGGTTCCCCAGCACCCATTTTTAATGACCTGGATGTGTAAAAAGACTGGCTAGGTATGGCACACCTTTAATCCCTGCACTCAGGAGGCAGAAGCAGGAGGATCACTGTGAGTTCAAGGCCACCCTGAATTGCATAGTAAATTCCAGGTACAACTGAGCTAGAGTGAGACCCTACTTCAAGAAAACCAAGAAAAGGGCTGGAGAGATGGCTTAGTGGTTGAGGCGCTTACCTGTGAAGCCTAAGGACCAGATCCCCTGTAAAGCCAGATGCACAAAGTAGCACAAGTATCTGGAGTTTGTTTGCACTGACTGGAGGCCCTGGTGCCCCCATTCCGTCTCTCTCTCAAATAAATAAATTTAATTTAAAAAGACTGTGGGGCCGGGTGTGGTGGTACATGCCTTTAAACCCAGCACTTGGGAGGCAGAGGTAGGAGGATTGCCATGAGTTCTAAGCAACTCTGAGAATACAGAGTGAATTCCAGGTCAGCCTGGGCTACAGTGAGACTCTATCTCGAAAAACCAAAAAATACAATAAAAAATAAAGACTGTGGAGGAGGGTTGCAAATAACAGAGCTGGCAGCCTCTGCCCACATCATAACTCTTTTTTTTTTTTTTTTTTAACGATTTCAGTGACAGACATAGAGAGAAAGACAGATAGAGGGAGAGAGAGAGAATGGGCGTGCCAGGGCTTCCAACCTCTGCAAACGAACTCCAGACGCGTGCGCCCCCTTGTGCATCTGGCTAACGTGGGACCTGGGGAACCGAGCCTCGAACCAGGGTCCTTAGGCTTCACAGCCAAGCGCTTAACCGCTAAGCCATCTCTCCAGCCCCATAACTCTTTATACAGTGTTTTCCTCCATCCAGTTTATATCAGTGAATTTTAAAAATATATATTTTTTATTTTTATTTATTAGAGAGAGAAAGAGAGAGGCAGACGCAAAGGGCCCCTACCTGCTGCAGACGAACTCCAGACACATGTGCCACGGCTTACGTGGGTTCTGGGTAATCGAACCTGGGCAAGTGCCATAACCACTGGACTATCTCTCCAGCCCAGTTAGTGGACTTTCATAAGCAGTATAAGAAGCTCTTATCTGATCCTTGCCACTAAAGCTAAACTGCTTTGGGTTCTAGGTCAGTGTCTGTAAAAACAGTAGCAGTCCCTATGTTAACCTCTTTCCTGACGATAATTCAACTCTTGCTGTGGATATCTACAAAGGGGTAAGTATGTTCTGGTTTGTGATCTTTACTTTTTTTCCATTTATTTATTTATTTATTTGAGAGGGACAGACACAGAGAAAAAGGGAGAGGGAGGGGAGGGGGAGAATGGGCATGCCAGAGCTTCCAAGCCACTGCAAATGAACTACAGATGCGTGCACCCCCTTGTGCATCTGGCTAACGTGGGTCCTGGGGAATCAAGCCTTGAGCCAGGGTCCTTAGGCGTTACAGGCAAGTGCTTAACCACTAAGCCATCTCTCCAGGCCCCTGTGATCTTTACTTTTGAATAAATAGTATCTGGCTCTTTGTGAGTTTGGTTTAGACATAAGCATGTCTCCTGTGGAGCATCATTTATTTCAGACATCCACATGCCAGAGAAGCATCTGGATTCCATGAGTTGGCTGAGGGTTGGGGAGCCCAGAGAGGGTATAGACCAGTTGGAATGATGGGTTATCCACCAGCAGCTCCCAAACTTGTGACAGTACATAATTCTGTGAAGAAAACGTCCTAGTAAAGTGCTGTTCACTAGGGCCTCTGAGGCCCTCTGTGCTGATTACACTATGACCCTCCAAGAACAGTATACATGGCATTGCCCAGATTTATTTCCTCATTCCCTGTACTCTACCATTTCCAGAGTAGTGTATTCAGGGATATGATTTGGGAGATAGGGTACACAGTTTAGCCTTTTCAGCATTTTAAGGTGGAGGTTGGGCATGAAGGCTTTAAGAGCACAGAAAAGAGGAATGAAGGAGCATCCAGTAAAGCTGGCCGGGCATCGATTGAAGTCCTCTAGAATCAGATCCAGACCTGAGCCTCGCTTCTCAGTGCCCAGCACAATGCTTGGTGAAGTTGATGTTTAGCAAAAAAGAAACACAGCAGTGGAGAGATGGCTTAGCAGTTAAGGTGCTTGCCTGAGAAGCCTAAGGACCCAGGTTCAACTCTCCAGATCCCACATAAGGCAGAAGCACAAAGGTGAGACAAGCTCATGGCTGCACATGCCCACTAGGTGGCGCAAGCATCTGGAGTGCGAGTGTAGTGGCTGAGGGCCTTGGTACACGGTGCACCAATTCTCTGTCTCTCTAAAAAATAATAGCTGGGCATGGTGATGCACACTTTTTTTTTCTTTTTCAAAGTAGGGTCTCACTCTAGTCCAGGCTGACCTGGAATTCACTATGTAGTCTCAGACCCTACCTCGAAAAATAAAAACAAATAATAATAATAAAAGAACCACCGAAAAGTGTTGTTTTTGCCTTTACCTGATACAGTGTATCTCTCTGTCCCTTGCCTGCCCTAGGGCGTCGTGCTGGGGTGTTACTTTGGGCCTGCCGCACTCTATATCTGGGCCGTGGGGATCCTGGCTGCAGGACAGAGCTCCACCATGACAGGAACCTATTCCGGTCAGTTTGTCATGGAGGTATGTATCGGTATTGAGCAGAGGGAGTTGACATAGGCTTTTAGTATTTCTTCAGTTCATACTTCCATTTTGAGCATCCCCAAACATTTTCCATCCCACAGTCACCCTGCCCTCCTGTTTTCTTCTAGGGATTCCTGAACCTAAAGTGGTCACGTTTCGCTCGAGTGATTCTCACACGTTCTATTGCCATCATCCCCACTCTGCTCGTTGCTGTCTTCCAAGATGTAGAGCATCTGACAGGGATGAATGACTTCCTGAATGTTCTGCAGAGCTTACAGGTGAGCAGGGAGCTGGAGAAACTCATGTCCCCTTTAGTTGTTAAAATATTATTTGTTGTCAGACACTATGGTGCACACCTTTAATCCCAGCACTCAGGAGGCAGGAGGTGGGAGGATTGCCATGAGTTGGAGGCCACCTTGAGACTACATAGTGAATTCCAGGTCAACCTGGGCTAGAGTGAGACCCTACCATGAAAAAAAAAAACAAAAAAAAGAAAATATTGCCAGTTGTGGTGACACATGTCTTTAATCCCAGCATTTGGTAGGCAGAGGTAGGTAGATGAGTTTTAGGCTGCCCTGAGACTACATAGTGAGTTCCAGGTCAGTCTGGGCTGGAGTGAGACCTTACCTCGGAAAAAAAAAAAAAAGAAAAAAGAAAATATTATTTATTTGCAAGCAGAGGGACAAAGAGAGATAATGGGTGCATCAGGGTCTTCTGCCACCACAAATAAACTCCAGGTGCATGCATCTGGCTTTACATGCGTACTGGGGAATTAAGCCCCCATCAACAGGTTTTGCAAGCAAGTGCTTTAACCACTGAATCATCTTCCTAACCCCTCATGTTCCATTCAGTTAGCTGTAAGTCCTTCCCTTGTGTAGGAATCATACTAGGTGCCAGATGCTGGAGGGAAATTGAGAGGAAGAAAGAGGCATGGTCTTGATTTGTAGTAAATTTATAAAATTGTATACATCTAAAAGGCTTTTATGAAAGTTTCATTTTTTTTTCTTTGTTTTTCTTTTTCCAAGGTAGGGTCTCACTCTAACCCAGGCTGACCTGGAATTCACTACGTAGTCTTGGGGTGGCCTCAAACTCACGGTGATCCTCCTACCTCTGCCTCCCGAGTGCTGGGATTAAAGGTGTGTGTTATTATGCCCAGCTTAAGTTGTTCTTTAAGTGTACTAAGTTGAAATGATGAGATATACTTAACATATAAAACACAAAATTAATACTTCTGTGGCAGCGGAGATACCCTGATCATGAAGATAGCTTTCCCAGGGTGAGGCTTACCCATTGCATTCCATATGTGTTGACTTACAAAATTTTCCCAAGTTGGGAAAACTTGATTGCGTAATTTGTGGTAATGGGAGATTGTATTCATGCCCCTCCAGAAAAAATAAAATGAAACAAAATGCTAGTTCATTAATGGAGCAATTACTTAATGAGCTCTAAGACACTGTGCTGGATCCTTCGGAAGTTATAAGCAAGTCACATCCAGTATTTGTCCTCTTGTGTTTAAACAAAGACTTAGGATCATACTTAACTTACTATCAGAGTAAAGACAGCTCGCTGAAGTCCAGGATAAGGGTTGACAGTGTTAGGATGATAGGAGTAATTCTGTCCTGTGTGTGGGTGAGACAGTGTTTATGATTCCCTGTGTGAACCATGCTGGTCTCTGTGGTAAGGCATCTCTCATAATCTTCATCTGGTCTTTTTATTTAACTTTTTTTCCAGCTTCCTTTTGCTCTCATTCCCATCCTCACATTCACGAGCTTGCGCCCAGTAATGAGTGAGTTTTCCAATGGAATGTGAGTATACTCGTCATATTCTCTAAAAGGAATGCTGATAGATGGGGAAGGGACTTATTTATTTATTATTTGTATTTATTTATTTGACACAGAGAAAGGCAGAGAGAGGGAGAGAAAGAATGGGTGTGCCAGGGCATCTAGCTATTGCCAACGAACTCCAGACACACATACCACCTTGTGTATCTGGCTTATGTGGGTCCTGGGGAATTGAACCTGGGTCCTATGGCCTTGCAAGTAAGCTTCTTAACCACTAAGCCGTCTCTCTCCAGCCCTGAGAGGTGACTTTTTAATCTAACAGACCTCTCAGAAATGTCATATAGAGCCGAACATGGTGGTGCATGCCTTTAATCCCAATACTCGGAAGGCACAGATAGGAGGATTGCTGTGAACTCAAGGTCAAACTGGAACCGTACAATTAGTTCCAGGTCAGACTGGGCTAGAATGAGAACCCTACCTCAGAAAACCAAAACACAAATAACAGAAAAATGTTGTATAGCTCAGCTGTGTGTTTGCTTGTTTTGTTTTTTTTTTTTCTTACAGAATGTAGAGTATAGATATTAAAAAGGGGAAGAAACACACTTTTTATTCAGTTTTAGGGTTTTAACTCATTGGCTTCAGCCACTGATGTTTGGAGTCTGTGTTAAATGATCTACTAATACCTTTGTGTACACTGTGAAGGGATGGAGGGTCCATTTCACTAGACTGAGCTGTCTAATTGTGCTAAGGACTCTCATGAAATGGCTCGTTCCATTTCTACACCTTGTTACCTCTCTAGGGTCTTAAATACTGTATAATTTTAGCTGTCTTTTTGCCTTGCCTCTAATCCCTGTCCTGTTTATGCCATGAGATGCAATGTCTTTCTCTCTGTGTGGCTCAGTGGCACTCTCCAGTACTTACTAAGTCTTATTCTTTTGCAGAGGCTGGAGGATTGCAGGTGGAATCTTAGTCCTTCTCATCTGTTCCATCAACATGTACTTTGTACTGGTTTACGTGCAGGAGTTAGGGCACGTGGCGTTGTATGTGGTGGCCGCAGTAGTTAGTGTGGCTTATCTATGCTTTGTGTTCTACTTGGTAAGTGCAGTATGGAGGGGTCAGGAGCAAAGATACACGGGACGGTCCAGGTGGGGCTACTAACCTTGAGAAATTAATGGCCCCTTGCCCTTCCCCCCAAAAAACTCATAGCTATCCACTGGAACAACTTGTCTGATTTTTAAATTTTATTTCACTCTTTTATTAGAGAGATAGATGGCTTAGTGGTTAAGCTCTTGCCTGTGAAGCCTAAGGACCTCGGTTTGAGGCTTGATTCTCCAGGACCCATGTTAGCCAGATGCACAAAGGGACACACACGTCTGGAGTTCGTCTGCAGTGGCTGGAGGCCCTGGAGCACCCATTCTCTCTCTCTCTCTCTCTCTGCCTCTTTCTGTCTGTTGCTGTCAAATAAACAAAAATAAATAAAGAGGGAGATAAAGAATGGGCGCATTAGGCCCTCTAGCCATTGCAAACAAACTCCAGATGCGTGTGCCACCATGTGCATCTGGCTTACATGGTTTCTGGGGAATCAAACTTGGGTCCTTAGGCTTTGCAAGCTACTGCCTTAACCACTAAGCCATCTCTCCAGCCCTGATTGTGTGTGTGTGTGTGAGTGTGAGTGTGTGTGTGCGTGCGTGCTGATACTGGGCATTGAACCTAGAGCTCACGTGTGACAGGCAAGCACTCTCACTGAGCTCCATCCCCAACTGGCTATTTGTATTTTGAGTTTTTTTAAAATATTTTGAAACATCACATTTACTTTGGTTTCTAATATCTGGTAAATTTCTATTTCTTTTATCTTTATATGATTTTCATATCTTATTCTTTCTTCCCTTTTTTTTTTTTTTTTTCCACGATAGGGCCCCACTCTGGCCTAGGCTGACCTGGAATTCACTGTGTAGTCTCAGACTGGCCTCGAACTCATGGTGATCCTCCCACCTCTGCCTCCTGAGTGCTGGGATTAAAGGTGTGCACCACCACACCCGACTTAGAAAAACTTTTTTGATTGTTATATTTAATTCTTAGGGAGAATGTGTTATATTTCAGGAACTGAAAGCAGAGACAATGTGGAACAAGACATGAGTTTAAAAAAGGGACTGTGCAGGGTAAATTAGAGTTTTGGGGTGGGGTACATGTGCTCAAAGCCTGGAACTGCTCTACCTCCAACTAAACTGTCTGAAGAAATAAGTAAACAGCCAGGCATGGTGGCCCCACACCTTTATCCCAGCACTTGGGAAGTTTAGGTAGGACATCACAGGAAGTTTGAGGTCAGCCTGGATGGGAGTGAGGCTGTGCCTCAAACACCAGAATCCTGTTCACAAAATTATAGCTGCAAAGAAAGGGAAGATTTTTTGTTTTGTTTTTTTTGAGGTTGAGTCTCACTGTAGTCCAGGCTGACCTGGAATTCACTCTGTAGTCTCAGGGTGGCCTCAAACTCACGGCGATCCTCCTGTCTCCACCTCATGAGAGCTGGGATTAAAGGCGTGTGCCAACACAGCTGGCTGGGAAGATAATTTTTATACTTAGGTTATCAATAAAAAATGTTCAGTTTAGGGCTTGGGAAATAACTCAGTGATTAAAGAGGCTTGTTTACAATGCCAACAAACCCGGGTTCAATTCCCTAGTACCCACATAAAACCAGACACATAAGTGACACATGTGTCTACATTCCATTTGCAGTGGCAAGAGGCCCTGGCATGCCCATATTCACGCTCGCTGTCTCTCCCCCTCCCTCTCCCTCTCTTTCTCCCCTGCCCTCTCCCTCCCTCTCTCTTTCTTTCTCAAATAAATTATAATATTTTCTGGGCGTGGTGGTGTACACCTTTAATCCCAGCACTTGGGAGGCAGAGGTAGGAGGATCACCAGAAGTTCTGAGACTACATAGTAAATTCCAGGTCAGCCTGGACCAGAGTGAGATACTACTTCAAAAAACAAAAACAACAACAATAAAAAATCATAAAAAAAGAAAATATTTAAAAGTTTCTTAGTTTAGGGGCTGAAGTAATGGCTTAGTGGTTAAAGCATTTGCCTGTGAAGCCTTAAGATATCCAGGTTCAATTCCCCAGTACCAACGCAAGCCGGCTGTACAAGGTAGTGCATGTGTCTGGAATTTTCAGTGACTGGACACCCTGGTGTGCCCATTCTCTCTATCTGCCTCTTTCTCTCTCTCAAATAAATAAATTTCTGAGTTTAAATTATGTAAAAATAACAGTAGTCTCTAGAAGGACAAATATTGATATATTCTTTGCTATTTTTCAATATTCACGTGACTTTTATTAGTGAAAAAGCTATAACAAAAATAATAGATCCACCTCTGTGCTGGACTGGTTTTTATGAAAAAACACTACAGTTAGGGTTAAGGAACAGCAAAATTTGTGGCATTTCTGCTGCAGAGAATGTTAAAGATGGAGGTCAAAGCCCTGCTATTGATCTCTAGAACAATTACCTTGTCCCCATGCCAATGTCTGCCAAAGATTAGGATCTGATTGAGAAACTCCTATTAGTGAATATTTAAAACATGTCTTGGGAAGTGGAGAGATGGCTTAAGAGTTAAGGAGCTTGCCTACAAAGCCTACAGACCCAGGTTCTTTGTGCCCACATAAAGCCAGATGCACAAAGTAGCACATGCATCTGGAGTTTGTTTGCAGTGGCTAAAGGCCCTGCCACTCCCATTACCCCCCCCCCCAACTTGCAAATAAAAATAAATAAATAGGCCTGGCATGGTGGTGGTGCATGTCTTTAATCCCAGCACTGGAGAAGCAGAGGTAGGAGGATCATCGCAAGTTCGAGGTCAGCCTCAGTCTACATAGTGAATTCCAGGTCAACATGGGCTAGTGCAAGACCCTACCTTGAAAAACCAAAAATAAATAAGTAAATTTTTAAAAATACAAATAAAAAGCAGAGAGTAAATTATTCATGGAGTTAGGGGAACCCTTCCTGTATGCATACTCCTTATGAGAGCGCTGCTCTCTTCTCGGAGGTGAGGACCAGTTCTACATGGATCACTGCTATTTTGCTGTAAATCAGGAACTTTATAGGACAGCCCAGGAGACTCCTGTCTCATTAGTCTGCAGTCATTCTCCATATTGGAGGTGGGGGACTGATGGAAAGCAATCATCAGACAATTCCAGTTGAATAAAAGAAACAGTTTTCCACAAACATAGAGGTAGGAACAAAGACGACTCTGTTTTGAAAATAGCATGGGAAGACTTTCTTGAGGAGCATGGACTCCAGCATGTTGGGTTTTTTTAAATTTCTATTTATTTATTTGCTAGCAGAAAGACACAGAGGAAAGAGAGACAGAGTAAGAGTAGACAGGCCAGGGCCTCTAGCCACTGCAAACGGACTCCGGATGCTTTCGCCACATGGTGCATCTGGCTTTACACAGGCACTGGGGAATGGAACCTGGGTCGTTAGTCTCTACAAGCCAGCGCCGTAACTGCTGAGCCATCTCTCCAGCCCTCCGGAATGTTTTGAAGGAGGCATGGGGCCAGAAGCCTGTCTTGGGCTACCCTGGAGGCGGGAGGAGGAGGACAAAGCTGGGTGCCCCAGGGCCAGGAGCCCCTGTGCATCTGAACAGTGCTGGAGGCGCAGTCTTGGCGCTGAGAGGGCTCTTCCTTCCCAGAGCCCGGTGAGTAATGACTGTGTCTTGTCTTCCAGGGCTGGCAGTGTTTGATTGCACTGGGCATGTCCTTCCTGGACTGTGGGCGCACGGTAAGCATGTCTAAAGTCCTGGTGCTCGAAGACCCCAGCGATGGTTGTACTAAGTAAACACTGGACCTATGTGTGTGTCTCTGCAGGGAGCCATCAGAGCCAGTGTGTCTCTATGGTTTACTGTGTGAACATAGCCACAGGTATGTGCTATTGCACAGGCTGCACTCAGTCCCCGCTGCCCAGTGGGAGCGGCTGTGTCTGTTCATGATTTCTTTTTTAATTTTTTTTAAATTTTTTTAGTCTTTAGTTTTTGAGACAGGGTCTTGCTGTGTAGCTGAAGCTGGCCTGGGACTTGCTACACATGTAGCTTAGGCTGCTCTTGAGCTCCCCAACTCCGGCTTCAGCCTCCTGAGTACTGGGGTTACGGGCCTGCGGCACCATGCCTGGCCTGTTTATATTTGAAAGAGGATTGATTGTTTCTCACCTCCTAGCATTAAATAGGATCTTTGAACAGAGACTCTTGCTGCTGTCTTTCCAACACTAAGTCTTAAGTCACTACCTGCCCAGTGGCTAGTAACTTGTTTATTGTTTTGAGGGAGAATTCTGTATGCATGGTGCTTAGATGATGCAATATGTTTTTCATGATGCAAACTGTGGATGTGGTAGGCAAAGGTATGCAGGTTTTGTTCAGCAAAAGGTAATGGATGCTAAAAGTTGAGAAGTGATGGTATGCACACTTCCAGTTATTTTAATTATGAAAAACTCAACTACAGTTTTGTCATCCATCTGAATTATAAAACTAGAGAAATCTACCTCTGCTGGTCCCAGGATTCTTTTATTTCAACTTTAATCTCAGAGAAGCATAAGGGAAGATGAAAAATGAACAAATAGCAAGCTAGTCCACTGAGGTTTTCCTCAGAGATTGGAAACTTAACCAAGGTTTTATTTTATTTGAGTCCTGTGGTTAGTAACTTTCTTGTTAGTACCCAGCATTACCTGATAATGTTTAGTGTTGAGTATTTCAGTTATCAAAACTTGATCTTCCTCTAAGAGAATGGTAATAGTAAAGATTATGGCATTCACGAATTGACGTTATTATGAGACTTTGGGGTTGGAGAAAGAGGACTTAAGAAGGATCAAAGAGGCATTATTCCCGAGAGCCATCTCTCACCAAATCACGTGTTTCTGACACACCACTCTGCTTCATGGCCAAGATGACTTACAAGGCAATCTCAGAAGCTGTGGACTAACCTTGCAAAGTACTTGGTCTCCCTCAGCAAGACAGTATGTGTCACTGTGGTTGCAAAGTCCCCTCTCTCTGCAAGGTGGGACTGGGCTCCTTCTTTGCCCATACTCCCTCAGTGGGAAACCTTGGGACCTTGGGCGGCGGAGCTCTGAAGGGGAGGAAGTGGGCGTCTTCACCATGGAGCTGCCACGTACTTCAGCCACTCAAAAGTTGTTTACACGCAGAGACGGTGATTCTCTCAAACCGTATTTGTCTGGTGGAGATAATAAACAGGTGTCTTTCATGACTGTTATCTTGGTGACAACAATAATGGGAATGACGTTGAAGGACTCTGTCATCTTTGGAGCTCTTCTTCAGAATGCTGGCTGATGGGTGATAACTGTTCATCTGCGCCCCATGACATTACTACTGGTCCTTTGCACACAATCGAAGTGAATTACGGATAAACTACTGTGTTTCACTCACCTTACAGTTTTATTAGCCCTTTCAGTAACATAGCACAGAATCACGAGTGACAATTTCCCTACCTGTTCCTTCTCATACCTGCTCTTCTCTTCCTAATGCCTGTTCCCCAGACTGACTGTAAAAGCGCTCTGAAGATACTGGGGACTGGCATCTTGAGGTTTTGGGTGTCTGTAGTAGGTGAGGGGAAGTTGACAGGAATGACAAAATTCTTTGTACAGATGCTACAACAACGTTGACATTTCTTCATGTGGGTGGCTCTAATGTATCTAGATTCACAAACATTGAGAAGCCCAATCAAAGCTGCTGGAATTTTTTTTTTTTTTTTTGTCAGTGCCAGGACTCAAACTCAGTGGCCGCATGCATGCTAGAAAGGTGCTGTGCCCTAGAGCTCTGCTTATAATTCCTTTAACATTATTTATTGCTTACAGTGATGGAAAGTGTCCTCTCACTTAAATGGCATTTCCAAAATCCCATTAGAATAATACCTTGCAGTGTCTAACATTCCCCGTTCCACTGGTCATCACCATGACAAAGTACTTCACACAACGCTCTCGAGTGGAAATGTTTAAGTTCCCCATTGCTGGCGTGTGGCAGTGTGGTTGTGGGACATGTTTAAGGGTATACAATTGTACTCTTGTAAATTTGTCCTGCTCTTACATGAGACATGAAATGTACCACTACAGTGTACCAGCAGTCATCAGGAAGACGGGACTAGCTCCCTAAGGTCCTGCTAGGGGTGTGGTGTCAGGAGTGGTGACAATGAGGCTTTTAGTGAATGTTTAACAATATGTATACTGGACTTGGAATTAAAAATTTTTTCCTTTTTCCAATTTGGTTTTCTGGCTATTTTTTTAACCTTCAAATTGCTTTAGTAGGAAGGTCTCAGCAACTTTAATACATAAATAGAGAAGCATGAGGTATCACCAGGAATGACACCCACACTCTAAGTGCTTATCTCCCGGAAGGAACAGAGGCCTACATGGGTGTAGAAGTTTTGGGTTAGTTCTAGACACCAAGACACTAATTTTGGTTGACCTACCTAGATAGTTTTCACCAGAGAGAGAGAAAGAGTGAGAGTCTGGACACTCCAGGGCCTCTTGTTGCTGCAAACAAACTCCAGACTTACGTGCCACTCTGCTATCTGCTTTATGTGGGTGCTGGGGAATCAAACCTGGATTGGCAGGCTTTGCAAGCCAGTGCCTTTAACCCCTGAGCCATGTCTCCAGCCCTTGACCTTTCTTCTTGCTAAGCTGACTATCTGCCTGTCTATACCCTTGTCTCAGTTCAAGAAGGCCTTCACAATATGGGTTTGCTACCCAAAAACCAATGAATATTGAAGGGGAGAAAATAAAATTGCTTAGTTTAAAAACAATGAGAATTTCAGCGGGCCTCATATAAATGGATATGTTGGCACATATTATTATAAACAGGTGAAACTCAGGCACAAAAAAATTACCAGTCTTGTCAGCAAACACATGATGGGAAATCTAAGCCTTTGGTGATACAAGAGTGTCAGTATAACTTCATTTTCCTTGCGTTGCAAGCTTTCCCTGCCTGACATACAAGAGCTATATGTTGTAAATTACCCCATAGAGGCTGTCCCAGTTGGCTTTCTTCATGAAGCTCCCCTTGATTTTGGTTTAATTTCACATTTGAAGTGGAATGCAACACAAGATCCCAGTTTGGGACATTTCTTCTTAACTGCCATTTGGAACGCTTCCTCTTTTTGCATATGACCAGTGAGTCAGAGCATCAAATCAGAGCCTTTCCTGTCACCTTATGACTGTACAGATGTCAAAGTTATTGTGGACTAGTCCTGGCCTGAGCACTTGTGCCATCACAGTCCTTATAAAAGTTGATCATAAGGATGGAGAGATGGCTCAGCGGTTAAGGTGCTTGCCTGCAAAGCCAAAGGACCTCGGTTTGATTCCCCAGGACCCATGTAAGCCAGATGCACAAGGTGGTGCATACATGTGGAGTTTCTTTATAGTGGCTGGAAGCCCTAGCATACCCACTCTCTCTCTCTGCCTCTTTCCTTCTCTCAAATAAATAAGTAAAAAAATATATATTAAAAAAAAAAAGTTGATCATCCTGGGCTGGAGGGATGGCTTAGCCGTTAAGGCATTTGCCTGCAAACCCAAAGAACCCAGGTTTGATGCCCCAGGACCCACGTTAGCCAGATGCACAAGGGGACACATGCGTCTGGAGTTCATTTACAGTGGCCGGAAGCCCTGGTGCACCCATCCTCTCCCTCTATCTCCCTCTTTCTCTCTGTCAAATAAATACAGATAAATAATTTTTTAAGTTAAAAAAAAAAACATGCCGGGTGTGGTGGCGCACGCCTTTAATCCCAGCACTTGGGAGGCAGAGGTAGGAGGATCGCCAAGAGCTCGAGGACACCCTGAGAATACATAGTGAATTCCAGGTCAGCCTGGGCTAGAGTGAGACCCTACCTCGAAAAACCAAAAATAAAATAATTTTTAAAAGTAAAACAAAAATTGTTTGTCTTGATACTCTGAATAGTGCAAGAAGAATATGTTTTAGTTCAGAACTTGGTGACTGGGAGACACTGACCTATGCAAAAATTTAAAACTAAGTTTGAGATGCTTGTGACAGACATGAGCGCTGGCAGGGATCCCTATGACCCTACCTTGGCCAGAGCTAAGAATTAATCAGCATACTCAGGTACTGCTTGTCTGTCCCAATGGTTTCTAAGTGTCTCAGAACTACATGACAATATTCTCCAACTGCCTACAAAGCCATCTAAACAATGTACTCTAATGACATCACAGAAGGATGCAGTCCACCATCTTTCCTACCTTAGCAAAGGTTTCAGTGAATTAATTGTCACTAGGGACTAAAGCCTGTGTTGAAAGTCCTGAAAGTGAACTGCTCAGTCACAGCCCCCTAGCCCACTAGTTGGGATTATTTTCATAATGGACACTATCTGGCCTAAATCCTCTTCACACAGTTGTCACAACTCCTGTGTGATCTTACTCAGGGCCACATGTAATAGGCTAAAAATAAATTATCCAAGAGTCACATAAAGCATCATTTTAGTGTGCTTGACATTTCCAAATGTAGCATTTATTTCCATTTTACACATAAGTTGAGAAAGATCCCCAAAATGCACATAAAGCTGGGTATGGTGATACATGCCTGTAATCCTAGCATGTCAAGCTGAAGCAGGAGACATGTCACTACATGGTTTGAGGCCAGCCAGAGCTGCACAGTAAGACCCTGTCTCAAAACAAACCATGGGCTGGGAATGGTGGTGCATGCCTTTAATCCCAGCACTCGGGAGGCAGAGGTAGGAGGATTGCCATGAGTTCAAGGCCACCGTGAGACTCCCAGGTGATTCCAGATCAGCCTGGGCTAGAGTGAGACCCTACCTCAAAAGCAAACAAACCAACAAGAGCTGGAGAGATGGCTTAGCGGTCAAGCGCTTGCCTGTGAAGCCTAAGGACCCTGGTTCGAGGCTCAATTCCCCAGGACCCATGTAAGCCAGATGCACAAGGGGGCGCATGCGTCTGGAGTTCGTTTGCAGTGGCTGGAGGCCACTGGCATGCCCATTCTCTCTCTCTCTCTCTCTCTCTCTCTCTGTCACTCTCAAATAAATAAATAAAAATAAATAAGTAAAACAAACAAAAAACCATGGGGCTGGAGGGGTGGCTCAGCAGTTAAAGGCACTTGCTTGTAAAGCCTAATGGCCCAGTGTGATTCCCCAATACCCACAGAGAGCCAGATGAACCAAAATAAATAAGTAAAACAAAAAACCATGGGGCTGGAGGGGTGGCTCAGCAGTTAAAGGCACTTGCTTGTAAAGCCTAATGGCCCAGTGTGATTCCCCAATACCCACAGAGAGCCAGATGAACCAAGCGGTGCACTCATCTGGAGTTTGTTTGCAGAGGCAGAAGGCCCTGCTAGTCCCATTCTTTCTTTCTCTTTCCCCTTGCAAATAAATAAGAATTATTTTATTCTCTTTCTCTCTCTTCTCTCTCCCTCTGCTTGCAAATAAATAAAATAAAATAAAATTTAAAAGAATAAAAAAGGGCTGGAGATATGGCTTAGTGGTTAAGGCACTTGCCTGTGAAGCCAAAGGACCCAAGTTTGGTACCCCAGTACCCATGTAAGCCAGGTGCACAAGGGAGCACATGTGTCTGGAATTTGTTTGCGGTGGCTAGAGGTCCTGGTGTGCCCATTCTCTGCCTGTCTCTGTCACATTGGTGGCAAACGTCTGTAATCCCAGCATTTAGGAGGTGGAGGCAGGAGGAGGAGAAAACTCAAGATCATCCTCAGCCGTGTAGTGAGTTTGAGGCCAGCCTGGAATACCTAACTCCCGTTCTCAAAATATAGGCTGGGGACTGGAGAGATGGCTCAGCTGTTATGGTGCTTGTCTGTGAAGCCTAAGGACACAGATTCGATTCCCTAGTACCCATGTAAGCCAGATGTACAAGGTGGCTCATGCATTTGGAGTTCATTTGCATTGGCTGGAGGCCCTGGCATGCCCATTCTCTGTATCTGCCTTCTCTCTCTTTCTCCCTCTCTCTCTCAAATAAATAAATAAATAAAATATTTTTTAAAAAGTAAGCTGGGGGACTGAAGGGATTGGTAAGCAGTTAAGGCACTTACCTGCAAAGCCAAAGGACCTCAGTTTGATTCCCCAGTACCCATATAAACCAGATGCACAAGTTGGCGCATGTGTCTGGTGTTCATTTGCATTGGCTAGAGGCCCTGGCGCGCCTATTCTCTCTCTCTCTCTCCCTCCCCCCCTTTTTCCCTCTCTCATATAAATAAATAAAAATAAAAACATTTTTTAAAAAAAGTAGGCTGGGAAGCCGGGCATGGTGGCACATGTCTTTAATCCCAGCACTTGGGAGGCAGAGTTAGGAGGATCGGCCGTGAGTTCGAAGCCACCTGAGACTGCATAATGAATTCCAGGTCAGCCTGGGCTAGAGTGAAACCCTACCTCGAAAAAAACAAAAAGTGGGGCTGGAGAGATGGCTTAGCGGTTAAGCTCTTGCCTGTGAAGCCTAATGACCCCGGTTCAAGGCTTGGTTCCCCAGGTCCCACGTTAGCCAGATGCACAAGGGGGCGCACGCGTCTGGAGTTCGTTTGCAGTGGCTGGAAGCCCTGGCGCCCCCATTCTCTCTCTCTCCCTCTTTCTTTCTCTATGTGTCTGTCGCTCTCAAATAAAAAATAAAAATAAAAAAATTTAAAAAACAAAAAGTGAAAAATAAATAAATAAAAAGTAGGCTGGGAAGATGGTTCAGTAGTTAAAGACACTTGCTCACAACATCCACGTAAACTGGACACAAAGCACTTGTCTGGATTTCATTCACACAGGCAAGAGGCTCTGGTGCACCCATACACTCATGTGCACACACACACACACACACACGTGCAAATAAATCATTCAGTTTGGCAAACATTTGAGAAACATAGGTCATCTCTCAGCCTATCTTTTTTTTTTGTTTTTGTTTTTTCTTAATTTTATTTATTTATTTGAGAGAGAGAGAGGCAGAGAGAGAATGGGCGCGCCAGGGCTTCCAGCCACTGCAAACCAACTCCAGACTCATACACCCCTTGTGCGTCTGTCTTACGTGGGTCCTGGGGCATTGAAACACCTTAACTGCTGAGCCATCTCTCCAGCCTGGTTTTGTTTTTTCCAGGCAGGGTCTCACTCTAGCCCAGGCTGTCTCGGAATTCACTTTGTAGTCTCATGGGGCCTCAAACTCATGGTTATTCTCCTATCTTTGCCTCCCAAGTGCCCTTTTATTTTAATTTTTTGGTATGTGTGTGTGTAGAATGTGGGGGGGCTGACATATGCATGTGTGTGTGCAGAGGCGTGTGCTTCATGCACATGCGGGCAGAAGCCAGAGGAGGACTGGCCAGAGAGTCCCAGTGATCCTTCTTGTCTTCCCCTCCAAAGCACTGAGGTTGTATATGTGCGCAACCGTGCCCAATGTTTTGGTTTTGCTTTTTTGAGCTAGGGTCTCACTCTATCCCAGGCTGACCTGGAATTCACTGTGTAGTCTCAGGGTGGCCTCGAACTCACTGCAATCCACCTACCCCTGCCTTCCAGGTGCTATGATTAAAGGCATGTGCCACCATGCCTGACTCATGCCCAACTTTTTATGTGGGTGCTGGGGAAGGAACTCAGGCCCTCAAACAGCAAGCACTGTTAACCACTGAGCCATCTCGTCACTCCCATGTCTTCTTGTTTCTTTTTTAAAATTTTTTTGTTTATTTTTATTTATTTATTTGAGAATGACAGACAGAAAATGGGCGCACCAGGGCTTCCAGCCACTACAAACGAACTCCAGACGCGTGCACCCCCTTGTGCATCTGGCTAACATGGGTCCTGGGGAATCGAGCCTCGAACCGGGGTCCTTAGGCTTCACAGGCAAGCGCTTAACCGCTAAGCCATCTCTTTGTTTCTTAATGAAAGGTTTATTGCTTCTCGGCCTTTTGGTTAAGATCAAATGTAATATCTGTTCTTAATAAAAGGCTTTTCTCTGCTCATATGGCAAAAAAAAAAAAAATAATGTGCTCAGGATTTAGTTCATTTGAAACCTGATTTCCAATACACACAAGACAATATACGTAATACAAAAAATACTCTATGTGTTTGGTCATATTACCCTAATCTAAAATCCCATCCTGGGGCTCTGTGCCACAAGGATAGTAAGAAGTAGGATGAAATTAATATGCTAATTCAATATATTAACTACTCAAAACTCACACTAATTCTCTTCCATCTTTTTGTCCTTAGTACCACCTGGGATTGACAGCGCAGCCTGAACTCTACCTTCTGAACAACATGGATGCTGACTTCTTTGTGTCTAGATGACTAAGAGCCTGAGAGACTATCTAAGAACACTTTGTCTAAGCCCTTCTAACGTATCTCTGTTAGTTCAGAGGTGAGTTTTGTTCAAGCATTTTGAACAAAGGCAAAGATTTCCTCATGGGAACAAGGGAAAGAGCTGGCAGCTGTAAGCATAGGTCACAGACCCGCCCACCTCCCAAGTCTTACACCAGCCAGAGTTAAAGGACTGTGCCAGCCACGCGCTCCTGAGCACCCTGTGCCTGACTTCTAGGGTCGCAAAAGTACGCATGGATATGTATGTAAGCCTGAACATAGATGTTTGGGTGGAATTTCAAGGTTATATAAAACAGATATTTTTAAATTATATATTGTTCATATAAGCCAGGCATATATGTGTGTGTGTGTTTGTGTGTATTTCATGTAAATTACTTGTTTTATCTGGATACAAATGAGAAAGGAAAGGAAGTAATGTTTTTTCATAATGAACTCATCAAATCAACTATCTTTTAACTGGTACTAGGACTTGTTTTGTTGTTTCCAAGATAGGGTCTCACTCTACACCAGGCTGACCTGGAACTCACTCTGTAGAGCGCCAAGCTGGTCTCAAACTCAGACATCTCCTACCTCAGCCTCCCAAGTGCTGGGATTAAAGGCATGGACCACCATCTTCGGCAAGGACATCATTTTGACAGGGAACATTTATTCTGCTTGGTGGTCATATAATTTTGGTTATAGACTGCTTTAAAAAAATTTTTTTATCATTTAATTTTTTTCAAGGCAGGGTCTCACTCTAGCTCAGGCTGACCTGGAATTCACCATATAGTCTCAGGGTGGCCTTGAACTAAATTCATGGCAATTCTCTTAACCTCTGCCTCCCGAGTGCTGGGATTAAAGGCATGTGCCACCACACCCAGCTAAGACTGCTTTTTTTTTGTGGCTTTTTTTTTTTTTTTTTTTTTTTCGAGGTAAGGTCTCACTCTAGCCCAGGCTGACCTGGAATTCACTATGGAGTCTCAGGGTGGCCTCGAACTCACGGCGATCCTCCTACCTCTGCCTCCCTAGTGCTGGGATGAAAGGCGTGCGCCACCACGCCCGGCAAGACTGCTTTTTCTTAATGAGAGAGAGAGGGAGAATTGACATGATAGGACGTCCAGCCACTGCAACTGAACTCCAGTCATCGGTGCCACCTTGTGTGCATGTGGTCTTGTACATGTGTCACCTTGTGCACCTGGCTTCCATGGGATCTGAGGAGTCAAGTATGGGTCCTTAGGCTTCACAGGCAAGCACCTTAACTGCAAAGCCATCTCTCCAGCCGTATCGACTGCTTTTTAATTATTATTGTCATACTCTGGTTTCTCTTCAAATTATATAAATCTTTCACATTTAAATTATTATTGTCACCCGACATGGTGGTACGTGCCTGTAATCCCAGCACTCGGGAGGCAGAAGAAAGAGAATCTCTATGAGTTTGAGGCCGCTCTGAGACTACATAGTGAATTCCAGGTCAGCCTGGGCTAGAGTAAAACCCTAACTCAAAAAAACAAGTGTGTGTGTGTGTGTGTGTGTGTGTGTGTGTGTGTGTGTGTGTATGCATAATTGTCTTTGCTGTCACTTTCCTTGAACTTTTTTCTAGTTATTCAGTAGGTATGATGATATTTTCCACCCACTTAATATGTAATAACAAGATCAAAAAGCTATACTTTACCCAGCAGTTGGTTCTCTATGTTGCAATGTAACTCAGCCCATTCAATTTTTTTTTCTTTCTTTTTCCAAGTTGAGTCTCACTCTATTCCAGGCTGACCTGAAATTCACTGTGTAGTCTCAGGATGGCCTTGAACTCAAGGGGATCATCCTGCCTCTTCCAAGTGCTGGGATTAAAGGCATGTGCCACCATGCCTGGGTCCATTCAAATTGTAGGTAGAAAAAAGAAACTAATATTTACCTCTGTTATGTTCTGATACTAGATAGTGAAAGTAAAATTTTTCTAATGTTGGGCCAGAGAAATGGCTTAGTGCTTAAGGCACTTGCTTGTGAAGCCTAAGGACCTGGGTTCAATTCCCCAGTACCCACGTAAGCCAGATGCACAAGGTGGTGCATGCACATGTGTCTGGAGTTCCTTTGTAGTGGCTAAAGACCCTGGTGTTTCCTCTCTCTCCCTCTCTAGCTGTCTCTCAAATAAATAAAATAAAATTTCTAATGTTTATAATAATTACACGGTGACTTTTCTTTTCACTTTGACCATTGACACTCCAAATACCATTTCTAATTCTATTTCTAGGAGTCACTTATAATTCTATTGTGGAATGTTCTAGGGAATTCTAAACACTTTAAGATATTTGTGACACATACTGTAAGATTAGTACAGATGGGAACTTAGAAGATCAGTCTATATATCATAACTGCCTACCTGCATGTAGATTGTAGATCTTTTTTAACCCTGTTCTAACCAGGAATTTGTCTCATTAAATTTTTTGTAATTAAAAAGTTTTTTTTCCTTTCTTTTTAAATATTTTCTTTGGTTAGTTGTTTATTGCACACAGACAGGAAAAGAAGGAGAGAGAGAATGTGCGCATCATGGCCCTTGCCACTGCAAATGAACTACAGAAGCATATGCCACTTTGTGCATCTGGCTTTATATGGTGTTGCAGTCCGGTTCGCATTGCTGGTAGAAATTACCCAACCAAGAGCAGCTTCTGGGAAAAAGAGGTTTATTTGGCTTACAGGCTTGAGGGGAAGCTCCACGATGGCAGGGGAAAACGATGGCATGAGCAGAGGGTGGACATCACCCCCTGGCCAACAGAAGATGGACCACAGCAACAGGAGGGTGTGCCAAACACTGGCAGGGGGAAACTGGCTATAAAGCCCATAAGCCCACCCCCACAAAACACTCCCTCCAGGAGGCAATAATTCCCAAATATCCATCAGCTGGGGAGCTAGCATTCAGAACACCTAAGTTTATGGGGGACACCTGAATCAAACCACCACATATGGGTACTGGGGAGTTGAACCTAGCCTGTTAGGCTTTGCAAGCAAGCATCTTTAATCACTCAGCCATCTCTCCATCACCATAGGCTTTTGCTTATTTGTTTTTGGTTTTTGGTTTCTTGAGGTCGGGTCTTGCTCTAGCCAAGCTGAACTGGAATTCACTGTGTCGTCTCAGCGTGGCCTCAAACTCACAACTATACTCCTACCTTTGCCTCCTGCGTGCTAGGATTAAAGGTGTGCACTACCACGCCCAGAACCAAAAGTTCTTTTTTTTTTTTTTCTTTTCCCTAAGAGTTAAAAGTTGAACTGTAGAAGCCAGACATAGTGGCACACACCTTTAATCTCAGCACTTGGGAGGCAGAGGTAGGGGGATTACCATGAGTTTGAGTCTATCCTGAGACTACATAGTGAATCCCAGGTCAGCCTGAGCTGCAGTGAAACCCTATCTCAAAAAAAAAAAAAAAAAAAAAATTGAACTAGAGAGATTACTTAGTGGTTAAGGCACTTGCCTCCAAAGCCAAAGGATCCAGGTTCAATTCCCCAGGACCCATGTAAGCCAGATACACAAGGTGGCACATGCATCTGGAATTTGTTAGCAGTGGCTAGAAGACCTGGTGTACCCATCTTCTTTTCTTATTTTTTATTTTTCATTTTATAATTTATTTATTTGATAGAGAAAGAGAGAGAGGGAGGGAGAGAGAATGGGCACACCAGGGCCTCCAGCCACTGTAAACGATCTCCAGACACATGCGCCCCCTTGTGCATCTGGCTAACGTGGGTCCTGGAGATTCAAACCTGGGTCCTTTGGCTTTGCAGGCAAATGCCTTAACCGCTAAGCCATCCTTCCAGCCCCCATCTTCTTTTCTGCCTCTCTCTTTCTCTCTCTCTCAAATAAAGATTTAGGACTAGAGAAATGGCTTAGTAATTAAGGTGTTTGCCTGCAAAACCTAAAGACCCAAGTTCAATTCCCTAGTACCCACATAAGCCAGATAAGGTGGCACATGTGTCTGGAGTTCATTTGCAGTGGCTACAGGCCCTAGCACACCCATTCACTCCCTCTATCTACCTCTTTCTATCTCAAAAAAATAAATTAATAAGATAAAGAGTTAAAAGTTTTGAGCAGAGCATGGAGTATATTGCTTTAATCCCATCACTTGGGAAGCTGAGGTAGGAGGATGTCTATGAGTTTGAGGCCAGCCTGGGCATATAGAGTGAGCTCTAGGTCAGCCTGGGCTACAGTGAAACCCTACCTCGAAAACAAAAGAATTTTACAAATTTAGGTATTAGCCGGGCGTGGTGGCGCACACCTTTAATCCCAGCACTTGGGAGGCAGAGGTAGGAGGATCGCTGTGAGTTCAAGGCCATCCTAAGACTAAATAGTGAATTCCATGTCAGCCTGGGCTAGAGTGAGACCCTACCTCAAAAAACAAAAGTGAGAATAGCATTAATATATGAATATGAACATTAAGTGTAGTACTTTGAGGACAGTTGGGTGAGAATAATACATGCATTTATCCAGACAAGAGCAGGCTTTATACCCCTAAGGTTCATGACCTTTCCTGCTATAGGCTTTTGATTAGTTTTTTAGTACCAGGCATGTATTTCCTCCCATAGAGCAGGTCTCCAGTCCAATTAGAGAGCAGTTGGTTTCCCCCAGAGCAGACATGCCACTTTTGCACCTGTTTGGTCATTTGGCCTGTCTGGCCAAACTTGAGGCTTCCAGTGTCCACTGTTTTCACCACTGATGACTTCTGTCTCCCATAGGACTGCATGCAATGCAGCTTTTTCCAGCTTTCAGTTGGCTGGTCTACAGGGAGAAGGTTTTCACCTCAGCACAAGCTTGATTTCTCAGTTAATTTGCCACCCAGGCATGTGAAGTCTTCAGCAATAGGGTCTTACTCATGGGAAACCAAGGGCCTTGGCAATAGCCTGTAATGTTTTAGAGGCAACAGGGACGTCCCTGGCCAACAACTCACTGGAATGTACCCCATCCCTGGCACTGAAAATTTTCTAGTAGCAATCTATAGCTTCTGGATGTGCCATTATCCAAAAAAGTAGGTTTTCATATGTCTTATTCATAATATGTTGAATTTTGGTTGCCCCTCCCCCACCCTTCTCTTACTCAATCTCTTCCCCTGGCCTCACTTAGGCCATTCCACTCCCAGTAATATGTTCTTCAACTTACATATACACAATACCATCCCCTTATAGTGTTTTTCTAGCTTACTGGCCTCTGCTACCGATTTTTGGTTAGGATTTTTTGATGTAGGGTCTCTCTCTAGCCCAGGCTGACCTGGAATTCACTATATAGTCTCAGGCTGGTCTCGAACTCCTGGCTATCCTCCTACCTGTGCCACCCAGTGTTAGGATTAAAGGCGTGCACCACCACACCTGGCTTCAATTTTTATTATTTTTATGTTTGAGGACAGATCTTGCTGTGTACCTCAGATTAACCTGGACTCATGACCTTCCTGTCTCTGCCCCAAGTACTCAGATTACAGGCTGCCACCAAGTCCACCTAAAAAAACTATTTATTTTCTCTTTTTTCTGATTTTTGTTTTTTTTTTGAGGTGGGGTCTCAAAGTGGCCTCGAACTCACAGCAGTTCTCCTACTTCTGCCTCCCGAGTGCTGGGATTAAAGGCATGTGCCACCACGCCCAGACCCACCCCCCACACACTTTTCTTTTCAAGGTACCATCTCACTGTAGCCCAGGCTGACTTGGAATTCCCTATGTCATCTCAGGGTGGCCTTGAACTCATGGTGATCCTCTTACTGCTGCCTCCCAAATGCTGGGATTAAAGGTGTGCACCACAATGCCTGGCAGAAATATTTTTCAGTGTTATGAGTATTACTCAGTGGTAAATCAGAAAAAGACATCAACAAGGATATTTCTCAATTGACTGGCTGTGAATTTAAAAATTAACTTCTTGTTAAAAATATTTTTATTTCTTTGCAGAGAGAGACAGTGAGAGAATGGGCATACCAGGGCCTCCAGCTGCTGCAAATGAACCCCAGATTCATGTACTACTTCATGCGTCTGGCTTTCCGTGGGTACTGGGGAAGCAAATCCAAGTTGTTAGGCTTTGCAAACAAATCCCTTAACCTCTGAGCCATCTCTCCAGCCCCAGAAATCAACTTCATAACACCATTTCAGACTCAAGACACAAAGGTTTTAATTCTGCATGATACATAATTTGATAAATGATGAAAATTCATTCATTGCTATCACAAGCTTTCAGGAGGATCTGGTCTTCCTTGCTTCCAGCATAAAGCTTCATTTTCTGGACATGTTGAAGAATCGAGGCCTAATGTAATCCTTATACATGGAATAGAGAACACCTAAAGTCAGAAAGGTAGACATGAACAAAATATCCATGGGAAACTGACTTTGTCCCACTTGCATTTTTCTGAAGTTAGCACATAATTTCACAATAAATAAGCAAAAACCTCTTATCAAGTTTTGACTTGGGTCATACAAATAGCTACAGAAACATCGCAAGAAAGTTACTTAAAATCAGGGCTGGAGAGATGGCTTAGCGGTTAAGCGCTTGCCTGTGAAGCCTAAGGACCCCGGTTCGAGGCTCGGTTCCCCAGGTCCCACGTTAGCCAGATGCACAAGGGGGCGCACGCGTCTGGAGTTCGTTTGCAGTGGCTGGAAGCCCTGGCGCGCCCATTCTCTCTCTCTCTCCCTCTATCTGTCTTTCTCTCTATGTCTGTCGCTCTCAAATAAATAAATAAAAAATGAACAAAAAAAAAAATTTAAAAAAAGAAAGTTACTTAAAATCAGAGTCAACTATAACTGATGCTGTTACTATACCATCTTCAAGTTAGAACTTGTAAAAATGTATTATTGACAACTTCCATAATTATAGCCAATAAACCATGATAAACTGGGCATGGTGGCACACGCCTTTAATCCCAGTACTTGAGAGGCACAGGTAGATGGAGTGACATGAGTTCGAGGCCACCCTGAGACTACATAATGAGTTCCAGGTTAGCCTGGACTAGAGCGAGACCCTACCTCAAAAAAACAAAAAAAAATTAATTTTTAAAAATGGTTGGAGAGATGGATTAGCAGTTAAGGTGCTTGCCTATGAATCCTAAGGACCCAAGTTTGATCTCTCTCCAGATCCCACAGAAGCCAGATGCACAAACGTGATGCAACCACAAGGTTGCACATGCACACTAGGTAGAGTTGGAGTACAGTGACTGAGGCCCACTAATTAGTGAGGCACACTAATTCTCTCTCTTGCATATGCACGCTCCTACTCTCTAAAAAAAATAAAGAATTAAAAATTTATTTATTTATTGGAGAGAGGCAGAGAGAGAGGATGGGTGCACATAGCCTTTAGCCATTGCAAGTGAATTCTAATGCATGTGCCACCTTGTGCTTCTGGTTTAGATGGGTCCTGGGGAATTGAAGCTAGATCCTTTGACTTTGCAGGCAAGCACATTGACTGCTGAGCCATTTCTCTGGCCCCAAATCTTAAAATATTCTGGCACATGCCTAATCCTAGCAGTTGGGAGCAGGAGAATCAAGAATTCAAGGTTATCTTTGGCCTTGGAGAATTTGACACATTATCATGTCTTCTTTTTTAAAATGTATTTATTTGAGAAAGAGAAAGATAGAGAGAGAATGGGTACATCAGAGTCTCCAGCCACTGCACACTCCAGATGCATGTGCCATCTTGTGCATCTGGCTTATGTGGGTCCTGGGAAATCAAACCTGGGTCCTTAGTCTTCATAGATGAGTGCCTTCACCGCTAAGCCATCTCTCCAGCCCTATCATGTCTTAACTTACCACCCTGATATGCCCATGCACCACCATGCCCAACTGTACATTTATTTTTATTTTTATTTTTTGGTTTTTCCATGTAGGGTGCTGCTCTAGCCCAGGCTGACCTGGAATTCGCTAGGTAGTCTCAGAGTGGCCTTGAACTCACAGCAATCCTCCTACCTCTGAGGCAAAGGTGGGAGCATTGGTGTGAATTTGAGGCCAGCTTGGGAATACAGAGTGAATTCTAGGCCAACCTAGGCTAGAGTGAGACCCTACCTCAAACAAAACAAAACAAAAAAACAGGCCGGGCGTAGTGGTGGCGCATGCCTTTAATTGTAGCACTTGGGAGGCAGAGGTAGGAGGACTGCCATGAGTTTGAGGCCACCCTGAAACTACAGAGTGAATTCTAGGTCAGCCTGGGAAAGAGGGAAGCCCTACCTTGAAAACAAACAAAAAGGCTAAGTGTGGTAGTATATTTCTGTAATTCCAGCACTCCAGCAGACTGAGTTCTACTTAGTGAGTTTCAGGCCAGAAAGGGTTTCATAATGAAACCTTATCTTGAACACCTCTTGAAAAAGTCCATCTTTTCTTGTGAAGTACTTGCCCTGCCCTCTTCTTGGATAAACTCCAGATACTTATACAAGAGCCTCATAAGTACCCATACCTGCAACCCTAGAACTTGGGTGGAGCCCACAGGAGGGTCAGCACAAGGCCAGCCAAGACTACATGTTGAGACCCTCAAAAACCAAACTAAGCCCATCGTGGTGATACATGCCTTTAATCCTAGCACTGGGGAGACTGAGATAGGAGGATTGCTGTGAGTTCAAGGCCACCCTGAGATTACATAGTGAATTCCAGGTCAACCTGGGCTAGAGTGAAACCCTACCTTGAAAAACCAAGATAAATAAATGAAAACTAGCCAGGTGTGATAGCACAACCTTTAATCCCAGCACGTGGGAGGCAGAGGTAGGAGGATCATCATGAGTTCAAGGCCACCTTAGACTACAAAGTGAACTCCAGATCAGGCAGGACTAGAGCAAGATCCCACTTCTAAAGGCCAAAAACAAAACAAAACAAAACAAAAACAACGGAAAGAAAGAAAAATCAAACTAAGAATTAAGAAATTAAATAAATAGGGGCTGGAGAGATGCTCAGTGGTTAAGGGGCACTTATCTGCAGAACCTAACAACCCAAGTTCAGTTCCCAGTATCCACATAAAGCCAGATGCACATGGTGGTACACGCATCTAGAGTTCATTTGCAGTGGCTAGAGGCCCTGGCACACCTATTCTCTTTCTGCCTCTTTCTCACATTCTCAAATAGTAAATAAATAAAATAAAATTTAAAATATACATTATGTACATGTATGAAAATTATCAATAAAAAGTTCAACAGAAGACCTTTGTGACTTACTGTCATGAATGGAGATTTACTCAATTATGTAATTAATTTAATTTCCTAAAATTGACTCCCTTTTACATCTACTTTAATAGCTAAGCATTTTTGCTGGTAGTGGGATATTTTGTTGTTGTTGTTTAGTTTAGTTTTGTTTTTTTTTTGAGGTAAGGTCTTGCTCTAGCCCTGGCTGACCTGGAATTCACTATGTAGTCTCAGGGTGGCCTTGAACTCATGGGGATCCTCCTACCTCTGCCTCCCAAGTGTTGGAATTAAAGGTATAAGCCACCATGCTGGCTCTTGTCATGTTTTGTTAGCTGAAAATCTTAAGAAATTAAGCAACTTCAACCAGGTGAAGATCAGTCTTCTTAGCCCACATTATATCATCTTTTTTTTTTTTTATTTATTTACTTGAGAGTGACAGACACAGAGAGAAAGACAGATAGAGGGAGAGAGAGAGAATAGGCACGCCAGGGCTTCCAGCCTCTGCAAACGAGCTCCAGATGCATGCGCCCCCTTGTGCATCTGGCTAACGTGGGACCTGGGGAACCGAGCCTCGAACCGGGGTCCTTAGGTTTCACAGGCAAGCGCTTAACCACTAAGCCATCTCTCCAGCCCATCATCTTTTTTTTTAAACATTTCATTTTTAAAATATTTTATCTATTTATTTATTTGAGAGAGAGACAGAGGTAGATACAAAGAAAGAGAGAATGGGCACACCAGGGCCTCTAGCCACTGCAAATGAACTCCAGATACATGCATCACTTTGTGAATCTGGCTTATGTGGGTATTGGGGAATCGAACCTGGGTCTTTAGGCTTCTCAGGCAAGTGCCTTAACTGCTAAGCCATCTCTCAAGCCCTACATTATATTGTCTTAATCTAGTATTCATCTTCTACTGTGAATGATGAAAATAAATCCAAATACTCGGACATAAAAATACAGCTGAAGCCTGGCATGATGGTCACACCTTTAATCTCAGCACTAGAGAGGCAGGGGTAGGAGGATTGATAATGAGTTTCCATGTCAGCCTGGGATAAAGTGAGACCCTACCCCCCCCCCAAAAAAAAAGAAACAGGTTGCATGCCCTGCTGGAGGCCAGTCTGGTTGGGGGACCCAGGGTCGGGGCCCTGCCTTTTCCCAGGCTGGCTGCGGTGGCCAGAGGTAGTGGAGCTTGTCCAGGCCTAGCGGGGGGCTCACACACTGCAGCATTGGGGACCCATCACAGGCTTGATTTATTTTTGGAAATCATGTGCAATGTTAAAAAGAAAACAAATCTTAGCCGGGCGTGGTGGAGCACGTCTTTAATCCCAGTACTCAGGAGACAGAGATAGGAGGATTGCCATGAGTTTGAGGCTACCCTGAGACTCCATAGTGAATTCCAGGTCAGCCTGGGCTACAGTGAGACCCTACCTCGAAACCCTCCCCCCCAAAACAAACAAAAAAAAAAAACAGAAAAGAAAAAGAAAGCAAACCATACTATGTTATTGGAAGCCATTTCTACTAATTTCATTACATTTAAAAATTTATGATTTGATTTGGGTACTATCATGGGAGGTGCTGTGAGTGCTGGGAAAGATAATGATGACTTAATTGATATCCTTAGAGAAGCTCAGTATATCCACCCTGAAAGGGTAGAGCAAGCCTTCAGAGTGTTTGATTGTGGAGAGTACTATTTGGAAGGCTACAGGGACAATGCTTACAAAGACTTAGCCTGGCCTCCTCCAAGTGACCAGCTGACAGAAAGCTGGAAGAAGCCATTCTGCATGCAGTTCAATGGGAGAAAGAGAAATCACCAGTGAAGATACTCAACAGTGGACATTGCAAGCCTTATATTTGGCCAGCCAGGCCAAATGAGCCAATGGGTGCAATAGTGGCACGTCTGTCATGGTGGAAACCAACTGCCCTCCAATTGGACTGGAGGCCTGTTCCATGGGAGGGAATACATCCCTGATACTGAAAATTTAAAACAGGGGTAGTCATGAGCCCTAGGGGTATAACGTCTGCTGTTGTCTAGCTAAATATGTATACTATGCTTATCAAACTGTCCAGTAAGCACTTCTCTTAATGTTCATACCCTTATATTAATGCTACTCTCACTTTGGGTAGAGAATCTTCTCTCTTCAGATGAAAGTGACCTTGGGATGACTCAGAAGGTATCATAGTGCTAGAAAGAAGTGACTGGAGTACTTAGTAACATCTCGATCACACCTTCCAAGGCTCAGGGTCTAATGCAGAAGAGGTGGCAGAAAGAATGTAGGAGCCAAAGGAAGGGTAGGACTCTTTACAACATGCTACG
Source organism: Jaculus jaculus (assembly GCF_020740685.1). NCBI lineage: Eukaryota > Metazoa > Chordata > Mammalia > Rodentia > Dipodidae > Jaculus > Jaculus jaculus. Next base: position 93,569,254 of record NC_059107.1, on the reverse strand, counting down.
CCAAGACACAAAATGGCCTGGATATCCATGACCTCACAGTGTCTGACACTACACAAGACCATCATAAGAGGAGAAAAGATCATGACATCAGAATAAAAAAAGAGAATGAGATGGGGAGGGGATATGATGGAGAGTGGAGTTTCAAAGGGGAAAGTGGGGGGGAGGGAGGGTATTACCATGGGGTATTTTTTATAATCATGGAAGTTGTTAAAAAAAAAAAAAAAGACTTAGCCTGGAAGTGTAGACGCTTACACTAGTCAGCACCTTGCATTTATTCTGAAGTTATGGAACCACTGATACTTCAACCCGGGTTATCTTTTCTAATATATTTTATTTATTTATTTGAGAGAGAGAAAAAGGGAGGGAGGGAGAGAGAGAAAGAGAGAGAGAATGGGCACAGCAGGGCCTCCAGCCACCACTAATAAATTCCAGATGCATGTGCCCCTTGTGCATCTAGCTTATGTGGGTCATGGAGAGTCGAACTGGGATCCTTTGGCTTTTCAGGCAAACACCTTAACCGCTAAGCCATGTCTCCAGCCCAAGGATTACCTTTCCTTAACCTGAGAAGCAGAAGTGGATATTCAACAACAATGGTGGGCTTAATTTTAGGTCCTTTTGGAATCACTCATGGGATTGAGCTTCATTCCGATGTGGAATATGCCAAGGAAAAACTGGAGCGCTTCATCAAAAACCGTGATAGCTTTGATAAATTTGAGTTCTGCGAATCTGCATGTGTGGTTGGCCTCCAGATAGCATCTGACAGTCATCAGTATGATCGGATTTACTTTGGAGCTGGAGTCCAGAAAGATCATGAGAACTACGTGAAAATCTTACTCAAGGTTGGAGGCATATTGGTTATGCTATAGAGGATCAGTTAACACAGATTATGCCAACTGGACAAAACACTTGGGAAAGTAAAAATATACTTGCTGGGCCTGGGCTTGCTCCCCGTGCTCTCTCCATCACGGCTGCTGAGAGAGAAGCGGAGCCAGAGCTGAGACAGGGAGGAGGCAGGGCTCAGTTCCGGGAGTTCGTGAAGGTCACCCGAGACCCGGACCCGGATCCAGCCGCACCTGAAACCGCACCTCCCACTTTCCCTCATGTGACCACGCTCCTCCTTCATCTGGTCTGGTTTTTTTTTTGTTGTTGTTGTTGTTTGTTTGTTTGTTTGTTTGTTTGTTTGTTTGTTTGTTTGTTTCTTGGTTTTTCCAGGTAGGGTTTCACTCTACCTCAGGCTGACCTGGAATTCACTGTGTAGTTAGTCTCAGGGTGGCCTTGAACTCATGGCTATCCTCCTACCTCCCAAGTGCTGGGATTAAAGGCATGCACCACCAAAAAATAAAATAAAATAAAATAAAATAAATATATATATATATATACTTGCTGCTTCATTTGCTCCACCGGTATAACCCAGTAAGAATGATAATGGCAAACCAGATTCTGTGGGTCTCCCCCCACCCATGCTGTCAGAAATCTACAGGACCTGGTTCATATTTACACTCGACACACACTTAGAAATTTCATAAATGATGAGATGCAGGCCAAGGGGATTCTCAGAGGGCTCCACCCAAGAGAAAAAGAAAGAGACTTAAGCAGAGAATTAACACTTACATATTTGTGGGTAATCAGCTGATTCCTCAGCCTCTAGACAGTAAGGAGGATGAGAAAATGAAGAAGATAGCAAAGAAGAGAAAGAAAAGACCCCAGTGAGGCCACAAAGCCAGACGGGCCACCACAGAATCTACTGAGAAAAAATCATGAAGCTTCCCCTCCTCGGATCTTTAAAAGCTTACTTGACCTACTTTAGAGACAAATAACTTAAACCAAGAAGAAAACAATGCCTGCTGATAATTCTTTTAGTCTTGAAAACTGTAGCATTTATTAGGAGATAAGCAAAAGAGAATTATTTCATCAGAGTGAATTATAGAGGAAAAAGTATAACTCGTGTCTCTGTCAGATAACAAAAATGACATATTCAGGGCTTTAAAAGAATCTCTTTTCCGGGCTGGAGAGATGGCTTAGCAGTTAAGCGCTTGCCTGTGAAGCCTAAGGACCCCGGTTGGAGGCTCCCCAGGTCCCACGTTAGCCAGATGCACAAGAGGGTGCACGCGTCTGGAGTTCGTTTGCAGTGGCTGGGGTCCCTGGTGCACCCATTCTCTCTCTCCCCCTCTATCTGTCTTTCTCCCTGTGTCTGTCGCTCTCAAATAAATAAATAAATAATGAACAAAAATATTTAAAAAATAAATAAAAATCTCTTCTCTAAAATCTATTTTTCTTTAAATCTTGGGGGAGTTCTGTTTTCACTGAGTGATTTTAAAGTGGAATGCAACAAGAATCATACTATATACTTCATACTATAAATATACCCTTCGGATTCCTCACAGGTTCATGGCGGCGAAGGTTTGATTTCATCTCCTATAAGGCTGAAATAAGTATTAAGCATTATATTTGAACTGCAGTTGTTTGCATTTCCTTTATGAGAATTTAATTCTCTGGTCAGGAGATCAAATGCTTTGGAAGCCTATTTACCTTCTGTTGACACAGATATATTCCGGGCAATGTATGAGTGTAATAGTAATAATAATACAAGATATGGAATGATTTAGCTTTAAAAAGCAGGAATTTCATTAAATGTTACAGCCCTGCAACTTTTGCTTTTGAATCTATTGCTGAACGATGCAGGGGATATTCCTGCTTCTCTCATGGAGAATTTAGCCCAGCAAGTGAATATTAAAGTAGAAAGGACATACTTAATACAACTCCTGATGTGAGTGGACCCTTTACATTTTCAGTATGTAAACATAATGAGGTTATCTTGGCTCTCTAGATTTTTTTAAAGTTTTGTTTATTTTTATTTATTTATCTGAGAGTGGCAGACAGAGAGAGAGAGAGAGAGAGAGAGAGAGTATGGGCGCACCAGGGCCTCCAGCCACTGCAAATGAGCCCCAGATGAATGTTCCACCTTGTGCAACTGGCTTATGTGGGTCCTGGGGAATAGAGCCTCAAACTTGGATCCTTAAGCTTCACAGGCAAGCGCTTAACCACTAAGCCAGCTCTCCAGCCCCTCTCTAGAATTTTAAAAGGCAGCGTATTTAGGATTTCTTTCCTGTAATTCACTGTATAAAATATTAGAGTTAAAAAGAAATCTGCTCTACTTGACTTTGGCTGCTGATGCAGTGAATGGATGAATGGGTACATGTGCCCACTACTTCCTAGATAGCTCTAAGGAATTGGGGCCACTGTGCTGTGGTCAGTTGATAAACTATAGTCGCATTTGCTAAAGTGCATCTAAATATTTATCTTTGACAAGGTAGGGCCCAGCTTGCCTACTTTGGATCTTTTCAAACAAAAAGTTACCAAAATTAGCTGGGCGTGGTGGCGCACGCCTTTAATCCCAGCACTCAGGAGGCAGAGGTAGGAGGATCGCCATGAGTTTGAGGCCACCCTGAGACTCCATAGTGAATTCCAGGTGAGTGAGACCCTTCCTTGGGGGGAAAAAAAAAAAGTATGTAGGTCTTTTGTGTTGAAAAAGTGGTTCAGAATCATAGTGTAATATTTGTGTCCCAAATAAGATTTTTCTTTTTCTTTGGTAAAGTTATAACAATTTTTGTTTTTTACTCTTAGAATTTTTTTTTTTTCAAGGTAGGGTCTTACTCTAGCTCAGGCTGACCTGGAATTCACTATGTGGTTTCAGGGTGGCCTTGAACTCATGGCGATCCTCCTACCTCTGCCTCCCAAGTGCTGGGATTAAAGGGGTGCACCACCACGCCCGGCTTTTTTACTTTTGTTACATAAGCAGTGAATGTTATTATCATTTTTTTCCCTAGAAAGGCCTGAAAACAGTTAATAAAGGATATGGTATAACATTTATTACTCAGTGTGACATGGATTATATAGTTTTAAAGAGAAAAGTGAGAGTCTTACATACTACCACTGCATCATTGCTACGATAGTGGCTCAGATTTGCTTAAGGAAACACCTTCATTATGAAAGGACTGTTGTTTCTTTACTAAGCTCCAGTAAGACGATATATTTGAATTGGCTGTCGGAAATAGTCTAAACATAAAATTGTCCCAAAATAATTGAAAATATTTTAATATACAAAAGGCAATTTTATGGAAAGTATGTGTCTTGTGCCCATGACTGGAGTAAAGTGGCAGGATCTATATTTTTTTCTTAATAGGATTATTACTAGGAAATGTCCTATCTCCTTTCTATCCAAAAAAAAAAGAAAGAAAGAAATCTGTTTTGTACTTCTGTCAAATGTTCATGTGATTATTTTCCCCATGGTGCTAGAGATCAAACCCAGGGCCTCATGACACACTAGACAAGTGCTTCTACCACTGAGCTACACCCCTAGCCCAAGTTGTTTGTAATCGTTTTAGAAGTTTAATTTTGAATTCTTGGAAAACACGTGTGGGTGTGTGCATATATATATACATATATGTGTGACTGTGTGTGTATATATATATATTCTTTCTACCTGTGCCTTTTTGTTTGTTTGGAGCAGGTGTCCAGATTTCTAAAAATACATGTTCTTCAATGATCTTACTGTTTAGGAAAGTTTTTTCTTAAGGATGTATTTGAAGATTAACATTTTCATATTGTCTTTCATCCTGTTGGCTTTGGTGAAGTATATAAATTTGATGATTGCCTATTTTTTGTCTTTGAAATACATCTTTTGTGTTTTTAAATGCATTCATTTTATAAGGGTGATTTTTATTATTGACTTTTAATAAAGAAGTGGAAATTCAAAAAAAGAAATGCCCGGTGTGGTGACACGGACCTTTAATCCCAGCACTCGAGAGGCAAAGGTAGGAGGATCACTGTGAGTTCAAGGCCACTCTGAGACTAGTGAATTAGACCCTACCTTGAAAAATATATATATAGTATAGCTGAATATGAGAAATAGACTAAGCAGTTACCTAGAGTCACGGCTCCTACCACAAACCCTTGGGCAGCAACTCGCATGTGGATAAGGTGAATGGACACTTTCTGATGTCTTCTGTTCTTTAACTTGTAAAGACCATAGGATAGCACAGCCACAAAACCTGCCACACCTGTGAATTCAAACCACATGTTAGGCAAGAATTCCCATTAAAGAGTTAACTGATGAGCTGGGCGCGGTGGCGGAAGCCTTTAACCCTAACACTCTGAAGGCAGAGGTAGGAGGATCGCCATGAGTTCGAGGCCATAGTGAATTCCGGGTCAGCCTGGGCTAGAGTGAATCCCTATCTCAAAAAACAAAACAAAACAAAAAAGAGTTAACTGATGAGCTGAAGAGATGGTTCAGTGGTTAAGGTGCTTGCCTGAAAAGCCTAACAACCCGGGTTCCATTGTCCAGTGCCCACATAAAGCCAGATGCACAAAGTAGCACACGTGTCTGGAGTTTATTTGCAGTGGCTGGAGGCCTTGGAATGCCCATTCTCTGTCTCTCTTCTGTCTCTCTTTCTGCTTGCAAATAAATAAAGGTATATTTTTTAAAAAGTTAGGCCAGGTGTGGTGGTGCACGCCTTTAATACCAGTACTTGGGAGGCAGAGGTAGGAGGATCACCGTGAGTTCGAGGCCACCCTGAGACTACATAGTGAATTCCAGGTCAGCCTGGACTGGAGTGATACCCTACCTTGAAAAACAAAACCAACAACAACAACAACAACAAAAAGTTAACAGAGAGCCAGGCACATGACTTTAATCCACAAAGATGATGAGGAGGATCAGGTAGCCTGAGCTAGAGTGTGACCCTGCCTCAAAAAAAAAAAAAAAAAAAGAAAGAAAGAAAAAAAGAAAAGGCTGGGGAGATGAGATGGCTTAGCGGTTAAGCGCTTGCCTGTGAAGCCTAAGGACCCCGGTTCGAGGCTCGGTTCCCCAGGTCCCACGTTAGCCAGATGCACAAGGGGGCGCATGTGTCTGGGATTCCTTTGCAGTAGCTGGAGGCCCTGGCGCACCCATTCTCTCTCTCTCTCCCTCTCCCTCTCTCTCTGCCTCTGTCTGTCACTCTCAAATAAATAAATAAAAATAAACAAGTACATTTTTAAAGAAAAAGCTATCTGAAAGGCTGTCTGAAGATGAGTACCTGGAAGACATTAAGTGGAGAAGGTGCAGCTGCGACCCTCTTACCTGAGATGTTTGAGATCAGAAGTACTATGGAGGTGTTTTCAGAGATCTGAAGATCTCTGAAGATCCGGAGATCTGCAAAATGGCATGTCTTGTGGATGGGCACACAGGTCTAAACACTAAAGTTTATATATCACATAGACTGAATGTAATTTTTGTTGTTTTTTGTTTTTCCAGGTAGGGTCTCAGTCTAGCCCAGGCTGACCTGGAATTCACTATGGAGTCTCAGGGTGGCCTCGAACTCATGGCGATCCTCCTACCTCTGCCTCCCAAGTGCTGGGATGAAAGGCATGGGCCACCACGCCCGGCCAGCTTGCTGGAATTCTTCTAACTTTTTTTTTAATTTTGTTTGTTTGTTTATTTATTTATTTATTTGAGAGGGAGAATGGGCACCCAGGGCCTCCAGCCACTGTAAACGAACTCCAGACATGTGTGCCCCTTGTGCATCTGGCTAACATGGGTCCTGGGGAATCGAGCCTCAAACTGGGGTCCTTAGGCTTCACAGGCAAGCGCTTAACCGCTAAGCCATCTCTCCAGCCCATTGCTGGAATTCTGATACCCATTTTTTCCTTAGTCATCCTGGCTGCTGATAGACACCTTAGGGTTAGCTCATTTGCATATCAGCTTGCAGAGGGTCTTTGGTCTTGGCCCCTGGTTGCCATGGTGATCTTGTCACTGTTGAGTGAATGCCTCATTTTTACTTCTAACTATTGTGCCTAACTGTCCCCATTTTTACTTCTAACTATTGCTCCTAACACACAATAAAATGATAGTGATAACACATGGAGAAGCAGGTTTAATGGTGAAAGAACACTCTGTAAATCTGGCCACATCTTTCTGAGAAGAATCCTAAGAACATATAATAAATGATATTACACTGACCATGCTTCCTAACTTGGGAATTCTACTTTGAAGGACATACTTCAAGGAAACAAGCAAAAGAAAGTAGAGAAAATGTCACAAAAAAATGTTCTGTGTCTTTCTTTGTCTGAGGGGAAAAAAATGGCTTGAACAGAAGAAAAACTGTATACTTATAAACAACACACTAGCCAGGCATGGTGGCACATGCCTTTAATCCCAGCACTTGGGAGGCAGAGGTAGAAGGATGGCTGTGAGTTCAAATCCCCCCTGAGACTACATAGTGAATTCCAGGTCAGCCTGGGCTAGAGCAAGACCCTACATCAAAAAGCCAAAAATAGCCCAGAAAGCCGAGTGCCACATGTTCTCCCTCATATGTGGATCCTAGCTACAGATGATTGGGCTTCTGCGTGAGAAGGAAAATACTTAGTAGGAGAGTCCAGTAAATTAAAAAGGAGATATAAAGGGAAGAGAAGGTAAGGGAGGAGGGTACTTAATATGTTGGTATTGTATATATGTAAGTACAATGATTGAGATGGGGAGGTAATATGATGGAGAATGGAATTTCAAAGGGGAAGGTGGGGGAGGAGGGAGGGTATTACCATGGGATATTTTTTATAATCATGGAAAATGTTAATAAAAATTAAATTTAGGGCTGGAGAGATGGCTTAGCGGTTAAGCGCTTGCCTGTGAAGCTTAAGGACCCCAGTTTGAGGCTCGGTTCCCCAGGTCCCACGTTAGCCAGATGCACAAGGGGGCGCACGCATCTGGAGTTCGTTTGCAGAGGCTGGAAGCCCTGGCACGCCCATTCTCTCTCTCTCCCTCTATCTGTCTTTCTCTCTGTGCCTGTCGCTCTCAAATAAATAAATAAAAAATTAAAAAATGTTTAAAAAAATAAATAAATAAAAAATTAAAATTAAATTAAAAAAAAGCCAAAAATAAAATAAAATAATGGAAGTGTTCAAGATAATCAATACACTTATTTTGTGAATCATCTGCACAAGCTAGCCCTTCCTGTAGCAGGATATATATTGCTCAAATAATAATACCTAAATCATACCATTCAATGTTAGTCAAAATTTTATCATTCTTTTAAAAAATATTTTTAGTTAGTTTTATTATTTATTTGAGAGAGAAAGAGGTGAAGAGAGAGAGAAAGAGAATAGGCATGCCTGGGCCTTCAGCCACTGCAAAACAAACTCTAGATGCATGTGCCACCTTGTAAATCTGGCTTACATGGGTGCTGGGGAATTGAACCTGGGTTCTTTGGTTCTTTGGCTTTGCAGGCAGCACCTTAATCGCTAAGCCATCTTTCCAGCTATTGTTTTTTTTTTTTCAAGGTAGGGTCTCTTTCTAGCCCAGGCTGACTTGGAATTCACTGTGTAGTCTCAGGCTGGCCGTGAACTCATAGTGATCCACCTACCTCTGCCTCCCAAGTGCTGGGACTAAAGGCATGTGCCACCAATCCCAGTTTCCATTCTTTATTTTCTTGAATAAACTTAACTTTTTCCCCTTGATAAAAATCCAAGGTTCAGAGCCTGGCTTGGTGGTGTATACCTTCAATCCCAGCACTTGGGAGGTAGAGGTAGGTGGATTGATATGAGTTTGTGGCCAACCTGAGACTATAATAGTGAATTCCAGGTCAGCCTAGGCTAAAGGAAGACACTATCTTTAAAAAAAAAAAAAAAAGCCAGGCATGGTGGCGCAGGCCTTTAATCCCAACACTCAGCAGGCAGAGGTAGGAGGATCACCATGAGTTCAAGGCCACTTTGAGATTACAGAGTGAATTCCAGGTCAGCTTGGGCCAGAGTGAGACCTTACCTTGAAAAAAACAAAACAAAACCACATAAAATGAAATAATATCCAAGGTTCTATGTTTACTTAGTTTTTTTTTCTAAGAGATTAAAGTCAGTACCTTTCCTGGTTGTCATCCAGTGTCTCTGTGGTCTGTAGATAATTTAATTTAGGAGCACTTTCATCTTTCTACTTTAATCACACTTATTATATCTGGGAAACTAATTTAATTTACAACAGACACAGTAATTAATCTGCTTATCATAGGGATCTGTTCAAATAATATTGAGGTTTTTTTTTTTTTCTCATTTTTTTGAGGTAGGGTCTCACTCTAGCCCAGGCTGACCTGGAATTCACTATGTAGTCTCAGGGTGTCCTCGATCTCATGGCGATCCTCCTACCTCTGCCTCTCAAGTGCTGGGATTATAGGTGTGTGTCACCACGCCTGGCCAAAACTCTTTCCATAGCAGACACAAGGCCTTAAAGGCTAAAGTGATTTGTAGGACAAAGAGGCAGCACTTGAATAGTTCAGTTTTTATGTTATTATTTAGTTGGTTAGTTAGTTGAGAGAGAGAGGCAGATAGAAAATGGGCACGCCAGGGCCTAGATCCACTGCAAACAAACTCCAGATACTTGTGCCTCCTTGTACATCTGGCATATGTGGGGCCTGGGGAATCAAACCTAGGTCCTTTGGCTTTGTAGGCAAATGCTTTAAGCGCTAAGCCATCTCTCCAGCCCCCTGAATAGTTCTTTTTAAAAACAATATTTTTAAAGCCAGGCGTAGTGGCGCACGCCTTTACTCCCAGCACTCAGGAGCCAGAGTTAGGAGGATTACCATGAGTTCGAGGCCACCTTGAGACTATATAGTGAATTCCAGGTCAGCCTGGGCTAGAATGAGACCCTACCTCAAAAAACCAAAAGAAAAAAACAAACAATATTTTTAGCCGGGTGTGGTGTTGCACGCCTTTAGTCCTAGCACTTGGTAAGCAGAGGTAGGAGGATCACCATGAATTCAAGGCTACCCTGAGACTACATAGTGAATTCCAGATCAGCCTGAGCTAGAGTGAGACCCTACCTCATATATATTTTTAGGGCTGGAGAGATAGATGACTCAGAGACTTGCCTGCAAAGTCTAATGATCTGGATTCAATTTCCTAGGATCCACATAAAGCCAGATGCAAAGTGGCGTGTGCAACTAGAGTTTGTTTGCAGCGGCTAGAGGCCCTGTAAATAAATAATAATAAATATTTTAATTTATTCATTTGTAAGCAGAGAGAGAGATGTGTGCCAGGGCCTCTAACCGCTGCAAACAAATTCTAGATATATGTGCCATTTTGTGCATCTGGCTTTACATGGGTCCTGGGAAATCGAGCCCAGGGTAGTAAGCTTAACAAACAAGCACCTTAACCGCTAAGCCATCTCTCCAGACCTAAAAAAAAATTTTTTTTGAGGTAGGGTCTCACTCTAGCTCAGACTGACCTGGAATTCACTATGTAGTCTCAAATTCATGATGATCCTTTTTTTGAGAGGGGAGGACTCCAGGCTTTTTTTTTTTTTTGTATTGAGGTAGGATCTCATTGTAGCCCAGGATGACCTTGAATTCCCTATGTATTCTAAGTCTTGCCTCAAGCTCACAGTGATCCTCCTACCTCAGCCTCCCAAGTGCTGGAATTAAAGGCATGTGACACCATGCCTGGGCAGGGGGTGGGGAGAAGAGAGAGAAAGGGAGAGAGGGCACCAGGGCTTCTAGCCACTGCAAAGAACTCCAGACACATGTGCCACTTAGTGCATCTGGCTTTTACGTGGGTACTGGGGTATTGAACGCAGGTCATTAGCTTTTGCAAGCTTAGCTGCTGAACCATCTCTCCAGCCCCAGTTCTTTTTTTTTTGGGGGGGGGAGGTGTTCAAGGTAGGGTCTTCCTCTAGCTCAGGCAAACCTGCTATCCCCCAGACCTCCTCCCTTAGCTGCCCGAGTGCTGGGGTTAAACGTGTACGCCACCATGCCTGACCCTTGAGTAGTTCTTAACAGACTTTCAGGACTTGCTTATTCTCAGTCATAACAGAAACGTCCATGCAGTTAATTCCATTTGATTTTGCTGTGAACTAATGATTGCAGATTGAGCTCTAATGGAACGTATAAAGCTGAGTAAAAAGATCGCCAAAATGCATTAATGGCCTTCACCACACTCCAATGAGTACCCCGGAACTCAATGCATATGCATGTTTGGAGGGAATGTGCTTCACTTATCTGAGAAAAACCCACTTTTCTGAAACATTTCAACCCTCAAAGCTGCTAAGTCAGGTAATGTTATGACATTGCAGTTCTACATATCCTGTCAAAGCACTTACCTACGGGGACAAATGGGGAGTCTCTAGATTTCCTGATCAGTCGGGATAATTGGCCCTCGTCCTCCTCGGCTGACCACTGGTGATCTGAAGACATGTTTCTATGACAACAGGAGATCAGTACAGATCAACAGTCTCTTCCCCTCATTGTGCTGGGGATTGTGCGTTCTTCCCTCCCCTTTGCCTGTCTGCTCAATCAGAATATACGGTTGTCCTTCGTTTCCACTTTTCACTACAGAATCCTACATTGGGGGGGGGGGGGGCACGAAGGGAGGAGTATAAAAGAAAATATATGTGGAAAGAGAAACTGGTAATCACATTCCATCAATTCGTGGAAAATGGGCATAGATCATAACTCTCATCTAGTCTCTTTTTCACCCGTAGTACTTGAGGTCATTGGGAACGTTGGGACTTGACGGTAGGAACATAGGGTTACTTTTATATTGCCAAAGTAGGTTAAGAAAAGAAAAAAAAAGAGGGGCTGGAGAGATGGCTTAGCAGTTAAGCGCTTGCCTGTGAAGCCTAAGGACCCCAGTTCGAGGCTCGGTTCCCCAGGTCCCACGTTAGCCAGATGCACAAGGGGCGCACGTGTCTGGAGTTCATTTGCAGTGGCTGGAGGCCCTGGCACACCCATTCTCTCTCTCTGTCACTCTCAAATAAATAAAAATAAAACAAAAATAATTTTTTAAAAAAAGAGCAGGGTGGGGTGGTGCACAACTTTAATCTCAGCACTGGGGAGGCAGAGATGGGAGGATCGCAGTGAGTTCAAGGCCACCCTGAGACTACATAGTGACTTCTAGGTCAGCCTGGACTAGGAAAAAGAAAAAAACAAAACAAAAACAATAGCTCCAATTTATAGTTGGTAGGAAAACATTGCTCTGCATTCTAAAGTCGGTGGGATATTTGCCAACACATCCTGTGTGCTGGGTGCCAGGTTAAACTGTGGGAGATCATCTCCATTGTCAACACAGGCTGCATGAAAGTACTTGTGAGGAGAGGTAAATGACAGAAGGCTTGGTAGAACCTCCCTGTGTGCGTGCACCCCACTGTTTGCACCCGCACACGCAATGCACCATATCCAAACGTAGCTGCTTCGCTCTGTGTGCAAGGTTCAATGGCAACCCTAAGCCAGTAAGGAAGAGAAGCCATACCTTCTGCGTGCTGGAAGCCCAGTTCCCCACCACCGGCTGTCTGTCTCCTGGTGTTCTTTGAGCAGAGGCTGTAGATCAGAATAGATGTAAAACACATTTCCCTGCAATTTCCAGCTAATTGATAATAGGAAACACTCCCCTGAGGGAGTGGCCAGATGGTATTGGCCAACATTTCCCCTGCTCCTACTCTATGCCCACTGGCAGAAGTACCTTGATACAATACAACTGAGGCTTTACAAGACCATATGAAAATAATAAAGGGAGCCGGGCGTGGTGGTGCACACCTTAATCCCAGCACTTGATAGGCAGAAGGAGGAGGATCACCATGAGCTTGAGGCCACTCTGAGACTACATAGTGAGTTCCAGGTCAGCCTGGGATAGAGTGAGACCCTACCTCAAAAAAGAGAATGAAAATACTTAGTAGCAGAGGCCAGTAAGTTGAAAAGGAGACATACAGGGTGGAGAAAGGAAGGGAGGAGGATACTTAATAGGTTGATATTGTATATATGTAATTACAATGATTGTAATGGGGAGGTAATATGATGGAGAATGGAATTTCAAACGGGAAAGTGTGGGGGTGGGGAGGGAGGGAATTACCATGGGATATATTTTATAATCATGAAAAATGTTAATAAAAATTTAAAAAAAAAAAAAAAAGAAAGAAAGAAACCCCAAAATTAAACATAAAAGGTGGGCTGGAGAGATGCCTTGGTGGTTAAGCACTTGTCTGTGAAGCCTAAGGACCCCGGTTCGAGGCTCGATTCCCCAGGACCCACGTTAGCCAGATGCATAAGGAGGCACACGCATCTGGAGTTCCTTTGCAGTGGCTGAAGGCCCTGGCGCGCCCATTCTCTCTCTCTCTCTCTGTCACTCTCAAATAAATAAATAAAAATGTATTTAAAAGGGCTGGAGAGATGGCTTAGCGGTTAAGCGCTTGCCTGTGAAGCCTAAGGACCCCGGTTCGAGGCTCGGTTCCCCAGGTCCCACGTTAGCCAGATGCACAAGGGGGCGCACGTGTCTGGAGTTTGTTTGCAGAGGCTGTAAGCCCTGGCGCGCCCATTCTCTCTCTCTCCCTCTATCTGTCTTTCTCTCTGTGTCTGTCGCTCTCAAATAAATAAATAAAAAATTTAAAAAAAATGTATTTAAAAAAACTTTAAAAAAAATAATAAAAGGGCTGGAGAGATGGCTGACTGGTTAAGGCACTTGCCCGCAAAGCCTAAGGACCCAGGTTCAATTCCCCAGAACCCACAAAAGCCAGATGCACATGGTGGCACATGCATCTGGAGTTTGTTTGCAGTGGCTAGAGACCCTGTCATACCCATTCTCTCCCTCTCTCTCAAATAAATATATATATTTTTTAATCTTGAAAAGGGGCTGGAGAGATGGCTTAGCAGTTAAGGCATTTGCCTACAAAGTCTAAGGATCCAGGTTTGGTTCTCCAGGACCTACATGAGCCAGATGCACAAAGGGGCACATGCATCTGGATTCATTTGCAGTGGCTGGAGGCTCTGGAGTGCCCATTCTCTCTCTGTCTCTCTGTTGCAGTCTGGTTCACATTGCTGGTAGAAATCACCCAACCAAGAGAAGCTTCCAGGAAAAAGAGATTTATTTTAGCTTACAGGTTTGAGGGGAAGCTCCACAATGGCAGGGGAAAATGATGGCATGAGCAGAGGGTGGACATCATCCCCTGGCCATCATAAGATAGACAATAGCAATAGGAGAGTGTGCCAAACACTAGCATGGGGAAACTGGCTATAACACCCATAAGCCCGCCCCCAACAATACACTCCCTCCAGAAGGCATTAATTCCCAAATATTCATCAGCTGTGAACCTAGCATTCAGAACACCTAAACTACCACACCCTCTCTCTCTCAAATAAATGAATTATACACACACACACACACACACACACACACACACATATATATATATAGAGAGAGAGAGAGAGTAAATTCTAGGTCAGCATGGACTAGAGTGACACCCTACCTGAAAAACAAAAAACCTTGAAAACATAATAAAGGAACTGGAGAGATGGCTCAGCAGTTAAGGCACTTGCCTGCAAAGCCTAATGGCCCCAGGGTTCAATTCCCCAGTACCCACGTAAAGCCAGATGCACAAGGTGGGGCTTGCATCTGGAGTTCATTTGTGGAGACTAGAGGCCCTGGTATGCCCATTCTCTCTGAATGTCGCTCTTCTATCTCTCTCTACATGCAAATAAATAAATATATTTTTAATATTTTTATTAATTTATATTTTATTGACAACACCCATGAATGTAAATAATATCCCATGATAACTCCCTGCCCCCCCACTTTCCCCTTTGAATCTCCACTCTATCATATCCCCTCCCCCTCTCAAGCAATCTCTCTTTTATTTTGATGTCATAATCTTTTCCTCCTCTTATGATGGTCTTGTGTAGGTGGTGTCAGACACTGTGAGGTCATGGATATGCAGGCCAATTTGTGTCTGGAGGAGCACGTTGTAAGGAGTCCTACCCTTCCTTTGGCTCTTACATTATTTCCGCCACCTCTTCCACATTAGACCCTGAGCCTTGGAAGGTGTGATAGATATTGCAGGGCTGAACACTCCTCTGTCACTTCTTCTCAACACCCCGATGCCTTCTGAGTCATCCCAAGGTCACTGCCACTTAAAAAGTGAAGATTCTCTACCAAAAGTGAGAATAGCATTAATATAAGGGTATGAACATTAAGAGACATGGCTTACTGGGCAGTTTGATAAGCATAGTATATACATTTAGCCAGGCAGCAGCAGATGTTACACCCCTAGGGCATCAGGGATGTATTCCCTCCCATGGAGTGAGCCTCCAGTCCAATTAGAGGGCAGTTGGTTTCCACCATGACAGACGTGCCACTATTGCACCCATTGGCTCATTTGGCCTGGCTGGCCAAATATAAGGCTTGCAGTGTCCACTGTTGAGTATCTTCACTGGTGATTTCTCTCTCTCCCATTGAACTGCATACAGAAAGGCTTCTTCCACCTATCTGTCAGCTGGTCTGCATGGAGGAGGTTATCAGCTCAGATCCAGCAGGATTTTTCAGTGGCCTTGTAGCCCAAGTATGTGGAGTCTTCAACAATAGGGACTTACCATCTATTCCTAGTGGGAAACCAAGGGCCTTGGCAATAGCCTGTAATGTTTTCAGGGCATCAGGGGCCTCCCTGGCCAACAATTCACTAGAAGGTATCCCATCCCTGGCACTGAAAATTTTCTACTAACAATCTATGGCTTCTGAGTGTTCCATTGTCCAAAAAAGTAGGTTTCCATATGATTTATTTTTCCCAAGGTAGGGTCTCACTGTAGCTCAGGCTGACCTGGAATTCACCCTGTATTCTCAGGGTGGCCTCGAACTCTCAGCCATCCTCCTACCTCTGCCTCCTGAGTGCTGGGATTAAAGGCATATGCCACCATGCCTGGCTCCATATGAATTTTTTATACCTTCTTGGATTTTGCTTAGCCCTCCCTCTAACTTTCCTTTACTCAATCTCTTCCCCTGACCTCACTTAGGCCTTTGAACCCCCATTAGTCTGTTCTTCTACTTACATATATACAATACAATCCTATTAAGTGCCCCCCTTCCTTTCTATTCCCTTTATATCTTCTTTCTAGCTTACTGGCCTCTGCTACTGAGTTTTCTTCCTACTTACTCTGAAGTCCAATCATGTGTAGCTAGGATCCACATATGAGAGAGAACATGTGATGTTTGGCTTTCTGGGCCTGGCCTCATTTAATATAATCCTTTCCAGATCCATCCATTTCCCTGCAAATTTCATAACTTCATTTTTCTTTACCATTGTGTGGAACTCCATTGTGTAAATATGCCCTATCTTCATTATCCACTTATCAGTTGAGGGACATCTAGGCTGGCCATTTCCTAGTTATTGTGAATTGAGCAGCAATAAACATGGTTGAGCAAGTATCTCTAAGGTAGTGAGATGAGTCCTTAGGATATATGCCTAGGAGTGCTATAGCTGGGTCATATGGTAAATCTAATTTTAGCTGTCTCAGGAACCTCCACACTGATTTCCACAATGGCTGGACCAGATTGCATTCCCACCAACAGTGTAGAAGGGTTCCTCTTTTTCCACATCCTTGCCAACATTTATGGTCATTTGTTTTCATGATGGTAGCCAATCTGACAGGAGTGAGATGGAATCTCAATGTAGTTCTAATCTGCATTTCCCTGATGACTACAGATGTAAAACATTTTTTTAGATATTTATATGCCATCTGTATTTCTTCTTTTGAGAACTCTCTATTTTGTTCCATAGCCTTTTTTTTTTTTAAATTGGGTTGTTTGGTTTCTTATTATTTAATTTTTTGAGTTCTTTTTATATCCTAGATATTAATCCTCTATCAGATGTATAGCTGGCAAAAATTTTTTCCCATTCTGTAGGTTGCCTCTTTGTTCTGTTCACAGTATCCTTTGCCATACAAAAGCTTTGTAATTTCATGAGGCCCCAGAGGTTAATCCGTGGTTTTATTGCCTGAGCAAGTAGGGTTGTATTCAGAAAGTCTTTTCCAAGACCAATATGTTGAAGGGTTTCTCCTGCTTTTTCCTCTAGCACTTTCAGAGTTTCAGATCTGATATTAAGGTCTTTGATTGATTTGGATTAATTCTTGTGCATGAGAAAGTTAAGGATCTATTTTCATCCTTCTACATATACATATCCAGTTTTCCCAGCACCATTTGCTGAAGAGGCTGTCTTTTCTCCCAATGAGTATTTTTGGCACTT
The DNA here is from genome assembly GCF_020740685.1 of Jaculus jaculus. NCBI lineage: Eukaryota > Metazoa > Chordata > Mammalia > Rodentia > Dipodidae > Jaculus > Jaculus jaculus. The sequence goes on along the minus strand of NC_059107.1, from coordinate 93,552,237 downwards.
TTGTCAAAGATCAGGTGGCTATAGCCACCTGAACTTACATCTGGGTCCTCTGTTCTGTTCCATAGATCTACATGTCTGCTTTTGTGCCAGTACCACACTGTTTTTGTTACTATGGCTCTGTAGTATAGGTTAAAATCAGGTATGGTGATACCACCAGCCTTATTTTTGTTGCTCAAAATTGTTTTAGATATTTAAGATTTATTTGTGCTTCCAAATTAATTTTTGGATTTTTTTTTCTATTTCCGTGAAGAATGCTGTTGGAATTTTGATGGGGATTGCATTAAATGTGTAGATTGCTTTTGGTAAGATTGCCATTTTCACAATATTGATGCTTCCGATCCAAGAACAAGGGATGTTTTTCCATCTCCTAGTTTCTTCTGCAAGTTTTCGCTTGAGTGTTTTAAAGTTTGCATTGTAGAGATCTTTCACTTCCTTGGTTAGGTTTATTCCAAGGTACTTTTATTTATTTATTTTTTTGATGCAATTGTGAATGGGCGTGATTCTCTGATTTCATCCTCTGTGTGTTTGTTGTTAGCATATAGGAAGGCTACTGATTTCTGTGTGTTTATTTTCTTTCCTGCTACATGGCTATAGGTGTTTTCAGCTCTAACAGTTTCCTGGTAGAATCTTTACAGTCCTTTATGTATAGAATCATGTAATCTGCAAATAATAACTTGACCTCTTCCTTTGCAATTTGTATCCCTTTTTGTGTTTCTTGCCTTATTGCTAAGGCTAAGACTTCCAGTATTATATTAAATAAAAGTGGGGGGCTGGAGAGATGGCTTAGCGGTTAAGCGCTTGCCTGTGAAGCCTAAGGACCCCGGTTCGAGGCTCGGTTCCCCAGGTCCCACGTTAGCCAGATGCACAAGGGGACGCACACGTCTGGAGTTCGTTTGCAAAGGCTGGAAGCCCTGGCGCGCCCATTCTCTCTCTCTCCCTCTATCTGTCTCTCTCTGTGTCTGTCACTCTCAAATAAATAAATAAAAAATTTAGAAAAAAAAAGGCATGCGCCACAATGCCCGGCGAAGCTGTCTTAAATAAAAGTGGGGACAGTGGACACCCTTGTCTTGTTCCTGATTTTGGTGGAAAAGCTTCCAGTTTTCCTCCATTTAGTAATATGTTGGATGTAGGCTTGTCATAAATGGCCTTTATTATGTTGAGACATGTTCCTTCTATTCCCAGTCTCTGTAGGACTTTTATCATGAAAGAATGTTGGGTTTTGTCAAATACTTTGTCTGCATCTAATGAGATGATCATGGGATTTTTGTCTTTCAGTCCATTTATGTAAAGTATTACATTTATCGATTTGCATACGTTGAACCATCCCTGCATCTCTGAGATAAAGCCTACTTGATCAGGGTGAATGATCTTTCTAATATATTCTTGTATTCTGTTTGCCAATATTTTGTTGAGAATTTTTGCATCTATGTTCATGAGGGAGATTGGTCTGTAACTTTCTTTTTTGTTTTGCCTGGTTTTGGTATCAGGGTGATGCTGGCTTCGTGGAAGAAGTTTAGTAGGATTCCTTCTTTTTCTATTTTATGAAAAAGTTTAAGAAGCATTGGTGTTAATTCTTCCATGAAAGTCTGGTAAAATTCACCAGTGAATCCATCTTGGCCTGGACCTTTTTTAGTTGGGAGATTTTTGATAACTGATTTTGATAACTCCATACTTGTTATAGGTTTATTTAAGTTGTTAATCTCATGTTGATTTAATTTAGGTAGATCATATAAATCAAGGAAATCATCCATTTCTTTCAGATTCTGAAACTTAGTGGAATATATGTTCTTATAGTATGTCCCTATGAATTTTTTAATTTCTCTGGTATCTGTGTGATGCTGCCTTTTAATCTGTAATTTTATTACTTTGTGTCTCTTCTTTCTTTCTTTTGGCCAGATTTGCTAAGGGTTTATCAATCTTGTTTATCCTTTCAAAGAACCAACTCTTGGTTTCATTGATTCTTTGGATTATCTTTTTGGTTCCTATTTCATTAATTTCTGCCCTAATCATTATTATTTCTTCCTGTCTACTATTTTCAGTTTGCCTTGTTCTTATTTTTCCAAGGCTTTAAGGTGAAGCACTAAATTTTTTACTTGTGGCTTTTCTAATTTCTTAATATAGGCACTAGAAGCTATAAATTTCCCTCTTAGGACTGCCTTCATTGTGTCCCAAAGGTTTTGGTATGTTGTGTTCTCATTATCATTTGACTCTATGAATTTTTTGATTTCCTTCTTGATTTCTTCATTGACCCATTCATCATTTAGTAGTGTATTGGTTAGTTTCCATGATTTTGTGTATTCTCTATAGCTTTTCTTGCTATTGATTTGTAGTTTGATTTCATTGTGGTCAGATAGAATGTAAGGAATTATTTCAATTTTCCTGTACTTGTTAAGATTTGCTTTGTGTCCTAATATATGCTCTATTTTAGAGAACGTTCCATGTGCTGCTGAAAAGAATGTGTATTCTGCAGCATTTGGATGAAATGTCCTGTATATATCTCTTAGGTCCATTTGTTCTATGACCTCATTTAATTCAGATGCCTCTCTGTTTATTATTTTCTGGGATGACCTGTCAATTTATGAGAGTGGGGTGTTGCTGTCTCCCAGAACAACTGTGTTTGGTATTATATGTGACCTTAGTTCTAATAGTGTTTGATGAAGTTGGGAGGCCCATGTTAAGTGCATATATGTTTAGGATTGTAATGTCCTCCTGTTGGAGTGTGCCTTGGATCAATATAAAATGACCTTCCTTATCTTTCTTAACTAATGTTGGACTGAAATGTACCTTGTCAGATATTAGGATAGCAACCCCTGTTTGTTTTCTAGGCCCATTTGCTTGAAACACCATTTTCCAACCTCTCACTCTAAGATAGTATCCATCCTTTGTAGAAAGGTGACTTTCTTAGAGGCAAAAATTGAAGGATCCTGCTTTTTAACCCAGTCTGAAAACCTATGTCTTTTGGTTGGGGCATTGAGGCCATTGATGTTAAGAGTTATTGTTTCAAGGTGTGTATTTATTTTTGCCATTTTCTTTGTTTTGTTGTTCTTCTGGTTTTATCTTTGCTCTCTTGTGTTAACTAGTATTTGGGTATGTTCCCTCCCCCCACCCCAACAGTTTCCTTATATGTGTGCTTTTCTTTCTCTTCAGCATGGAGGATCCTTTCAAATTTTCTATACAGCTGTTTTGTCTGCAAATATTCCTTTTGCCTGCTTTTATTGTGCAATGTTCTTATTTCTCCATCTATTTGAATGGATCGCTTTGCAGGATAAAGTAACCTTGGTTGACAGTTGTTATCTCTCAGAACTTGTAATACATCATTCCAAGCCTTTTAAAGTTTGTGTTGAGTAATCTGCTGTGATCCTGATGGGCTTGCCTTTGTATGTGGCTAGATTTTTCTCTCTAACTGCTTCAATACATTTTCTTTGGTTTGTATGTTTGGTAATTTAATTATAATATGGTGAGAAGTTCTTTCCAGGTTTTGTCTGTTAGGTGTTCTAAAGGATTCCTGTATCTGCATTGGCATCTCTTTCCCAATTTGGGGGAAGTTTTCTTCTATGATTTTGTTGAGAATGCCTAGTATGCCTTTGGAGGAGTGAAATTCTCCTTCTACTATACCCTGAATTCTTTTTTTTTTTAAATTTTATTTTGTTTTTTGGTTTTTCAAGGTAGGGTCTCACTCTGGCTCAGGCTGACCTGAAATTCACTCTGTAGTCTCAGGGTGGGCTCGAACTCTCAGCGATCCTCCTACCTCTGCCTCCCAAGTGCTGGGATTAAAGGCGTGCACCACCATGCCCAGCTTATACCCTGAATTCTTATGTTTGATCTTTTCATAATGTCCCAAATATCTTGAAATTCCCATTCATACTTTCCTATTAGTTTGTCTTTCTGTTTGTTGGACTGTATTAGATCTGCCACCTGGTCTTCTAGTTTAGATATTCTGTCCTCTCCTTCATCCATTCTACTGGTGAGATTTTCTACAGATTTTTTTTTTTTTAATTTCATTGACTGTGTTCTTCATTGCTAGTAATTCTGGCTGGTTTTTCTTTATTATTTTTATTTCCTTATTTATGTCTTGTATTGACCTCCTTATTTCATTAAGTTGGTTTCCTGTATCTTCTTTCATTTCTTTGATTTATTTGAACATATAATCATTCTTTTAAAATCTTTCTCAGGCATGTGCTCTAAGTCAGTCTCACCGGAGGTCATTTCAGATGCATTAATACTTTTTGGTAGATTTATGTTATCTTGATTTTTGGTGTTTCTTGTGTTGTAATGTACACGTTTTTGCATCTTGGATTAATTTAATGATTGGATTTTCTAATTATCTGCAGTATTAGATGTATCAATCAATCTGATGTTATATATCTTCAAGGTAGGAATTTAAGGTGCTAGGTGTGGCTCTGAAGACTCTAAGAGTATCTACAAAAGTGTCCCTAGCTGTTGGATTTGCCTATTATGAGAGTATTCAAGTGGGTTTAGTGGAGCAAAATACAGGCAGATTCTAAAATTTAACTAAACAATGTACACATTCAATGAAAAACAGCACAGAGTATTTATGTAAGAGCAGGTATTATGACAACCAGATTCTCTAACAAAGTCACAGTCCTTAGGATGTGTGTTGTTCCACACCCTTAATCCTGTCAACTAGGAGGCTAAAATTTCTGGTCTGTTGAGGGCTCCAAGTCAGCTTGTGACCAAATGAGTCCCTTCCCTAATGAACAACAGAAGAGGAAACAAAAGCACTATAAATCAGGAAGGAACAAATGACAAGCCCCAAATACAGCGTATTTAATAATGGTAAAGCTGAACATCCATCAGATCTAACATATAATTTACCTGACATGGAAGGTGCAATTAGCATTTCTGATTCAAGCCTACATACCAGGCTTATCTGGTGGGTACTGATCTGGTGGGTAATCCCGGTGAACTCTTGGGATTGTTTTGGTCTAGGTTATGCTGCGCTCCTGCTTGGGTCCCTCTTTGCTGCGCTGTGGGCTCAAGTAGGCTGGCTGGGTCGCTGGAGGTGAGCTCCTTTCCCCAGGCCTCTGGTGCTTGCGCTGGCTTTGGGGGAGGGAGGGAGGCTCTGGATGGTGGCTCTAGTTCTCCCGCTGGTCCTCTTCCTCACTACGCTCTTCCGTTCTTCACTGCCGTCCTCCCTTCACGTTTGGTGAGCTTGCAAGCCGGCGGGTGTGAGTGGAGAATCCCCGCACCTGGCTTTTCCTGCGGCTCAGGCCCAGCTCTGCGGCTGTGGCCACGCGGACCTGGCGAAGCTGCTGCTGGAGCTGCTTCTGCCTGCCTGTGTGGCTCTAGACGCTCTGGATCTCTCCTCCTTCTCTGCTATAATTGAAGATTTCTTATACACCTCAATTTTTAGTAGAAGAGCATATTTTGCTTGTTTTTTTTTGCTTTTGCTCCCCTAAGTTGCTCTGGCGTGGTTCCTATGCCACCATCTTAACCGGAAGTTCCTAAATAAGTGTTTTTAAAAGATAATAAAGGGAGGGAATTAACATTGGATATTTTTTTATAATCATGGAAAATGCTAATAAAATTTTTAAAAAAGATAATAAAGGCTTTGGAAAATGATGCATGTATGTCTGACTACACAGGGGAGCTCCCAACTAATGTGACTGACTCCTAACACCTTGGCTCAAAATCAGAGAGGTGGCTTAGCGATTAAGGCGCCTGCCTGCAAAGCCCAAGAACCCAGGTTCAAGGAAAAGCCAGATGCATAAGGTGGCACATGCATCTTGAATTCATTTGCAATGGCTAGAAGTCCTGGCAAACTCATTCTCTCTCTTCCCCACCCTCTCAAATAAATAAATAAATTTTTAAATATGTATATATTTTTATTGACAACTTCTATACTTACAGACAACAAACCATGGTATTTCCCTCCCCTCCCCTCTCCCACTTTCCCCTTCATAACTCTGCTCTCTGTCATATCCCCTCCCTCTCTCCATTAGTCTCTCTTTTAATTTGATGTCATCATCTTCTTTCTCCTATTACAAGGCTCTTGTGTAGGTCTTGCTAGGCACTGCAAGGTCTTGGATATTTAAATTCAAAATCAAAGGGGAAGAAGGATATAGGCTCTCACTGTTTGGTTTGGTTGGAGTGAAGGACAGGAAATGACTATGTGAGGCCAAAATTCTCCTTGTCCTTCACTAATGTGGCGCAGTTGTGACGTGGACTGCATGCAGGGACACAGGTAAGTGAAAGCAGGAGAGAGACACAACACTCTGCAGCTCTCTGGCAGAGGGAGTGGATTTTTTTTTTTTTTTTTTTTTTTTTTTTGAGGTAGGGTTTCACTCTAGCTCAGGCTGACCTGGAATTCATTATGGAGTCTCAGGGCGGCCTTGAACTCACAGCAATCCTCCTACATATGCATCCCAAGTGCTGGGATTAAAGGTGTGCACCATCATGCCCTGCCTGAGAAAGTGGATTTTAAAATATATTTTATTTTTTTTTAATTTTTATTTTTTTGGTTTTTTAAGGTAGGGTCTCACTAGCCCAGGGTGACCTGGGATTCACTATGGAGTCTCAGGGTGGTCTCAAACTCATGGCAATCTTCCTACCTCTGCCTCCCGGGTGCTGGGATTAAAGGCGTGCGCCACCAAGCCTGGCTTTATATTTTATTTATTTGTTTGTTTTTGTTTTTTTTGTTTTTCGAGGTAGGGTCTCACTCTGGTCCAGGCTGACCTGGAATTAACTCTGTAGTCTCAGGGTGGCCTTGAACTCACGGTGATCCTCCTACCTCTGCCTCCCGAGTGCTGGGATTAAAGGCGTGCGCCACCAAGCCTGGCTTTATATTTTATTTATTTATGAGAGGGAAAAAAAGGCAGAGAGAGGGAGAGAGAGAATGGGAATGCCAGTGCCTCCATCCACTGCAAAGAAACTCCAGACACACGCAGCTCCTTATGTATCTGGCTGAAGTGGGTCCTTTGGCTTTGCAGGCAAGCACCTTAAGGCTAAGCCATCTCTCCAGCCCAAAAGTGGATTTTAAATGACATGCTGCCATCATGTTTGTCTAGATCTGGTAGAGAGAAAAATTCCTTCAGATAACTAGAGGGCAGCCCATGAGGATGGTCAACGTTGATTGCGGCTGGTAGGAACTCTGCAGGTGGTTACTGGGGCACCTACGGCCTAGCCTCACACCTGTGGCTAGTGCAGATCCTCAAGCCCCAAGGGGTTAGCCTACGGGGAAGGGTGTGACGTCAGTGCTATGGGGTAGGAATGCTCTGAGAGGCCGCCCTCCACCCCTGTGTGCTAGACCTGAGGGCAAAGCGGTGTCCTGGGCTGTGGGCGGTGCTGGCTGTTGGCTTCTCTTCGGACCCGGAGGCCTTGGTGAAGACCTTACCTTGCCTGACTCCTCAACCACACCTTCAGCTATTCAGGTTTCTGATGAAGGCAGAGGACCAGGTAGGGTTCCTGAGTTTGTTTGTTTGGTTGGTAGGATGGTTGGTTTTTTGAGGTAGGGTCTCACTCTAGCTCATGCTGACCTGGAATTCACTATGGAGTCTCAGGGTGGCCTCGAACTCACAGCAATCCTCCTACCTCTGCCTCCTGAGTGCTGGGATTAAAGGCGTGCGCCACCACACCTGGCTGGTCTTTTTGTTTTGTTTTTTCTTGTGGCTTCTAAATTTTAAATAATTTCGGACTCACAGCAGCCTTCCCAAGAACTGTCTAGCATATGGATTCTCCTTTGATCACGTTTTTACTTTCTTCCATCTGTTAGGATGTGGACTGAGGAGCCTTACCTCCTGTGCCTTTGTAAGCATTTGGGGCATTCCCTTACATAATAGCACTACGCTTAGAATCAGGAAGTGAACGTTAATACGGTACCTATTATTCAGTAAGATACTATGCGCATTTCATCAATTTTCCTTATAATATCATTAATAGTTTCTTTTGTTTTTTTGAGGTAGGGTTTCACTCTAGCCCAGGCTGATCTGGAGTTCTCTATGTCACTATGTAGTCTCAGGGTGGCTTCGAACTCTCCACAATCCTTCTACCTCTGCCTCCTGAGTGTTGGGATTAAAGACGTGCACCACCACACTCGGCTAATAGCCAATTTTTAAAGTCTTTTTTTTTTTTTTTTTTTGTCTAGGATCCAATTAGTTCATATAGTGTTTGCCATTTGTCTTAAGTCTCCCCCTTTTTTTTTTTTTTTTTTTTTTGGTTTTTCAGGGTAGGGTCTCACTCTAGCCCACGTTGACCTGGAATTCACTATGGAGTCTCAGGGTGGCCTCGAACTCACAGAAATCCTCCCACTTCTGCCTCCTGAGTGCTGATATTAAAGGCGTGCGCCACCACGCCCGGCTCTTAGATCTCATTTAATCTGAAATACTGCCTTTATTGTTTGTGGCTTTCATGACAGATATATTAACAACTCAGGGTGGTTTTTATCTGCTTGGTTGGTTGGATTTGGATTTTGTTTGTTTTCCCCAAAGTGCTGGGGATCAAATCCATGATGGAATGCAAGCAAGACAAGCTCTGTACCACATCCCTAACCCGTAGGCAAGTTATTTGTAGAGTAGTCTGAATGGTTCTACAGATGTTTTCTTCTGAGATTGAGGTGTGTGGTTTTGGTAGAAAGCCAAGAGAGTTGTGTCCTCATTGTTATATAATATCAGCACACATATAAAAACCAACAGATTTGGTGGTAGTCTGCCCCCGACCTGCGGGGCCAACGTTAGGCGGGGTGGTCGAGGAGGGCTGCAACCTGAAAAGAACGGGTGGGAAGGAAGAAGGAAACCAAGCAGAGGTTTTGTCAAGGTCTCGTTTAATGTCGGATTTTTTAGCTCTTTTATAATCAACCGGCAGGTAGGGCAATAAGGAGGGGAAAAAGGAGGAGGGGGTATAAGGAGGTAGGGCCACCTGGCCGTAATCTTTCTGGATCATCTTGAAATGTAAAGTCTTGTGACCTTTTCCCCGGAGCTGTTGTCTGCCCTCGGGGAGGGGTCATATGAAAGCTGTTAGCTATTCTTTTGTCCTAGGGTGGTCAGGTCAAGGTCTCTGACAGTAGTCTTTTTGTTTGTTTTGTCTTTTCCAAGTAGTATCTCGCTGTAGCCCAAGCTGACCTGGAATGCACCCTGTAGTCTCAGGGTGGCCTCGAACTCATGGTGATCCGCCTACCTCAGTATCTGCTGGGATTAAGGGCATGCACCACCATGCCAAGCTTTTGATGGTCTTTGATTCATTGTTGTGCTCCTAAATGCTTAACAGCTGGGTGGCTCCCCAGGAGAAGAAAGCCTTGATTTGTAGCATCTGTCAATTACCATGGTGTAAATATTCTTAACCACAGCCAATTTCAGGTTAGTATCTGTCATCACTTAACACAAAATTGGGAAATGTCCCTCTGGTTAATTGGTATTGAGGCTAGATAGAAAGATAGAAAAATTAAGAGGACGTGGGAATAGAAAGGAACCCCTCACTCTGGACTCTGGGTAAAGTCTCTTACCAGATGAGAATCAAGAATTTTATCCAAAGCCAGGTGTGGTGGCACATGCACATCACTAATCCCAGCACTAGGGAGACACAGGTAGGCAGATCACCATGAGTTCCAGGCCACTCTGAGACTACATAGTGAATTCCAGATCATCCTGGGCTAGAGTGAAAAACAAAACATAACATAATAAAAAATTTCATCCATACTGAGCAATAAATAAACCTTCAAAATATTTTTTTTAATTTAAGTTTATTTATTGATTTCAGAGTCAGAGAGAGACAGAGACAGAGAGAATGAGTGCACCAGGACCTCCAGTCACTGCAAAAGAACTCCAGACATGTGCATCATCTTATGCATCTGACTTATGTGGGTTCTGGGGAATAGAACCTGGGTCCTTTGGCTTTGCAGGCAAATGGCTTAACCACTAAGTCATCCTTCCAGTCCCAAAATATTTTTTTAATAATTTATTTGTTTATTTTTACTTATTTGAGAGCGACAGACAGACAGAGAGAGAGAGAGAGAGAGAGAGAGAGAGAGAGAATGGGCGTGCCAGGGCCTCCAGCCACTGCAAATGAACTCCAGACACATGTGCCCCCTTGTGCATCTGGCTAACGTGGGTCCTGGGGAATTGAGCCTCAAACCGGGGTCCTTAGGCTTCACAGGCAAGTTCTTAACCCCTAAGCCATCTCTCCAGCCCCCAAAATATTTTTTAAAAAACAATTTCAATACAGGGAGTCAGAGATAGGAGGATCACCAAGAGTTGGAAGCCTCCATGGGACTAAAGGCATGTGCCACCAGGCCCAGCTTCAGTTGTTTTGTGGTTGTTGTTTTTCTCTTTGGTTTTTCGAGGTAGGGTCTTGCTCTGGCCCAGGCTGACCAGGAGTTCACTATGGAGTCTTAGGGTGGCCTCAAACTCACGGCGATCCTCCTACCTCTGCCTCCCGAGTGCTGGGATTAAACATGTGTGCCACCACACCTGGCTGAAATGTAACTTCTACCAAAATCATATACATGGCTATAGTAAAAATACCTAGGGCTGGGGAGATGGCTTAGTGGTTGAAGAGTTTGCTTGCAAAGCCAGAGGATCCTAGTTCAATCCTCCAGGACCCATATGAGCCAGATGCACAGGGGCCACATGCATCTGGTGGCACACGCCTTTAATCCCAGCACTCGGGAGGCAGAGGTAGGAGGATCACCGTGAGTTCAAGGCCACCCTGAGAGTACATAGTGAATTTGAGGTCAGCCTGGACTAGAATGAGACCCTACCTCGAAAAACAAAAACCCAAAAATAAATAAATAAACTAAACATCTGCATCATGCTGAGACAGCCTGACATTCCTTCTTTCGGTGAAGTCAGGGCTCAGGCTTTATCTGAGTGGAGATCCCTAAAGATAAGGGAACTCGCCAGGCTGGCACTGCTGCCATGTGTCTACTGTGGCACGTCTGTGATGGATGCATCAGCTCTGGCTCACTCTGATTATGTGGATTAAAGTGAACCTGCCAGTTTCTCCACTGTGACAGTGCTATTTTTCACTTTTGTAATTAAAAAATATTTTGGAGTCGGGTGTGGTGGCGCACGCCTTTAATCCCAGCACTCAGGAGGCAGAGGTAGGAGGATCACCGTGAGTTTGAAGGCACCCTGAGACTCCACAGTGAATTCCAGGTCAGCCTGGGCCAGAGTGAGACCCTACCTCAAAAAACCAAAATATATATGTATTGTGGATTAGAGAGATTGCTCAGTGGTTAAGGCACATGCCTGCAAAGCCTAAGGACCCAGGTCCAATTCTCCAGATCCCACCTAAGCCAGATGCACCTGGTGGCACACACATTTGGAGTTCATTCATTTGCAGTGGCTAGAGGCCCTGGCGCACCCATTCTCCCCCCTCCCCCTCTCTGTCTCAAATAAATAAATAAAAGTTAAAATCTTAAATATATTCTTTAAAAAATATTTTGTGAATAGATAAATTAATGTTATACAAATGGCCTGTTATTTATTATACTTTACCAGTTTATTCTATTATTGCCAAATGGTGATTATTTTTCCTTTATTTTTTATTTTTCTTGGAGGTAGGGTCTCCCTGTAGCCTAGGCTGACTTAGAATTCACTATGTAGTCTCAAGCTGGTCTTGAACTCACAGTGATCCTCCTATGTCAGCCTTCTAAGTGTTGGGATTAAAGGAGTGCACCACCATGCTTGGCTAATTTTTTTTCGGGGTTTTTTTTGTTGTTTGTTTTTTGTTTTTGTTTTTTGAGGTAGGGTCTCACTATAGCCCAGGCTGACCTGGAATTCACTATGGAGCCTCAGGGTGGCCTCGAACTCATGGAGATCCTCCCAAGTGCTAGCATTAAATGTGTGTGCCACCACGCCCAGTTTTGGCTAATTTTACAAAATAGTTTTATTTATTTGCAAGGAGAGGGAGGGAGACAGAATAGGCATGCCAGGGCCTCTCGCCACTGCAAATGAACCCCAGACACTTTTGCCACTTTGTACATCTGGCTTATGTGGACGCTAGGGTATCAATTCCTGATGGTGTGGTAACACATGCATTTAATCCTAGTATTCGGGAGGCAGAAGTAGGAGTATCATTGTGAGTTCAAAGCCAGCCTGAGACTACACAGTGAATTTTAGGCCAGCCTAGTCTACAGCAAAACCCTACCTTGAGGGCTGGAGAGATGGCTTAGCGGTTAAGCGCTTGCCTGTGAAGCCTAAGCACCCCGGTTCAAGGCTTGACTCCCCAGGACCCACGTTAGCCAGATGCACAAGGGGGCGCACACACTTGGAGTTCATTTGCAGTGGCTGGAAGCCCTGGCGTGCCCATTCTCTCTCTGTCTCTCTTTCTCTGCCTGCAAATAAATAAATTAAAAAAAAAAAAAAAACCTACCTTGAAAATCCAAGAAATAAATAAATAAAAATCCAACCAGGTATGACGGCACGTACCTCTTACCCCAGCACAGGTAGGAGGATTGTTGTGAGTTCGAGGTCAGTATGGAGCTACAGAGGTCCAGGTCAGCCTGGGCCCTACTCAGAAAAACAAAAAACAAACACAAGAACAAACTCTGGGGCTAGCGATATGGCTCCGAGGTTAAAAGCACTTGTTTGCAGAGCCTACAGCGCTGGAATTCATCTCCCCTCCCCAAGTCACCCACGTGAAGCCAGATTCAGGCACAAGGGGGCTGGAGAGATGGCTTAGTGGTTAAGGCACTTGCTTACGAATCCCAAGGACCCGTGTCCAACTCTCCAGATCCCACATTAGCCAAGGAGAAGAAATGAGTAACGAAGAGGGTTATACTCATGGTTACCCTGAGCTTAAAGAAGCCGCACAGGTAACAAAGAGGCCTGGAGTTGTGAAAAGCACCACCTGGTAAGGGAAATATGCGCGTGGCAATAGGAAAATCATGCATGTGATCAAAGTGAGAAGTTACCCCCAACTACAAAGCAGAGGCAAGCAGAAAAGTTCCCCCAGACCAAGAAACAGTGTCATGCTCCCCGCACAAGGCAGGCTGGGTGAGGGGGAAGCCAGACTCCGAGTGTCCCTGTGGAGTGAAGGGAGGCAGAGCAGCCTCCTATGCAAGGGGAAGACCCAATGGGCTGGTGGATGTGAAGGGCAAACCCCAGAGCCCGCCCCGCCAGCTGTGTAGGTAGCAGGGCAGGCTGTGGGCAGCAGGGGGCGCTCTAGATCAGTCTCCGTTAGACAGGAGCTCCATTTCTTTTGTTTTCTTTTCTTTTTGTTTGTTTGTTTTTGGAGGTAGGGTGTCCCCCTAGCCCAGGCTGACCTGGAGTTCACTGTGTAGTCTCAGGGTGGCCTTGAACTCACGGTGATCCTCCTACCTCTGCCTCCCTACTGCTGGGATTAAAAGCATGTGTCAAGCCTGTCTTGATTAGCAATCTTAATTCCATTTGCAACCTTCATTTCCTTTTGCCATATAACCTATTCATAAGTTCTGGGAATTAGAATGGGAAAACACCACTGGGATAGGGAAAAAGGATCACTGAGTTTGAAGCCAGCCTGAGACTACACAGTGAATTCCAGGTCAGCCTGAGCTAAAGAACCTACCTCGAAAAACAAACAAACAAAAAAATCAATAAAATAAAATTAACATTAAGAAAATAATAGTAAAAGTAAAAAAGAGTGCCAATCATTTCACCTTGACATGAGGAATTGTCCTAGCCTATGTGGGGCCAGTGTAATTCCAAGAATGATTCTAAGAGAAACAGGTGGAGAAGGGTCAGAGGAAGGGAAGGAGGCCAGCCTACAGCTGGAGGCAAAGGCGAGAAGCAGACTGTCCTCTCCGGCCTCCAGAAGAAACACCCTGAACTTCCACTTCAGCCTTGGGAGACTGGTTTGCGGCACTATCCTCCAAGCAAGTAAGATAATCAATCTGTGTTGCATTATCCCACCAAGTCTGTGGAAGTCTGTGGCAATAGAACTGAAATGTGTGGGACATGTTCCTGTGCAGCCAGTAGAAAGACATCCTCGGGAATGAAAGAGACTAAGGATGGAATCTTGGGAAGCATGGAGCAGCAGCCAAGGGTGGAGAAGGCCCACAGAAGAGCAGTGCCCGAAGCTCTGGGCCTCAAGGAACGTCTCAGAATGGAAGACCAGAAGAAGCAAATAGGACTCAGTTCACATACAGAATAATTTTTATTTTTACTTCGGTGCTGAGGGTAGAACACAGGCCCTTATGCCTGCTAAGCATGTTTTCTACCATTGAGCTCTATTTCCTAACTCTGTTTTTTGTCTGTTTGTTTGTTTTGCATGTTTTTGTTTTTGGTTTTTCAGGGTAGGATTTCACACTAGCTCAGGCTGACCTGGAATTCACTATGTAGTCTCTGGGTGGCCTCAAACTCATAGTGATCCTCTTACCTTTGCCTCCCCATTGCTAAGATTAAAGGCTTGAGCCAAGATACCTGGCTTTTTTTTTTTTTTTTAAACAAATTCCAGATGTTAGTGCTACCTTGTGCATCTGTCTTAGGTGGGACATGGAGAATTGAACCTGGGTCCTTAGGCTTTGCAGGCAAGCACCTTAACCATTAAGCCATCTATCTCTCCAGGTCCCTCCCCCAACTTTGTTTTTCATGTGTGTGGAGCCAATCTAAGGCTCTGTCATTGAGCTACATGCCTAACCCTAGCTTAGCTTTTTTTTTTTTTGTTTTGTTTTTTTTTTTTGTTTTTTCAAGGTAGGGTCTCTGCCTAGCCCAGGCTGACCTGGAATTCACTATGTAGTCTCAGGGTGGCCTCAAACTCATGGCGATCCTCCTACCTCTGCCTCCCAAGTGTTGGGATTAAAGGTGTGTGCCACCACACCCGGCTGCTTTACATTTAATATAAAGAATTTTGAACTTTAATCTGATTACTATGAGAAGTCATGGAAGGATTTAGTCAGGAAGTGATGGGTGCTTGAAGGGAAGGAGTCAGGCTGGAGATCAGCTGGTCCAGGTAAGGAGTGATGAGCACAGAAACTGGAGGGCTGGCTGTGGTGATGGGGGTGCATGCCTTTCACCCCAGCACTGAGGTAGGAGGATCGCTATGAATTCAAGGCCAGGCTGGAACTACAGAGGGAAATCCATATCAGCGTGGGCTAGTATGAGACTCGGCTCCCCCCCAAAAAATAAATAGAGAAAGAACAGAAAGAGGCAGGAGAGATGGCTTGGCGGTTAAGGTGCTTGCCTGCAAAGCCTAAGGACCCAGGTTTCATTCCCCAGGACCCATATAAACCACATGGACAAGGTGGTGCATGTGTCTGGAGTTTGCCATGGCTGGAGATCCTGGTGTGCTTATTCAAATTCTCTCAAATAAAAATATAAAAAATATTAAGCCGCTAGTTTGAAATAGAGAGAATGGGTGTGCCAGGGTCTCCAGGGGCTGCAAGTGAACTCCTGACACATGTGCCCCCTTGTGCATCTGGCTTCTATGGGTCCTGGGGAATCAAATCTGGGTCCTTTGGCTTGATAAACAAATTCTTAAACTGCTAAGCCATCTCTCCAGCCCAACCCTACTTTACTTATATTACCACATAACTTTGAGACTTTAAACAATGCAGTACCAATTCATTATATACATACACACACATATATAGAGACAGAGAGACAGAAAATGGTGAAAGTTTACTAGAGGATGGAAATGAAGACCTGAAAAGACAGAAATTTATCCTCGTCTAAAAGCAGACTCTGTCATGCAGTTCTCAGTCACACAGAAATTACTGTTTCTCTTTATCTCACAAAATCCTAAGAACTTTACAATGTTTGTGATATTGTTTGTGAGCACACGTGCATTCATACAGATAAACATATAAAACTTTATAATAAAAACATTTCACATCAAAAAAAAAAATATTGAGCCTGGCGTGGTGGCACACGCCTTTAATCCCAGCACTCAGGAGGCAGAGGTAGGAGGATTGCCATGAGTTCGAGGTCACCCTGAGACTACATAGTGAATTCTAGGTCAGCCTGCGCTAGAGGCAGATCCTACCTCGAAAAACCAAAAAAAAAAAAAAAAAAGAAGAAAAGAAAGAAAGAAAAAGAAACAGACTGAGCTAAACTGTTGGGTTTATATGGCAATAAGACAGACATGATTGGGCTGCAGAGATGGCTTAGCGGTTAAGCTCTTGTCTGTGAAGCCTAAGGACCCTGGTTCAAGGCTTGATTCCCCAGGACCTATGTTAGCCAGATACTCAAGGGGGCGCAGGCATCTGGAGTGTGTTTGCAGTGGCTGGAGGCCCTGGTGTGCCCATTCTCTCTCTCTCTCCCTCTTTCTCTGTCGCTCTCAAATAAATAAATAAAAATAAACAAAAAATTATTTTAAAAAAATAAGACAGACATGAATATGGAGTGCTTTGATTCACACTATATTTTACCCTGAGGGTGGAGTCAATAAAGGGAACCCAAGACAGACTTGGGCGGGTGGAAACGCTAGATGTTTCTAAGGTGAGGAACAGGTCTAGCAGGAAAGGAGAGAGGCAGGAGGCTTGGCTGATGGAAGGGAACTTCTAAATTTGAAGACTTACATGCAGCACTTTGGAGTGATGACAGATGTGTACAGAGTGCACAGATGTTCTCTTCCTCAAATAGTATGCTTATTTGTAGGAACATTTTTTTCTGAAGTGTTAGAGATGAAATCCAGCGCCTCTCCCACCATAGGAGAATTCACTATTACAGAGCTATGTTGGAATTTTGTTTTGGATTTTCAGGAAGCTCTAGCCCAGGCCGATGTGTGATTCACTCTGTAGTCTCATGTGGCCTGGGACACACACAGCAATCCTGCTACATGTGCCTCCTGAGTTCTGCGATTAAAGATGTGCATCACCATGCCTGGCTGGATTTTTTGTTTGTTTTTTTAAGAAAAAAGAAGGCTGGAGAGATGGTAAGCAGTTAAGGCACTTGCTTGCAAAGCCAAATGATCTCAGTTTGATTCCCCAGGACCCACCTAAGCCAGACGTACAAGGTGGCATATACATCTGGAGTTCGTTTGCTGTGGCTGGAAGCCCTGGTGCGCCCATTCTCTCTCTCCCTCTTTCTCTCTCAAAAAAAGAAAAAGAAAAAAGCCAGGCATGGTGGTGCACACTTTTAATCCCAGGTAGGAGGATTGCTGTGAGTTTGAGGCCAACCTGAGACTACATAGTGAATCCCAGGTCAGCCTGGGCTAGGGCGAAACTCTACCTTGGAAAACAAAAATAAATAAATAAATAAAATAAAACAAAAATAAAAAAAAAAAGAATTGGTATGAGTTGGCACAATTTTTACCCAATTGTTTATTTTCTTTTTTCTTTTTCTCAATTTTTATTTTAACATTTTCCATGATTATAAAAAGTATCCCACAGTAATATCCTCCCGTCCCCCACTTTCCCCTTTGAAATTCCATTCTCCATCATATACCTCCCCATCTCAGTCAGTCTCTATTTTGATGTCATGATCTTTTCCTCCTCTTATGATGGTCTTGTGTAGGTAGTGTCAGGCACTGTGAGGTCATGGATATCCAGGCCATTTTGTGTCTGAGGGGAGCATGTTGTAAGGAGTCCTACCCTTCCTTTGGCTTTTACATTCTTTCTGCCACCTCTTCCGCATTAGACCCTGAGCCTTGGAAGGTGTGATGGAGATGTTACTCAGTACTCCAGTCACTCCTTTCTAGCACTATGATACCTTCTGAGTCATCCTAAAGTCACTGCCATCTGAAAAGAGAAGATTCTCTACCCAAAGTGAGAGTAGCGTTAATATAAGGGTATAAATATTAAGAGAAGTGCTTACTGGGCAGTTTGATAAGCATAGTATATACATTTTTCCAGACATCAGCAGATGCTACACCCCTAGGGCTCATGACTACCCCCTTTTACATTTTCAGTATCAGGGATACATTCCCTCGCATGGAGCAGACCTCCAGTCCAACTGGAGGGCAGTTGGTTTCCACCATGACAGACCTGCCACTATTGCACCCATTGGCTCATTTGGACTGGCTGGCCAACTATAAGGCTTGCAGTGTCCACTGTTGAGTATCTTCACTGGTGGTATCTCTTTCTCCCATTGAACTGCATACAGAATGGCTTCTTCCAGCTTTCTGTCAGCTGGTCTACATGGAGGAGGTTATCAGCTCAGTTCCAGCAGGATTTCTCAGTGGCCTTGCAGCCCAAGTATGTGGAGTCTTCAATAATAGGGTCTTACCATCTATTCCTGGTGGGAAACTAAGGGCCTCAGCAATGGCCTATGATGTTTTCTGGGGGCCTTGATTCTCCTACCTCTGCCTCCCCAGTGCTGGAATTAAAGCTGGGATTGCTTTGAGTTCTGGGCCACCCTGAGACTACACAGTATATTCCATTTCAGCCTGGGCTAAAATGAGACCCTACCTCAAAAAATAATAATAATAATCTCGAATAATAATAATAATAATAAAGTAAATAAATAGGACTGGAGAGATGGTGTGGTGGTTTGATTCAGGTGTCCCCCATAAACTTAGGTGTTCTGAATGCTAGGTTCCCAGCTGATGGATATTTGGGAATTAATGCCTCCTGGAGGGAGTGTATTGTTGGGGGCCGGCTTATGGGCTTTATAGCCAGTTTCCCCATGCCAGTGTTTGGCACACCCTCCTGTTGCTGTGGTCCACCTTATGTTGGCCAGGGGGTGATGTCCACCCTCTGCTCATGCCATCGTTTTCCCTTGCCATCATGGAGCTTCCCCTCAAGCCTGTAAGCCAAAATAAATCTCTTTTTCCCAGAAGCTGCTCTTGGTTGGGTGATTTCTACCAGCAATGCGAACCGGACTGCAACAGTAAAGTGGTACCGAGGAGTGGGATTGCTGCTAGACACCTGACTGTGTGGCTTCGGCCTTTTGTAGCTGATTTTCAAGAGGAAAGTGGAAGGAGTTGAAACCTTGGCCTAAGAGATGCCTTGCAGTGCTGTACGTACAGCTTGATGGTCTATCCTGGTCAGAGCTGAAAGACCTGAAGGCAGTAAGAACTATGGACTGTGAGGTTTGGCTTATGAGGGTGAGAAAGAGCTTTGCCTGGACTGGGCTAGCAGTCTGTGTGAGAAGCTTGCTCTTATGCCCGTGTCCTGAGAAGTTGTGCAGGGTTGCTTTACGTAGAAATGAACTGGTGTATGCAGAGGGATATGGCACAGAAAGAAAAATCCTTGGGTGAACTGTTGCCCATTCAGCTGCAACTGAGAGATTACAACCTTTGAGCCTGGGCTAGCTGACCTGTGCTGGGGCAACAAGAAGAATGTAAACTCTTTTGAAGGGGCCTGAGTGCTCAAGGTGTCCTGTTCTTCAAAGTCTGCTTTATTCCCCCCTGGATTAACAAATTGGCACCCTACCTGGTATCGTGGAGTATAAGAAATGCTGGAAAGAGGGTCATTGAGTTTGCAACATGGTCTTGTCTTTTGGAAATGGCCATGGGCAGTGTGAAGCAGGTTTGCTGGTTGCCTGCATAGAGACCCCATGGGGCCATGAGGATGAACCATGGCTTGCAGTGGAGACCCAGTGGAGATGCCGGGACCATGAGATGGCTGCCAAGGAGCTGCCAGCCCCGATGAAGCTTTCCAGGACTGTGAGTAGCCTAGCTGGAGGGGCGGAATTGGAATGCCAGAGACTTGTTGCTGGTTAGAATTATCGGACTTGAAGATTTGTCACTGGCTAGAGTTGCTGGACCTGAAGCTACAGTTTGATATTTGCCCTGGTTGTTTTAAATCTTGTATTGGTTGAATGTTTCTTTGCTATGCCCAATGCCATCTTTTGCAGTGTGAATACTTATTCTGTGCCATTATGGGTTTTTTTGAGGTTATTTTTTGGTATTATGGCTCAGTTAAACAGTTTATGGGGGCCAGGGGCGGAATGTGGTGGTTTGATTCAGGTGTCCCCCATAAACTTAGGTGTTCTGAATGCTAGCTCTCCAGCTGATGGATATTTGGGAATTAATGCCTCCTGGAGGGAGTGTATTGTTGGGGGCCGGCTTATGGGCTTTATAGCCAGTTTCCCCATGCCAGTGTTTGGCACACCCTCCTGTTGCTGTGGTCCATCTTATGTTGGCCAGGGGGTGATGTCCACCTTCTGCTCATGCCATCATTTTCCCTTGCCATCATGGAGCTTCCCCTCGAGCCTGTAAGCCAAAATAAATCTCTTTTTCCCAGAAGCTACTCTTGGTTGGGTGATTTCTAACAGCAATGCGAACCAGACTGCAACAGATGGCTTAGTAGTTAAGGGCTTGCCTGCAAAGCTAAAGGACCCAGGTTTGATTTCCCAGGACCCATGTGAGCCAGTTGCACAAGGTGGTGCATGAGTCTGGAGTTTGTTTCTAGCAGCTGGAGGTTGTGTTAACCCATTCATATTCTCTCTCTGTCTCTCAAATACTTAATAAAATATTTTAAAAACTCACCCTGAGACCACATAGTGAATTCCAGGTCAGCCTGAGCCAGAGTGAGACCCTACCTTGAAAAAAACAAATAAAATAAAATAAAAGAATCCAGGCTGGAGAGCTGGCTTAGTGGTTAAGGCACTTGCCTGCAAAACCAAAGGACCTAGGTTCAATTTTCCAGTACCCATGTAAGCCAGATGTACATGGCACAAGCATCTGGAGTTTGTTTGCAGTGGCTAGATGCCCTGGCATGCCCATTTTCTCTCACTCTCTCTGTGTCTCAAATAAGTAAATAAATAAATTAAATATTAAATAAATGAAGCCGGCCATTGTATTTTACACCTTTAATCCCAGCATTTGGGAGGCAGAGGTAGGAGGATTGCCATGAGATTGAGGACACCCTGAGGCTACATAGTGAATTCCAGGTCAGCCTGGGCTAGAGTGAGACCCTACCTTGAAAAACCAAGTAAATAAAAAAATAAATAAATAAATATTTTTTATAAAGTAAAAATAGGGCTGGAGAGATCGCTTAGCAGCTAAGGCGTTTGCCTGCAAAGCCAAAAGACCCAGGTTTGGTTCTCCAGGACCCACGTAAGCCAGATGTACAAGGGACACATGTGTCTAGTTTGTTTGCAGTGGCTACAGGCTCTGGCATACCCATTCTTTTTCTGTCTGTCCCTCTTTCCTCTCTCTCTCTGCTTGCAAATAAATAAATAAAAATTAAAAATAAAAAAAGAGCCAAGCATGGAGGCACATGCCTTTAATTCCCAGCATTCAGGAGGCAGAGGTAGGAGGATTGCCATGAGTTCAAGGAACACTGAGATTACATAGTGAATTCCAGGTCTGCCTGAGCTAGAGTGAGACCCTACCTCGTAAAACCAAAATAATAGTAAATTATAAAAAGTAAAAAATATATCAACATTATACATTTTACACTAATGTTGAAATGTTGCTTTGTGCTGCATAAATGGGCAGGCGGGCTGGAGGGATGGTTTAGTGGTCAAGATGCTTGCCTGCAAAGCCAAAGGACCTAAGGTTCGATTCCCCAGGACCCATGTTAGCCAGATGCTCATGCCATTATTTCCCCTGCCATCATGGAGCGTCTCTAGTTTGTAAGCCAAAATAAAACCTCCCCCTCCCCCACAAGCTTTTCTTGGCTGGATGTTTTCTGGCAGCAATAGCAACCTGACTGTAACAGTAAAGTTGGTACTGAGAAGTGGTGTCATTGCTGCTAGAAACATGACTGTGTGGCTTTGGCCTTTTGGAGCAGCTTGTCAAGAGGCATGTGGAAGGATTTGAAACCTTGGCCTAAGAGTCAGCCTTGCAGTGCTGTAAGTACAGCTTGATGGATTGTTCTGGTCAGAATTGAAAGACCTGAATGCAATAAGAACTAGGGACTGTGAGGTTTGGCTTATGAGAAAGAACTTTGTAGGGGACTGGGCTAGAAGCAGTTTCTGTGAGAGGCTTGCTGTTATGCCTATGTCCTGAGAAGTTGTGCAGGGTTGCATTGCATAGAAATGGACTGGTGTGTGCATAGGGATATGGCACAGAAATGAAATCTTTGGGCCAAAACTTCTGCCCCTTCAGCTGAGATTGTTTGAGAGATTACAACCATTGAGATCAGGACAATAGAAACAATGCAGTCTTTTAAAAGGGCCTGAATGCTGTAGGAATGTCCTATTCTTCAAAGTCAGCTTTATTCCCCCCTGGATTAACAAATTGGCACCCACCTAGAATTATGAAGTATAACAAATGCAGGAAAGAGAGGGTCATTGGATTTACAACACAGTTTTGTATTTTGGAAATGGCCATGGGCAGCGTGAAGCAGGCTTGTTGGATTATTTACACACGTGTAGGCCTGATAAGAGCCATGTGGATGGACCATGGCTTGCGATGGAGACCCAGTGAAGATGCCAGGACTATGGGATGGCTGCCAAAGAGAGCTGCCAGCACATGAAATTTCCCAAGACTACAAGCAGCCTATCTGGAGGGGTGGGATATAAACTCCAGAGACTTGTCACTGGTTAGAAGTATTGGAGTTGGAGGTACAGAGTTTGGTGTTTGTCCTCTTTAAATCTTGAATTGTTTGAATATTTTTCTGCTCATGTCATCATTTTCCCCTGCCATCATGGAGCTTCCCTTCGAGTCTGTAAACCAAAATAAACCTTTTTCTGCCCACCAAAAAATAAAGAAAAAGAGCCGGGCATGGTGGCGCATGCCTTTAATCCCAACACTTGGGAGGCAGAGGTAGGAGGATTGCCATGAGTTCAAGGCCACCCTGAGACTCCATAGTGAATTCCAGGTCAGCCTGAGCTAGAGTGAGGCCCTATCTTGAAAAACAAACAAACAAAAACTTTGGGGCTGGGGAAATGGCTTAGCAGCTAAGGCATTTGCCTGCAAAACCTAAGGATCCTGGTTCGATTCCCCAAGACCCACGTAAGACAGATGCACCAGAGGGTGCATGCATCAAATTTGTTTGTGGTGGCTGGAGACCCTGGCATGCTCATTCTCTCTCTCTTGATTAATTAATTAATTAATAATAAAAAAAAACTGGCTGCTTTCTTATTTCCTCTAAGTAGCTTGCTGTGGAGGGTTGCTACCAGTGGGCATCTTGCCAGTCACTTTTGTCCTGGTTTGTTGCCAAGGTTTTTCTTCTAAATCTTTTGGTGGCAATGCTCTTCCATACCACATTGTTGTGCCCAGTGTGCCAGGTGGACCTACCACGTCCAGCAGTGGACAAGATGTCTGCAAGCTGACCTTTTTTCCTTTTTTTGGTTTTCCAAGGTAGGGTCTCACTCTAGCCCAGGCTGGCCTGGAATTCACTATGGAGTCTCAGGGTGGCCTCAACTCACAGCAATTCTCCTACCTCTGCCTCCTGAGTGCTGGGATTAAAGGTGTGCACCACCACACCCAGCTCCGCTTTTTTTTTTTTTTTTTTTTTTTTTTTTTTTGGTTTTTCAAGGTAGGGTCTCACTCTAGCCCAGGCTGACCTGGAATTCACTATGGAGTCTCAGGGTGGCCTCGAACTCATGGCGATCCTCCTATCTCTGCCTCCCGAGTGCTGGGATTAAAGGCGTGCGCCACCACGCCCGGCTTGCGCTTTTTTTTTTTTTATTGACTACTTCCATAATTATAGATGATAAGCCTTCCCCCCTTTGTAACTGCTGAGCTTGTTTTTGTCATGCTGTGAGGCTGTCACTGGAGTTTTAGGAGTCCCAAGGGACTAGATCACTTGTCCCAACACAGCCAATTCAAGAAAGCAACAGTTGTGAAAGGCAGAGAAAGGATTTAATCAATGTGACCACGTTGGGAAGTACACATAAAGGGGTTCACTGACCTCAAGTCTGTTTGCCAGGGTAGTGACATGTGTTTGTTTGTTTATTTTTGGTTTTTCTTTTTTTTTAATTTTTTTGTTTTATTTTTATTTATTTATTTATTTATTTTAGAACAACAGACAGAAAGAGGCAGGTAGAGAGAGAGAGACAGAATGGGCGCGCCAGGGCTTCCAGCCTCTGCAAACGAACTCCAGGTGCGCGCGCCCCCTTGTGCATCTGGCTAATGTGGGTCCTGGGGAATCGAGCCTCGAACTGGGGTCCTTAGGCATCACAGGCAAGCACTTAATCGCTAAGCCATCTCTCCAGCCCTGTTTTTGGTTTTTCCAGTTAAGGGTCTCGCTCTAGCCCAGGCTGACTTGGAATTCTCTATGTAGTCTCAGGCTGGCCTTGAACTCAGTGATCCTCCCACCTCTGCCTCCCAAGTGCTGGGATTAAAGGTGTGCGCCACCACACCCGGTCTTGACATGAGTTTTAGATTTTAAGTAGAGGACAGTATGGGGCAAAGGTGAGAGGTACTGAGCAGTCTGTTTGACCATTGTTTCATTCCTGGTTGTAAAAAGTAGTTCTATTTTGAGATCTTGAGGGCAGGACCCATTGTTGTGGCAGCCCCAGCAGGTTAGGTTAGGCCACCCAACCCTTTATTCCAATTAAAGAGATGAATAATGGTAACAAGCAGAGAAAGGATATGTAACCAGCATGCACTGGGCGAGCTACAGATAAAGGGGGCCAGTGGCCAGGAGTGCATCTGCATGAGCTTTAGGTTTAAGTAAAGGAAGGATTGGCGCCGTGGTGCAGGTACGCATGAGTGAGTCTGAAGAACACTGGGGAGGCAGAGGTAGGAGGCTCAATCACCGTGAGTTCGAGGCCACCCTGAGACTACATAGTGAATTTCAGGTCAGCCTTGTGCCCCGGCCAGCAGGGAGTTAAACAAAGATACAGGGGAAATTAACCTGGATGAGAGACAAGAGACACAAAGAAGGAGACCAAGTATATATTCCAATCAAGGTCTCTGAATCTTTATTTTTTACACAGTGGTTATATAGGGGAAGAAAAAGGGGGGAATAAGCTGGCTGACATGATTTAGGGCCTTGGAATTGTCAGGAAACCTAGAGGGGATGTAATCAGGTGTTTATCTAATCTTGCCTCAATGGCTTAACATCCTGACTGCACCAGGCTTCACAGCCTGACCATAAACTGGCCTTTTGCAAAAGATAAGATTCTGTAAGCAGTCTGCTGACCAACATTCCAGAAGTACCTAACAGAGAGCTGGATGGCCCAGCTTTCTGAATCATGAGTCAATTTATGAACAGGCCCAGGCAAAATGGAGAGGCTTTTGCTCTATGGCTCCCGACAGCCTTGGATAGGGCAAGACCCTACCTGGGCTGGTGGCGGGGGGTTGGGGGGTGGGGGGGGGGAGTCTGAAGAAGTCCTGTTGTTTAGGGAACAAGCT
This sequence comes from Jaculus jaculus, assembly GCF_020740685.1. Lineage (NCBI taxonomy): Eukaryota > Metazoa > Chordata > Mammalia > Rodentia > Dipodidae > Jaculus > Jaculus jaculus. Next base: position 93,527,169 of record NC_059107.1, on the reverse strand, counting down.
GGTTATCAGAACTGACTGAAGGGCTAATGGACTTTCTTCATGAAAGATTGATCAACTTTCTTTAACTCAGAAAGCTCTAAGGAACTGAAACAATTCGAGACATTCCATCTTGAAAAACAAAACAAAACACTGAGGCAACAAACCAGACTTCAGCACCTGTCAGCACCCCCAACTGCACCAAGGTTCCTGGCATTTCCTCAAATAGCGCCCTTCTAAGCTGAGCCCTTTCCCCTGCTGAGCGCTTCAGCCCCTGGCTGTGCTTTAACAAGCCGTCTCTGTTGCGATCAAGTCAGGTTTGCTTTTTCCTTCCCCTACACTGATCACCCTGCTCTAATGCACAGCCTCCCTGGCACAGAGGTTGCTCTCATCCATCCCGCAGGCCTCTGCTCTCTCCAGAATCCAAGGTGACTGCAGGTTAACAACAACCACTGAAGACCTTTAGGTGCTTTTGTGGGGTCTGGAACCAATGGGGGAAGTTGGAAGGTATTGCTTATTTAGTGAAGGAGTGAATTCTGGTTTGTTGTAGTTTGATTTAAAAATTTTTATTTTGTTTATTTATGAGAGAGAGAGAGAGTGCCAGGGCTTCCAGCCTCTGTAAACAAACTCCAGATTCAAATGAAAATGCCACCTTGTGCATCTGGCTTATGTGGGTTCTGAAGAGTCGAACCTGAGTCCTTAGGCTTTACAAGCAAGTACCTTAACTGCTAAGCCAGCCCTCTGTTTATTTATTTATTGTCTAGCCCCTAGAGCCATTTCTAAAATAAATTATTTATTTGCATATATATGTGTGTGGAAGCACCAGGGTCTCTTGCTGCTGCAGACATGAGACACAGGCACCACATTTTGCATCTGGCTTTACATGGGCGCTGGGGAATTGAACCCAGACCAGCAGGCTTTGCAAACAAACACCTTTAAGCACTGAGCAATCTCCCCAGCCCAAGCCTCTTTTTTTTTGTCATGTTTTTGAAGCAGGGTGATCTCTCTGACCTGGATGGAACTCACTGTGTAGCCCATGTTGGTTTGGAACTCAGTGCTCCTCCTACCTCAGCCTCCCAAGTAAAGGCATGCACCACCATCCCTAGCTGGAGAAGCACCATCTCTTTCTCAGGCTGGCACTGAAGGTTCTCCCCACCCCACACAGTCATTTCTCAGGGCCCCACCTTGGCCCCACAGTGATGCATGGGTAGAACCTGGCCCCCTCTCCTTGATTCTCTAGCCTGGATCCCAACACCACCCACAAGCCCCCTGAATTACCCTGCACCCGCACACAACTTTTTTTAGGTAGGGTTTCATCCTAGTCCAGGCTGACCTGAAATTCACTATGTAGTCTCAAAGTACCCTTGAATTCACAGCGACCCTCCTACCTCTGCCTCCCGAGTGCTGGGATTAAAGGTGTGCACCACCACACCCATCTACCTTTATTTTAATTTTTGCTTTTTCTAGGTAGGGTCTTGCTCCAGCTCAGGCTGACCTGGAACTATGTAGTCTCAGGGTGGCCTCAAACTTACAGCGATCTTCCTATCTCCTATCACCATGTCCAGCTTATTTATTTATTTATTATTTATTTGAGAGAGGGAAAGAGGCAGAGTGAGAGAGAGAGAAAGAGAGAGAGAGAGAGAGAGAGAGACTATGGGCATGCCAGGGCTTCCAGCCAGTGAAAATGAACTCCACATGTATGCACCCATCTTGTGCATCTGGCTTACATGGGTACTGGGGAATCAAACCAAGGTCCTTTGGCTTTGAAGGCAAATACCTTATCTGCTAAGCCATCTGTATAGTTTTTTATATTTAATTTTTCTTTATTTATTTGAGAGAAATAGGCAGGGAGAGAGATTGGGTGCTCCAGGGCCTCCAGCCGCTGAAACCAAACTCCAGATGCATGTGCCCCTTGTGCATCTGGCTTATGCGGGTCCTGGGGAATCAAACCTGGGTCCTTTGGCTTCGCAGGCAAGCACCTTAAACACTAAACCATTTCTCCAGCCCCTTTAATAGTTTCTAAAATACTTATTTATTTGAAAGAGAAAGAGGCAGAAAAGAGAGAGGAAGAGAATAGGTACACCAGGGTCTCCTGCCATTGCAAACGAACTCCAGGTGCATGTGCCACCTTGTACATCTGGCTTATGTGGGTCCTGGTAAATTGAACCTGGATCCTTTGGCCTTGCTGGCAAGCAAGTGCCTTGACCGCTAAGCCATCTCTCCAGCCCTATCTTTTATTTTATTTATTTATTTTCAAGGTAGGGTCTCGCTCTAGCTCAGGCTGTCCTGGAATTCACTATGTTATCTCAGGGTGGCCTCGAACTCATGACAATCCTCCTACCTCTGCCTCCCTAGTGCTGGGATTAAAGGCGTGAGCCACCACGCCTGGCTATTATTTTATTTTTTTTAGTTTGAGAGAGAGGCAGATAGAGAGCAAAAGGGCATGCCAGGGCCTCTAGCCACTGCAAACAAACTCCAGATGCATGCACCATCTTGTGTATCTGGCTTTACATGGGTACTAGAGAATCGAACCAGGATCCTTAGGCTATTCAGGCTAGCGCCTTAATTGCTGAGCCATCTCTCCAGCCCAAACAGACACATATTTATAAGAGACCTTTAGGGAAAACAGCACTCCAAGACTGGTATGTAACTTCACCTCTCCTCCACCCTAGGCAGATTCTGGGGGACCTATGGTATGTGGGAAACGGGTTCATCTCCTTCTCGGGCCTCTGGTGTGGTGATCCCAAGACCCCTGATGTGCATGCACAGGTGTCTTCTTTTTAGGTCTGGATCTGGGATGTGGTTGGGGGCAGCTCCTCACACAGGACGGTGGGGTACACTGAGGGCCAGAGTGAATCACAGCCCACTGGTGTCAAGTGGATGCCCCTGGGGGCGTCAGGTTTGGGGTGTGGGCACCCATCCCAAATGAAGTGGCCGGCGTATAGGTGCCACCTTCCCATGTAGTGAGCTCCGGACCCTCCAGCTCGCCCTGGCACCCCCTTGCCTGATGCTCTTTCACACCTCCTAATGACAGGAATTAGCAGTAAGTTAGCTCCCATTTTGTAGGTAGGTAATCAGGGTTACAGGTCCAAAGAGAATATGACTAATGACAAGCCCAGAGAACAGAGTCTAGGGACTGAATTCTAAAAAGCCCTGAGTCACCCTGACTCGACTCATCAAGATATCTGGCTGACCAGCTCTTGTGCCATTCTTTATTGAGCACTTTTTAAAAAAATTATTTTTGTTGTTATTATTTTTGGTTTTTCAAGATAGAGTGTCTAGCTCAAGCTGACCTGAAATTTACTGTGTAGTCTCAGGGTGCCCTTGAATTCACTTTGATCTTTCTACCTCTGCCTCCCCAGTTATCTTTTTTTTAAATTTTTTTTAATTTTTATTTTTTGGTTTTTCAAGGTAGACCTGGAATGAGCTCTGTATTCTCAGGGTGGCCTCAAACTAATGGTGATCCTCCTATCTCTGCCTCCTGAGTGCTGGGATTAAAGGCGCGCACTACCATGACCAGCTTTTTTATTTTAAACCAGAAATTATGTGCCAAGACCACTCTGGCATTTCCTTCACTCTAGGTCAACATAACTTCTGCCTGTTCCCTGACATTGGACCCATCCAGTGGTTCCACAGTTCATTAGGGAATTCTTGTGGTTACCTCATGTACTTTTGGCTTTAAATATTGATACTCACTGAATAGTTTTCTCTTATTTTTGTTGATCTTAGTCTGCTAAGATTCTGTCAGTTGCCTTAACAGACAAACAAGAGTTGAATTTCAGTTAAGCACTGTGTTTTCCAAAGCAGCACCAAGAGGTCAAGAATACAAAAGCACTGATTATGCAATGTTTGCTTCCTTCTATCAAGTATGTAGGAATGCAGAGGGCTCAATTAGAATGTCAGAACGCTTGGGAAATGTTTTGGAGTATAAATGTAAGAAATTTTAATGCTTTAGGGGGTAGAGGGAACCATTAAAATACATGTTGAGGGCTGGAGAGAGGCTTAGCAGCTAAGGCCTACGAAGCCTAAGGACCTGGGTTTGATTCCTATACCCATCCATGTAAAGCCAGATGCACAATGTGGTGCATGCATCTGGAGTTCTTTTGCAGTGGCTGGAGGCCCTGGCATGTCCATTTTCTCTCAAATAATTTTTTTTTCTTTTCTTTTTTTTTTTTTTTTTTGTTGTTTTTTCGAGGTAGGGTCTCACTCTAACCCAGGCTGACCTGGAATCCACTATGTAGTCTCAGGGTGGCCTTAAACTTACAGCAATCCTCCTACCTCTGCCTCCTGAGTGCTGGGATTAAAGGCGTGCGCCACCATACCCAGCCTAAATAAAATATTTTAAAATACACGTTGAAGCCAGTCCATGGTTAGCAAGATCTAAGGAGCTGATGGAAGTAAGCAGTCAGCTCAGAACCTACCCTTCAGGTTCTGGGGCCTGGCCTGGTTTGCTTTTTGGGTTTTGTTTTGAGACAGGATCTCAGTATGTCGGTTGTTCTGGAACTTCCTATGTAGACCAGGCTAGCCTCAAACTTGTGAGCACCCTCCTGCCAGCTGGGGTCACGTCTGGGCCATCACTGCCCAGCTTGAACACGCAGCCCTCCCTTTGCTAGAGCACAGGCTGCCATTACTCCTCACTCATCCTTTGGAGTTCAGCTCAGCAGTCGCTTTCCCAAGGGAGTCTCTGACCTCCTCTGGGTAGACAGGGTGACATTCTCTGGCACCTTGTGATGATGATTGCTGCAGGTTTGCAGGGACTGAATCTCACTTACAAAAGAGCATACAATACTCAATTGATATTCTGCATCAGTTAACTGCAAACTAGGCTGGGAGCTCGGTGATAGGGTGATAGAGCTCGGTGATAGAGTGCTTGCTTCCTGCAGTAGGCCCAAGATCCAATATTTAGCAAAACAAAATTTTTTTTGTTTTGTTTTTTGAGGTAGGGTCTTTCTCTAGCTCAGGCTGACCTGGAATTCAGTACGTAGTCTCATGCTGGTCTTGAACTCACAGCGATCCTCCTACCTCTGCCTCCTGAGTGCTGAGATTAAAGGCATGTGCCACCACACCCAGCCCAATAATTTTTAAAAATATTTATTTTCAAGTATAGAGAGACAGAAGACAAACAGAGCGAATGGGCACACCAGGGCCTCTAGCTGCTGCAAACAAAATGTAGATGCATGTCACTTTGTGCATCTGGCTTTATGTGGATATTAGGGAATCAAACTTGGGTCATTAGGCTTTGTAGGCAAGGACCTTAACCACCAAGTCTTCTCTCCAGCTTCCCAATTTTTAAATTTTTTTTTTGTTTTGTTTCAAGATAGGGTCTTGTTCTAGAGCAGGCTGACCGGGAATTCACTATATAGTCTCAGGATGGCCTTGAACTCACGGCGATCCTGCTACCTCTGCCTCCCCAAGGGCTAGGATTGAAGGTGTGTGCCTCCATGTGTAGCTGTTGTGGCCTTTTAATGCATGTATTTATTTGAGAGAGAAAGAATGGGTGCGCCAGTTCTTCTAACCACCACAAATGAACTACAGACGCATGTGCCCCCTTGTTCATCTGGCTTACATGAGTCCTGGGGAATCGAACCGGGGTCTTTTGGTTTTGCAGACAAGCAAGCTAAGCCACTTCTCCAGCCCTGTTGTTTTAAAGGTGTGCCTTCCAGCACCTATTCCTATTATTCCCTTCATAATCCTTGGTTTTACTCGGGTTTATATGATTGCCCTTGTCTCTCCCCCAAGTACCCCAGGGAGGAAGCTCTGAGACATACACAAGAGCCGTCAGCATAATCCTTCCCTCCCATCTTACTGCGAGGTTCGTCTAGGGATAAATCTGGGATCCAGTATTGCCAGGCACAGCCAATTTAGACAAAAGGTTGGAGTTTCTGTGAAAGTGGACTTGGTCTTTCCACCTGGCTTTGGACACAAGAAGCATAAAGCCTGGGGCTTCTGACAACTTGCTATCTACCAGGACAAACAGTGGACTGCAGATAAGACTCCATATTCCTGATAACATCACTTGACCTGCTGGTCACCAACTTGAGTCAGCCAAGTCATTCCTCAGTGTACGCCTGTGTGGCCCAGGGGTGCAGTCACCTGCAATGAACGACAGGTTTCTGCAGTGTGCTGGCTATCATATTTGCCTCAAACTTAGAAATAAAGGAATCCTAAGGAACACAGGACCTGAAAGACATGTTTGTCTGTCTGTCTGTGTCTCCTTCTCCCTCTTCTTTTTCCCCCAGTTCCCTTTGATAGAGGCAAATTCACCTCCTGGAGCTCTTACTTTGATTTATTTATTTTGACTTTTCTTTTTTTTTTAATATTTTATTTTATTATTTTTTGTTTTTTCACGGCAGGGTTTCACTCTAGTCCAGACTGACCTGGAATTCACTGTGTAGTCTCACAGTGGCCTTGAACTCACGGTGGTCCTCCTACCTCTGCCTCCTGAGTGCTGGGATTAAAGATGTGCGCCACCTTGCCCTGCCCTTAATATTTAATTATTTATTTGACAGAGAAAGAGGGAGAGAGAATGGGTGCACCAGGGCCTCCAGCCACTGCAAACGAACTCCAGATGCGTGAGCCCCCTTGTGTATCTGGCTAACATGGGTCCTGGGGAGTTGAACCTGGGTCCTTTGGCTTTGCAGACAAACATCTTAACTGCTAAGTCATCCCTCCAGCCCTATTTATTTTGACTTTTCATGGTAAGGTCTCACCCTAGCCCAAGCTGACCTGGAACTCACTCTAATTAATCTGGCCTCAAACTCCATGATCTTCCTACTTCTGCCTCCCAAGTGCTGGGATTAAACACACGTGCCACCACACCCACTTTAGAATAGTTTTAAGTATGTATTCTCAGGACCTAAGGAGAAAATTCATAAGAGAATATCACTGGAATGATTGTCAAAGTGATTTTTTTAGTTTTGGCAATCTTTCTAAGATTTCTTCAGTAACTATGAAAAAAAAAAAAAAAAAAAAAAAAACCTTCATTTAGCTGGGTGCTCCAGAGGCTGAGGTAGATAATCACCACGAGCACAAGGCCACTCTGAGACTACAGAATAAATTCCTGGGCTAGAGCTAGACTCTACCTCAAAAACAAAACAAAACAAAAAAGCCACCAGGTGGGCATGGTGGCGCATGCCTTGAATCCCAGCACTCAGGAGGCGGAGGTAGGAGAATCACCATGAGTTTGATGCCACCCTGAGACTACATAGTAAATTCCACGTCAGCCTGGGCTAGAGTTGAGACCCTACCTCAAAAACTGCAAAGAAAAAAAAGAAAGCCAACAATAATAATAATGTTAGTGGGCTGGGCTGGAGAGATGGCTCAGCAGTTAAGGCGCTTGCCTGCAAAGCCTAATAGCCTGGGTTTGATTCCCTAGTACCCACTTAAAGACAGATACACAAAGTGGCACATGTAACTGGAGTTTGTTTGCAACAGCTGGAGGCCCTGGTGTGCCCATTCTCTCTTCCTCTTCCCTCTGTGTTTAAAAATAGAGTAAAATTTAGGGGGTTGAAGGGATTGCTCACCAGTTAAGGAGCCTGCCTACAAAGACTAAGGACCTAGGTTTCATTCTCCAGTACCTACATGCAGCCAGATGCACAAGGTCATGCGTCTGGAGTGCATCTGCAGTGGCTACAGGCCCTGGCGTGCCCATTCTCTGTCTCTACCTCTTTTTCTCTTGCAAATAAAATTTTAAAATAATAAGAATGGGGTCAGGTGTGGTGGCACACACCTTTAATCCCAGAACTTGGGATGCAGAGGTAAGAGGATCACTGTGGGGGCTGGAGGGACGGCTTAGCAGGTAAGGCACTTGCCTGTGAAGCCTAAGGATCCAGGTTCAATTCCCCAGTACTGACATAGGCCAGATGCACAAGGCAGTGCATGTGTGGAGTTTATTTGCAGTGGCTGGAGGTCCTGGCATGCCTATTCTCTCCATCTGCCTCTTTCTCTTTCTTTTTTTCTTTTTAATTTTTTGTTTGTTTATTTTTATTTATTTGAGAGCTACAGGCAGGGACAGAAGGCAGAAGAGAGAGAGAGAGAATGGGCACGCCAGGGCTTCCAGCCACTGTAAATCAACTCCAGACACATGCGTCCCCTTGTGCATCTGGCTAACGTGGGTCCTGGGGAATCGAGCCTCGAACCGGGGTCCTTAGGCTTCACAGGCAAGCGCTTAGCCGCTAAGCCATCTCTCCAGCCCCTTTCTCTCTCTTTAAAAAAAAAAAAAAAAGACAACTGTGAGTTCAAGTCCATCTTGGGACTAGAATGCGTTCCAAGTCTGCCTGGGCAGTGAGACCCTACCTCGGAAAATAAAAAACACCAAATAAATAAATAAGGGTAAGAGCAAGGTGTGTGTGGCGGGGCGGGGGTGGGGGGGGAGTGTCTGTCGCTAAAGTGCTGGCCTTGCAAGTATGAAGACCTAAAAACCACATAAAAATGACAAGCATGGTGGCAGGCATTTCTAGTCCCAGCACTGGGATAAAGAAGATTCCCTGGGGGGGCTGGAGAGATGGCTTAGCCGGTAAGCGCTTGCCGGTGAAGCCTAAGGACCCCGGTTCGAGGCTTGATTCCCCAGGTCCCACGTTAGCCAGATGCACAAGGGGGTGCACGTGTCTGGAGCTCGTTTGCAGAGGCTGGAAGCCCTGGCGCACCCATTCTCTCTCTCTCCCTCTATCTGTCTTTCTCTCTGTGTCTGTCGCTCTTAAATAAATAAATAAATAAATAAACAAACAAATAAAAGAAGATTCCCTGGGGGGGATGGAGAGATGTCTTAGAGGTTAAGACACTTGCCTGTGAGGCCTAAGGACCCAGGTTCAATTCTCCAGGTCCCATGTAAGCCAGATGCACATAGTGGCACATGCATCTGGAGTTCATTTACAGTGGCTAGAGGCCCTGGTGCGCCCACTCTCTCTCTCTCTTCCACCTCTCTATGTCTCTAATGAATAAATAAAAAGAAATCTTAAAAAGAAAAGAAAAAAAAAAAGATTCCCTGGGGCTTGTAGTATAGTCTAATTGGTGAGCTCCTGGCCAAAACCCTGTCTCAAAAAAGGTAGATGGGTTTAACAACCCAGTGTCACGCAAAACCAGATGCACAAAGGAGCCTATGTGTCTGGAGTTTGTTTGCAGTGGCTAGAGGGCCAGGTGGGTCCATTTGCTCTCTGACACTCTTTCTCTCCTTGCAAATAAATAAAAAATAAAAAAGGTGGACAGCATTCTTGAGGAAAAACACGTGGTTGTCCTCTGATCTCCACATGCACTCACACTCCTTGAAAAACACACCTTAGGAGCTGGAAAAATAGTTCAGTGGTTAAGGAGTTTGCTTGCAATGCCTCACGGCCCAAGGTTCAATTCCCCAGTACCCATGTAAAGTCAGATGTACAAAGTGGTGTATGCATCTGAAGTGTTTTGCAGTGGTAGGAGGCCCTGGCATGCCCATTCTCTCCCTCTCTCTCTCCCTGTCTTTCTGTGTTTGCAAATAAATTAAAAATAAAAATGAAATAACACCTTAGGGCTGGAGAGATGTCTTGGCTAAGGCACTAGCCTGAGAAGTCAGAGGCCTGGCATTCCCATTGTCTCGCTCTCCCTCCTCTGTCAAATAAATTAATTTTTAAAAATTAAATTTAAAAAGGAGGAGGAGGCAGAGCCTCAAGGGACGAAGTGGGCCACTGGTGTTGAGCCTTGAGACTTTACAGCCCCACTTCCCAGTAGTCTTTACTTCCAGACTTCAGATACAGTGTGCTCAGGTGCCACATGCTCCTGCTGCTGGACAGACTACATTCCCTCAAGCTAGAAGCAAGAATAAACCCTTCACAGACCAACAGATGCAACTGTGGCACATCTGTCATGGTGGAAACCAACTGCCCTCTAACTGGACAGGAGACCCGCTCCATGGGAAAGAATACATCCCTGATACTGAAAACCTACAACAGGGGTAGTCATGAGCCCTAGGGGTATAACATCTGCTACTGTCTGGCTAAATGTATATACTATGCTCACCAAACTACCCAGTAAAAGCACTTCTGTTAATGTTCACACCCTTATATTAATGCTACTCTCACTTTTGGTAGAGAACCTTCTCTTTTCAGATGACAATGACCTTGGGATGACTCAGAAAGCATCATGGTGCTGGGAAGAAGTAACAGAAGTGCTCAGCACTGGAATATCTCTATCACACCTTCCAAGGCTCAGGGTCCATTGCAGAAAAGGTGGTGGAAAGAATTAAGAGCCAAAGGAAGGGTAGGACTCCTAACAACGTGCTCCTCCAGACACAAAATGGCCTGGATATCCATGACCTCACAGTGCCTGACACTACCTAGACAAGACCATCATAATAGGAGGAAAAGATGATGACATCAAAACAAAAGAGAGCCTGATTGAGAGGAGGGGATATGATGGAGAGTGGAGTTTCAAAGGGAAAGGTGGGGGAAGGGAAGGTATTACCATGGAATATTTTTTATAATCATGGAAGTTACTAATAAAAATATAAATAAACAAATCCTTCAGGCTGGAGAGATGGCTCAGTAGATAAGGTGCTTGCCTGCAAAACCTATGGATTGGGGTTCAATTTCCCAGGGCCCAAATAAGGCCAGATGCATAAAGTGGTACATGTCTCTAGAATATGTTTGCATTAGCAAGAGGCCCTAGTGTGCCCATTTCTTCTCTCTCTCTCTGCTTGCAAATAAATAAACAAAACAACAACAACAACAAAAAAGACCCTACCTCAAAAAAAAAAAAAAAAAGCTGGCAAATACATAAACCATTTTTTATTTCCATTTCTAAAAGGAACAAGAATTTATTAATATTTAAAAGATAGTATTTCCGTAAAATTATCTCAGAAAATAGACATTTGTTAAGAAAATCCTATTAAGTTCTTGCATAGGTCTACCTAAGACTTGCCTTTCATGGCTTCCCGACCAAATAAGTCATTTTAGAATGAAAGTGGAGCTTGATGAGAATCTTAGAAGAAAAATACTTGCCAACTGTTTTACAGCCTTGCAGATGCTTTCTAAGGATTCACACACCATGTACCTAATCACAGAAGAATTTCCTAGCTACAGTGCCTTTCCTTGCCTGCAATCTATTATATCTAGCAAAGTATGTGTTGAATAATGATGAAAACTAATCCAAGAATCTTAAGTGTCCCATATACATTAATGTGTCAAAATGTGATTTTTTTTTTTTTTTTTTTTGAGGTAGGTCTACCTCTAGCCCAGGCTGACCTGGAATTCACTATGTATTCTCAGGGTCACCTTAGACTCTTAGCAATCCTCCTACCTCTGCCTCCTTCCCAAGTGCTGGGATTAAAGAAGTGCATGACCACTCTCAGCCAAGTGTGATATTTTAAGAGCTGAAGACTGGAAGGCAGGAAAAGAAATTGTGGTAGAATGTGGAAATAAGACATCACACTGTTTAGAACTACATGTGGCAGCCTGGTCAACTACTGCTAAAAGCCAAGCCAGTGATACTAAGAATAACAAACAGGTTCAGATTCTCTTCCAGAATATTCTTTGTTACTTAGACTTGGATATTCTGTTAGCTAGGATTTATTTATTTATAGCTTGTTAAGACTTTTTTTTTTTTCCTTTCCTGTTTTGGTTTTTTGAGGTAGGGTTTTACTCTAGCTCAGGCTGACCTGGCATTCACTATGTAGTCTTAGTGTGGCCTTGAACTCATGCATTCCTCTTACCTCTGCCTCCAGAGTGCTGGGATTAAAGGTGTGCGCCACCACACCCTGCTAAGATTTTTTTCATTTCTTCCCTTATAAAGTCTTTTTTTTTCGAGGTAGGGTCTCACTGTAGAGTCCCAGGCTGGCCTTGAACTCACAGCGATCTTCCTACTTCTGCCTCCCCAGTGCTGGGATTAAAGACATGTGCCACCATACCTGACATAAAGTCTTATTTTAAAGTGATTTAACTGCTTCTCAAAGAGGAAGTGAACTTAAAATCTGTTGGGGAGCAATTTAAATAGGACAACTAGAAGAATATTCAAGGAAGTCACCGAATAAAGACCAGATTTCAATTATGAAAGACCACTGTTTCTTTGAGGGGAGAATTCAAAGCTGTTTTGGCTTGTTTTACGTTTGATTCTGTGGAAGGCAACAGAAAACAGCTAAGCAGGATATAGAAAAACCAGCCACCAGCCATGTATAATGATAATAAGCACATGGCCCTCTTCTGTAAAAAGTCTGCATAGATGCTGTGTTATGTTTTAATGTCCATGAACCTAAGCTTCTCATGTGCAACTAGGTGGATGGGAATTGGTGTAGTGTTCATGATTTCTATCTACATCATCATATGGATGTATGCTTAATAAAAGTAATTACTTTAAAACAAACTAAAAGAAAATTAAAAAAACAGGGATAGATTCAACTGTACCCTAAAAACAAGGTTTTGCCTTTCCCCGATTAGTTTGTCAGTGTAAAACTGCAGCTTTAAACCATTGGCGACTTCACTCTCTGCTGCCACCTGCGGCTACTTCACGGCGTGTCCGTAGATATGAGGCCGCACCAGAGCCCAGGACAGGGGCGCCTGGATGTGCTGCAGCTTGAGCTTAGAGAAGCCCGCCTGCTCCAGGACCTTCCAGCTCTTTCTGGTGAGGTTGCATCCATCAAACACAAGGTACCAGACAGGATCCAGGACCTGTTGCCAGAAGTAATTCCATGTGGAGCGGTCAGCAGCTACATGCTCCATGAAATAAAACGCCCCTCCCTGAGAAAGACAAAAAGAACATGGATATTGGCTTTAGGAAAACAGGTTTCTTAAGATGAATAAAGCTTTTGAATTCAGTGATACAAGAGAACAGCTTGATGGGAAGACGAGGGTAAATGAGAACTTACTAAGATGCTCTTTGGAGCAGTAGTTTTATTTTATTTTTTATTTTTATTGAGTGATTTTTTTTTTTTTTTTTAAGGTATGGTCTTGCTCTAGCCCAGGCTGACCTGGAATTCACTATGAAGTCGCAGGGTGGCCTCGAACTCACGCGATCCTCCTACCTCAGCTTTCCGAGTGCTGGGAGTAATGGTGTGTACCATCGTACCTGGCTTTAAATATTTTTATTGATTTCTTTTTCTGCAAGCAGAGAGAGAAAGAGAGGAAAGACACAGAGAGAAAACATGAATATGGGTGCACCAGGGCCTCCAGCTGCTGCAAACATATTCCAAATGCATGTGCCATTTTCTGCATCTGGCTTTACATGAGTATTAGAGAATTGAACCAGGGTCATTAGGCTTTGCAGGAAAGGAAAGAGAGGGGGCACACCAGGGTCTCTAGCCACTGCAAATGAACTACAGATGCATGTGCCACCTTGTGCATCTGGCTTTACACAGGTACTGGGGGAACTGAACTCTGGTCCTTATGTTTTGTAGGCAAGTGCTTTAGCCTCTGAGCTCTCTCTCCAGCCTCCCCTCTCCCAACACACTTTTTTTTTTTTTGAAACAGGTCCTCACCACATCACTCAAGCTGACCTAGAACTTATTATGTAGCTGGAATTGGCCCTGTCTGATTCTCTGGCCTCTACTTCTCAAGTGCTGGAAATACAAGCCTGTCCCACCAAGCTCAACCTCTTCTTATACCTTTTGTTAAAATCTTTGAATGCCAGGCATGATCGCACACACCTTTTGTCTCAGCACTGTGAAAACAAACAAAACAACAACAACAAAAAAAACCCACCTTTTAATTCAATGACAAGTTGTTCTTAGGCACTGCCTCACAGGCCTCTGAAAACACCAGCAGAACCTTGGCAGTCAGAATCCACACAGGGCATGTCTTTGACTGAACTGTTATATCATTTATGTGTAAATGAAGGAATGAAAATGCTGATTCAGGGGTGGACAGATGGCTTAATGGTTAAGGCATTTGCCTGCGAAGCAAAAGCACCCAGGTTCAGTTCCCCAGGACCCACGTAAGTCAGATGCACAAGGGACACATGTGTCAGGAGTTTGCTTGAGTGGCTAGAGGCCCTGGTATGCCCATTCTCTCTCTGTCTGTCTGTCTCCTCCATCTCTCTCTGCTTGCAAATAAATAAAAATTTTAAAAAAAGAAAAAGGCCGATTCATCTCAAAGCATTATTGAATCCCGGGTGCTGTTTGTCACCTGGTTCTCTGGTCAGCCAGTGCTCGGTAAGCAGAATGACTGTCATGTAGGGTGAGCACCCAGCTACTTTCATGTCACTGCATGTTATTAGGGTGTCGTCAGGAGTTTTTTATAGGGAAAAAGAAAAAGGGATCCAGCCGGGCGTGGTGGCGCACGCCTTTAATCCTTTAATCCCAGCACTCGGGAGGCAGAGGTAAGAGGATCACCGTGAGTTCAAAGCCACCCTGAGACTACAGAGTTAATTCCAGGTCAGCCTGGACCAGAGTGAGACCCTACCTCGAAAAACCAAAAAAAAAAAAAAAAAAAAAAGAAAAAGGGATCCATCCTGCCACGCCAACTCCAGTGGAGTTTCACAAGGCGGAGGCGAAAGCTTCAAGGAAGAAAGCCTCCTGGAAGGACATGCATTCTCCAGGCTTGTAGTGCCTTGTGCTGCTCTCTAATAGCTGTTTTCTTCATCACTACTGTTCTGTTCCTGACATGTGACAGCAGCATGATGTTCTTTCACAATTTAGTAAAAATTAGATATGGAACAAGTTTCCATAAAATTGAGTCACCTGATGGTGTGACGCTTCCTCCAAAGACCCCGCTGTTGTTTCAAGCCATAGTCAGAATTCCGAGGACCAGAACCAATCAATGAACCATCACCTTATACAGCAGTGTTATGGGACTGGGGATACGCTAGCAAACAATGGTGGGAAGCATGTTTCTTGGTAATGTTTAACTTTTGTGAACAGACTTGCTAGGTCGAGGCCACCTTGGTGCTTGCTTATGAAAGCACAAAGAAAAAGCATTAGGAAACAACTGGGATCCAATTATGAGAAGGCAGCTTTGATATCCCTACATTTTTATGGTTCAAGGAAGAAAATAAATATGTTAGAGTTATGATGTCGCCCTGTTAGAACTTTTGTTAAAAATGCCTGATGCTTGAAGCAGGCTGTTCATAGAAATTGTACTGCATGAATAAACAAAGGCTAAGGCAGAATTGTATATAACCTGATGCTCTACTTCAGTAAATACACTCAGATATATCAACCTTGTGTGTGTGTGTGTGTTTGTCACTTCGCCGACTCCTTGCCCACCTCCCAAGGCCCTGTTTTTCCTCAGATTGGTGGTCCTGGCTTTGCCAGTCTGTGGCACCATCCCACCTTTCTCAGCTTCTTTTTTTTTTTAATTTTTTTTGGTTTATTTTTATGTATTTATTTGAGAGCGACAGAGAAAGAGGCAGAGAGAGAGAGAGAGAGAGAGAGAATGGGCACGCCAGGGCCTCCAGCCACTGCAAACAAATTCCAGATGCGTGTGCCCCTTGTGCATCTGGCTAACGTGGGACCTGGAGAATCGAGCCTTGAACCGGGGTCCTTAGGCTTGACAGGCAAGCGCTTAACCGCTAAACCATCTCTCCAGCCCTCTCAGCTTCTTAATCTATTTGTTCATTGTGTGTGTGTGTGTGTGTGTGTGCGCGCGCACATACACATGATATGGCATGCATGTGAACATCAAAGGACAATTTTTTTGGGTGTCCATCCTCAAGGGCCTTCTACCTCACGTTGTTCACCACGGCTTTCTTAACAGGCTAGCCTACCCCACGTTTCCAGTGGATTCTCCTGGCTGTACACCAGCCACGGCACCCAGCCTTTTTACCTGGGGTCTGCAGATGGGGACTTGGTTTCATGCTTGCCTGCCATGTGCTTTATCCACCGAGCCGTTAACTCCCGTCTGCCTCTGTTCTAGCTACCCTGATCACTACCACATGCAGAGTGTTTCAAGAAAGTTTCTCCAAATTATACAGAAAAGGTAAGCCTTATTTTTGCTAATTGAAAATTTAGAATTTTCTTATTAAAAAAAAGCGGGGAGGGGGAAGCTGGGTGTGGTGGCACACGCCTTTAATCCCAGCACTCAGGAAACTGAGGTAGGAGGATTGCTGTGAGTTCAAGGCCACCCTGAGAATACAGAGTGAATTCCAGGTCAGCCTGGGCTAAAGTAAGACCCTACCGCAAAAAAAAATTAAAAATAAAAATAAAAGGGGGGATGGCTTAGTGGTTATGGCATTTGCCTGCAAAGCCAAAGGACACAGGTTCGATTCCCTAGGACCTATGTTAGCCAGATACACAATGGGGTGCATGCATATGGAGTTTGCTGTGGCTAGAGGTCCTGGTGCACCCATTCTCAGTCTCTCCCTCTCTCTGTCAAATAAATAAAAATAAAATATAAAAAAAAGGGGGACTGGAGAGATGGCTTAGTGGTTAAGGCACTTGCCTACAAAGCCTAAGAAACCAGATCCAATTCTCCAGGTCCCATATAAATCATAAGCACAAGGTGGCACATGTGTCTGGAGTCCGTTTGCATTGGCTGGAGACCCTGGCACACCCATTCTCTGTCTCTCTAAGTAAATTAATTTTTTTAAAAAAAGGGGGGGAAAAAGAGCCAGACATGGTGTCGCCTTTAAACCCAGCACTCAGGAAGCAGAGGTAGGAGGATTACTATGAGTTCAAGGCCACCCTGAGACTACATAATAAATTCCAGATCAGGCTGGGCTACAGTGAAACCCTACCTCAGAAAAAAAAGGCAGGGGGAGGGAAAATGGCTCAGTAGTTAAAGGTGCTTGCATGCAAAGCCTGCTAATCTAGGCTTGAGTCCTCAGTATCTACATAGCCAGAGGTACAAAGTGGTGCATGCATCTGGAGTTCATTTTTAGTGGCAGAAGGCCCTGGCATACCCATTCTCTCTCTCTCTCTCTCTCCCCCCACTGCCCTCTCTTTCTTTCTCTCATAAATACATTTTAGCTGGGCGTGGTGGCACACGTCTTTAATCCCAGCACTTGGGGAGGCAGAGGTAGGAGGATTTCTGTGAGTTCGAGGCCAGCCTGAGACTACATAGTGAATTACAGGTCAGTTTGGGCTAGAGAGCAATACCCTACCTTGAAAAACCAAAACCAAAGAAAAACATTTTAAGATAATTTTTAAAACCTAGGTGTGCTTGTTCACCTAGCACTCAGGAGGGTGAGGTAGGAGAATCTCTGTGAATTAAAGATAATCTGAGCTACACAGTGAGTTCCAGGTCATTCTTGGCTACAGTGAGACCCTGACTCAGAAAACACACAAAGAAAGTTATTTCCTTAGGAGAGGGTAGGAGACAGTAGAAGAGGCAAGGCAGGCTCAGAGAAGTCAGTGTACATTCCATTACACCAGAAATGACTGAGTAATCCAGGAGGTTGACAGTTTGGGGCTAGAAGAGAGATTTGGGATAGACATTTTAAATCTGGAAATTAACTGTGTACCTGTGGTAACTGAAACCACTGGGGGCACATGCGATTGCCAGGGGGTATATATAAGTGAAATAAGAGACAAGAAAGGGACCCCAGGGCCTGGAGGGATGGCTTAGTGGCTAAAGCACTTATTTGCCTGCAAAGCCAAAGAACCCAGGTTCGATTCCCCAGGACCCATGTAAGCCAGATGCACAGAGTGGCATATACATCTAGAGCTCATTTACGGCAGCTGAAGGCCCTGGTGAGCCCATTCTATCTGTCTCTCTCAAATAAATAAAATTAAAAAAAATAAAAATAAAAAGGACCTCAGTATTCAGGGATGGCAGAGGAAGAACATAAAAGAACAGAAATGCTGAACTCAAAGAGGGAAAGACCCATAACAAGCATTGGTGCAGCAGCGTTAGACCTACAAACTCTGTGACTCTGGACGAGCTTCTTAACCTCTCTGGGTCTTTTCCCTGTCCAATTACAAAGATAAGAAAAATTTGCTTGGAAGGATTGTTGTGAGGATGAAGCAAGTATGATACTGCTCCCATTCTGTCCAGCAGAAATGAGGACCTTGCACAAGCTAAGGAAGATGACCAAGA
The DNA here is from genome assembly GCF_020740685.1 of Jaculus jaculus. Classification (NCBI taxonomy): domain Eukaryota; kingdom Metazoa; phylum Chordata; class Mammalia; order Rodentia; family Dipodidae; genus Jaculus; species Jaculus jaculus. Next base: position 93,509,260 of record NC_059107.1, on the reverse strand, counting down.
ACATCACCTACCTTTCCCCATCACTCAGGGACTTCTTTTCGTGAATTTTCAAGGTCTCACTCTAGTCCAAACTGACCTGGAATTCACTATGTAGTCTCAGGATGGCCTCAAATTCACAGCAATCCTCCTACCTCTGCCTCCTGAGTGCTGGGATTAAAGACGTGCACCACCACACCCAGCTGGGACTTTTTACTCTGCATTCTCTGTTCTGAATGCTTTCCTGCATCTACATTCCCATCAGCAGAGACCACTCTACCTAAACAAACATACATATACATATATATACATATATGTATGTATGTATATATATATATATATATATATATATGTTTAAAAAATATTTTATTTACTTATTTGAGGGGGGGCAGATAGAGAAAGAGAATGGGGTCACCAGGGCCTCCACCCACTGCAAATGGACTCCAGAGGCATGCACCGCCCTGTGTATCTGGCTTACATGGGTACTGGGGAATTGAACCTGGGTTCTTTGTCGTCTCAGGAAAGTGCCTTAACCACTAAGCCATCTTTCCAGCCCTATTTATTTATTTATCTATTTATTTGCCAACAGAGAGACAGAGAGAATGAGCACGCCAGGGCCTCTAGCCACTGCAAACAAATTCCAGATACATGTGCCTCTTTGTGCATCTGGCTTTAAGTGGGAACTGAAGAATTGAGGGTCATTAGGCTTTGCAGGCAAGCACCGAAACTATTGAGTCATCTCCCCAGCCCAGACCACTCTTTAAATTTGTTAAGTTTCTTAGCAAAGTCTTAATATATAGTTCAGTAGCCTTGCTGTGTTAGTTACTGAGCCGGGTTAGCTTCCCTCTCTCCTCCTGCCCTTGCCCCCACATTGCTGGAAGTACAGGTATGTGCTATCTCACCCAAACCCTTGTTCTTTTAAATAGTTGCAGAATTCCTTTACACTGTGACAATTTCCTTAACAACCTCCTATTGATGGACAAGAAATTTACAGCGTCTTACAAACACTACTTTAATAAATATCCTTGCATGTGGACAAGTTTTGCACATCTGTAGCTGTAGGATAAATTTCTATTAGATAAGATCACTTAAACTGGGCATGGTGGTGGACACAGCAGTCAGGAGGCAGAGGTAGGAAGATCACCATGAGATCAAGGCCGCCCTGAGACCACATAGTGAATTCCCAGTCAGCCTGAACTAGACTGAGACCCTAGCATGAAAAAACAATAAAAATAAAGAAATAAATTTAAAAATAGACAAGATCACTTAAAGTTTTGATGTTGTTCAATGATCCTTCAAAAGACGTCCTTCAGGGTAACTGAAACCACTGGGGGCACATGACAGTGTAACAGGTAAAAATGTTCTCTAGCTGTGAATTTGCATATTGTTTATATTAGTGGCTATTTTAAATTATTTATTTTTAAAATTTTTGTTATTATTATCACTTTTTTGAGGTAGGGTCTCACTCTAGCTCAGGCTGACTGGGAATTCACTATGTAGTCTCAGGGTGGCCTCGAACTCACAGCGATTCTCCTCCTCTGCCTCCCAAGTGCTGGGATTAAAGGCGTGCGCCACCACGCCCGGCTCCACTCTGCAGCTCAGCGCTATCCTCTCTAGCTAACTTCTTGCGTTAGAATCCACTGAGTCCGGCCCTTTGCTTGTAATGGCTGCTACTGCCCAGATTTCCCCTTCCCCTTCACTCACCGGCCTGAGCACCCGGAGCACCTCGCGCAGGATCTGTTCCGGGCTCTCCACCGAGCACAGCACCAGGGTGCAGACCACGACATCCACCGAGCCGTCGGCCACTTGGTGCATGTCCTCCCCGGCCGCCACCACGAAGCGCTCGAACTGCAGGTGCCGGCTCTCGGCAATGCTCTTGAACAAGAACTTCTCAAAGTTGGGGTTCGGGTCAACACACGTCACCGTGCACCCGGACGGATAGAACTTGAAGTTGGCCCCGGTGCCACAGCCCACCTCCAGCAAGGAGAGCTTCCCGGAGGGACCCGCGAACTCCTGCAGGTTGCTGAAGAGCTCCCGCTTCCTGCCGGCCATCTGCTCGTTGTACATCACCGTGAACCGCGACAAGAAGTGGGGGAACCATTTCTTGCATATCCAGCTCCACAAGCCCAGAAAGTGGAGCACGTAAACGGGAAGGGCCAGGATGCGGACAGCCAGCTGGAGGACCGAGAGGGCGAGCTCCATCTCCGCCCCGGGACCAGCCGCGCCGAGCTCAGGAATTCTACAGTGAGCGCGGCTCTGGCCCCGCGCCGGAGCCAATCAGCCTCGAGCAGTGGGCGTCGCAGCCAATCAGCCGTGAGCAGGGAATTCCCGCCCTCTGCAGTCAGACCGCGGGCAAGCTGAGACTTCTGCCCCCCGCCGGAGACCTCGGGCACAGCGTGACTCAGCAAACTCGGTGTCCGAGCTTTTCCGTGAGGGAAAGCTGGCAAGAGACCCTCGTCTCAGACCAATTCTCCCTCTCCGACTTTCGATTTGGTTTCCTGATGGGGGTCTGGTTATGGGCAGTGGACTTTGGCCCCCACCAGCCAATGCCCTTTAAGGAAAGAGCCTCTGGGTGGAGTTTGGGCCTTTTTAATGCCAGCGCTCCGGAGGCAGAGATAGGAGGATCACCGTGATTTCGAGGTCACCCTGAGACTACATAGTGAATTCCAGGTCAGCCTGGGCTAGAGTGAGACCCTACCTCGAAAAACAAACAAACAAAACAAAAAAGGACAACTGAAGGGCTGGAGAAATTAGTGGTCTCTTGCCTACAAAGCCAAAGGAGCCAAGGTTCATTCCCCAGGACCCCACATATGCCAGATGCACAAGGTGGCACATGTGTCTGGAGTTTGTTTGCAGTGGCTAGATGCCCAGGCGTGCTCTCTCTCTGCTTCTCTCTCGCAAAAAAATAAATTAAAAATATATTTTAAAAAGTATATATATGTGTGTGTGTGTGTGTATATGTATGTATATGTATGTGTGTGTGTGTGTGTATGTATATATATGTATGTGTGTGTGTGTGTATATATATATATTAATTTTTGTTTTTGTTTTTGTTTTTTGAGGTAGGGTCTCACTCTGGTCCAGGCTGACCTGGAATTCACTATGTAGTCTCAGGGTGGCCTTGAACTCACAGCGATCTACTTCCTACCTCTGCCTCCCGAGTGCTGGGATTAAAGGCGTGCGCCACCACGCCCGGCTATTATATATATAATTTTTTAAAAGCACAACTGAAAATGACCGCCAGAGCCTTGTAAATAGCACATCCCCACTTCCTCCTCCCATCCCTTCCCCTCCACCCCGCCCTCTCCACTCCACTCTAGCCCTGTTTATCCGAAAGGAAGCCTCGCCTAGCCAGGGTCAGGCTCAAGCGTTTGCATGTTAATGATTAAACAGCAGGGCTGTTGTCACTACTTTTGGCCACCAACTTTTGAAGCACAATCTGTCTTCAATTACACTTCATTATTGTATTACTCGGAGAAACTAGATAAAAATCGTGCTCAGAACATTCACATTTGGGAGATTAAAGCATTTACAAAATCGTTATAAGCACAATGGTGTGGTGGGGTTTTTTGTGGTGGTTTTTTATTTTTATTTTTGTTTTGTTCTTGAGGCAGGGCCTCTCTGTTACTCATGCTGATCTGGAATTTAGCTCCATCTGACATCAAAACATGCTATGTAGCCAAGGTTACCTTGAAGCTACTTGATATGCCTACCTCCACCTCTCAAATGCTGGGATTAAAATTATGTGTCACCATGCTCAACGCTATTTACTTTTGTTTTGTTTTGTTTTTTTGTTTTTCAAGGAAGGGTTTCACTCTAGACCAGACTGACCTGGAATCCACTATGGGGTCTCAGGGTGGCTTCGAATTCACAGCAATTCTCCTACCTCAGCCTCCTGGGTGCTGGGATTAAAGGTGTGAGCCACCATCCCTGGCTTCCACGCTGTTTACTTTTAAATGAGCAATAGACATCTGCAGGGGGCAACTCTATCTTTTTTGTTACACCCTAACATATATTACAAATATCATAGGGGTTCAGTGTTTAAAGATGATAGTTTACAAATATAAAGTTGTTTTTTTTTTTTTTCATCTATGGTTTTTGTGAGGTAGGGTCTCACTCTAGTCCAGGCTGACCTGGAATTCACTCTGTAGCCTCAGGGTGGCCTTGAACTCATGGTGATCCTCCTACCTCTGCAAAAACAAAACAAAAAAAAGCCAAATAGGGCTGGAGAGATGGCTTAGCAGTTAAAGTGCTTGCCTGCAAAGCCTAAGGACCCAGGTTTGATTCTCCAGGTCCCACATAAAACAGATGTACGAGGGGGCGCATGCGTCTGGAGTTCATTTGCAGTGGCTGAAGGCCCTGGCATGCCCATTCTCACTCTCTCTCTCTCTTTCTCTTCCCCTCTCTCTGTCTCAATTAAATAAATAAAATAGGTAAATTTTAAAGTATTAAAAAATAAAAATAAAAAAGAATATATCTTACCTTTATGTTCCTCCTGATCCTTAGTGGTCCCTCCTTTCTACCTTTCTATTTAATTTAATTTAATTTAATTTAATTTAATTTAATTTAATTTTTTCGACGTGGGGTCTTGCTACAGCCCAGCCAGACCTGGAATTCACTATGTAGTCTCAGAGTGGCCTTGAATTCAAAGTGATCCTTCTAGTTCTGCCTCCCTAGGGCTGGGATTAAAGGCGTGTGCCACCATGCCCAGCCAATATTACCATTTTTTTTTTTTTCAAGGTAGGGTTTCACTCTAGACCAGACTGACCTGGAATCCACTATGGAGTCTCAGGGTGGCTTTGAACTCACAGCAGTTCTCCTACCTCAGCCTCCCGGGTGCTGGGATTAAAGGCGTGAGCCACCAGCCCGGCTTCAATATTAACTTTTCTAACTGGGTGATCGATGCAGGAGCCATTTTATAGTTTGTTTGTTATACCTTACTCATTTCTTTAGTCACATTTGAATTATTTTCAAGTTGGGAATATGAAAAATTAAACTGCTATAAAAATTAATATACAACTGTTTGTGTAGACAGGTGCTTTCATTGCCCCTGGATGGGTAATATGAGTACTGTCAGAGTCCCTCCCCGCCCCGCCCTGCTCTTACCTGCTCAACAAGCGCAGAGGAGGACTTGAAGCATTTGAACTATCTCCTGCTAGAAGAAAGAATGCGGCAATCCCCCAGCCCCACCTCAGCCACCTGCTCAAAGTCCTTCACAGTGCAGGGCCCTATCTCCTCGCCCAGTAACCCCTAGCAACTGCCACCTAGCCCCCCTCAGTGTCTGGACCACACTTCTCTCTCCCTTTGGGTCTCACTCTAGCCCAGGCTGACCTGGAATTCACTGTGGAGTCTCAGGGAGGCTCAAACTCAGGGCAATTCCCCTACCTCTGCTTCCCGGGTGCTGGGATTAAAGGCGTGTACCACCATGCCAGGTTTCAGCTTGTCTCTTGTTTCCCCTCTTTTTATTTTATTTTTAAATAGTTTTTTATTTTATTTATTTGAGAGTGACAGACACAGAGAGACAGATGGAGGGAGAGAGAGAGAGAATGGGCGCGCCAGGGCTTCCAGCCTCTGCAAACGAACTCCAGACGCGTGCACCCCCTTGTGCATCTGGCTAATGTGGGACCCGGGGAATCGAGCCTCGAACCGGGGTCCTTAGGCTTCACAGGCAAGTGCTTAACCGCTAAGCCATCTCTCCAGCCCTCCCCTCTTTCTTGAACCCAGAAACTGGCAAGAATATCAAGGAAAGAAGGGAAGGGAAAGGAAAGGAGGAAGGAGAAAAGAAAAGATTCCAGCATTGGGGAGGCAAGAAGGAGAGGATTGCCATGAACTTGAGGTCAGCCTGAGATTGCATAGTGAATTTCAGGTCAGCCTGGGCGAGAGTGAGACCTTACCTCGAAAAAACACGAAAAAAGAAGAGAAGGGGAAAAAATAAGGAAGGAGCATTGATTTGGGTTACTTAAAATTGAATTGGAAGCCAGGTGGTGCACACGCCTTAATCCCAGCACTTAAGAGGCAGAGGTAGGAGGATCACTGTGAGTTCAAGGCCACCCTGAGACAACATAGTGAATTCCAGGTCAGCCTGGGCTACAGTTAGACACTACCTCAAAAACACACACACACACACACACACACACACACACACACACACACACACGAAAAACAAACAACAATTGAAGTTGGAGCTGAGGCTGTAGCTCAATGGTAGAGCACGTGTCTAGCATACATAAGGCTCTGAGTACAATTCCCAGCACTGCTAAAAGGACTGGGAGCCAAGAATGGTATCTAACGCTTATAATCCCAGTACTCTGTAGGCTGAAATAGAAGAATAGCCATGAGTTTGAGACCAAACTCTGCTAGAGTAAATTCCAAGTCAGCTTGGACTAGAGTGAAAGCCTGTCTCAAAAATAAAAAGATAGAGGTTGGAGGGATGGCTTAGCGGTTAAGGTGCTTGCCTGGAAAGTCAAAGAACCCAAGTTTGATTCCCCAGGACCCACGTAAACCAGATGCACAAGGTGGTGCATGCATCTGGAGTTCATTTGCAGCAGCTGGAGACCCTGGCATTCTCTTTCTCAAAAGAATTTAAACCAGACATGTGGTGGCACACGCCTTTAATCCCAGAATTTGGGAGGCAGAGGTAGGAGGATCGCTGAGAGTTTGGGGCCACCCTGAGACTACATAGTGAATTCCAGGTCAGCCTGGACTAAAGTGAGACCCTGCCTCAGAAAAAAAAAAAATAATAATAATAATTAAATAAACTTTAAAAAGATAAAATCAGGGCTGGAGAGATGGCTTAGCGGTTAAGCACTTGTCTGCGAAGCCTAAGCACCCTGGTATGAGGCTTGATTCCCCAGGACCCACGTTAGCCAGATGCACAAGGGGCGCACGCATCTGGAGTTCATTTGCAGTGCCTGGAGGCCCTGGCGTGCCCATTCTCTCTCTTTCTTCTGTTCCTTTCTCTGTCAAATCAATAAATAAATTAAATATTTTTTAAAGAAAACCCATATGCAAGTATGCACATTCCTTTTTTAAATTAATTTATTTATATATTTGAGAGCGACAGAGAGAGAAAGAGGCCAATAGATAGATAGAGAATGGGCATGCCAGGGCCTCTAGCCACTTCAAAGGACCTCCAGACGTGTGTGCCCCTTGTGCATCTGGCTAACATGAGTCCTGGGGAATCAAGCCTCGTACCAGGATCCTTTGGCTTTGCAGTCAAATGCCTTAACCACTAAGCCATCTCTCCAGCCCCAAAATGAGTTCTGAGTAACCCAATCAAAGGACAAATTTATTTTAAGTTATAAAATCTTTATTAGCATTTATATATATCAAATACATATTTGAGTATTTTATATAACTGCTATACAAGTTCAAATTCAGAATTATGATTATAAAGTAAAACAATCCAGTTCTATCAAGGAGGCATGTGATGATTTAGTGCCACATTTGCAATTGTATATGTCACAATCTGTTGCAAAACAACATGTTCACCTGAGAACTCCAAGGTGAGAGATTAAAAGAATGATCTTCACCACGTAGGACGTAGAGGGGACAGAATGACAAAGGAAGACACTGCAGTCTTCAGAGCTTCTTATGTGGTTGCTGGTAAGATGATGGAACCGAAAGCCATGAGGGTCTGCCCCAGTAAAATATCTACATTGAACATGCCCTTAGTGCTTCCCTGCGACAAGTGACCCATCAGCCACTTTTGGTAGAATGCTGGCCCACTGTAGATACCAGGAAAATATCTTCGCCCACAGCCATATCCGTAACTGGTAATCCCCATTACAAAAAATCTCTTATGGTCCGGTAGGTAGCACATTAAAGGTCCTCCACTATCACCCTATTAAAAGAGTCCCAAAGTAGTCCTCATTATTCTTTCGGTAACAGTAAACCTGGGATAGATTAATTATATCAAACACATACTTATATAAAGATTCATTTTCCATATGTCTCCAAGTGATAGCACAGATTTTATTTTGGACAGAAGTCACTTGCTGCACTTTCATAACAGAATGCAGAACAGGGAAGGACTATAGTGAGCGAGTATTTTGGGAGAGGGGCTCCAGGCACTCAGGATATAATATGCAACCTGGGCACATTACTATAATAATTTGGAGATCAGTAGAGTTTGAGTTGAATGCTGCAATTAAACAGGAGGTTGGCGGTCTGCCGAGGTGTTTGTTTACACATGTGCCACTTTGTGCATCTTACTTTACATGGGTACTGGAGAAGCAAACCTGAGCTATCAGGGTTTGCAAGCAAGAGTCTTCTTTAACTGCTGAGCCATCTCTACAGCCTTGAATATTTCTTAAAAAAAAAATAGTTTTGGGAAGCCGGGCGTGGTGGCACATGCCTTTAATCCCAGCACTCAGAAGACAGAGATAGGAGGATCATCATGAGTTTGAGGTCACCCTGAGAATACATAGTGAATTCCAGGTCAGCCTGAACTAGAGTGAGACCCTACCTCAAAAAAACAAAAAAAAAAAAAAGCTGGGCGTGGTAGCGCACACCTTTAATCCCAGCACTTGGGAGGCAGAGGTAGGAGGATCGCCATGAGTTCAAGGCCACCCTGAGACTACAGAGTTAATTCCAGGTCAGCCTGGACCAGAGTGAGACCCTACCTCGAAAAACCAAAAAAAAAAACAAAAAAAAAACAAAAAAAAACCAAAAAACAAAAAACAAAACAAAACAAAAGTTTTAGGGTTGGAGAGATGGCTTAGCGGTTAAGACGTATGCCTGCAAAACCAACAGATTGACTCTCCAGGACCCACGTAAGCCAGATGCACAAGGGACGCATGCATCTGGAGTTCATTTGCAGTGGCTGGAGGCTCTGGTGCACTCATTCTCTCCCCCTCCACCCCCGCTGCCTCCTTTCAAATATATTTTATTTATTTATTTAAGAAAGGGAAAGAGGCAGAGGCCACCCTGAGACTACATAGTGAATTCCAAGTCAGCCTGGACTAGAGCAAGACTTTACCTTGAAATCAGCACCCCCCCCCAAATAGGGCTGGAGGGATGGCTTAGCGGTTGAGGCATTTGCCTGCAAAGCCAAAGGACACAGATTCGATTCCCCAGGACCCACATTAGCCAGATGCACAAGGGGGCACCTGTGTCTGGAGTTTGTTTGCCGTGGTTGGAGACCCTGGCACACCCATTCTCTCTTTCTTCCCTTCTTTTTCTGTCAAATAAATAAATATATTTTTAAAGAAAACCCATTTGCAAATATGCACATTCTTTTTTTCAAACTAATTAATTAATTTGAGAGCAACAGATAGAGAGAGAAAGAGGCCGATAGATAGAGAATGGGCACGCCAGGGCCTCTAGCCACTTCAAATGACCTCCAGACGCGTGTGCCCCTTGTGCATCTGGCTAACGTGGGTCCTGGAGAATCAAGCTCCGAACTGGGGCTTGACAGGCAAGTGCTTAACCGCTAAGCCATCTCTCCAGCCCATAAAATATTTTTAAAATAACAATAAAATCAAAAATTATATATATATAATTTATAATATATATAATTATAATTATATAATATATAATTATATATAATACATATAATTATATAATATATATAATTTATATAACCCAGTGTGGTGGCACATGCCCGAGTTCAAGGCTGTCCTGAGACTATATAGCGAATTCAAATCCAGGCCAGCCTGGGCTACAGCGAGACCCTACCTCTAAAAAAAAAAAAGAAAAAAGAAAAAGAAAGAAAAAGAAGGTGGCTGTGGTGACTCATACTTGTAATCTCAGCACTGAAGAGACTGAGGTAGGATTGCTGTGAGTTCAAGGCCAGCCTGGGCTACAGAATAAAACCAAGTCCCTGTCTCAACAAAATAAAAATAGAGCTTGGGCTACAGTGAGACCCAACCTCAAAATAAATAAATAAATAAATACATAAGTACATAAGTAAATAAATAGAAATAGGGGGCTGTAGAGATGACTTAGCAGTTAAGGCACTTGCCTGCAAAGCCTAAGGACCCATGTTTTTTGGGTTTTTTTTTGGTTTTTCGAGATAGGGTGTCACTCTAGCTCAGGCTGACCTGGGATTCACTCAGGGTGGCCTTGAACTCATGGCGATCCTCCTACCTCTGCCCCCTGAGTGATGGGATTAAAGGCGTGCGCCACCATGCCTGGCTTAGGACCCATGTTTGACTCTCCAGATCTCAGGTAAGCCAGACACACAAAGGTGAGGCAAGCACAAGGTTGCACATGCCCACTAGGTGGCACAAGCATCTGAAATTCAAATGCATTGGCTGAGGCCCTGGAGATCCAATTCTCCCACCCTCTCTCAAAAAAAAAAAAAAAAAAAATCTGGAGAGCTGCCTCAGCAGATAAAGGTGCTGGCAATGACTGCTGGTCTGAGCTCACTTTCTCAGTACCCACGTAAAGCCAGATGCACAAACTGTGTCTGGAGTTCATTTGCAGTGGCACGAGGTACTGGCCTGCTCATTCTCATTCTCTCTCTCTGTCTCTCTATTTACAAATAAATAAAACTAGATGGGTGTGGTGACGCACACCTTTAATCTCAGCACTTGGAAGGCAGAGGTAGGTGGATCACCATGACTTCGAGGCCACCCTGAGACTACATAGTGAATTCCAGGTCAGCCTGAGCTAGCGTGAGACCCTACCTCAAAAATAAATAAATAAATAAATAAATACCTAAATAAATAAAACTGTTATGAAATAGAAGATGAAAATGCAAGGCAACTTTTGCCTAAGCCTGACTCCAATATGGATAAAATCCATAGAATCAGAACCAAGGTTTAGATTATGGAAGCAACTAAAAAAGAAAACAATTTGGAATGTACTTAAAATTAACACCACCACCAGAAAGTGAAGCCCTGTTCAAATTCCCTCTGGCTTTAGCAAACACCTTGAAGGACAGGACTTGGGTGTGACTTACCCTGCAAGTGTCGAAGGCTCCGTCCTCATCACCTGCACAAAATGAAGTGTTGGGGATATATCCCCCATAACCCTTTTCAGAGTTACAAATTTCCTGAGAAATGAAGTGTACTTTTGCTTCCTGTAAGATGGTTGTACCATTACCTGTTAAAAAGAACAACAAAACAAACAAATTAAACCCTTTTAAATTCTGGGCATAGCTGGGCGTGGTGGCGCATGCCTTTAATCCCAGCACTCGGGAGGCAGAGGTAGGAGGATCGCCGAGAGTTCGAGGCCACCCTGAGAATACATAGTGAATTCCAGGTCAGCCTGAGCTAGAGTGAGACCCTACCTCAGAAACCAAAAAAAAAAAAAAAAAAAAAATTCTGGGCATGATGGCGCACGCCTTTAATCCCAGCACTAAGGAGGCAGAGGTAGGAGGATTGCAGAGTTCGAGGCCATCCTGAGACTACATAGTGAATTGCAGGTCAGCCTAAGCTAAAGTGAGACCCTACCTCAGAAACAAACAAACAAACAAAATATGTTGGGGGCTGGATAGATGGCTCAGCAGTTTAGCCTAATGACCTGGTTTTGATTCTCCACTACCCACGTAAAGCTAGATGTACAAAATGGCATATGCATCTGGAATTCATTTGCTGTGGCTAGAGGCCCTTGTGCACCCATTCTTTCTTTATCTCTCTTCTTGCTATATGTGTGTGTGTGTGTGTGTGTGTGTGTTTTGCTTTGCTTTTTGAGGTAGGGTCTCACTCTAGCTTAAGCTGACCTATAATTCTCTACGTAGTCTCGGGATGGCCTTGAACTCACAGCGATCCTCCTACTGAGTGCTGGGATTAAAGGAGTGTGCCGCCATGTCCAGCTTTTATAAATAAAATATTTTAAAATGTTTTCCAGTGATTTGAAATGGTGGTGTTCAGGCTGCATGTGTTCATTCAGGCTTGTAATCCCAGCCAGCCCTTTAGGGCAGGAGTGTTACCAACAGTTCTAGGTCAGCATGAGCCACAGCCTTGGGCTACATGTGACTCTCTGTGTGGAGGAGTGAATGAGAGGGGGAGAGAGAGAGACTTCAGGAACTAGGAAGAAAGCTCAGTGGATAAAGTACTTTCCCTATAAGCATGAGTACCTGAGTTCAAATCTCTAGAGCCCCCATAAAGCCAGGTGCTATAACCCAAATATTGTGAGTGGCAAGTGCCTTAACCGCCATCCCTCCAGCCCTACCCATGATTTTTAGATTTTTTAAAATTTTTGTTTATTTTTATTTATTTGTTTGAGAGAAACAGACAGAAAGAGGCAGAGAGAGAAAAAAAGAGAGAGAGAATGGGCATTTCAGGGCCTCCAACCACTGCAATGATACTATGATGAGAATTCATATGGGAATTTTTCATAGATGTGCTTTTCTGTGATGGGTACCTAGGGGTGAAATATTAGGATATACAGTAGCTTTGCTTAACATGGTAGGCACATCAGACTTTTCAAAAGCCAGCTAAAGCTATACGTAGCACACACCTAGAATTCTAGCACTTGAGAGGCCGATGCAGGATGATCATTGTGAATTTGAGGCTAATCTGATATACATAGTAAGTTTCATGCCGGCCAGGGTGGAATAGCAAAAATCTTGTCTCAGAAAAAAGTGGGGGCTGGAGAAATGGTTCAGTGGTTAAAGGCAGTTGCTTGCAAAGCCTGAAAGCCTAGGTTCGACTCCTCACTGCCCATGTAAAGCCAGGTGCACAAAGTGGCATATGCACCTGGAGTTTGTTTACAGTGGCACAAGGCCCTGGCATGCCCATTCTCTCTCGTTCTCTGCTTGCAAGTAAATAAATAAAAATAATTTTTTTAAAAGAAAGAAAGAAAAGGAAGAGGAATGCCTAAACATTTTTGTGATCTTACATCCTCAACCCCAGCACTGGAGAAGGATTCCAGTTTCTCCAGGTCTTTGCCAATACTTGGTATTATCAGTCTTTTGGGTTATGACCATTATAGTATATATATATATTTTTTTTTTGATATCAATATTAATATATTTTATTTTTGTTTATTTTTGGTTTTTTCGAGGTAGGGTCTCACTCTAGCCCAGGCTGACCTGGAGTTCACTATGTAGTCTCAGGGTGGCCTAGAACTCACGGTGGTTCCCCTACCTCTTCATCCCAAGTGCTGGGATTAAAGGCATGCGCCACCACGCCTGGTTTAATATCTTTAAAAAAAACATATTTATTTGCAAGTAGAGACAGTAGGCAGAGAGAGAGAGAGAGAGAGAGAGAGAAGAGGAGAGAGAATGGGCATGTCAAGGCCTCCAGACACAGTTAATGAATTTCAGATACCTGTGCCATTCTATGCATCGGGCTTTATGTGAATACCAAGGATCAAACCAGGGTCGCTATGTTTTGCAGGCAGGTGCTTTGACCACTGAGCAACTCTCCAGCCCTAAAATTAGTATCTTTCATCACTTAGCCATGTGTGCCTACTTTAGTAAAATATATTTTCAGATTGTCAGCCAATTAAAAAATTGTTGTCTTGGGCTGGAGAGATGGTTTAGCAGTTAAGATACTGCCTGTAAGGCCAAAGAATCTTGGTTCAATTCCCCAGGCCCCACATAAGCCAGATGCACAAGGTGATGCATGCATCTGGAGTTCTTTTGCAGTGGTTGGAGGCCCTGGAGCACCCATTTTCTCTCTCTCTCTCTGCCTCTTTCTCTCACAAGTAAAAATAAAATAAAAATAAAAATTGCTATCGCTCCGGGTGTTGTGGTGCATGTCTTTAATCCCAGCATTTGGGAGGCAGATGTAGGAGGATCGCAGTGAGTCTGAAGCCACCTTGAGACTCCATAGTGAATTCCAGGTCAGCCTGTGCTAGATGAGACCCTACTTTGGAAAACCTGAAACACGTAAAGGTTTTCAAAAGTAGCTTTTGCTATTGCCAAAGGCAGGAGCTGTGTTTTTTATTCCTTCACCATTTACTGCTGCTACATTATGAAGGAACTTCATGGCAGTCAACCTGCCTCCTACTTAATAGAGCATTAAATGAAAAAGAAACTACCTGGGCATGGTGGCTCAAAACTTTAATTCCCCTCCAGTGAGCTGTTGGCCAAGGAGGTCCCTGATGCCCCAAAAACATTATAGGCCATTGCTGAGGCCCTTAGTTTCCCACCAGGAATAGATGGTAAAACCCTATTGCTGAAGATTCCACATACTTGGGCTGCAAGGCCACTGAGAAATCCTGCTGGAAGTGAGCTGATAACCTCCTCCATATAGACCAGCTGACAGAAAGCTGGAAGAAGCCATTCTACATGCAGTTCAATGGGAGAAAGAGATACTACCAGTGAGGATACTCAACAGTGGACACTGCAAGCCTTATGATTGGCCAGCCAGGCCAAATGAGCCAATGTGTGCAATAGTGGCAGGTCTGTCATGGTGGAAACCAACTGCCCTCCAACTGGACTGGTGGCCTGCTCCAAGGGAGGGAACACATCCCTGATACTGAAAATGTAAAACAGGGGTAGTCATGAGCCCTAGGGATATAACATCTGCTGATGTCTGGAAAAATGTATATACTACGCTTATCAAACTTCCCAGTAAGCACTTCTCTTAATATTCATACCCTTATATTAACGCTACTCTCACTTTGGGTATAGAATCTTCTCTTTTCATATGGCAGTGACCTTGGGATGACTCAGAAGGTATCATAGTGCTGGAAAGAAGTGACTGGAATACTGAGTAACATCTCGATCACACCTTCCAAGACTCAGGGTTTATGGTGTAAGGGGTTGCGGAAAGAATGTAAGAGCCAAAGGAAGGGTAGGACTCCTTACAACGTGCTCTCTCCAGACACAAAATGGCCTGGATATCCATGACCTCATAGTGCCTGACACTACCTACATAAGACCATCATAAGAGGAGGAAAAGACCATGGCATCAAAATAAAAGAGAGACTGATTAAGATGGGGAAGGAATATGATGGAGAATGGAATTTCAAAGGGGAAAGTGGGGGGGGTATTACCATGGGATATATATATATATATGTATTTTGGTTTTTTTTTTTTTTTTTTTTTTTTTTTTTAAATTTTTATTTATTTATTTATTTATTTGAGAGTGACAGACACAGAGAGAAAGACAGATAGAGGGAGAGAGAGAGAATGGGCGCGCCAGGGCTTCCAGCCTCTGCAAACGAACTCCAGACGCGTGCGCCCCCTTGTGCATCTGGCTAACGTGGGACCTGGGGAAACGAGCCTCGAACCAGGGTCCTTAGGCTTCACAGGCAAGCGCTTAACCGCTAAGCCATCTCTCCAGCCCTGTATTTTGGTTTTTTGAGGTAGGGTCTCACTGTGGTCCAGGCTGACCTGGAATTAACTCTGTCATCTCAGGGTGGCCTTGAACTCATGGCAATCCTCCTACCTCTGCCTCCCGAGTGCTGGGATTAAAGGCGTGCGCCACCACGCCCGGCCCCCATGGGATATTTTTTATAATCATGGAAAATGTTAATAAAAGTTGAGAAAAAAAAAAAACAAAACTTTAATCCCAGTACTCAAAAATACTGAGGTAGGGAATCACTCAGTTCCAGGACAGCCTGGGCTAGAGTGAGACCCTGCCTCAAAAAAAGAAAAAGGGGGCTGGAGAGATGGCTTAGCGGTTAAGCGCTTGCCTGTGAAGCCTAAGGACCCTGGTTCGAGGCTCGGTTCCCCAGGTCCCACGTTAGCCAGATGCACAAGGGGGTGCACGCGTCTGGAGTTCGTTTGCAGAGGCTGGAAGCCCTGGAGCGCCAATTCTCTCTCTCCCTCTATCTGTCTTTCTCTCTGTGTCTGTCGCTCTCAAATAAATAAATAAATAAAATTTAAAGAAATATTTAAAAAAAAAGAAAGAAAAAGGAAAGCCGGGCATGGTGGCGCACGCCTTTAATCCCAGCACTCGGGAGGCAGAGGTAGGAGGATCGCCGTGAGTTCGAGGCCACCCTGAGACTTAATAGTGAATTCCAGGTCAGCCTGGGCTAGAGTGAGACCCTACCTCAAAAAAAAAAAAAAAAAAAGGAAAAAGGAAAAAGAAGAGCTAGATTAGAGTCCAAAATTTATTATTTAAAGTAGGTGTTTCTATCATGTTTGCTTTTGAAAATGCCTAAAGCTCAAGTATCTTGTATATAACTAGAGTCTCTGTATGTTTCTGCTTATGCAGAGAAGTTTCTCTCTCTCTCCCCCAAGATAGAAAATATTTTTTTTCAAGGTAGCACCTTGCTCTAGACCAGTCTGACCTAGAATTCATAATAAATTATTCTTTCTGGTGGTTTATAAAGATCTGATTTCAGTCTTGTGGTAAAGAGGTAACATAGACAGAGAAAGAGATATGGAATATTGGACTAGGAATGTCATGTTCTTGTAGCGGAGAGCTCATGCCTGGCATATGCAAAGCCCTGGATTTGGTCCAAAGCACACAAGACAGATGGATACATAGACAAGGATATTTATATATAAAAAGATAGGCTGGCTGCGCATGGTGGCGCATGCCTTTAATCCCAGCACTCTGGAGGCAGAAGTAGGAGGATCGCCATGAGTTTGAGGCCACCCTGAGACTACATAGTGAATTCCAGGTTAGCCTGAGCTAGAGTGAGACCCTACCTCGAAAAACCAAAAATAAATATAAAAGATAGACTGGGAATGGTGGTGCACACCTTTAATCCCAGCACTTGGAAGGCAGAGGTAGGAGGATTGCTGAGTTCAAGGCCAGCCTGGAAGTATGTAGTGAATTCCAGGTCAGCCTGGGCTAGAGTGAGACCCTACCTTGACCCGACTCCCCAAAAAAGGCTCTCCTCTACCAATAATTGAGAAGATATGTAATAGTTAAATTCATACTGGGGAGATGGAGACATGGCTCAGTGGTTAAGGCACTTGCCTGCAAAGCCTAACAACCTGGGTTCAAATCCCCAGTACATATGTAAAACCAGATACACAAAGTGGCATGTGCATCTGAAGTTCATTTGCAGTCACCGGAGGCCCTAGAGCACCCATTCTGTCTCTCCTCTTTCTGCAAATGAATATTTTATATATATATATGTATAATTCAGGGCTTAGGTGTGGTGGTACACACCTTTAATCCCAGCACTCTGGAGGCAGAAGTAGGAGGATCACCATGAGTTCGAGGCCACCCTGAGACTACATAGTGAATTCCAGGTCAGTCTGGGCTAGAGTGACACCCTACCTTGAAAAAACAAAAAACAAAAATTCAGGGTTCAGCTGGGCATGGTGGTGTATACCTTTAATCCCAGCACTAGGGAGGCAGAGGCAGAAGGATAGCGGTGAGGTTGAGTCCACCCTGAGATTACAAAGCCAATTTCAGGTCAGCCTGGGCCAGAGTGAGACCCTACCTCAAAAAACAAACAACAACAAAAAACTCAGCCAGGCTGAGTGGTGGTGCACATCTTTAATCCTAGCACTCAGGAGGCGGGAGGAGGATGGGTCACTGTGAGTTCAAGGCCATCCTGAAACTACATAAATTCCAGGTCAGCCTGGGCCAGAGTGAAACTCTACCTCAAAAACCAAAAGAAAAAAAAAAAAATTCATACTGGGTCTAGGGAGGTGGCTCAGTGAATAAAGGCATTTGTTTGCAAAGCCTGCCAGCCCAGTGTTCAATTCCCCAGTACCCTTGTAAGGCAGATACACAAGATGGTGCATGCATCTGGAGTTAGTTTGCAGTGACTAGAGGCCTTGGCATATGCATCTGGATGCCAGATAATTCACCATGTGTTTATTTGTTTCTCTCAATTAAAAAAAAAAAAAAACAGTTAAACTTAAAAAATTCAGACCGGGGCTGGAGAGATGGCTTAGCGGTTAAGCGCTTGCCTGTAAAGCCTAAGGACCCTGGTTCAAGGCTCGGTTCCCCAGGTCCCACATTAGCCAGATGCACAAGGGGGCGCACGCGTCTGAAGTTCGTTTGCATAGGCTGGAAGCCCTGGCGCGCCCATTCTCTCTCTCTCTCCCTCTATCTGTCTTTCTCTCTGTGTCTGTTGCTCTCAAATAAATAAATTTAAAAAAAAATTAAAAAAAAAATTCAGACTGCAATTACCTCCTTCTTTGGTTCTTCCCCAGCCACTAATAAAACATGTTGTATTTCGGTCCAGTTTTTCAAAAACACCAAAAGGTAAGCAAATAGGCTGAATATGGTCATTATACTTCACGCCTTTTTTTAGATGAAAAAGTGCAATATCATTTGTGAATGTATCCAAAATGAAATTTGGATGGATGAAGATTGCTGTAATCTTTATCTTCTTACTATATGGATGGTTGATACGTATATTATTGGTTCCAATCACTGCTCTCCACCTTAAAGGATCTCTAAAAGAGAGCAAATGTTATAATGTTAAAAAGGTATCCTTAATCTCCATTAGTTTTTGTTTTAATTAGTTTAATAACAAAAAGTTTTAATTTTACTTTCATGTGACTAGTGTACATAATAAAAGCCCATAAACAGGGTGTGGTGGTGCACGCCTTTAATCCCAGCACTCGGGAGGCAGAGGTAGGAGGATTGGCTGAGAGTTTGAGGCCACCCTGAGACTACATAGTTAATTCCAGGTCATCCTGGGCCACAGTGAGACCCTACCTCGAAAAACAAACAAACAAAAATCCAAAAATTCATAATGTAAGAGAGGAGATAGAAGCAGGACAGAAAAGATTCAAGTACATAAGAATTCAAATAGCCAGGCATGGGTGGTGCATGCCTTTAATCTCAGCACTCGGGAGGCTGAGATAGGAATTGCCATGAGTTTAAGGTCATCCTGAAACTACATTGTAAATTTCAGGTCAGCCTGGGCTAGAGTAAGACCCTACCTCAAAAAAAAAAAAAAAAAAAAAAGGAATTCAAATGGGGGTGGGAGTGGTACATATCTTTAATTTCAGCACTGGGGAAGCAGAGGATCACTGTGAGCTTGAGGCCACTCTGAGACTATCTAATGAATTCAAAGTCAAACCTGGGCTAGAGTGAGACCCTACCTCAGAAACAAACAAATAAAAAAGTAGCTTAGCATTTCTTATCAATGACCAAAAGGATGAATTACTTAGCATGAAGTTTTGGGACGCCTAGCTATTGAAGAGAATTAAAATGAGATCCCTGGACCTGGCCATGAAGTCCTTCCCTGTGCTCTATCCCTTGCTCCACATAGACTGGGTGTGGTGGTTCTGAAGGTAGAGACAGGAGAACCAAGAATTCAAGGTCATCTTCTGCTTCCTCATGAGTTCAATGTCAGTCTTGGCTACATGCGATCTTACACTAAGGAAAAAAATAGTAATCAAAGCACCTAGGAGATGGAGGCAGGAGGATCAGAAGGTCAAGCTGGGTGAGATGACGCATACCTGAGATCCCAGCACTTACTAGGCAGAGGCAAGAAGATCACATAAGTTTGAGGCCACTCTGGTCTACACATAGAAAGTTCCAGGCCATGGGCTGGAGAGACAGCTTAGCAGCTAAGCTGCTTGCCTGTGAAGCCTATGGCCTCATATTGGATTCTCCAGGTCCCACCTAAGCCAGATGCACAATGTGACGCAAGTGCGCACAAGTTTGCAAATGCACACAAGGTGGCGCAAGCTTCTAGAGTTCAATTTCAGCCACTGGAGGCCCCAGCATGCCAATTCTCTCTTATTAAAAAAAAAAAAAAAAAAAAAAAGGCCAGTCTTGGGTTTGCCTCAAGGAAGTTCCAGGCCAGCCAGGGCCTGTGTAAAAAAAAAAAAAAAAAAAAGGCAGAATGTCATAAAAATAGTGAATTATATGGCACATAAAATATGCCTTTCTCTCTATACACACACATATGTGTGTATGTGTAATAGGTGTAGTGTGTGTTTATATGTGTATGGTATATGCATATCAATGACAACTCCTTCCTTTTTTTTTTAAAAAAAAGATGATTTTAATTAATTTATTTATTTATTGCTTTGGTTTTTCGAGGTAGTGTCTCACTCTAGCCCAGGCTGACCTGGAATTCACTACATAGTCTCAGGGTGGCCTCGAACTCATGGTGATCCTCCTACCTCTGCCAAGTGCTGGGATTAAAGGCGTGTGCCACCATGCCTGGTTTAAAAGATTTATTTTTATTTGTTAGAGACAGAGAAGGGGGGTAAGGAGAGAGAGAGAGAGAGAGAGAAAATGGGTGCAGGAGGGCCTCTAGCCACTGCAAAGGAACTCCAGACACTTGCGCCACCATGTGCATCTGGTTCATGTAAGACATGGAGAATCAAACCGGGGTTGTTAGGCTTTGCAGGCATGCACCTAAACCACTAAACCATCTCTTCAATCCTCTTTCTTTGCTTCTTTCTTTGTTTCTTTCTTTCCTTCTTCTTCTTTTTGTTTGTTTGTTTTTTTGTTTTTTCCAAGGCAGGGTCTCACTGTAGCCCAGGCTGACCTGGAATTCACTATGTAGTCTTAGGGTGGCCTCGAACTCATGGCGATCCTCCTACCTCTGCCTCCTGAGTGCTGGGATTAAAGGCGTGCGACCACCTGGTTCAGCTTCAAATTTAAAAGGGTCCATTTCAACAAATGAATTGTTTGGGCTGGAGAATTGGCTTAGAGGTTAAGATGCTTGCCTGAGAAACCTAAGGACTCAGGACCCATGGAAGGCAGATGCACAAAGTGGCACACGGTGTCTGGAGTTCATTTGCAGTGGCTGGAGGCACTGGGGTGCCCATTCTCTCTCTCTGTCCAAAGAAGAAGAAAGAAGAAAGAAGAAAGAAGAAAGAAGAAAGAAGGGGAAGGGGAAGGAGAAGAGAAGGAGGAGAGGGAGAGGGAGAGGGAGAGGAAGAGGGAGAGGGAGAGGAAGAGGAAGAGGAAGCAGCAGCAGCAGCAGCAGCAGCAGCAGCAGCAGCAGCTGGGCATGGTGGCACACACCTTTAATCCTAGCACTTGGGAGGCAGAGGTAGGAGGATCACCATGAGTTCGAGGCCACCCTGAGACCACCTAGTGAATTCCAGGTCAGCCTGAGCTAGAGTGAGACCCTACCTAGAAAAACAAAAGAAACAAATAAAAGTGTATTGCAAATATATATATGCATATATACATACATAATATATATACATATGTATAAATGCACACACACACACACACACACACACACACGTGTGTGTAATTATAGCTACTTTCAGAGATAGGCTTAATTGAAAATAACTGTGGTAATATAGCCCTTTACCGCTTCAAACTATGCTCTAAAAGTGAAAGATAGGAATTTGTTCTGAATACTCACTTAGCATCTTTAGTGCAGTGGGCAGCTGTGAGGACCCACCTCTCTTTCACTAGAGTTCCACCACATATATGAACAAGAAGATCGCCATCCTGAATTTGCAGGCTAACTATCCAAGGCCAAGAGCCAGCCTGGGCATCCGTGCCTCCTATAATTCGAGACCCTTCCAACACATCCCTGAGTGGCGCTATTCCACAATCTAAAAATAAAAACAATGAATTATTTGGACTGAACATCTATAGTATGTGCCACTTCTTAATCTGAACACATTAATGTCACTCTGTAAAATTCCTTTAACCCCAGCCCTGGGGGGGGGGGGAGGGAGAGGTGGGAGGCTCGCTGTGAGTTCAAAGCCAGCCTGAGACTCCACAGTGAATTCCAGATCCGCCTGGGCTTAGGAGTGTGAGACCCTCTCCTCGGAAAACCGAAATCCACGAAATCGCGTCCTGTGACTGGTGGGGACGATTCCGGCCACCGGCCGGGCTGAACTAACGCTTCTCCCCGGCGCGAAGCACTAACTTGCACCCCGGCGTGGGGGCGCAGCGCGGGCTCCCGGCACGGCCCCGCCGCCGCCGCCGCCGGGCCCGGGGGACGGGGAAGGGCCCTGGGGTCGGCCCGCCCGCCAGCGGGGTGCGGCCTACCGCCCTGCGCCGCCCGCCAGCTCTCGGCCGCGGCCTCCGGCTGCCGCCCGGGCCGCCCCGGCGCCGCCGCCGCCCGCCCCCGGGCGCCCAGCAGGCCGCTGCCCGCCAGCACCAGCGCCAGGCCCAGCGCGGCGCCCGGGCCGCACCGCCGCATGTCGGCGCCGCCGCACGCAAGATGGCGGCGGCGCTGCGGGGCCCCCCGGAACCTGCGCCCCGAGCGAGCCCCGGGCCTCCGTGCAGATGGACCTGCCTTTCCCCGGGAACCGCTTTCCCCACCAAGGCCCGAGGAGGCTGACGCCTCGGCGCAGCTGTCAAGATCTGCAGCACGGGAGGGCGGAGAGATGGCTCCGCGGTTAAGGCGCCTGCCTGCAAAGCTCAAGGACCTAGGTTCGATTCCCCACAACCCACGTAGAGCCAAGCTGGCACGGTGGCAATTGCGTCTGGAGTCCCTTTGCAGTGGCTAGAGGTCCTGGCACACCCAGTCTCCCTCTCAAATGAATAATTAACAACAAAAAGAATTACATAGTGGCCCACATCTTTGGCTTTGTTGGCAAACGCCTTAGTCTCTATGACATCCCTCCAGCCCCTGGCCCACAGCTTTAATCCCAGCACTTGGGAGGCACAGGCAGGAAGATCACTAGTCAATCTCCAACTACAGACTGAATTCCAGGTCAGCCTGGGCTAGCGTGAGTTTTTTGAAAGAAACAAGTCTCATGTAGCCGAGGCTGACCTCCAACTCCCTACATAGCCTTGAACTCCTGGAATTACAGCATATATCACCACTTACACTTTATGCAGTGCCAGGGCCTCATGCATGCTGAGCAAGCACTCTCCCAACTAAGCTATATCCTCTGTTTCTTAAACGATAGTTGTGTAACTGGATGCCGGCCAGGCCTGGTGGTGCACCCTTGTAATCTCAGCTCTTGGGAGGCAGAGGTAGGAGGATTGCGATTGCTGTAAATTGGAGACCACCCTGACACTACATAGTAAATTCTTCCAAGTCGGCTTGAGCTAGAGTGAGACCCTACCTCAAAAAAAAAAAACCAAAACAAAACAAAAAAAAAAAAAAACAAATAAATGCTCATTGACCAAAAACAAATTCAAAATCAAAATATAATGAATCTGTAGCCAGGCTTGGTGGCACACGCCTTTAATTCCAGCACTTGAGAGGCAGAGGTAGGTGAATCACTGTGAGTTTGAGGCTACCCTAAGACTACAAAGTAAATTCTAGGTCAGCCTGGGATAGAGATCCTGCCTCAAAAAAGAAAATAAAAAAAGAAAGAAAGAAAGAAAAAGAAAAAGAAAAAAGAATCTAATGTGCTTGTGCCTCTGGCTGGCATACTGTGGCGGTTTGATTCAGGTGTCCCCCGTAAACCTAGGTGTTCTGAATGCTAGGGTCCCAGCTGACAGAGATTTGTGAATTAACACTTCCAGGAGGCAGTGTATTGTTGGGGGCAGGCTTATAAGTATTATAGCCAGTTTCCCCTTGTCAGTCTTTGGCACACTGTTGGCCAGGGGGTGATGTCCACCCTCTGCTCATGCCATCGTTTTCCCCTGCCATCGTGGAGCGTCCCCTTGAGTCTGTAAGCCAAAATAGGGCTCTTTTTTCCTCAGCTGCTCTTGGTTGGGTGATTTCTATCAGCAATGCAAACCTGACTGCAACACATACCTTGATCCTGAATGCAGTTTGGTGGAACAACGGAACATTACAAAATTGCTAGGAAAAAAGCTCCGGGCTGCCTCATCAGCCCACAGCCAAACCCCTCCTTCAAGAACCGCACTGCTCACTTTTGGAATTTCTCCCCACTTCTTTGTGTGAATCGTCGCTGCTAACCACCAGGTATCTGCGTCTGGACCTTGCTCGCGTGCTTCTGTTTTTACTGAAAGTATAAATTGGAAGGACACACAGTGTTTGGGTCATGGAGACTTTCAAGAGCTATCTTGACTCTGGACTGCTCATGAATAAATGTCCTCTTTGCCACCCAATTTGGGGTTGGGTTGATTTCTGGAGGGGCATTTCCACAGCAAACAGCAAGGGCACTCTGCCCTGGAGGAGTCATCACGTCATGCCACGACTGACAGTGAACGCAGCTTGAAACACCTTGGGTGAGATTGGAGATGATTGTTATCTCTCTCTCTCTCTCTCTCTTTTTCTTTTTTTTGCAAGGGGGGGAAGGATTGAGGTAGGGTCTCACTGTAGCACAAGTTGGAATTCACTGTGTAGTTTCAGGCTGGCCTCTAACTCATAGCAATTCTCTTGCCTCTGCCTCAATTCTCCTACCTCTGCCTCCTAAGTACTGAGATTAAAGACATGTGCCACCATGCCTGGCTTAAAAAAAAATAATTTATTTATTTGAGAGAGTGAGAGAGAAAAAGGCAGAGAGAGGGAGAGAATGGGTGCACCAGCGCCTCCAGCCACTGCAAACAAAACAAACTCCAGATGCATGTGCCACCTTGTGCATCTGGCTTACATGGGTCCTGGGGGAATCAAACCAAGGTCCATTAACTTTGCAGGAAAACACAGTAACCACTAAGCCATCCCTCCAGCCCAGCACCCCCTCTTCTTCTTCTTCTTTTTTTTTTTCTCTTTTTTGAGGTAGGGTCTTGCTCTAGCTCAGGCTACCTGGAATTCACTGTGTATTCTCAGGGTGGCCTCGAACTCATGGGGATCTTCTGCGATTATAGGTGTGTGATGGCATGCCTGCCTGTGAACACCCTTTGATGTTTATTTTTTCCTCAAATAAGCTACGTTGTTGGGGGCTTCAACATATGAGCCCTTTAATTGACAACTTTAAGACCCATCCCTGGTTCTTAGCTACTTTGAGCAATTTATTTGTTTATTTATTTTGAGGTAGAGTCTACCTCTAGCCTAGGCTGACCTACAGTTCACTATGTAGTCTCAGGGAGGCCTTGAACTCAAGGAAATCCTCCTACCTCTGCCTCCGATTGCTGGAATTAAAGGCTTGTGTCACAATGCCTGGCTTGTATTTATTGGAGAGAGAAAAGGCGTGCCAGGGTCTCTAGTCACTGTAAATGAACTCCCAAGGCATTCACCACCATGGGCATGTGGCTTATGTGGGACCTGGGGGATTGGACCTGGGTCCTTAGGCTTCATAGGCAAGTGCCTTAACTGCTAAGCCATCTCTCCAGTATTTAAAAATTTTTTAATTTATTTTTATTATATATTTTTATTGACAACTTCCATAATTGTAAACAATATCCCATGGGAATTCCCTCTCTCCCCCAACTTTCCCCTTTGGAACTCCACTCTCCATCATATCCCCTCCCCCTCTCAATCAGTCTCTTTTATTTTGATGTCATCATCTTTTCTTCCTATTATGATGGTCTTGTGTAGATAGTGTCAGACACTGCAAGGTCATGGAGATCCAGGCCATTTTGTGTCTGGAGGAGCATGTTGTAAAGAGTCCAACCCTACCTTTGGATCTTACATGCTTTCTGTCACCTCTTCCGCAATGGATCCTGAGCCATGGAAGGTGTGATAGAGATGTTTCAGTGCTGAGCACTCCTGCCACTTCTTCTTAGCACCATGATGCCTTCTGAGTCATCCCAAGGTCACTGCCATCTGCAAAGAGAAGTTTCTCTAACCAATAGTGAGAGTAGCATTAACATATGGGTATGGACATTAAGAGAATTGCTTAGTGGGCAGTTTGGTGAGCAGAGTTTATATTTTTAGCCAGATAGCAGCAGATGTTACACCACTAGGGGTCATGACTACCCCTGTTGTAGGTTTTCGGTAGTAGGAATGTATTTCCTCCCATGGAGCGGGCCTCCAATCAAATTAGAGGGTGGTTGATTTCCCCCATAACAGATGTGCCACTATTGCACCTGTTGGCTCATTTGGCCTGGCTGGCCAATTATAAGGCTTGCGGTGTCCACTGTTGGGCAAGTTCACTGGTGATTTCTCTCCTATTGAGCTACATGCAGCATGGCTTTTTCCAGCTTTCTGTCAGCTGGTCTACATGGAGATTTTCTGCTCAGTTCCAGCAGGATTGCTCAGTGACCTTGCAGCCCAAGTTTGTGGAGTCTTCAGCAACATGGTCTTACCATCTATTCCTGGTGGGAAACCAAGGGCCTGTAATGTTTTGGGGCACCAGGGACCTCCCTGGCCAACAACTCACTGGAAGGTATCCCATCCCTGGCACTGAAAATTTTCTAGCAACAGTCTATGGCTCCTGTTGTTTCCAATTTTCCAAAAAAGTAGGATTCCATATGATTTATTTATATCCTCTTAGATTTTGATTAGCCCTCCCTCCACATTTCCTTTACTCAATCTCTTCCCCTGACCTCACATAGGACTTTTCACCCCCATTAATCTGTTTTACTTACATATATACAATACCATCCTATTAAGTCCCCCTTCCCTCCCTTTCTTTTCTTTTTGAGGTTGGATTTCACTCTAGCTCAGGCTGACCTGGGATTCACTATGTAGTCTCAGGGTGGCCTTGAACTCACAGTAATCCTTCTACTTCTGCCTCCCGAGTGCTGGGATTAAAGGCATGTGCCACCACACTCAACTACCTTCCTGCCTTTCTATCTCCTTTCTAGCTTGCTGGGCTCTGCTACTGAGTTTTCTTCCTAGTCATTCTGACGTCCAATCATTTGTGGCTAGGATTCACATATGAGAGAGAACATGCAGCATTTGCCTTTCTGGGACTGGGTGACCTCACATAATTCTTTTAAAAAATGGCTTAGCGGTTAAGTGCTTGCCTGTGAAGCCTAAGGACCCCAGTTCAAGGCTCGAATCCCCAGGACCCACGTTAGCCAGATGCACAAGGGGGCCACACGTCTGGAGTTCATTTGCAGTGGCTGGAAGCCCTGGCACACCCATTCTCTATCTCTCTCTGTCACATTCAAACAAATAAATAAAAATGAACAAAAAAATTAAAAAAAATTTTCTTTATTTGAGAGCAGAGAGTATGAGTGTACCAGAGCCTCCTCCTACTGCAAGCATATTCATTACATGTGCCATCTTGTGCACCTGGCTTTACCTGGTATGGTAGTTTGATTCAGGTGTCCCCGATAAACTTATATGATCTGAGTGGTTAGGTCCCCAGTGGTGGTAATTTGGGCATTGAAATTTTCTGGAGGTGGTGTATTGTTGGGGGCAGACTTAAGGGTGTTATAGCCTGCTTCCCTTGCCAGTGTTTGGCACATTCTGCTGTTGCTGTTGTCCAACTGATGTTGGCCATGAGGTGATATCCACCCTCTGCTCATCCACTGATGGTACTGTAAGTACTAATCCTTTTCCTAATTGATATTAATATGGACCTTCTAAAATTCTTAATAAAGTGGCAAATTCATCTGCAGTTCGTTTGCAGTGGCTAGTGGCCCTGGAATGCCCATTCTTCCTCTTTCTTTCTCTCTTAAAAAAAAAAAAAAAAAAGAAAAAAAGTAGGAGGGCTGGAGAGAAAGCTCAGTGGTTATGGTGCTTGCCTTCAAAGCCTAATCCCAGGTTTATTTCAGCAGTACTCATGTAAAGCCAGATGCACAAAGTGGCACATTCATTTGGAGTTCGTTTTGCAGTGGTTAGAGGCCCTGACACATCCATTCTCTCCCTCCTCGCCAATTAGATTAACAACAACAACAAAAATTTTCCAAAGTAGGGTTTCATGCTAGCCCAGGCTGACCTGGAATTCACTATGTAGTTTCAGGGTGGCCTTGAACTCACAGTGATCCTGTAGGACCCCCAAAATGGGGACCCCACACTCTGCCCGCATATGGCGACACCTCAAATCACTCACAAGAAGTGGTCTTGATGCAAACTGCAAGAGGATTTTTATTTCAAGCGCGCTGGGGCCCACGCAGGGTAGAGGACTGCAGAGCCCCGAATGCAGGAACGGGACAGTTTTTATAGGATTTCTACCAAAGCCTGTGCATTAGACCAATCATTTCTTTTTTTTCTTTTTCTTTTTCTTTTTTTTTTTTTGGTTTTTCAAGGTAGGGTCTCACTCTGGCCCAGGCTGACCTGGAATTTACTATGTAGTCTCAGGGTGGCCTCGAACTCTCGGTGATCCTCCTACCTCTGCCTCCCGAGTGCTGGGATTAAAGGCGTGCGCCACCATGCCCGGCAGACCAATCATTTCTTAACATCAGGAGCCCGCGCGGTGTGAGCCAGTCAGTTTATGCCACTCCATAGTTTCTAAGCCAATTAGTTTAAATTACTCAAGCCCCCCGTGGACCAATCAGTTTCCTATGACCTCGGTGGTCAGCATTTGCACGGGTCCTTGGGTGGGGGTGGCCAAGTGTGGTCTAAGGCAGGCTGCTACGGCTTACGGTGTGGGCTACTAAGGCTTACGGTGCAGGCTATTTACAGAAACCAAATAAGCGGTTTACTCCATTACTCATTTCCCATCCTTGAGGGCTATCTCACGCCCTTTTTACCTAGTTTTATATTAGGAGCGGGCTCTGATATAATGAGAAGAGGGATTCTTTACTTACTTCCAACAGAGAGTAGAGCCTGGAATTTGGGGTATGCAGGGACCTGCTTAAGCTCCTTTTGGAGCGTGATAGTATTTCTGGGCTTCTGGATTCTTGGGCCTTTCAATCCTCCTACCTCTGTCTCCCAAGTGCTGGGATTGAAGGTGTGTACCACCATGTCCAGATTAAAAAAAAAAAAAAAAAAATTAAGGGCTGGAGAAGATTGCTTAGTGGTTAAGGTATTTGCTGCAAAGCCACAGGACCCTAGTTCAATTCCCCAGAACCCATGTACGCCAGATGAACAAGGGAGCACATGCACCTGGAGTTCGTTTGCAGTTGCTGGCATGACCATTCTCTCCCCCTCTCTCTGTTTCTCTCAAATAAATAAATAAAAATAAACAAACAAAAAATAAAATAGAAATTCAGCTAGGCATGATGGCACACACCTTTAATCCCAGCACTTGGGAGGCAGAGGTAGGTCACCATGCATTCAAGGCTGCCCTGAGACTACTTAGTGGATTCTAGGTCAGCTTGGGCGGGATTGAGACCCTACTTTGAAAAACCAAAAAGGGGGAATAAAGAAAAACAAACAAACAAACACCCCCCCCAAACACTAGAAATACACTGCAGTTAGTATGGAAAGATGTCAAGCATTATATTTTGCATTCAGCAAACAATTTTATCAAATATTCTTTAATTTCACAGACGACAATATGAAACAAGCACAATGGTTTTGCAGTACAGTTTCAAGGTGTATACAAATTAGAATACAGAGTTTAACACTTGTGTAACTGACATTTTGAACCTTAGATTTCCATATAAAACTTACAATTTCAAATATTAGCCAATCTGATAACTTTCTCATAATATAAAAAGGATGAGATGCAGATTTTCACTAAACAAACTACATAAAATATTTAAAATAATCATTAAAACTCAACATTAGAATTTATAAAGATTAGCTATAAAAATATATTGGCAAGTCACTCTTCTTATAAAGGTACCATTCGCTACATTACAAAATAGTCTCTAACGTAAAACTCCCTCAACTAACTGCTCTATCTCAGAACCTGACAGCCCTTACATGAAGTTGATTGTAAAATTCTCTTGGAAAGCTTTGGTATGCATTTTCAGGTTTATAAAAAGTATTTTCAGAGCTTTTGTAAACACTTCATTCTATTAAAGCACAAAAGTAATGGGTATCCAACAGCATTTAGGATACAGAATCAAAAAATCAAATCAGTATGTATTTGTAAAAATCACCTTTACCAGAGTAGGCAAAAAAAAAAAAAATTTTTTTTTTAAAGTATCAAACTTTAAAACAGTTCTTTTTTCCATTTTTCTGATAAAAAAAAACAAATGCTACAAAATCATCCCACTTCATTCATGTACCTTGCAAGCCTTTTAGGAAAAGACCTTAGAAACAGTTAACCCATTCTTAAAAATCCTCTCCAGTTCAACAAACTTACTTTTAAAAACTCATCTAAAAAACTTCACAATACGACAGGTATACACAATCAGACCACATAATTTATATATTTAGTAATGTTCAAGTTTTCTTTTACATTTGTAATTTAGAATTTATTGGTAGAAATAAAATACACATATAACCACATACAACTGAAAAAGGCCAATCCCAAGAAACAGTAGGAAATGCGTACATACAGGGTAAATTGATTTACAAATTCAATTTACTAAATTTCACCTTGTATACCATTTTTGGATTGACGTAGAAAACTTGAACTGCTGAAGTTCACTTCTGGCTTCTTGAGGATGTTTCTTGTTCGCAAAGCCCCCAGTTGTGCCGGCAGCTTCTTAAGGCCATCTGCCACTTCATCCTGTGACCAGGTCTCTTGCATAAAGACATTTATTTACCTTTGCATTGCAAAAGCCTAAATAAAAATTAGCTTCACTTTTATAAAACTTTATAAAACTCCACTAAAAAGAAATCCATCTAATTTTTGGGTCAGTCCACAAAAATACTTTCTTTTTTAAAAAAAATCAAACACTTTTATGAGAATAAAGATCCTTCAAAGTTTTTAACTCTTCTATGAGAGTTTTATTTTGATTTTCCAGGACTGCCACTCGATTTTCCAGGCATTTGACGTACTCTTTCTTCTTTCTCCGACATTCTCGAGCAGCTTCTCTAGGTAAGTATTATAAACAACATTAGAAAGTCGTTCAGAGTCCTGGAAGGCAGCAATGCTTCCCACCACACCACCACCGCTGCACCAGGGCCTCCTATAGTCTTGCTATGTAACCCACGCTGGCCCTGAACTTGTGATTCGCTTGCCTTTCCCTCCTGAGTGATGGGATTGTGTGTCACTATTCCTGGCCTACTCCCCTCTTAATTTTTTATTTTTTATACTTTTTTGGTTTTTTGAGGTAGGGTCTCACTCTAGCCCAGGCTGACCTGGAATTCACTATGGAGTCTCAGGGTGGCCTCGAACTCATAGCGATCCTCTTACTTCGGCCTCCCGAGTGCTGGGATTAAAGGCGTGCGCCACTATGCCCAGTCTACTCCCCTCTTAAAACTAAAGGGCTGGAGAGATGGCTTAGCAGGTACAGCATTTGCCTGCAAAGCCAAAAGACCTTGGTTCAATTCCCTAGTACTCATGTAAGCCAGACGCACAAGGTGACACATGTATCTGGAGTTTGTTTGCCCTGATGTGCCCATTCCCTCTCTCTCTCCTTGCCTATTTCCCCCACTAGACCCCCTCTTAAAAAAAAAGAAGGAAGGAAGCCAGGCATGGTGGTGCACACCTTTAATCCCAGCACTCAGGAGGCAGAGGTAGGAGGATCCCCAGGAGTTTGAGGCCACCCTGAGATTACATAGTGAATTCCAGGTTAGCCTGAGCTATAGTGAAACCCTACCTCAAAACAATATCAAAAGAACAGCAACAAAAACTAAGGTATCATCTGCATTTAGTGAAATCTTTTTTAAAGAAGTTATTATTACTATTTTTTTCTTTTCAAGGTAGGGTTTCACTCTAGCCCAGGCTGACCTGCAATTCACTATGTCGTCTCAGGGGGGCCTCAAACTCATGGCAATCCTACCTCTGCCTCCGGAGTGCTGGGATTAAAGGAATATGCCACCATGCCTGGCTAGTTTTTGCTTATTTTTATTTATTTAAGAGAGCGAAAGAGAGAGAGGGAGAGAGAAAGAGAATATGGATGGGTAAGCTAGGGCTTCCTGCCAGTGCAAATGAAACCCACACAGGCACGTGCCATTTTGTACATGGATACTAGGGAACTGAACTCTAGCTATCAGGCTTTGAGGGAGAGGGAGAGGAGAGAGACAAACAGGGTGCACCAGGGCCTCCAGCCGCTGCATATAAACTCCAGATGCATGTGCAGTGTATCTGGCTTTACATGGGTATTGAGGAATTGAATCCACATCCTTTGGCTTTGCAGGCAAGTGCCTTAAACCCTGAACCATCTCTCCAGCCCAACCTAAAACTGTTTTTTTTTTTTTTTTTGAGGTAGGGTCTCACTCTGGTCCAGGCTGACCTGGAATTAACTATGTATTGCCTTGAACTCATGGCAATCCTCCTACCTCTGCCTCCTGAGTGCTGGGATTAAAGGTGTGCACCACCATGCCTGGCTTTTTGTTTTGTCTTTTGAGGTAGGGTTTCACTCTAGCTCAGGCTGCCACGGGGTTCACTATGTAGTCTCAGGGTGGCCTTGAACTCAAAGTAATACTCCTACATCTGCTTCCCTAGTGCTGGCATTAAAGGTGTGCACCACCATACCTGGCTAACTCTTTCTTTTTTTTTTAAAATTTATTTATTATAGCAAGAGAAAGAGAGGGTGAGAATGGGCATGCCAGGGCTTCCAATCACTGCAAAGAACTCCAGACGCCTGTGCCACCTTGTGCATCTGGCTTACATGGGTCCTGGGGACTCAAACCTGGGTCCTTTGGCTTTGCAGGCAGGCGCCTTAACCGCTAAGCCATCCCTCCAGTAGCTAACTCAATCTTCCTGCCTCCATCTCTCTGTGATCACAGGCATGTGTGGTAGTCTGAATAGATGGCTCCCAATATATTCAGTGTTTTATTAGTTTGTATCTGCAGCCAACCTGGCTGAAAGCAGTGTCACTGGGCGGATCTTAAGGTGTGGTGGTGGTTTGAGATTTCAATCTAAAGATATGCAAAGTGTGCCTAGCAGGAGTTCCTGAAGTGTGCTGTGCTGTGTGGCTTTTGACTTTTTGGTTTGTGCTTCTCTCTCCCTCTCTCTGCTTGGACCTGTGAAGGCAGGCCAGCTTCTTCTGCCATTGTGGAACTTTCCCTGGATCTGTAAGCTTCAATAAATACCCCTTCCTCTGTAACTATGTCTGGTCTGGAAGCTCATCTCAGCAAACCTACAGCTGTCTGCTAGAGGTTGGTACTGAGTGGGCTGAGATGAACCTGGCCATGTGGATGTTGGTCTTCTGGGACTTCTGTTTTTGGAGGAATGGGCATGGAATTGGTGACTGCAACTAAAGATGCCTTCTGGAGTGGTGAGCCAAGTTTTATGGACTATTCTGATGAGAGTTTGAGAATGCCAACTTCAGATAGTATTGAACTTTGAGGCTTGGCTTACAAATTTTCTAAGGGGAAGGAAAGACTGCAGAGCACTTTGTTGGAACTGGGCTACTGACATAAGGGCTGGATGTGTCCTGCTGCCCAAGCCTAGAAAGTTTGATCAAGGTTAAATTTGTAATGGACTGATGTGCTTGACTAAAGATAACTGGACTGAGAGATTAAAAGTTTTTAAACTGGAATACCTCAAGCAAGTTAAAATTACAGGTACTGAGACTAGTTTTAAAATTACTGAACCTGCTATTGTCACACATACTGGTAATCTTAAGGAAGATGGCCCAACTGCTTTACATTAAAACAATGTTAAGGATGCCTGAGGAAAGACTATCATAGAAATGCAAACCCTTTTGCAAAGAGTTGACTGGAAAAGGAACCTGCTTTTCAAGGTTATGATTTATTTTGTTCCTAAACTAAGACTATGGCTGTGTCCTACATACCTGGTATTAGTTTCAGAAGGATGAAAAATGCGAGGAATGGTTGAAAATTACACGAGGTTCCAGAGGCTGCTGCTGCTGAGATGTGGTATGAGGCAGGGCCTGATGCCCTGATAGGCTGAAAGGGCCTTTAGAAGATGGACCGTGGTTTGCATAAGGACCTAAAAACATTTTGGATAGACCAGGACTATACAAGGGCTACCAGGGAGTACACTGTTGGCCAAGGGTGGAAGTGTATCCTGGCTCTCAGAGCTGGAGGGACAGAATTGAAACATCTAGAGACTGTCCGTCTGGTTATACTGAACTTGAACTACAAAACTTTGATGTTTGATGGTGGTTGAATTTGCATTGCTTTAGTCTCTCTCCTATGCCTTATACCAGTTGAAAATGTTTACTCTGTGCCTTTATATGTTGAAAGTACTTAACTTGTTTGATTTTTACAGGCTTTACTATCTTAAATTGGTCAAGACTGTGGGGACCTTTGGAATTGAACTGAGTAGAATTTACAATGTATGATGGTTATGAATCTAGTGGGGGCCAGGGGCAAAATGTGGTAGTTTGAATAGATGGTCCCCAATATATTAAGTGTTTTTTTAGTTTGTAGTTTGCATCTGCAGACACTTGGCTGGAGTGGGTGTCACTGGTGTGATGGTGGTTTTGAGATTTCAATCTAAAGTGTGCTGTGCTGTGTGGCTTTTGACTTTTGGCTTGTGCTTCTCTCCCTCTCTGCTTGGACTGTGAAGGCAGGCAGCTTCTAACATAATGGAACTTCCCCTGGATCTGTAAGCTTCAATAAATATCACTTCCTCCATAACTGAGCCTGGTTTGGACGTTCATCTCCACGAACCTAAAGCTGCTACAGCATGCCCTACCATGTCCAGCTTTCATAGTACTTTTTATTTAACGTTCTAAAATACCGCCTTTTTGTCTACTTTTCTTAATTTATCTGTCTGGAACTGAAAACACAATGAAAGTCTTTTTCTTTCTTTCTTTCTTTTTTTTATTTTTTATTTTTCGAGGTAGGGTCTCACTCTAGCTCAGGCTGACCTGGAATTCACTATGGAGTCTCAGGGTGGCCTCGAACTCACGGCGATCCTCCTACCTCTGCCTCCTGGGTGTTGGGATTAAAGGCGAGCTCCACCATGCCAGGTGGTCTTTTTCTTTTTTAAACTGTATCACTGAGCTAATTAATTGGAGATACTTCAAAGGCAGCTGTGTCACCCAAAGTCTACCCCAGCACAGTAAAAGTGCTATGTCCCTAGAGCTCCCTACACAAGGCAGCAGGAGAGTCTCCATGCTGGAATCCAGGTGAGGAGAACTGCTGAGAAGACTCTCACAATATTACCACGTAGCCACAGTGCATCGGGATCACCCAAGAACTCTGCTGGTGATAAGCAATGAGATTAACATTATGCTCATGCCTACTGACATCAGATCCATTCTGTAGCCAATAGATTAAGGAGTAATTTTTTTTCCTTCTTTTTTTGGGATAGGATTTTGTTATGCAGCCAAGGTTGGCCTCAAAATCACAATCTTCCACTTTAGCTTGCCAAATGCTGAGATCACAGGCATGGGTCCCTACACCTGGAAGGTGCTGGAGGCTTTTTTTTTTTTTTTTTTTGTCATTTTAATTTATTTATTCAAGATCGACAGACAGAGAGAAAAAAAGGCAGATGAGAGAGAGAGAACGAGAGAGTGAGAGAATGGGCCACCAGGGCTTTCAGCCTCTGCAAATGAACTCCAGAAGCGTGCGCCCTCTTGTGCATCTGGCTAACGTGGGACCTGGGGAACCAAGCCTCGAACCGGGGTCCTTAGGCTTCACAGGCAAGCGCTTAACCGCTAAGCCATCTCTCCAGCCCCCTCAAGTAGTAGTTTTGATGTTCAAGTCATACTTAGAAAAAAATTCTGTAAAGCTAGAGGCTGCTATAGATTATAATTCTTCTGATGGAGGTGGGAAAAAGTAAAATGAAGAACTTCTGGAGCTGGGCATGGTACACCTCTAACCTCAGAACTTAGGAGGCCAAGGTAAAAGGATCATCATGAGTTCGAGGTCACCCTGAAACTAGATAGTGAATTCCTGGTCAGTCTGGGTTACAGTGAGACTCTCCCTCCAAAAACAAAACAAAAGAATTCACTGGAGAAAGTGGGACTAAAAAATAGCCCAATAGCTTGCCACATCTGGGTATTATGGCACATACCTTTAATCCCAGCACTCAGGAGGCAGAGGTGGGAGGATCGCTATTAGCGAGGCTAGCTGGAGACTACACAGTGAGCTCCAGGTCAGCCTGGGCTAGAACGAGACCCCACCTTGAAAACAACAAGCAACAACAAAAAAAGTGTATGGTATTCCTGCTGTCCTCTCACCTACATATGCACACATGTGCATGTGCACCTGGACACACAGGAACATGCATTTAAAAAAAACCTAATAGATGGCTGGGCATGGTGGTGCACACCTTGAATCCCAGCACTCAGGAGGCAGAGGTAGGAGGATTGCTGTGAGTTCAAGGCCACCCTGAGACTGAGACTACATAGTGAATTCTAGGTCAGCCTGAGTTATGCCTTGAAAAACCAAACCAAAACAAAAACACAGCATTGTCCCTATCCCAAATGAAAAACCAACCCTAATAGAGGAGGAGTTACTTTATTAGCAGAAGTAAATTTTCTTGTTGTGGAGCTATGGTGAAGACGGTGTGGAATGAGAACTGAGGCTGTCCAGAGTTAGTTGATAAGGCAGAGGTTTGGTTTGAGATGATTAGCTCCAGTTTTGGAGAAGCTCTACTCTGGGCAGCACTGGAAGGTACAGAAAAATCATAACAGCCACCCTGGTTTGTAACAAGTGCCACCCTGAGCAGTTAATCTGTGGCCATCAACATTCAGGCAGGGGTTTCTACCAGCAAATGTTTAGCAATACGTAGGTTTTACTTTGTGTGTGTGCATGTGCACCTCCGAGTCTCTTGCTGTTGTAAATGAGTGTCCATCCAACTTTACGTGAGTGACTGGGGATTATCCAGGGCCAGCAGGCTTTGCAAGCAAGTGCTTTTAATGCTGAACCATCACCCTAGCCCCCAGAAATTTTTTTTTTTAATTATTTATTTGCAAGCACAGGGAGAGAGAGAGGGAGGGATAGAAAACAGACAGACCGCCAGGTGTGGTGGCGCACACCTT
The DNA here is from genome assembly GCF_020740685.1 of Jaculus jaculus. NCBI lineage: Eukaryota > Metazoa > Chordata > Mammalia > Rodentia > Dipodidae > Jaculus > Jaculus jaculus. Next base: position 93,472,922 of record NC_059107.1, on the reverse strand, counting down.
TAATCCCAGCACTCGGGAGGCAAAGGTAGGAGGATTGCCATGAGTTCGAGGTCACCCTGAGCCTACATAGTGAATTCCAGGTCAGCCTGGGCTAGAGTGAGACCCTACCTCGAAAAACCAAAAAACAACCAAAACGACGACCAAGAATGGGTACACTAAGGCCTCCAAACACTGCAAACAAACTCCAGATGCATACCCCACTTTGTTTATCAGGCTTTGTAGACACGTGGTTTAACTGCTGAGCCATCTTTCCACCTCTAAATTAGCTTTTTTTTTTTTTCCTCCTTGGTTTCTCGAGGTAGGGTCTCATTCTAGCTCAGGCTGACCTGGAATTTACTATGTAGTCTCAGTCTCAGGGTGGCCTTGAACTCACCGCAATCCTCCTACCTCTGCCTCCCAAGAGCTGGGATTAAAGGCATGCGCCACCACACCCGGCTTAAATTAGTTTTAAATTATGGCATATACTTCTCCCCTCCCCCAAGTAGTACTACTGCATTCTTAGTAACTCTAGTAGAGTAAACATGACTTTTAGAACCAGTGGGAAACCAAAGCCATTTGCATGACTCAATTATTATGGCATTTGCTACACTGTGGTGGTCTGGAACCAACCCACATGTCCAATGTATGGGTGCACATTTTCATTTCACCCAGTAAGACAAAATGTTGTCTGAAAAGCTTTGTTCAACATAGTACAGAACCTGAATGCTGGGACTCACTAATCCTCTGGGAATGAACTAGATATACTTCAACACTCAGTAAAAGAAAGCTTTTAAACCTCTTTATTTCTCTTTTGTTTTTTCAAAGTAGGGTCTTACTCTAGCCCAGGCTGACCTGGAATTCACTATGGAGTCTCAGGGTGGCCTCGAACTTATGGCGAACCTTCAACCTCTGCCTCTCGAGTGCTGGGATTGATGGTGTGCACCACACCTAGCTAAACCATCTTTCTTCTAATTCTGTATTTCCAAGTAGGACCTGATGGTGTTCTGAGATTTGTGACATCTTTATAAATCCCAGTACTATGATTTTATAGCCTACCTGTTTTTCATCAATCTTATTTCTCTTTTCAATTGGGGGTCATCTGTCTTAGTTGCCTGAGAGGTAAGAGTGACAGGCGACGTCATCACCACAGCTTGTGGCAGCGAAGTGGCCGATGGTGTGGTGCGGATCTGGTATGTCTGCACATCTCCTGATGCAGCTGTACAAGCAAAAAGTGATGAAATTGCTAAGAATCCTGGGAAGCACTTTGGAACACCTTCTAGACAGGAATAAGCACACTTACTTTGCACAACCACCTGGTTGCTGGGCACAAGTATTTGCTGTCCATCAGAGGTCTGTGCATACTGGAGAATCGTACCTTGCTGAGGATTGCCTGAATTTGTCATGGTTAAGGTTTGTAGTCCCTGTACTCCGTCTGTGCCTGGACTGGCCAACTGCAAGGCTCCATTTGGGGCAATGGCAACTGTAACCAGAAAGAGAAAGCAGCTGCTGTAAGGCTATGCAGTTTACTAACTTAAAGGAAGGTAGAAAAAAATATCTTAAAAACAGGTTTGAATGCCGCTCTACTTGATTAAATTACTGACCACTTTGTGTAAATTAGAATAATGGGTGAACTGAAAGAAACTGACATTTCTGCTGGGCGTGGTGGCGCACACCTTTAATCCCAGCCCTTGGGAGGCAGAGGTAGGAGGATCACCGTGAGTTCGAGGCCACCCTGAGACTCCACAGTGCATTCCAGGTCAGCCTGGACTAGAGTGAGAGACCCTACCTTGTAAAGCCAAAAAAAAAAAAAAAAAAAATTTTTTTTTGAGAGAGAATGAGTGGGTGTGCTAGGGCTTCTAGCTAATGCAAATGAACTCCAGACACATGTGTCACCTTGTATATCTGGCTTATGCAGGTCCTGAGGAATCAAACTGAAGTTTGGCTTTGCAGGCGAATGCCTAACCTGTTAAGCCACCTCTCCAGCCCTTGGATTCTTTATACCACTTTATTTTATGTATTGTCTGTATCAACACGATCAGAAAGTAAGTAGTCCAAAAGCACTTTGCACTGGAATTAAGGTCATAAGCATAACTCACTAATTCACTAGTGCTTGAGGGGGGCGGGATCTCTACTTTCAGACAAACATAATTGAATCCTGGCTTCGTCACCTACATCTGTGTAGGAACATTAGCTAACTTTCAGTTTAATGAAAGGGGTATTTTGTTTTGTTTTTTGAGGTAGGGTGTCACTCTGGTCCAGGCTGACCTGGAATTCACTCTGTAGTCTCAGGATGGCCTCGAACTCACGGCGATCCTACCTCTGCCTCCCGAGTGCTGGGATTAAAGGCGTGCGCCACCACGCCCGGTTTACGGGGGATATTTCTTGAAGTAGGATCTCACTAACCACAGTCTGTCCTGGAACTCATTATGGAACTCCTGCTGGCCTTGAATGTAATGACCCTCCCGCACATTCCAAGTGCTGGGAGGTAAAGTGCATGCTACCATGCCCAGATGAAACATTAACTTTCTAAAGGTCTGTCTCCTCATCGATTAATAATTCCTATCTCACAAGGTTGCTGCAAACACGAAATGAGAAAACGCTGAAAAACAACCTTTACACTTCTTAAGATATTAGGCTCTAATAATTCCCCCCCTCCTCAAAGCAGATACTCACTCTGTAGTTCCAGGGTAGTCTTGCACTTACAACAATCCTGCCTCTGCCACCACACCCGACTTAATTCCCACTCTTTTTGTTTTTAAACTAATTTTATTTTAATTAATTTATTTCCAGGAGAGAGAGATGCTAGGGCCTTTGCTGCTATGAAGAACCCTAGATGCATATGTCACTGTGCACCTGGCTTTATGTGGGTACTGGAAATTGAACCTTGACTATCAGGGTTTTGCAAGCAAGGGTCTTGAACTGCTGAGTCATTTCCCTAGTTTCCTAATTCTCACATTTAAAACCTAACATTTAGGTGGACATGGGCATGGTGGAGCACACCTTTTATCCCAGCACCTGGGAGGCAGAGGTAGGAGAACTGCCATGAGTCTACCCCGAGACTATGTGGTGAATTCCAGGTCAGCCTGTGATAAGAGTGAAATCCTACCTCTAGGGGAAACAAAAACAAAAAAACCTCAAAAAGATGCTTTTCCAGGTTGGAGAGATGGCTTAGCGGTTCAGCACTTGCCTGTGAAGCCTAAGGACCCCGGTTTGAGGCTCGATTTCCCAGGACCCACGTTAGCCAGATGCACAAGGGGGCGCACGCGTCTGGAGTTCGTTTGCAGTGGCTGGGGGCCCTGGCGTGCTCATTCTCTCTCTCTGCCTCTTTCTCTGTCACTCTCAAATAAACAAAACAACAACAACAACAAAAACATCCCAAAGATGCCTTTCCACAGGAGAGCTGGTCACGCGTGTCTGTCACGCAGAACAAGCCCCACACGTACTGTACTGTCCGCTGCTGGTCTGGTAGATGGGAGCTGGAACAGACATAGAAGTCACAGCAGAAACGCCAGGATTTTCTCCGTCTCCTTTTCTGCTTCGTGTTTCTTCAGAAGAAAGGTCTTTCAAAATTTTTCTGTGAAAAATAGAACTCTGTTAGTATTGCTAGTTAGGAATACCTTTACAACAGGAAGATGGATGTTGAATGTCCTCTCTCATCTGTGGTTCTGAACTGGGATAAAACTGGAGATGAGTGCAAACAGTGGTAAGAAACAAGAATATGGGCATAAAATGGGAATGAGACGAGTAAAGAGGAGAGGAACAGTTACCCGACATCTGGGCTGGAGAGATGGTTTAGTAGTTAAGGTGACTGCCTGCAATGCCTAACAACCTGAGTTGTTAAAAAATAAAAAAGCCAAACAACTGTGGTATGATTCCCCATGACACACATAAGCCAGATACACAAGGTGGCACATGCCTCTGGAGTTTGTTTGCAGCAGCCGGAGGCCCTGGTGCACTCATTCTCTCTGTGCTTTTCCTCTCTCTGAATTTTTTTTTTAACTTGAGACAGAATTGGCTTGTTAGGGCCTCAACCTCTGCAATCAAACTCCAGACACCTGTGCAACCTAGTTGGCATGTGTGACCTTGTGCTTGCCTCACCTTTGTGTTTCTGGCTTACGTGGGATCAGGAGAGTCAAGCATGGGTCCTTAGGCTTTGCAGGCAAGCGCCTTAACCACTAAGCCATCTCTCCAGCCCAATAAGTATTAAAAAAAAAAAAAAAAAGCCGGGTGTGGTGGCGCACGCCTTTAATCCCAGCACTTGGGAGGCGGAGGTAGAAGGACTGCCTTGAGTTCGAGGCCATCCTGAAACTATATAGTGAATTCCAGGTCAGCCTGGGCTAGAGTGAGACCCTACCTCAAAAAACCAAAAAAAAAAAAAAAAAAAAAAAATCAGGCCAGGTGTGGTGGCTCATACCTCTAATTCTAATACCTGGGAGACAGAGATAGGAGGATAGCTGGAGTTCAAGGCCAGCCTGGGCTAGATTGAGACCTACCTCAAAATAAAAATCTATTTAGTTATATCCTTCTCAAAGTCCATGTTTGTCTGAAAATTGTATTTCTATTCTTTATTTACTAAAACTTTACATGCAAGCTTTGATTAAAAAAATTTTTTTTATGTAGAAATATTACTTCTTTTTTTTTTTTTTTTTTTTGTTTTTTCAAGGTAGGGTTTCACTCTAGCCCAGGCTGGCCTGGAATTCACTACAGAGTCTCAGGGTGGCCTTGAACTCTCTGCGATTCTCCTACCTCTACCTCCCGAGTGCTGGGATGAAAGGCGTGCGCCACACCACCTGGCGACTTCTGCTAATTCTTATGGCTGTTAACTTCCATGTATGTCTTTCTGACTCAATTCAGGTTTGATCTTAAACTGTGGCCATCCTGAAGAGTCAACTGCAGGAAACTTCTCAGATAAACTGCCTCCTTCGCACGCCCTGCTTAGGAGACAAGGCTCGGGCTCAGCGTTCCACCTGCCACACGCATGAAGGAACACGAGCATTCGGCGTGGCGTGCCTGCCACTCGTCCCTACTCAGGTTTCAGCTCCCAGGTGTGACTAACACCTTGAAAAACCAAACCAAAAAATCCACTCATTTATTCTTTTGCAAGCATAGACAGACGAGGTGGGGGAGGATGAGAGAGAAGGCACGTGAATGCATGAACTCCAGACACACGTGGCTTCTGGGGAATTGAACCTGGGTCCTCTGGCTTTGCAAGCAGACCATCTCTCCAGCCCCCCCATTTTGTTTCTAAACTACCAAAGTTAATTGCTCTTACTATTCTAAGTCAATTAATAACACATGAACAAGTGATTTTCATTACTCACTGTGTGTGGTACTGGGAAGTGAACACAGAGCCTTGTGCATAGCATCCATGTGCTCTGCCATGGACTACTGCCTCAGCCTTTCACCATAATTTTTACGTGTGTGTTCATGTGTGTGCAGGCCAGAAGGCAACCCTGGGTGTCAACAAGCCCCTGCTCACTCCACCCCTTTTATTTGGAGGCAGGATTTCTCATTGGCCTGGAGCTCATGAATTAGGCTAGATTGGCTCCTAGCAGTCCCCAAGGATCTGCTCAAAGATGACCAGTGTGTACCATTATGCCTGAAATTCTATATGGATTCTGGAAATAAAATTTAGGTCCTCATGCTTGTGCAACAAGTATTGTACTAACTTCCCTACTGACCCATCCCTGTCCTATTAAAAAAATTTCCCCCTTATTTGAGAGGAAAAGGCAGACAAAGAGAGAGAATGGGCATGCCAATGCCTCCAGCCGCTGCAGACAAACTCCAGATGCATGTGCCACCTTGGCCATCCGGCTTACATGGGTCCTGGGGAATCAAACCTGGGTCCTTTGGCATTGCAGACAAGCACCTTAACCCCTAAGCCATCTCTCCAGCCCCCACTTTTTTTTTTTTTTTTTTTTTTGGTTTTTCGAGGTAGGGTCTCACTCTGGTCCAGGCTGACCTGGAATTAACTCTGTCATCTCAGGGTGACCTTGAACTCATGGCAATCCTCCTACCTCTGCCTCCCCAGTGCTGGGATTAAAGGCATGCGCCACCACGCCCGGCTCACTTTTTTTTTTTTTTTAAATGGGAATGTCTCACTATAGCCCAGGCTGGTCTTGAGCTCATGCCAATCCTCCTATCACAGCCTCCAGTGTGCTAGGGTGCAGGTGTGAACCACTGCATCTTGGCTTCACCATCATTTTGAGTGACGGTGTAGATAAGTACAGAATTCCAGGCTGAAACATAGATTAAGCTCATTATCTTCTCAGGTTGCTGTTCAACACATCTGAAGTGAGTTTAACAGTCACTCCTTTTTAGATAATGTGTCTTCTTTGGAGCTCTGAAGATCTTATGTTTATTTGGGCTGGAGCTATGCTTGGTGGTAAGACTATTTGCCTAACAGGTATACAATTAAGGCCTTGATTTTGTTGATTGACTACCAGGGGGGGGAAAGATTTTGGGCTGGAGAGATGGCTTAGCACTTAAGGTATTTAACTATAAAGCCTAAGGACCTAGGTTCAATTCCCTAGGACCCATGTGAGCCAGATGCACAAGGGGGCGCATGCATCTGCAGTTTGTTTGCAGTGGCTGGAGGCCCTAGTGCACTATGCCTCTTTCTCTCTCAAAAAATAAGTATCTTGGGCTGGAGAAATGGTTAAGTGCTTGCCTGTGAATCCTAAGGACCCCAGTTTGAGGCTCAATTTCCCAGGACCCATGTTAGCCAGATGTACAAGGGGGCACACGCACCTGGAGTTCGCTTGCAGTGGCTGGAGGCCCTGGAGTGCCTATTCTCTGTCCCTTTCTATCTGCCTCTTTCTGTTGCTCTCAAATAAATAAAAATAAAAAACAAAAAAGAAGCATATTAAGAATAATAAAAAACCTCGATGGGTTTGGTGGTACACACCTTTAATCCCAGCACTCGGGAGGGAGAGGTAGGAGAATTGTGAGTTCAAGGCCATCCTGAGACTACATAGTGAATTCCAGGTGAGCCTGGGCTACAGGGAGACTACCTCAGAAAACCAAAAGGAAAAAATTAAAACCAAAACCTTACATTTAATTCTCCAATTTTACTTTACAAGACTAGGTGGCTTATATCAATTTATCTTGTGTCTATTAATTTACCTTGTTTTCTATAGTTGATGAGTTCATATCTTGGAAATGAGTCATCATCTTTTTTTTCCTTGTGATACTAGTAGCTGCACTTGGACATTCCCATCCTCTTCCTTGGGCTGTATTAATAGATGCTGCATGTTGAACCTTTCCATTGCATCATCTGTCTCCTAAGTTGCTTTTTTGGGAGGGAAGGATGTGCACAGTGTGATGTGTACGCACATGTGTGCACATGTACACATGACCTGTGTGCATACCTGAGGAGGACCCATGAGATCATCAGGTGCCTTGCTCTAACGCTTTTCTGTATTGTTTCTTTGCCACAGTCTCTCTGCCCCTGCAGAACTGGGTTTACAGGTGTGTGTGGTCATGTGTGGCTTTTCTGTGGGTGCTACAGACCCTCATGCTTGTGCAGCGCTCTTCCTCCCTGCCGTGTCTAACTCCCGTTTAGCTTTCTGTGCTCCTTCCTAGGACACCTCCTCTCAGCCTCATCTTACAGTTCCCTAATTCTTCACTCTGTCTGAACGACTCTAACACATGTAGACTCTGTCCTCAGCTGGAACCATTTCTAAAATCCTCCGCAGTCTCTTATTCTAGCATTAGTTACTTTTGGGCTGGGGAGATGGCCTAGCCATTAAGGCACTTGGCTGCAAAGCCAAAGACTTAGGTTGATTCCCCAGGACCGCATAAACCAAATGCACAAGGTGACACATGTGCCTGGAGGTGGCTTGCAGCAACTGGAGGCCCTGGCCTGCTCATTTGCCATCTGTCTCTCTCTCTTCTCTCTTTCCCTCAAATAAATAATATTAAGAAAGATCACTTGGGAACTTCCAGCTGTGGGTGAGGTTTTCCCTTGGCTGTGCATGGGCTGGCTTGGGAGGGGCACCTAGCCCTTACTCTCTGCATGGGTTCTTTATCCCTCCAGCTCCCCACGTGGCAGAAGCTCCTTGAACTTTCTTTCCTTTTTTCTTTTCATGCTTTTTTCCAGGTCCTCCAAATGGGATCTCTAGCCACGTGGTGCCTTTTCCTTGGCTCTATACTCCCCTCAATACATAAGTTAACAATTTAAAAACTATATTTTAAAAAAGAAAATATTTTTATTTATTTATTTACGGGAGGGGGGGAGGGGAGGACAGATAAGAGAGAATGGGTGTGCCAGGACATCTAGCCATTGCAAATGAACTCCAGAAGCATGCACTGCCTTGTGCATCTGGTTTATGTGGGTACTGGGGAATAGAACTTGGGCCCCTTTGGCTTTGCAGGCAGGTGCCTTAACCACTGAGCCAGCCCTTCTCCAGCCCTTCTTTGTGTTTTTGACAATTTTATTTAAGCTTTCGGTCTCAGGAAGTTTATCTGGGGTTCTTCATGGATTTAACGCTATTCACTGCACCTACTGCTGCTTACAAAGGTGTAGGTTTTTTGGTTTTTGAATATATTTTTAGAGTTTTCAATTACAAGTTCATTCTTTATAGAGTTTTTTAAAAAATTTTTATTAACATTTTCCATGATTATAAAATATATCCCATGGTAATTCCCTCCCTCCCCACCCCCAGAGTTTTTTTTTTTTTTCCTTTTTTTTTGAGGTAGGGTCTCACTCTAGCCCAGATTGACCTGGAATTCACTATGGAGTCTCAGGGTGGCCTCAAACTCACGGTGATTCTCCTGCTTCTGCCTCCTGAGTGCTGGGATTAAAGGTGTGTGCCACCATGCCCGACTTTTCTTTTCTTTTCTTTTCTTATTTTAGAGAGAGAGAGAGAAAGAGACAGACAGGCAGGCAGAAGGAGAGAGAGAATTGGTATACCAGGGCCTCAGCCACAGCAACTGAACTTCAGGTGCTTGTGCCAACTAGTGGGCATGTACACCTTTGCGCTTTCATCACCTTTGGTGATCTGGCTTACATGTGATCTAGAGTATCAAACATGGGTCCTTAGGTTTCACAGGTAAGCACCCTAACCACTGTGCCATCTCTCTAGCCCTAGAGTTTATTTTCAACCACAAAACAGATGCTTTGTTTTGGATGCCTCCCAAGGGCCCATTTCAAGGCCTGGTGGGCAGACTGTGGAGCTTAGGGGAGGCTATGTGTCCTTTAAAGGAAATTCTTGGACCTAGTCCCTTTATCCTCTTTTGTTTCCTGTTCATGAGGTAAACGCCTTTGTTACACTACATGACCTTACTATATCAGTGACCTTCTTGTTCCTAGGAAGCAGTTTAAGGAAGGAAAGGGTTATCTTTGGCTTATAATTTTAAGGTGAGTGTCCATGATGGTGAGGAAGGCATGACAGACCTGAACAGGAAGGAAACTGTCTCAGTTTTACCAGCAGGAAGGAAGAGAGATGAATGACAGGTAGAGTTGGCCTGAACCACTTCAAGGCCAGCCCCCAGTAAGGCTCCACCCACTAAAGGTCCCACAACCTTCCCAAGCAGCACCACCATCTAGAACACTTTACATTTTAAACACCACACTTACCACAGCCCCCCCCAAAACAATTGCAGCCAACTGATCATGAACGTTTCATCCTAAAGCGTTGCTATCTCTTTGCCAGCCAATAATACATGTTCTAGAAAAAAAAAATGTCCAGGCTGGAGAAGTAGCTTAGTGGTTAAGGTGTTTGCCTGCGAAGCCTAAGGACCCATGTTTGACATCCAAATTGCATGTAAGCCCAACCCCCAAAAGTGAGGGCCCCATGTGATTCCCTAGAACTCACATTAGCCAGATGCACAAGGGGTGTATGCATCTGGAGTTCATTTGCAGTGGTTAGAGGCCTTGGCATACCCATTCTCTCTATTTGCCTTTCTCTCTCTCTCTCTCAAATAATAATAATAATAATAAAATTAAAAATGTTCGAGTGTGGTGGTGCATGCCTTTAATCCTAGCATTTGGGAGGCAGAGATAGGAGGATTACTGTGAGTTCAAGGCCACCCCATGACTGAATTCCAGGTCAGCCTGGAGTAGCAAGTCCCTTCCTTGAAAAAAACAAAAAACTAAGAGTGAGTTAGGCAGAAGTATCCTATGGATGTGGATAATGTTGGGTCCAAAAGCTATAGAATGCTATTAGAAAAATTTCTGTCCTAGTCCTCGAGACACAAAATGGCCTGGATATCCATGACCTCACAGCACCTGACACTACCTATACAAGACCATCATAACAGGAGGAAATGATGATGACATCAAAATAAAAGAGAGAATGATTGAGGGGGAGGGGATATGATGGAGAGTGGCGTTTCAGAGGAGTGTGGGGAGAGGGAAGGAATTACCATGGGATATTGTTTACAATCATGGAAGTTGTTAATTATAAAAAAAAAATTCTGTGCTGGGGTGGGATACCTTTTAGTGAGTGGTTGGACAGGGAGGACCCTGATGTCCCCAAAATATTACAGGCCATTGCCAAAGCTCCTGGCTGCCCACCAGAACTAGATGGTAAGACCTACTGCGGAAAATTTCACATGCTCGGGCTGCAGGTCACTGAGAAATCAAGCTGGAGTTGAGCTGCAAACCTCCTCCCTGATGACTAGCTGTTAGAATGCTAGAAAGAACTAAGCTACACGCAGCCTTCTGAGAGAGAAGTCACCAATGGCTAAGCAGCAGTGGACGCTGCAAGCTTTATGGCTGGCTAGCCAGGCCAAATGTGCCAACTGGAGCAGCAGTGGCATGTTTGTTATGGGAGGAACCAACTGCTCTGATTGGACTGGAGGCCCGCTGTGCAGGACAGCCTACATGCCTGGTACTGAATATCTAGTCAAAAGCCTAGGGCTGGGAGGTCATAAGCTCTAGGGGAGTAATGACTACTGCTGTCTGGGTAAATGGATATATAATGCCAACCAAACTGTCCTTTAAGCACTTGTGTGTATGTCCATGTAGTAATGCTACTCTTACTTGTGGTCAGAGAGGCTGCTTTTTCATAGGGCTTTGACCACTGGGGTGATGCAAAATACAGCACAGTGCTGAGAAAGAGTGTGCTGGGTGTGATGCCCCAATCCTTTAATCCCAGCAATGGGGAGGCACAGGTAGGAGTCTAAGGCCAGCCTGGGACAACACAGTGAGCTTCAGGTAAGCCTGGGCTAGAGTGAGACTCTACCTCAAAAACAAAACAAAGAGAGACAGTGGAGTGTTCAGCACTAAGACATCTCTATCATATCCTCCAAGGCTCAGAGACCTACCTACACAAGACCTTCATAACAGGAGGAAAACATGATGACATCAAAATAAGAGGCTGAGAAGAAGTGACAGAGGAGTGCTCAGCAGTAAAACATCTTTATCACACCTTCCATGGCCCAGGATCCACTGTGGAAGAGGTGTGGTGGGAAGACTGTAAGAGCCAAAGGGTAGGACTCCTTACAATGTGTTCTCCAGACACAAAATGGTCTGGACATGCATGACCTGATAGTGCCTGGTACTACCTACACAAGACTAGTGCAATACAGGAAAAGATGGTGACAAAAAAGGGGAGAGAGACTGAGCCGGGCGTGGTGGCGCATGCTTTTAATCCCAGAGCTCGGGAGACAGAGGTAGGGGGATCGCCATGAGTTTGAGGCCACCCTGAGAAAACAGAGTGAATTCCAGGTCAGCCTGAGCTAGAGTGAAACCCTACCTTGGAAAACCAAACAAACAAACATACAAAAAAAAAAAAAAAAAAAAGAGAGAGACTGACTGAGGGAAGGGATATGATGGAAAATGGAGTTGTGAAAGGGAAAGTGAGGAGGAAAGGGAATTATTATGGTTTATTACCTATAATTATGGAAGTTGTCAATAAAAAAAAGTGAGAGGGTTGGAAAGATGGCTTAGTGGTTAAAGTGCTTGCCTACAAAGCCTCATGTTTGAATCTCCAGGCCCTACATAAACCAGACACAGTGATGCAAGGTTGCATATGTGCACAAGGTGGTGCATGTATCTGGAGTTTGACTGCATTGGCTGGAGGCCCTGGTGTGCCAATTCTTTCTCTTTCAAATTAAAAAAGCCAGTCTGTTAGCCTTGCCTCAAAAAAAAAAAATAAAAATAAAAATAAAAAAAATAAATAAATAAAAGGGCTGGAGAGATGGCTTAGTGGTTAAGGCATTTGCCTGCAAAGCCAAGGGATCCCGGTTCGATTCCCCAGGACCCACGTAAGCCAGATGCACAAGGGGGCGCATGTGTCTGGAGTTCGTTTGCAGTGACTGGAGGACGTGGCACGCCCATTCTCTTCCCCCCACTTTCTCTCAAACAAACAAATGAATAAATAAATAAATATTTTAAAAAAAAAATTCAGGCATGGTGGCACACGCCTTTAAACCCAGCACTTGGGAGGCAGAGGTAGGAGGATCACTGTGAGTTCAAGACTACATAGTGAATTCCAGGTCAGCCTGAACTGCAGTGAAATACTACCTTGAAAAACCCAAAAGAATAAGATAAATATAAATAAATGAGAGACTAATTGAGAGGGAGAGGATATATGATGGAGGGTAGATTTGTGGGGGTGGGGGAGAGAGAGGATAGAGAGGGAATTATGGTTTATTGTCTATAATTATAGAAACTGTCAATAAAAAACTTGAAACAGGGGGGTAGTCATGAGGCCTAGGAGTGTAACGTCTGCTGCTATCTGGCTAAATGTATATACTATGCTTATCAAACTGTCCAGTAAGCACTTCTCTTAATGTTCATACCCTTATATTAATGCTACTCTCACTTTGGGTAGAGAATCTTCTCTCTTCAGATGAAAGTGACCTTGGGATGACTCAGAAGGTATCATAGTGCTAGAAAGAAGTGACTGGAGTACTTAGTAACATCTCGATCACACCTTCCAAGGCTCAGGGTCTAATGCGGAAGAGGTGGTGGAAAGAATGTAAGAGCCAAAGGAAGGGTAGGACTCCTTACAACGTGCTTCTCCAGACACAAAATGGCCTGGATATCCATGACCTCACAGTGCCTGACACTACCTACACAAGACCATCATAAGAGGAGAAGAAAAGATGATGACATCAAAATAAAAGAGAGACTGATTGAGAGGAGGAGGGGATATGATGAAGAATAGAGTTTCAAAGGGGTAAGTGGGGGTAGGGAGGGCATTACCATGGAATATTGTTTATAATCATAGAAGTTGTTAATTGAAAGCAGTAAAAAAATTTAAAACGTTCAAAAAAATAAGGTAATAATAATCTAGATCCTGCTTGCCTTTTCTTACTAAACTTCCTCTTCTTCTCACTCCCAATTCCCAGGGAAGGCCAATCTTTTCATATTTCATGCAGTTATCTTTGATTAGACTGTCCTGCTGCCTTGTAAAAAAATTTTTTTTATTATTATTTAATTAATTAATTTATTTATTTGAGAGCGACAGACTCAGTGAGAAAGACAGATAGAGGGAGAGAGAATGGGCGCGCCAGGGCTTGCAGCCTCTGCAAACGAACTCCAGACGCGTGTGCCCCCTTGTGCATCTGGCTAACGTGGGACCTGGGGAACCAAGCCTCGAACCGGGGTCCTTAGGCTTCACAGGCAATCGCTTAACCGCTAAGCCATCTCTCCAGCCCTGTAAAATTTTTCTACCTTACTTTCAAAGTCCAACAAATTCATCTTCTATGATTTTTTTGTTTGTTTTTTTCTAGGTAGGGTCTCATTCTAGCCCAGGCTAACCTGGAATTCACTGTCTCAGGGTGGCCTTGAACCCAAGGCAATCCTCCTCTCTTCCAAGTGTTGGGATTAAACGTGTGGCCACCATGCCTGGCAATCTTCTATGAATTTTCTGCAACATATTCTACCAGACAGGATAGCTTCTCATGTCATCTAAAATCCTACTGCATTTGTTTCAGACAGTGTCTTGTTTTTGGTCACCCATTTCTCCTACCTATATAGCCACCAGGTTTGGTCAATTCTACTATGGAAATGTCTCATAATCACTCACTCTGTTGGTCAACTACTTACAGTTTTCCAATTATTCAATAAGTAATTACTGAGCATCTATTAAGGTATGTTGACTCTTCTAGGCTCTGGGATTACAAAAAATAATTCATGGGCAATGCCCTTAAATAAGGCAGAACTCCAACAAGATGAACTAAATACTATGAGTTACTAATGGGTTGCTACAAAAGAAAGGTCTCACCTAGTCTTGGCAAGTCAGGAAAATCAAGTATGTATAAGACTTATGGGTGTGCTGGAATGGAGAGATGGCTTAGCAGTAAAGGTGCTTGCCTGTGAAGCCTAAGGACATATGTTAGACTTTTCAGATCCTATATAAGCCAGAGGCGCAAAGGTGAGGAAAGTGCAAGGTCACAGTCAACTCACTAGGCAGCACAAGCGTCTGGAGTCCAATTTCAGTGGCTCTCTAAAATAAAAATAACTACATTAAAAATAAAACCAAGCCAGGTGCAGTGGCACGGGGATTGCAGTGAGTTCAAGGCCACCCTGACACCACATAGTAAATTCCAGGTTAGCATGGGCTAGAGTGAGATCCTATCACCCCCAAAACAAACAAAAAACCCCCCAAACCAAACAAAACAAAAGTTATGGGTGTAGTGACCCACGTCTTTGAACCCAGCACTTGGAAGACAGAGAGGTAGGATAGATGTGAGTTTCAGGCTAGGCTGAAACTACATAGTGAATTTCACGTCAACCTGGACTAGAGTGAAACCCTACCTTGAAAAAAATAAGAGTTACACTGAATGTAGAAGAAAGTATTTTAATTTTTTAAAAAATATTGTTATTGAGCCAGGCGTGTGGCGCACGCCTTTAATCCCAGCACTCGGGAGGCAGAGGTAGGAGGATCGCCGTGAGTTCAAGGCCACCCTGAGACTACATAGAGAATTCCAGGTCAGCCTGAGCTAGAGTGAGACCCTACCTCATAAGAACAACAACAACAACAAAAATATTGTTATTGGGCTGGAGAGGTGGCTTAGCGGTTAAGGCACATGCCTGCAAAGCTTAAGGATCCTGGTTCGATTCTCTAGGTCCCACCTAAGGCAGATGCACATGGTGGCGCATGCCTCTGGAGTTCATTTGTAGTGGCTAGAGGCCCTGGCGTGCCCATTCTCACTCCCCCCCCACCCTTTTCTCTGTCTCTAATAAATAAAAATAAATCTAAAAAAATCTATTATTTACTTTTTATTTGAAAAAGAATGAATGCCCCCTCCCCCCCAAGAAAGAAAAAAAAAAAGCCAGGCATAGTGGCGCACACCTTTAATTCTAGCACTTGGGAGGCAGAGGTAGGAGGATTGCCATGAGTTTAAGGCCACCCTGAAACTACATAGTGAATTCCAGGTCACCCTGAGCTAGAATGAAACCCTACCTTGAAACCGCCCACCCCCAAAATAAAGAATGAATAGATGAGTCAAGGCTTCTAGGTACTGCAACCCAACTACAGACACATGTGCCACCTTGTGCATCTGTATCAAGTGGGTTTTGGGGAAATCAAACCTTGGTCCTTTGGCTTTGCCAATAAGTGCCTTAATTGCTAAGTCATCTCTCTAGCCCAACAAAGTATTTTAAACAGACAAATACACAGGGGACAGAACAAAGGTGCAGATTTAGGAAGCTAGGACAAGGAACACAAAATAGTCCAATTCCTAAGGTTTCTAGTCCTGCTTTCATATTGTTTTTAGAGCTATTCCAAGTAAATAAGGAATGTGATATTTACCAAAAGACTAAATTGTTTCCAAGCTTACCTGAAGTCACTCTGTAGTTCCAGGGTGGTTTTAATATCAGAGAGATCCTCCTACCTCTGTTCACGGAAACCTGAGACTAAAGGTGCATGCCAAATCTAAATTCTTTTTTTTTTTTTTGTAAATTAAAAAAAAAGTATGTATGTATTTGAGAGAGAAAAAGAGGCAAACATAGAGAATGGGCCTGCAGCCACTGCAAACGAACTCCCATGCCTACCTTAAGCATCTGGCTTACATGGGTACTGGGGAATCGAACTTGTGCTTTGTAGGCAAGTGCCTTAATTGCTAAGCCATCACTCCGTCCCTAAATCTATTTTTTAAAAATCTATTTTATTTATTTATTTGAGGGAGAGAAAGAGAGAGAATGGGTATGCCAGAGTCTCCAGCCACTCCCAATAAACTCCAGATGCATATTCCCCCTTGTGCATCTGGCTTATGTGGGTCCTGGAGTATTGAACCAGGATCCTTTGATTTGTAGGCAAATTCCTTAACTGCTAAGCTACCTCTCCAGCCCCTAAATTCTTTTTTTTTTTTTTTTATTTATTTTTATTTATTTGACAGAGAGGAACAGGGAGAAAGAGGAGGGAGAGAGAATGGGCACGACAGGGCTTCTAGCCACTGCAAATGAACTCCAGACGCATTTGTGCATGTCCTCTTGAGCATCTGGCTTACATGGGTCCTGGGGAATTGAACCTGCGTTCTTTGGCTTGGCAGACAAATGCCTTAACTCCTAAGATATCCCTCCAACCCTAAATCTAAATTCCTATTCATCCCTAATCAAGTTCCAGTCTATGTGTTAACACTGGGCTTTTTTTGTTTGTTTTTCAAAGTAGGATCTTTTTTTTTTTTTTTGGTTTTTCGAGGTAGGGTCTTACTCTGGTCCAGGCTGACCTGGAATTAACTCTGTCATCTCAGGGTGGCCTTGAACTCATGGCAATCCTCCTACCTCTGCCTCCTGAGTGCTGGGATTAAAGGCGTGCGCCACCACGCCCGGCCAAAGTAGGATCTTGCTCTAGGCCCAAGCTGACATGGAATTCATTATGCAGTCTCAGGGTGGCCTCAAACTCATGGCAATCCTACCTCTGCCTCCCAAGTACTGGTATTAAAGGTTGGGCCACTATGCCCAGCTTAACACTGGCCTTCTTATCCAAACACATGCTAGCTCTCTCCTTTGATTTTCATGTGAACTCATTTAATTTTTTTAAATTTAATTTTATTTTGATTTCCATGTGAACTCATTTAATATAACACATGCAGGGTTGGTCTAAGAGAGTACTGACCTGTAAGAAGGGCGCCGTGCTAGGATCCCGTGAGCTTTCTGTGAGGAGCCTATGCTGTCAGATGAGTCCTGAGACTCTTCACTTTCTGATAAAGATGAAACCTAAAATCAGAAGAACTGATTTCAGAAGAGTACAGAAAGGAAGAAAGAAAAACCACATTTGTGTCTTCAAAAGAAATTATGTCTCATTTCACACACATTTGTATATTAGTTCTAGAATCTAAAATGAAGGAAAAGGAAAAAGAAAAGGGTAAAGTTTAGCAGGGTGTGGTGACGCACACCTTTAATCCCAGCACTCGGGAGGCAGAGGTAGGAGGATCACCATGAGTTCAAGGCCACCCTGAGAGTACACAGTGAATTCTAGATCAGCCTGGGCTAGAGTGAGACCCTACCTTGAAAAATCAGAACAAACAAATAAACTCAAGGGAAATGGGTGAAGGGTTATTTTTCAGGGAGAACAAACTAATTAAATGAAGATAAGATACAGCAGACCCAGAGCTGAGAATAAAGCCCATCCCAAATAAAGCAATGCCAACCTCTGATCTCACCCTAAACCTTACTTCTTACACTGATGCATAATCTCTACCCTTTTTTGTTTTTGTCCTGTTTCCTAAATCACTAATAATTATCTGACTTGCATTTTGAACATGCTGTGTTTAAAGAATCTCAGTCTCAATATTCCATTAGTCATATTAAGGGAACTACTGAACAGATAAGCCTGCAGGAGGTCTGTGCTAGACAGATAAACCGAGAAGGCAATGTTTAGGCCCCTTAAAGCCATGAGCTTGGATGGAGTAGCTGATGATGTGAAAAGAAGAGAATCATGGGCTTACCCTGGGAAGATTCTGGTAAGACTAGAAAGAGAACAAGAAACATGGGAGTGGGGAGATGCCACCAGTGAGGAACAAGACAGCTGTTCTGGGAAACTAGTGAAGGTCATATATGGAGAAAAGAACGACAGACTGTTTGATGCTACTTACAAATACGATACAGCAGGACTGAGAAGAGAGTATTTGATTTCACAAAGTGGAAGTGATGGACAGTCATGTATATATATAAATATGATGCAGTTTTATTTGTAGTGACCAGCATTATTTCAGTTCATATTTTAAGAAGCTTCAACAAGCTTCTCTTTTCAGATGGTGGTGACCTTGGCATCAGAAGGCACCAGAGTATTGAGAAGAAGTGACAGAGGAGTGCTCGGCACTGAAACCTCTCTATCATGCCTTCCAAGGCTCACGGTCCATTGAGGAAGAGGTGGCAGGAAGAATGTAAGAGCCAAAGAAAGGGTAGGACTCCTTACAATTCACTCTTCCAGACACAAAATGGTCTAAATATTCAAGACCTCGCAGTGCCTGACACTACTTACACAAGACCATCATAATAGAAGGAAAAGATGATGACATCAAAAATGAAAGAAAAGCTGGACGTGGTGGCCATGCCTTTAATCCCAGCACTTGGGAGGCATAGGTAGGAGGATCACCGTGAGATCGAGGCCACCCTGAGACTACACCTTTAATTCTGTATCAGCCTGGGCTAGAACTAAATCCTACCTAAAACAAACAAACAAAACCTTAAACATTTTTCTTTACCACTGAATAGAAATCCATTGTATAACGTAACACATCTTCATCATCCAATTACCTGTTACAGGACATTTAGGCTGGTTCCATTTTCTAGCTATTGTGAATAAAGTGGCAATAAACATGGATGTGCAAATATCTCTAAAAGGAGAGTAGGGCTTCTTACAATGCAATTTTTTAAAAAAAATTTTATTTATTTGAGAGTGACAGAAAGAAAGAGGCAGAGAGATAGATAGATAGAGAATGGGCGCGCCAGGGCTTTCAGCCTCTGTAAACGAACTCCAGACGCGTGCGCCCCCTTGTGCATCTGGCTAACGTGGGTCTGGGGAATTAAGCCTTGAACGGGGGGTGGGGGGTGGGGGGTGGAGGGGTGGGGGTGTCTTTAGGCTTCACAGGAAAGCGCTTAACCACTAAGCCATCTCTCCAGCCCACAATGCAATCTTTTTAAAAAAATCTTTTATTTAATTATGTGACAGAGAAAGAGTGAGGGGGGAGAAGAAAGAGAAGGAGGGAGAGAATGGGCGTGCCAGAGTCTCTAGCCACTGCAAACAACTCCAGATGCTGCACCACCTTGTGCATCTGGCTAACGTGGGTTCTGGGGAATCGAACCTGGGTCCTATGGCTTTGCAGGCAAGTGCCTTAACCACTAAGCCATCTCTCCAGCCCCTTATAATGCAATCTTACAGACACAAAATGGCCTCAATATCCATGAGGGAGGGAATTACCATGGTTTATTTTCTATAATCATGAAAGTTGTGAAACACACACACAAAACAAACTTAAACATGCAAGGCACGGTGGCGTACACCTATAATCCCGGTTCTTAGGAGACAGAGGTAGCAGAATCGCTGTTGAGTTCCAGGCCAGCCTGGGAGAGAATGAGACTTGGAAGAAAACAAAAGGCTTAAACATGTGAGGCTGTAAGGTGCTTCAGCCACATACAATAAATACTGTTAACTATTCTTAAGTACATTAGGCTTTATCAGCACAACAAGCAAGTTTTAAATTTAGCAATATAATTTATTTAGCAAAATTATTTGAGAGATAGAAACAAATGGGGTGAGGGGGAGAGAATGAATGAGTATGGGTGAGCCAGGGTCTCTAGCCACTGCAAATGAACTCAAGATCCATGGGCCAACTAAAGTATCTGCCTTAGCCAGCTATAGTTGCATGCGCCTTTAATCCCAGCACTCGGAAGCAGAGGTAGGGGGGCCGTCATGAGTTCGAGGCCACCCTGAGACTCCATAGTGAATTCCAGGTTGGCCTGGGCTGGAGAGGGACCCTACCTTGAAAAACCAAACAAAATAAATAAAGTATCTGCCTTTACATGGGTACAGGGGAATTGAACCTGAGTTGTCAGGCTTTGCAAGTAAGTACCTTTAACTGGTGAGCCATCTCTCCAGCCCAAGCTAAGCAGTATTTTATAATTGAGAAAATAATTTATGTTCAAGTTTTAAAAAATTTTTATTTATTTGCAGGGAGAGAAAGAGAGAGAGAGGGAGGGAGGGAACGAACGGGGGAGACAGAAAGATAGAGAATGGGTACATCAGAGCCTTTAACCTGTGCAAACAAACTCCAGATGCATGGGCCACTTGTGTATCTGGCTTAGGTGGGTACTGGTGAATTAAACAGAGGTGGTTAGGCTTTGTACGCAAGTGGCTTAACTGCTGAACCATCTTTTGACCCCTCTATCCTCAAAATATACTAAATTATACAACTTAGGTTCAAAACAGCTATGATACCTGACTTATTTTTATTTAAAATTTTTATAAAACTTATTAAATTAAAAGAAATATTAAAAACCAGCTCTCTAAATTATTTAAGAGCTATATAAAACCTACCCCCCTAAACTATTTTAGACCTAAAAACAAAACAAAAGCAAGCTGGGGGCTGGAGAGATGGCTTAGCAGTTAAGGCATTTGCTTTCCAAACCCAAAGGACCCAGGTTTGATTTCTCTAGTATCCACGTAAGCCAGATGCATAAGGTGGCCCATGCATTTGGAATTTGTTTGCAGTGGCTGGAGATCTTGGCACACCAATCTCTCTCTCTTTTTCTCACTAATTAAATAAATAAAACTATTAAAATAATAATAAAAAAACAAGGGCTGGAGAGATGGCTTAGCAGTTAAAGCACATTACCTGTAAAGCCTGCGAAGCCTAAGAACCCTGGTTTGATTCCCCAGGACCCACGTAAGCCAGATGCACAAGGGGGCACACGCATCTGGAGTTCGGCGGCTGGAGGCCCTGACTCACCCATTCCCAATCTCTCTCTCTCTCTCTCTCTGTCTGTTGCTCTCAAATAAATAAATAAAATTAAACAAACAAAAAAAAAAGGGCTGGAGAAATAGATGGCTTAGTGGATAAGGTGCTTCCCTGCAAAGCCAAATGGCCCTAGTTCAATTCTCCAGAACACACATAAGTCAGATGCACAAGATGGGGCATGTGTCTGGAGTCTGTCTACAGTGGCTGGATGCTGTAGCGTGCTCATTCTCTCTCTCTTGCTATCTCTCTCAAATGACTATATATTTAAAAAATATATTTTTTTAAAAGCTGGGGCATAGTGGTCCATGCCTTTAATCCCAGCATTTAGGAGGCAGAAGTAGGATGATTATTGTGAGTTCAAGGCTAGTCTGGGATTACAGAATGACTTTTAGGTCAGCCTGGGCTAACGTGAAACCCTACCTTGAAAAATCCAAACAAGACAAAAAAACAGTTTAGACTTGGGCATTAACTTTCCAGAGAAAGTAACACATTTTATCATGTTGGCTCATTCCTATAGTCCTAGAATTCAGGAAACTGGAGCAAGAAGATTGTGAATGGGGCTGGAGAGATGGCTCAGTGGTTAAGACATTTGCCTGCAATGCCAAAGGACCCAGGCGCAATTCCCCAGGTTCCATGTAAGCCAGACACACAAGGAAGCACATGTATCTGGAGTTTGACTGTAGTTGCTGAATGCCCTGGCATACCCATTCTCTCCCTCTCTACCTCTTCCTCTGTCACAAATAAAAAGTATTTAAAGAAGATTGTATGGCTGCAGGAATGGTTTAGTGGTTAAAGTGTTTGCCTGCAAAACCAAAGGACCCAGGTTTGATTCTCCAGGACCCACGTAAGCCAGATGAGTTCATTTGCAGTGGCTGGAGGCCCTGGTATGCCCACATTCTCTCTCTCTCTGTGTCAAATAAATAAATAAATAAAAATTTAAAAAATAAGATTGTGATTTTGAGGTCAGCACAGGCTATATAGTGAGATTTTGCCCCCACCATCCAACAAAATTAATCCTTCCTTACAATATACCTTTAACCAAATGACAAATCTGTCATTTCTATTTTTCCTTCAAGTATCATATATACTCTTTCTTTTTTTTTTTTTTGTTTTTCAAGGTTGGGTCTCACTCTAGCCCACGCTGACCTGGAATCTGGAATTCACTATAGAGTCTCAGGGTGGCCTAGAACTCACGGTAATCCTCCTACCTCTGCCTCCCAGTGCTGGGATTAAAGGCATCCGCCACCACGCCCAGCTTATCCATTTCTTTTTTAATCTGTTGTGTCTATGAGTATGGGACATATGTGCCTCAGAGCGTGTGTGCAAATCAGAGATCAACCTCAGGTGTTGGTCTTTGCTTTCCACCTTATCTTTTTTTCCCACTTATTTCTTTTTTTGTAACTGACAACTTCCATAATTGTTAGCAATATCACCTTATCTCTTTTTAAAAAAATATTTAATTTCTTTATTTGAGAGAGACACACAGAGAGAAAGAGGCAGAGAGCGAATAGGTGTGCCAGGACCTCTAGCCACTGCAAAGAACTCCAGATGCATGCGCCCCTTGTGCATCTGGCTAACATGGCTCCTGGGGAATGGAACCTGAGTCCTTAAACTTCACAGGCAAGTGCGTTAAGGGCTAAGACTAAACTCCAGGCCCACATGCTTTGATTTTCACAACTAATATTGTCATCTGTTGCTGTTGATTTTTTCCAACATTTAGATGAGGAAAATGAGGTGTAGAGACATTTAATAATTTATTCTAGACCACACGGCGAAAGAGTAGCCGGGCATCATCTAAACCAAGGCAGTGTGACCTGTGAATCTACAAAAAAGTGAGCCAGGAGCCTGGGAATGAGGAACTTTTGCACTGACAGCCTTCCTTCCTTCCTTCCTTCCTTCTTTCTTTCTCTCCCTCCCTCCCATCTTCCTTCTCTCTCTCTTGCAGTGTACTATGCCATCTACTTAGAGGAACTGAAGGCTGTTGAATGGACAGAATTGCTCAGCTCTTCAGCATTTCTCTTCACCTGATCAGCCAGATTTACAAGCAGGGGCCAAAAGGGATCCAGGTGCTCATCAGCGATGAGGTGATCTTTCAGTACCACTGAATTTGCAGTTACCCTTCTTTTGGCTCTTTTAGTTAATATTTTCATACACTTCTCCCATAGATTCTGTTTTCAAGACAGGGTCTTACTAAGTAGCCCAGGTGGCCTAGAACTTGAAGTCTTCGAGCCTTAGCCTCTTAAGTACTACAGTTACAGGTGTGTACTGGCACACCTAGCTCCCATAGAATTTTATTTTATGATGACTTTTTTTTTTTTGAGGTAGGGTTTCACTATAGCTCAGGCTGACCTGGAATTCACTCTGTAGTCTCAAGGTGGCTTTGGACTCACCGCAATCATCCTATCTCTACCTCTACAGTGCTGGGATTAAAGGTGTGCGCTACCACACCTGGCTTATGATGAGATTTGTATGCATGATGCCGGGTGTGGTGACACACGCCTTTAATCCTAGCACTCGGGAGGCAGAAGTAGGAGGATCACCATGAGTTCGAGGCCACTCTGAGACTACATAGTGAATTCCAGGTCAGCCTGGACTAAAGTGAGACCTTGCCTTGAAAATCAAAAAAAAAAAAAAAGAGATTTGTATGTATGAATATCTTTTTTTGTTGTTGTTTTTGTTTTGTCAAGGTAGAGTCTCACATAAAAATAAAAATTCTAAGGGCTGGAGAGATAGCTTAGTGGTTAAATGCTTGCCTGTGAAGCCTAAGGACCCCGGTTCGAGGCTCGTTCCCCAGGTCCCACGTTGGCCAGATGCACAAGGGGGCGCATGCGTCTGGAGTTCGTTTGCAGTGGCTGGAAGCTCTGGAGTGCCCATTCTCTCTCTCTCCCTCCCTCCTTCTCTCTGTTGCTCTCAAATAACTAAATAAAAATAAACAAAAAAATTATAAATTCCAGGTCAGCCTGGACCACAGCAAGACCCTACGTCAAACAAATAAGCAAGCAAAAAAAGAATCTCAGGCACAGAAATTGTGTAAAATGGAGGTGTTTTAAAATATATTATTCTGAAAAGAACTGATTGAAAATATTAAAAAAAAACCAAGAGTCAAAGTAAAGAAATTTCAATTATAAGTATAAAATTGGACTGGAGATGGCTTAGTGGTTAAGACACTTGCCTTCAAAGCCAGAGGACCTTGGTTTGATTCCCCAGTACCCATGTAAGACAGATGAACAAGTGCCACATGCATCTGGAGTTTGTTTGCAGTGGCTGGAGGCTCTGGTGCACCCATTCTCTCTCTCTCACTCTGCCTCTTTTCCTCTCTCAAATAAATAAATAAAAATAAAATATTTTTAAAAATTACAAAAGCATGGGCTAGAGAGATGGCTTAGCGGTTAAGTGCTTGCCTGTGAAGCCTAAGGACCCAGGTTCAAGGCTTGACTCCCCAGGACCCACATTAGCCAGATGCACAAGGAGGCGCAGATATCTGGAGTCCGTTTGCAGTGGCTGGAAGCCCTTGTGTACCCATTCTCTGTCTCACACTTTCAACTAAATAAATAAAAAATTTTAAAAATTACAAAACAAAAAACAACTCAACATTTCAGGCTATAATTAAATCATGGAATTATAACTTAATTCTGTGGAAATCTGATGGAAATATTATGATAAAGTGCTAAAGTACAAAAAGTTCCCCTGTCTTTTTTCCTGAGGTAGGGTCTCATTCTATCTCAGGCTGACCTGGAATTCATCATGTAGTCAGTGTCAGGGTGGCCTTAAACTGACGGCAATCCTACCTCTGCCCCCCAGGTGTTGGGACTAAAGGCTTGCTGTCACCATGCCCAGCTTCCCTATCATCCTTTAAGGCTCACCTCATGTTGTACCTTGTATCAGCACAAGGCTACTTCCCTAGGATAACCCCAGGCCCCTTAAAATGCAGAAAAAAGGCTGGGCATGGTAGCACATGCCTTTAATCCTAGCACTGGGAGGGGAAGGGGCAGAGATAGGAGGATCTCTGTGAGTTTGAGACCACCCTGAGACTACATAGTGAATTCCAGGTCCCCTTAAACTAGAGTAAGACTCTGTGTCTGAACACACACACACACACACACACACACACACACACACACACACGCACGCGCGCGACAGATGAAAACTCACCTAGGTCAAAAGAATTAACTGCTTGGAGCCGGGCGTGGTGGCGCACGCCTTTAATCCCAGCACCCAGGAGGCAGAGGTAGGAGGATTGCCCGTGAGTTCAAGGTCACCCTGAGACTCCATAGTGAATTCCAGGTCAGCCTGGGCTAGAGTGAGACCCTACTTAAAAAAAAAAAAAAAAAGAGAATTAACTGCTTGTTCCAGCTCGAACAAGACTACCCTACCCAGACCCATCTTCACTGCTGTTAGAGCATTTACTTCAAAAACGTCATTTTCCTTTGCTACCTTTTGAGGTACAAATTTTCTAGGACACAGGACTATCTTTTTCAAGGACATGAGGGTGTTCCTCTGAAATGAGCTTCCTGTCCATGTCTCTGGGGAACGTTCATCAACATCAATTAGCAAACACTGTCTTCAGTACTTGCAGCACATTTTTCAGTAGAAAAAAAGCTTTCCAGGGCTGTACAATTGGCTCAGCAGCTAAGGCACTTGCCTGAAAAGCCTGACAGCCCAGATTCGATTCCCCAGTACCCACGTAAAGCCAGATGCACAGTGGCACATGCATCTGCAGCAGCTGGGGGCCCTGGCACCAGGATTCCCTGTAAGCTTTGCAGACAAGCCCTTTAACCATTAGGTTATTTCTCCAACCCTTTGCTGACTTAATAGATCAGAGTTATTAGGTCAAAATATAAAGGAAAAATAAAACTAAAAGGTCTTCAATTTTTTTGTTAGTACATGATAGCTAGGTAGGCAGGAACTCTGTCACTGAGCTACGTCCCTAGCCTAGTTGATTATTTATTGCAGAGATAATGTCCCTTAACTCTACAGGTATACTTTTTTTTCTATAGTTCAGCCTATACTGTTTTTTTCAAAGGGGGGTGGCTGGAGGAATGACTTAGCGGTCAAGGCATTTGCCTGCAAAGCCAAAGGACCCAGGTTCGATTCTCCAGGACCCACACTAGCCAGATGCACAAGGGGACACACGTGTCTGGAGTTCATTTGCAGTGACTGGAGGCCCTGGCGCGCCCATTCTCTCTCGCTCTCCCCCCCACCTTCTCTGTTAAACAAACAAACAAACAAACAAAAATAAAATATTTTTGAAAAGTATGCTTGTGACACTCATGGTGGCACGTGCCTTTAATCCCAGTGCTCAGGAGGATCGCTGTGAATTTGAGGCCATCCCTGAAAGAAACCACATAGTCAACTCTAGGTCAGCCAGGACTACAGCCAGACCCTACCTGGAAAAACAAAACAGAACAGAACAGAAAACCAACAACAGCAGCAGCACAATCACTCTTCCTAAACCTCAAAAGATTTAAAGGAAGCCAGGCATGGTGGCACACATCTTTAATCCCCAGCACTGGGACAAAGAAGAAGAAGGATCACCCTGAGACTCCATAGTGAATTCCAGATCAGCCTGGGCTAGAGTGAGACCCTACCTGGGGAGGGAGGGGGGTTTGAAAGGATTCTTAACAACCATGATTTACATGTAGTAAACATGTACAATGACAAACTTACACTCAACAGTACGCTTCTAGGAGAATAACAATTCCATCTATATCCTATTAGATTTACTACTTTTCTTTTTTTCCTGTTTTTATATACATATATAAATATATTTTTCTTTTATTTATTTGATGGGGCTAGAGAGATGGCTTAGTGGTTAAGGTGTTTGCCTGCAAAGCCAAAGGACCTCAGTTTGATTCCCCAGGACTCACATAGGCCAGATGCGCAAGGGGATGCATGCATCTGCAGTCTGTTTTCAGTGGCTGGAGGTTTGGCACACCCATTCTCCCCCCAACCCCATTTCTCTGAAATAAAAAAAAATTCTTTTAAATATTTTATTTATGAGAGAGAGAGAGAGAGAGAGAGAGAGAGAGAGAGAGAGAGAGGGGGAGGGAGAGAAAATGGGCAACCAGGGCCTCCAGCCATTGCAAACAAACTCCAGATGCATATGCCATTCTGCATCTGGCTTTACATGGGTACTAAGGAATCTAACCAAGGTCGTTAGGCACTTCAGGCAAGCACCTAAACCACTAAGCCATCGCTCCAGCTAACATTTACTATTTATGTTTTAAAAAGATCCCCTTTTGTGAGCTGAAGAGATGGCTCAGTAGTTAAGGTATTGCCTGCAAAGCCCAATAACCCAAGCTCGATGCCCCAGTACCTAGGTAAAGCCAGATGCACAAAGCGGTGCATGCATTTGTGCATTTGGAGCTTGTTTGCAGTGGCTGGAGTCTCTGGTGCGTCCATTCTCTATCTGTGTGTTTCTCTTCTCTCCCTTACTGCTTGAAGAAAAAAAAATCTGGAGAGATGGCTTAGCAGTCAAGGCGCTTGCCTGCAGAGCCAAAAGACCCAGGTTCAATTCCCCAGGACCTGTGTAAGCCAGATGTACAAGGTGGCACATGTGTCTAGAGTTCCTTTGCAGTAGCTGAAGGTCCTGGCACACCCATTTTCTTTATCAGCCTCTTTCTCTCTCAAATAAATAAACTAAATACACACACACACACACACACACACACACATATGTACACACACATGTATATATGTATATATATGTGTGTGTGTATGTGTTTTAAAGACCCTCTTTTGTAAAAGCAAGTGCACTTCAAATAAAACTTCATTGTAAGTTGGTCATGGTGGTGCACGCCTTTAATTCCAGCATTTGGGAGGCAGAGGTAGGAGGACTGCCTTGAGTTCAAGGCCATCTGAGACTATGTAGTGAATTTCTGGTCAGCCTGAGTTACAGTGAAACCCTACCTCAAAAAAAAAAAAAAAAAAAAAAAAATCAACAAAACCAGTACCACTTGCTACAATTATATGGGGACAACTAATTATGATGAAGAAATTTTACAACAATTTAAAAACAACAAGGTTATTACCATGATCTATAAGCTCTGCACAGACAGGGTGGCTCCTCTCTACTGAGGCACTTTAGGGGTAACAACCCCCCCAAGGTTAAACCCAGGAATGTCATCCTTGAACCTGCTTTTGAAGTCTTCACTTTGCTAGAGGTCACAGGAGGATTTGGGTTTTCCCTATCTCTTGTTAGGTGAAGGATTTCCAAAGGTCTCTCCCATTCTACAGTTAATACCTACTTGTTCTGCAGTCATCCACTCAGGGAAGGTGCCATGCTCCTGACAAGGTCAAATCCCCAATGATAAACTCTTTAGCTGAAAGGACAGTCCTTGTAATCCTTTGTAGCACTTCTCAGGGCTACAGTTCCCTTGGGGTGGGAATTTCTGGCCCAGGTCTTACCTCCTCCACTAGACAGCAAGAGCCATACATGGAGAAGAATTTACCTTGGCTCTGCACTATATTCTTGACCAAATCTCAACTAAATTAGTGATTGCTTGATTGTCCCCCCACACCGAAGGTAGGGTCTTATCACCACATCTGGCTCTAAATTAGTGACTATTTAATAAGTTATCTTTCAACTTCTGACATAATACAGTAAATTTCCACAATTTCTTTCTAGGCATATCTTTTTTTAAAAAAATTAAATTTTATTTTATTTGACAGAGAGACAGAGAGAGAGAGAGAGAGGGAGAGGGAGGCATATATATATAGAGAGAATAGGCACGCCAGGGCCTTTAGCCACTGCCAATGAACTCCAGACCCATGCACCACCTTGTGCATTAGGCTTACATTTGTCCCTGGTGATTGAAACCTAGGTCCTTTGGCTTTGCAGGTAAACACCTTAACTGCTCAGCCAGCTCTTCAGCCCCTTAGGCATACCTTTGATCTTTCCGCCTTGAAAGAATAAACTTCCTGACAAGCAACAAAGAGCTTTTCCAGGCCCATTCTCACTGTTGATAACCAATTTTGTTCCAGCTAATGTCCTTTTCTTCTTTCTTTTTATTTTTAAAAATTTTTCGAGGTAGGGTCTCACTCTAGCCCAAGCTGACCTCGAACTCACAGAGATCCTCTCACCTCTGCTTCCTAAGTGCTGGGATTAAAGCTGTGCACCACCACGCCTGGGTTCTTTTTTAAAATTAAATTAATTTATTTGCACATGTGTACACGTTTATGTGTATGCTATGTCCTCCTGCCACTGCAAATGAATGAGGTCTTGAAAAAACAAAACAAAAAACAACCAACAGCCTGGACTAAGTAGTGACTGTCTCGAAAACCCCCCAAAAAACAATAATCACTGAATAGCTCACCTTCATTTTCTTGCCATACTTGAATCTTGGCTGTTCTCTGAGGAACTGTCCCTCCTATAGACTGACCTTGAACTTGATAGTCCAGGTTGGCCTCTCAACTCATGACCTTCCTACTCACTGGACTCAGCCACCAACTTCCCTTGTCACATCAGGCATTTTGGCATAACAATTCTTCCATGCCCAGAAACAGCTTGTTCATGGCTTTTGTTCACTAAATGCCAGTCCTTTCCCTCCCTCTAGCAGACAAGATTTCTAGCACACAGATTCCATCTCAGTGCAGAAGTAAGCTCTAGTTGAGAACCAAGGATCTTATGATTGGCACTATGGATTAATGCAACCCTCCACAATTGCTCTCTCTCAAATAAGTAAAATAAACAAAAATTTAAAAAGTAAGCCAGGTGTGGTGGCTCACACCTTTAATCCCAGCACTTGGGAGGCAAAGGCAGGAGGACTGCTGTGAGTTCAAGGCCACCCTGAGACTACAGAATAAATTCCAGTTTGTGTACAGGCTAGGATAGAGGGGAAAATTGCTCCCAATCAAATTAAAAAACTAAAAAAAAAAAAAGCTACTTAAGTGCTGGCGCTCAGTTGGCAGAGTGTCTGCCTAGCAGGCACAAAGCCCTGGGTTCAACCTCCAGCACCTCATACAACTGGGTGTGATGGTACACACCTGTGACCTGGTATATACTTGAGAGATAGAGGTAAAAGAAGTTCAAGTTCATCCTCAGTTATGAGTTTGAGGCCAACTTGGGCTGTGTAAGTCCCTGTCTCAAAACAATCACTCTTCCACAAATGAAAGTGGAGATGGCTTAGCGGTTAAAGGCACTTGCTTGCAAATCCTGACATTCTGAGTTTAATTCCTTAGCACCCACGTAAAGCTACTCATGGGACAGACTTGTCATTGGCAGTAGCAAGACTTGTCTCAAAGACAGTGGAATAGGGCTGGAGAGATGGCTGTGGTTAAGGCACTTGCCTGCAAGGGTGAGGATTTAAAAATATTTTTTTGTTTATTTTTATTTATTTATTTGAGAGTGACAGAGAAAGGGGGGGGGGAGAGAGAAAGCGAGCCAGGGCCTCCAGCCACTGCAAATGAACTCCAGATACATGCGGCCCCTTGTGCATTTGGCTAACGTGGGTTCTGGGGAATGGAGCCTTGAACTGGGGTCCTTAAGCTTCACAGGCAAGCGCTTAACTGCTAAGCCATCTCTCTAGCCTCCGAGGGTGAAGATTTGATTCCCTGGCACCTATGTAAGCCTGATACACATGGTAGCACATGCATCTGGAGTTACTTTACATCGGCTAGAGGCCCTGGTGCACCCATATTCATTCATCATTCATTCATTCATTCTGCCTCTCATGTAAAAAAATAAAAATAAAAATAGGGCCTGGCATGTTGGCACATGCCTTTAATACCAGCACTTGGGAGACAAAGGTAGGAGAATCCCTGTGTTTGAGGTGGCCACTAAGACTACAGAGTAAATTCTAGGCCAGCCTGGGCTGGAGTAAGACCCTACCTTAAAAACAGAAACAAAACAACATGTCTTTAATCCCAGCACTTGGGAGGCAGAGGTAGGAGGGTCACCATGAGACTACATAGTAAATTCCAGGTCAGCCTGGACTAGAGTGAGATCCTACCTTGAAAACAAAAATAAATAAATAAATAAAAAGTAAATTTAAGGAGAATTGCTGTGAGTTCGAGGCCACCCTCAGACTACATAGTGAATTCCAGGGCTAGAGTGAAACCCCACAAAACAAACAAACAAAAATCATAGAAGTAGGGCAAGTGATGCCAATGCAGATACAGGAAGCCTACAGAATACCAAACAGACAAAATCAGGAAAGAACCTCTTACCGCCATATTATAATTAAACTACAAAACACACAAAACAAAATATATATATATTTAAAGTAGTTAGAGAAAAAAAATCAAGTCACATACAAAGGCAAGCCCATCAGGATCATAGCAGATTACTCAACACAAACTTTAAAAGCCAGAAGGGGGCCGGGTGAGGTGGTGCATGCTTTTAATCCCAGCACTATGGGAGGCAGAGGTAAGAGATGATGTATTACAAAATCTAAAGGAATATATGAAGACCAAACCAGCTCTACAGAAAATACTTGAAAGGATCCTCCATGCAAAAGAGAAAAATAAGCACACGCATAAGGAAAACAAAAACAAATCATATTCAAATACTAGTTAATAATAGAAGAGAGCAAAGGTAAAACCAGAAGAACTACAAAATAAGAAAAATGGCATAAATAAACACATACCTTTCAATAATAACTCATTATCAATGGCCTCAATGGTCCAACCAGAAAAAACCCACATGTTTGAAGATTGGGTTAAAAGCAAGATCCTTCAATTTGTTGCCTCCAATAAACTCATCTTTCTACAAAGGATGGACACTATCTTAGAGTGAAAGGCTGGAAAAAGGTGTTTCAAGCAAATGGGCCTAGAAAACAAGCAGGGGTTGCTATCCTAATATCTGACAGGGTAAACTTCAGACCAACATTACTTAGGAAAGACAAGGAAGGTCATTTATATTGATTAAAGGCACACTCCAACAGGAGGACATTACAATCCTAAATATATGCACCTAACATGAGGGCTCCCAATTTCATCTAACAAACAGTATTAGAACTAAGGTCACAGATAACATCAAACAGTTATAGCGGATGACTTCAACACCCCACTCTCATCAATTGACAGGTCATCCTGTCAAAAAATAAACAGATGCATCTGGATTAAATGAGGTCATAGAACAAATGGACCTTACAGCTATCTACAGAACATTTCACCCAACTGCTGCAGAATACACATTCTTTTCAGCAGCACATGGAACATTTTCTAAAATAGATCATATATTAGGACACAAAGCAAATCTTAAATAAAGAAAAGTTGAAATAATTCCTTGCATTCTAGCTGATCACAATGGGACTAAACTATAAATCAACGGCCAATTTCTGTCTCTCTCTTTCTCAAATAAATAAAAATAAAAAAAGAAGAAAAGAAAAAAAATTCATAGAATCAAATGATAATGAGAACACAACATACCAAAACTTTTGGGACACAATGAAAGCAATCCTAAGAGGGAAATATATAGCCCTAAGTGCCTATATTAAAAAATTATAGAGCCAGGGCTGGAGAGATGGCTTAGCAGTTAAGTGCTTGCCTGTGAAGCCTAAGGACACTGGCTCGAGGCTCGATTTCCCAGGACCCACATTAGCCAGATGCACAAGGGGGCGAATGCATCTGGAGTTCATTTGCAGTGGCTAGAGGCCCTGGCGTGCCCATTCTCCTACTCTCTCTCTCTGCCTTCCTCTCTGTGTCTGTTGCTCTCAAATAAATAAAAAAACAAACAAACAAAAAAGTTTAAATAGAAACTCTTAAAAAAAAAAAAAAGAAATTAGAGTCAGGCATGGTGGCACATGCCTTTAATCCCAGTACTCGGAGGCAGAGGTAGGAGGATCACTGTGAGTTCAAGGCCACCCTTAGACAACATAGGGAATTTCAAGTCAACCTGGGCTAGAGACCCTATCCCAGAAAAACCAAAGGGCGGGAGGGAGATGAAATTAGAAAGGTTGCAAGTAAACAACTTAATGCTTCACCTTAAGAAAAAGAACAAGATAACCCAAAAATCAGCAGACAGAAAGAAATAATAAAGATCAGGGCAGAAATTAATGAAATAGAAACATACAAACAAACAAAAAACAATCCAAAGAATCAATGGAACAAAGAGTTGGTTCTTTGAGGGCTGGAGAGATGGCTTAGTGGTTAAGCGCTTGCCTGTGAAGCCTAAGGACCCCGGTTCGAGGCTCGGTTCCCCAGGTCCCACGTTAGCCAGATGCACAAGGGGGTGCACGCGTCTGGAGTTCGTTTGCAGAGGCTGGAAGCCCTGGTGCACCCATTCTCTCTCTCTCCCTCTATCTGTCTTTCTCTCTGTGTCTGTCACTCTCAAATAATAAATAAATAAAAAAAAAATTAAAAAAAAAAAGAGTTGGTTCTTTGAGATGATACGCAAGACTGATAAATCCACCAGAAGAAAGAGGAGACACAAATTAAATAAAATTAGAATTGAAAAAGGCACCATTACAACAGATACCAAAGAAATTCAGAAAATCATAAGAACCAATTTTAAGAGCATATACTCCATTAAGTTTGAATATTTGAAAGAAATGGATGATTCTCTTGATGTACATGACCTATTAAAATTAAGTCAAACCAGGCATGGTGGCACACACCTTTAATCCCAGCACTTGGGAGGCAGAGGTAGGAAGATGGCCATGAATTCAAGGCCACCCTAGGACTACATAATGAATTCCAGATCAGCCTGAGCTAGAGTGTGACCCTACCTCAAAAAAATGAAAATAAAAATAAAAAATAAGGGCTGGAGAGATGGCTTAGCGGTTAAGCGCTTGCCTGTGAAGCCTAAGGACCCCGGTTCGAGGCTCGGTTCCCCAGGTCCCACGTTAGCCAGATGCACAAGGGGGCGCACGCGTCTGGAGTTCGTTTGCAGAGGCTGGAAGCCCTGGCGCGCCCTGGCGCGCCCATTCTCTCTCTCTCCCTCTATCTGTCTTTCTCTCTGTGTCTGTCGCTCTCAAATAAATAAATAAATAAAAATTTTAAAAAAATAAAATAAATAAAATAAAAATAAAAAATAAGAAGAAAAAGAAAAAATTAAGTCAAGATGAGATTATCACTTAAACAGACCTATAACAAGATAACAAATTTGGAGATCCAAACAGTTGTCAAAAATCGTCCAACTTGGGCCAGGCGTGGTGGCGCACACCTTTAATCCCAGCACTTGGGAGGCAGAGGTAGGAGGATTGCCGTGAGTTCGAGGCCACCCTGAGAATACATAGTGAATTCCAGGTCAGCCTGGGCTAGAGTGAGACCCTACCTCAAAAAAAACAAAACAACAACAACAACAACAAAACAAAACAAAAACCCCAAAAACAACAACAAAAAAATCGTCCAACTAAAAAAAGTCCAGGCCCAGATGGGATCACTGGTGAGTTTTAACAGACCTTCATGGAAAAACTAACACCATCGCTTAAACTTTTTCATAAAACAGAAAAGGAAGGAGTGCTAATAAACTCCTATGAAGCCAGCATCACCCTGATACCAAAACCAAATAGAAGAAAAAAGGAAAATTACAGACCAATCTCTCTTATGAACATAGATGAAAATTCTTAAGAAAATACTGGCAAACAGAATACAAGAGTGTATCAGAAAGGTTATTCACTCTGACCAAGTTGGCTTTACCCTAGGGATGCAGCAATGGTTCAACATATGCAAATTGATAAATATAATACACCATTTAAGTGGACTGAAGGACAAAAAACAATCACATGATCATCTCAATAGATGCAGAAAAGACATTTGACAAAATCCAACATCCCTTCATGATAAAAGTCTTACAGAGACTGGGAACAGGAGGAAAGTATCTCAACATAATAAAGGCTACTTATGACAAACCTAAGGCCAAGATAATACTAAATGAAAAACTTGAAGCTTTTCCACTAAAATCAGGAACAATACAAGGGTGTTGCTGTCTCCACTTTTATTTAATATAGTACTGGAAGTATTAGTCATAATAATAAGGAAAGAGATACTCATAACAGGGACACAAATTGGAAGAGATCGAGTTATCATTATTTGCAGATAACGTCATTCTATACATTCTATACATAAAGGACCTAAAGACTCTACCAGCAAACTGTTAGAGCTGGTAAACACCTATAGCCATGTAGCAGGATACAAAATAAACACATAGAAATCAGTAGCCTTTCTATATGCTAACAACAGAGGATGAAATCAGAAAATCACTGAATGAAAAAAAAAAAAAGTACACTGGGAAAATCCTAATCAAGAAAGTGAAGGATCTCTACAATGAAAACTTTAAAACAGGGCTGGAGGGATGGCTCAGCAGTTAAAGTGTTTGTCCCAAAAGCCAAAGAACCCAGGTTTTATTCCCCAGGACCCACGGGAGCCAGATGCACAAGGGGCATATGCATCTGGATACTGTTTACAGTTGCTGGAGCTCTGGTGCACCCATTCTCTCTCTCCATCTCTTTCCCCTTCTTTCTCTCTGTCACACAAATAAATAAAAATATATATTTTTTAAAAAGTTTAAAACACTCAAGTCAGAAATTGCAGAAGACACTAGAAAATGGAATGACATCCCTTGCTCTTGGATTGGAAAAATCAATATTGTGAAAATAACAATCTTACCAAAACCAATCTACACATTTAATGCAAACCCCAACAAAATTCCAATGGCATTCTTCATGGAAATAAGAAAAACAATTCTAAAATTCATTTGGAAGCACAAAAGACCTCGAATATCTAAAACAATCTTGAACAACAAAAATAAGGCTGGTGGTATCATCATACCTGATTTTTAACCTATATTACAGAGCCATAGTAACAAAAACAGCATGGTGCTGGCACAGAAAGCAGACATGTAGATCAATGGAACAGAACAGAGGACCCAGGTGTAAGTCCAGGTAGCTACAGCCACCTGAACTTCGACAGAAGTGCTAAAGATACTCATTGGAGAAAAGACTGCCTCTTCAGCAAATAGTGCTGAGAAAACTGGATATGTATCTTTAGAAGGATGAAAATAGATCCTTATCTCTCTGCATGTACAAGAATGCACTTCAAATGGATCAAAGACCTTAGTATCAGACCAGAAGTTGGTTGAAACTGCTAGAGAAGAAAGTAGGGGAAACCCTTCAACATATTGGTATTGGCAAAGACTTTCTGAATATAATCCCAATTGCTCAGGAAGTAAAAAAAGCACTGATCAACCACTGGTACCTCATGAAATTACAAAGCTTTTGTACAGCAAAGGATACTGTGAATACAGCAAAGAGGCAACCTACAGAATGGGAGAAAAATCTTATGCATCTGACAGAGGACTAATATCTAGGATATAACAAAAACTCAGAAAACTAAATAATAAATCAAATAACCCAGGCTGGAAAGGTGGCTTAGCGTTTAAGGCACTTGCCGACAAAGCTAACGGACCCAGGTTTGATTCCCCAGGTCCCACGTAAGCCAGATGTACAAGGTAGGGCATGTATCTGGAGTTTGTTTGCAGTGCCTGGAGGCCATGGTGTGCCCATTCTTCTTCTCTCTCTCAAATAAACAAATATTAAAAAAAAGAAAAAAAGAAAGAAATCAGGGCTGGAGAGATGGCTTAGTGGTTAAGTGCTTGCCTGTGAAGCCTAAGGACCCCAGTTTGAGGCTCAATTCCCCAGGACCCACAGAAGGCAGATGCACAAGGCGGCATAAGCAACTGGAGTTTGTTTGCAGTGGCTGCAGGCCCTTGCATGCCCATTCTCTCCCCCTCTTTCTGTTGCTTTCAAATATATAAATAAAAATAAACAAAAAATTTTAAAAAAGAAAAGAAATCAAACAACCCAATTAAAAAATAGGCTATGGAAGCCAGGCACGGTGGTGCATGCCTTTAATCCCAGTATTAGGGAGGCAGAGGTAGGAGGATCACTGTGAGTTCTATGCTACCCTGAGACTCCATAGTGAATTCTAGATCAGTCTGGGCTAGAGAGAGATGGCTTAGCAGTTAAGGTGTTTGCCTGCAAAGCCAAAGGACCCAGGTTCGATTCCCTAGGACCTACATAAGCCAGATGCACAAGCGGCACATGTCTGGAGTTCGTTTGCAGTGGCTAGAGGCCCTGGTGTGCCCATTTTCTCTCTGTCTCTCTTCTCTCTCTCTTGTTCTCTGCTTGCAAATAAATTAAAATATATATATATATATATGTATGTATGTATGTGTGTGTATGTATGTATGTGTGTGTATATATATATATATGTGTGTATATATATATGTATATGTGGATCCTAGCTACAGATGACTGGGCTTCTGCGTGAGAATGAAAATACTTAGTAGCAGAGGCCAGTAAGTTGAAAAGGAGACATAAGGGGAAGAGAAAGGAAGGGAGGAGGATACTTAATAGGTTGATATTGTATATATGTAATTACAATGATTGTAATGGGGAGGTAATATGATGGAGAATGGAATTTCAAATGGGAAAGTGTGGGGGTGGGGAGGGAGGGAATTACCATGGGATATATTTTGTAATCATGGAAAATGTTAATAAAAATTAAAAAAAAAAAAAAAAGGGCTATGAGCCAAGTGTGCAGGCCTTTAATCCCAGTACTCCAGAGGCAGAGGAGGATCACTGTGAGTTCGAGGGCCCCATGAGACTACATAGGGTATTCCAGGTCAGCCTGGGCTAGAGGGAGACTTTACCTTGAAAAGCCATAAATAAATAAATAAATAAATCTGGTCCAGCCATTGAGGAAATCAGTGTAGAGTTCCAGAGACAGCTAAAAATAGATTTACTATATAATCCAACTATACCACTCGTAGGCATATATCCTAAGGACTCATCTCACTACCTTAGAGATAATTGCTCAATCATGATTACTGCTGCTCTATTCACAACAGCTAAGAAATGGAACCAGCCTAGATGTCCCTCAACTGCTGAGTGGATAATGAAGATGTAGCACATTTATACAATGGAGTTCTACTCAGCAGTAAAGAAAAATGAAATGTGCAGGAAAATGGGTGGATCTGGAAAAAAGGATTATACAAAGTGAGCTAACCCAGGCCCAGAATTCATTAAAAAATATTTATTTGTATATTAAATATTTTTTTTTTTAATTTGGGGGAAAAAATGAAGATACTTAGCCGGGCGTGGTGGCGCACGCCTTTAATCCCAGCACTCGGGAGGCAGAGGTAGAGGAGTTGCTGTAGTTGAAGAGCACCAGGAGACTACATTGTGAATTTCTAGTCAGCCCAAAACAGAGTGAAACCCTGCCTCAGCAACAAAACAAAACGGGCAGATACTTAATACATTGTCCCTACTTATATTCCAGTATTTTAATTATTTATTTTTGTTTTTTCAAGGTAAAGTCTCACTCTACTCCAGGCTGACATGGAATTCACTAGGTATTCTCAGGGTAGCCTTTAACTCACAGCAATCCTATTTCGGCTCCGGAGTGCTAAGACTAAAGACATGCAGCACCACGCCCAGCTTTAGTTCAACATTTTAAAAAGTCTCTCTTTGCTTAGTTCTTTTTCTGAGCATTTGTAGTAAGAGATATGAAATAACACAATTTTGCAGGTAACACTGCTAACCAGCTTCATCTTCTGGCCAGTTCTTGCCTTACCTGTTGGGCAATATGAGAAACATGAGCTCCCTGAACTGCTGAACCAGGCTGAGGTGCAGTCTTGGAAGTGTTACTCTTGTGGGAATCTTCCATAATCAACTACAAGGAAAAAAAACGGCAGTCAAAAAAAAAAAAAAAAAAGGGGGCTGTAGAAATTGTTTGCTTGCCTGCAAAGCCTAACGACCCAGGTTCTATCCCCAGTGCCCATGTAAAGCATGATCTAGAGTTTATTCCTCTGCAGGTGCTAGAGGCTCTGGCATACCCATTCTCTCGCATCTTAAAAATAATGACCGCGGGCTGGGCATGGTGGCACACACCTTTAATCCCAGCACTCAGGAGGCAGAGGTAGGAGGATTGCTGTGAGTTCGAGGCCACCTTGAGACTACGTAGTGAATTCCAACTCAGCCTGAGCTACGGCAAGACCCTACCTAGGAAAACCAGTAATAATAAAATAAATAAATAAAATAAAATAATGACCATGTTCTCAGACAGTATGTTAGTGACACTGAAGTATAGGTGACTAGTTGATCTCTTTCTAAAAAAACAAAAAATTTTTTTGTTTTTGTTTTTCGAAGTAGAGTCTTGCTTTCCAGCACAGGCTGATCTGGAATTCACTATGTAGTCTCAGGGTGGTCTTAAACTCACAGTGATCCTCCCACCTCTGCCTCCCCAGTGCTGGGATTAAAGGTGTGCGCCACCACACCAGACTCTAAAGTTTTTTTTTTTTTTTTCCTCTGTTTATTTTTTTCCAGGTCCGGTCTTGCTATAGCCCAGGCTGACCTGGCATTATTCTTAGGTTGGCCTCAAACTCAAGGTGATCCTCCTACCTTGGCCTCCCAAAGGCTAGGATTCATGGTATGCACCATCACTCCTGGCTAAAAACTTTGATTGTAGGAAATACACATAACAAAATTTCTTGATGGGTGTGGTAGTAATGCCTTTAATCCCAGCACTGGGGAGGCAGCTTTGGGAGGATCATCTTGAATTTGAGGCCATCCTGAGACTATTTAGTGAATCCCAGGTCAGCCTGGCCTAGAGCAAGACTATACCTGGAAAAAATTAAATAAATAAATAAAACAAATTCCTATCTTAACAAGGCTACAACATACAGTTCAGTAATATTAAATACACTTACAGTGGTGTAGTACCTACATTCAGAATTTATGCATGTTCATAAAATAAGCGCATATTCCTCCCTAGCACAAGCTTTCTGTTTCTACTAGCTGGCCCACTCCAGATGCTTCATTTAAGGCGAATCAGTATTTGTCTTTGTGATTTACCTACTTCACCCAGGATGTGCCCAAGGATCATCATTTTCTCCCCCCCCCCCCAGGTAGGGTCTCACTCTAGCCCAGGCTGACCTGGAACTCACTCTGTAGTCACAGGGTAGCCTTGAATTCTCAGAGATCCTCCTACCTCTGCCCCCTAGTGCTGGGATTAAAGGAGTGTGCCAACATACCCAGCCTTTTCTTATTTTTATTTTTTGGTGTTTTGAACCAGTCTCATTCTAGCTTCAGGCTGACACTGAACTCACAGTGATCTTCCTACTTCAGTGCTGGGATTTAAAGTGTACAGCCATTCTCTCTCTCTCTGCCTCTTTCTCTGTCTGTCGCTCTCAAATAAATAAATAAAAATAAACCAAAAAAAAAAATTAAAAAAAGAAAAAAAAGGGCTGGAGAGATGGCTTAGTGGTTAAGCGCTTGCCTGTGACGCCTAAGAACTCTGGTTTGAGGCTCGATTCCCCAGGTCCCACGTTAGCCAGATGTACAAGAGGGTGCACGCATCTGGAATTCGTCTGCGGTGGCTGGAAGCCCTGGCGCATCCATTTTTTTTCTCTCTCTCTCTGCCTCTTTCTCTGTCTGTCGCTCTCAAATAAATAAATAAAAATAAACCAAAAAAATAAAAAAAAAATAAAGTGTGCAGCCGGACATGGTGGCGCACACCTTTAATTCCAGCACTTAGGAGGCAGAAGTAGGAGGATCACCATGAGTTCAAGGCCACCCGGAGACTACATAGTGAATTCCAGGTCAGCCTGGACCAGAGTGAGACCCTACCTTGAAAAACAAAAACAAACAAACCAGCCAGGTGTGGTGGCGCAGGCCTTTAATCCCAGCACTTGGGAGGCAGAGATAGGAGTATCGCCATGAGTTCAAGGCCACCCTGAGACTACATAGTGAATTCCAGGTCAGCCTGGACCAGAGTGAGACTCTTACCTCGAAAAAACAAAAAATAAAAATAAAACAAACAAAAAAGTTTGTACCACCATGCTAAGACCCTTGTATGTATTTCGAATAAATGACAGTAAACAATGTTTACTGGCATGTGTTTGCCCCAGTTTTAAACCCCCCAAGAACACAGAAGAACGTGTGCTCAGTGGCCAGTAGCGAGACCTTCATTTAGTTAAGCATATTTAGTGCCTATCCTTGTAGAGTGCTGAACTACGGTAGGATCAGGAACAGGGAGCCCTTCTACCATTATCTCCTCTTACAACTATCAATCACAGTAATCTCTTTTAGGATCCACAATGTGCCTGACTTGCCTTTTCTCACCTTGAGGCTTTTGGTTTTGGCTTGCTTTTTTGAGGTAGGGTCATGCTCTTAGCCCAGGCTGACTTGAAATTTACTATGTAGTCTCAAGAATGGCTTCCATCTCATGGCAATCCTCTTACCTTTGCCTTCCAAGTGCTGAGATTAAAGGTGTGCGCCAGGCACCTTGAGGCTTTTGTATATGCTGTCCCCTATGCTAAGGGTCCTCTTCCGTATGTGGCTAATTTCTATGATTTACTCTCCCTGGCAAGCCTTCCTGACTTCTCAGACTGGTCTAGAAACTG
Source organism: Jaculus jaculus (assembly GCF_020740685.1). Lineage (NCBI taxonomy): Eukaryota > Metazoa > Chordata > Mammalia > Rodentia > Dipodidae > Jaculus > Jaculus jaculus. The sequence continues at coordinate 93,431,737 of NC_059107.1, read as the reverse complement.
CCAGTACACCTCCATACACACGTTTCTCCTTCTCATGGGCACCTATCACAGTACTTAATAGCGTGTTTTGCTCACTCCACCAGGATGTAAACCCGGGAAGACATTGACATCCCTTCCCTAGCACAGCAGTAGAAGGGCCTTCCCATTTATTAGTCTAAACAAATCCGTGTGTTTACTTGGATGTATCTACTTAACACTGATGAAACAATTGCTAAAGAAATATCCTTAGAGCATTACTTTGCTCTAACTGTAGAAACAGCAATTCAGGCACAAGGACACTTGTAGAGACTGTACACTCTATATTAGAACTGGAAGTGGAACTTCATTATGAGATCACAGGGGAAAAGGCACTTTTTGAAAGCATTGCCATCTACTGGTGATACATGAGTAATAGTGCAAATATACAACAAACTAAGCAATTCTAACAAGCTACAAGCTACTATTAGGGCTGTCACATTCAACTTGAGAACAGACTGGATTCTCGAGTTTCATGTGCTGGGGATCAAGCCCAGGGCCTTGTGCCAGGCAGTCTACCACACTTATCTCTACCTGGCATAACGTATGTTTGGTTACTGTCTCACTATTCCACTAATATAGAAGTTCCACAGGCAAGAAATTCCCGCCACCCTCTGGAAATGGTAACTGACCAACACTCTAATTGAGATTAACAGTCAACTGTACTGGGTAACAGTGTGCGCGCATGCGTGCGTGTGTGTGTAGGGGGGACAGGCATTTTAACAAAATGTATATCTAACAGCCAGGAAAATGTTAGGCGAGCTGGGCGTGATGGCACACATCTTTAACCCCAGCACTTGAGGGCAGCCTGAGACTAGAGTGAGTTCCAGGGCAGTCTGGATTAGAAAGGGACAGGGAAACCAGGTGAGGTGGTGCACACCTTTAATCCCAGCACTCCGGGAGGCAGACCATGGGAGGCCAGCCTGAGACTACAAAGTGAATTCCAGGTCAGACTCAGCTAAAGTGAGACCCTGCCTCACTCCAGAATGAGACAGCAAGACCCTACATCAAAAAAACAAAAAACAAGCCTGGGGTGGTGGCGCATGCCTTTGATCCCAGCACTCGGGAGGCAGGGGTAGGAGGATCGCCATGAGTTTGAGGCCACCCTGAGACTACACAGTGAATTCCAGATCAGCCTGAGCTAGAGGGGCAAGCCTTTAATCCCAGCAGTTAGGGGTCTGAGGTAGGAAGATTGCTGTGAGTTTGAGGCCACCCTGAGACTACATCGTGACCTCCATAGTGATTTAAAAGCTAATGAAAACAAACACGAAGGCTGTGGTTAAAGGTACTTGCTCCCAAAGCCTGATGACCAGAGTTTGATCCCCTGTAACCACATAAAGCCAGATGCACAGTGTGCCCACTCTCTGTTCTTTTCAAACAAAACAAAATACGAAAAGCGGAGTTGGTGGCTCACTCCTCTAATCCCACCACGTGGGAGGCTGAGGGACAGAGGCTGCCTTGAATTGGAGGACTAGCTGGGCTACATAATGAATCCCAGATTAGGGAGGCTGAGACAAGGTTCTGAGTTCAGGCCAGTTCATGCTATATAATTTAACCCCAGCACTCAGGAGTTCGAAGCCAGCCTGTTCTAAGAAAAAAGTTTGTTCCCGGTCAGCCTGGGCTAGAGTGAGACCCTACCTGGGGGGGGGGGGGTTGAGTTGGCTCATGAGAAACTTTGGTAACTGTAATATAAACCCTTGCAGGCTCTGTGCAGGTGAGAAATACCACGCTTCGCTCAATACCGAAGAAAATAAACGCACTGCTCCCGCGCACAGTTAGAAGTCTCCCCGATTTCTCTCCATCACTCGAGCGGGACGCCAAGGACCTGTCACTCCTAAGCAGAAGAGCGGCTAGCGCGCGCCCGCGTCGCCGGCCTCCGCCGCTAGACCGTACAGTGCATGGGGTTGGGCGCCGGGGCCCTCGCGATCTCCGCGCCCGGCCCGGCCCGGGCCGCACGGTCAGCGCGCGCTCCCGCCCGCCGGCGCCGTTTCCACGCCGAAGCCCGACGCCGGAGCCCGGCAGCGCGGCGCGCAGGCGCGGGGGCCGGAAGCGCGCGGGCCCGGAACAGCGGCGCCCCGCCCCCTTCCGCCGCGCGCCTCCCCCACCCCCACCCGGCCGCGGCGGCCCGCGCGACCCCCGCCCGCCCGCCCGCCGCCGCCGTGGTCGCCGCCGCCGCCGCGGGGACGGAGGGAGCCGCTCGTCGCAACCTCGACCCCCCCCCCCCGACGTACCTGTGGCCGTCGCCCCGCCGCCGCCCGGGGCGGACACGGTCCACTCCCCCTCCCAGGTGGATCCGAATTCACTTCCCAGTCCCCCTCTCGCGGCGAGGGCCGCGCCTCTGTCTCGGGAGCGGGCGGGGACGCGCAGGGCCACTCGAGAGCTAGCTGTCCGGGGCTGCCGCTCCTCCGCCGTCCCGGGCCGCCAGCGGCGGCATGATCGACACCAGGCCCGGGGCAGGGGGGGGCCAAACTGAGTGCAAGTGCGCGCGGGGGCGGGGCCTCGGAGGGCCGCCGCGTGCGTCACCGCGTGCGCACGTGACGCGCCGCCATCTTGGGCCGGGCCGGGCCGGGCCGGGCCGGGCGGGGAGTTTCCCCGGCGCCGCGACGGGCTCTGCGCTCCCTGGCCTCGACCGACGACCCGAGGCTCCGGGTGCTTCTTGGACGCAGAAGGGGTCTGAAGCGTGCAGACCTCACTTTCGCTTAGTTCACCCAGATGTTTTGGTTTTTGCAGACAAAGGTCTCGCTCTAGCCAAGGTTGACCTGGAGTAAACTGTTGTCCCAGGCTGGCCTCGAACTCGGGGCGACCGTCCTACCTCTGCCGACATAACGGGCCTGCCTGGCTGTGTGTGTGTATGTATACATAGAGCGTGGACTGGCCTGGAGCTCAGAGTCCTGTCTCAGCCTCCCTAATCTGGGATTTCAAGTTTAGGCCACTATGCTCAGCATTCAATAGCTTTTGAGTTTTGTTTGAGATAGGGACTCTCAGCATATCCCTAGCTAGCCAGGGGATTCATGATGTAGCCCAGGCTGCCCTCGAACTCACGGCACCCTCCATCCTTCAGCCTCAGTGGTGGGATTAAAGGCTAAATTACTATACCTTGAGCAAAATGCCTTTTAGGGGCCAGAGAGGTAGTGCAACCATTAAGGTGCTTGCCTGGAAAGCCTAATAACCGGGTTTGATGCCCCAGTGCCCACATAAAGTCAGATGCACAAAGTGGCAAATGTGTTTGGAGTTCATTTGCAGTGCCAGGAGACCCTGGCATGCCTAGTCTCTTCATCTATTTGCAAATAAATATTTTTTAAAATACTTTTTAGTTTAACGGTTTTGTTTTGGCGGTAGGGTTTCACTCTATGTAGTCTCAGGGTGGCCTTGAACTCGCAAAGATTCTTCTACCTCAGCCTCTCCAGTGCTAGAATTAAAGGTGAGCCTTTTTTTTTTTTTTTCTCTCGCAGTGATTGAGGCCCTAGCATGCCAATTCTCTCTCCCTCTCTGGGGGGGAGGGAGGAAATAAGAAGAAAGCCATATGGCACATCTTCTTTATCATATGTGGGTCCTAGCTACAAATAGATTTCTATGTGGATTGGAGTAAAAGTCAGTAGCAGAGACCAGAGAGCTAGAAAGGAGCTCTAAGGGAGGGAGGAGAGCGCAAGGGGAGGGTGTTGTATATATGTAAACAGATGAACAGATTACTGGGGAATAACGGCCTAAGTGAGGTCAGATTGCGAAAAGGAAGTGTAAGAGAAGGGTTAATCAAACTTTAAAAGCCAGGTGTAGTTGTGCATGCCTTTCATTTTTGAGATAGGGGTTGGTATGTAGAGTTCAGGGCCAATTTTGGCTACACTGTAAATTCAAGGTTGACCTGGGCTACATGAGATCCTTTTTTTTTTTTTTTTTTTTTTGAGGTACAGTCTTGCTTGTAGCCCAGGCTGGCCTCGAACTCACAGCGATCCTCCAACCTCAGCCTCCTAAGTACTAGGATTAAAGGCATGAGGTACCTTGCCTGGGTAGACCATCTTAAACAAACCAAGAAGAAGTCCAAGCTGTGAGGAGAGCTGCATGCTGGTGCTTTGCTGAGCAGTTCAAAAGAATGTCTTTCAGAGGTCCTAACTTGGGCCTCGGAAAGCAGTAGAGAGGCCTAGGTGATTCCAGATGCAAGTCATTCAAATCCCCCTCAGACATCTTGGAGAAGTGTGCTTCCTGCTGTGCTGTATGTAACACAGAATTCAAAGCATGCTAAATGGATTTGTTTATGCCACTAAATTGGTGTCATGTGTTACACACACACACTTAACAGTTTTTTGCAGGTAGGGTCTTACTTAGCCCAGGTTGACCTGGAACGCACTCTGTGCTCCAGGGTGGCCTCAAACTCAGCATTCCTCCTACCTGTGCCTCTCAAATGTTGGGATTAAAGTGTGTTTCACTATGCCAAGTTTGTTACACAGAGGGCTGGAGAGATGGCTTAGTGGTTAAGGTGCTTGCCTGCGGAGCCCAAGGACTCAGGTTCGATTCTCCAGTACCCAGGTGTACAAGGTGGTGAAGGTGTCTGGAGTTCGTTTTTAGTTACTGAAGTCCCTGATGTACCCAGTCTCCCTCTGTCTCTCAAATAAGTAAATAAAATTAAGTCAGGTGAGGTGGTGCATGCCTTTAATCCCAGCATTTGGGAGACAGAAGTAGGATTGCATTGAGTGGAGGCCACCCTGAGACTACACAGTGAATTCCAGGTCAGCCTGAGATAGAATGAGACCCTAGCTCCAAACAAACAAAATGGGCTGTTGATGTGTCTTTGTGGTTGAGGGATTTGTCTGTCTACAAAGCCTAATGAACTGGGCAACCTGGGTTCAATTCCCTAGTACCAATGTGAAGCCGGAAGCACAGGGTGGTACATGCATCTGGAGTTCCTTTGTGGGCACTGGAAGCCCTGGCTTGCCAATTTTCTCTCTCTCTCTGCTTGCAAATAAATAAAATATTTTTAAAAACAAATTTAAAAGGCGGGGCTGGAGAAATGGCTTAGTGGTTAAGGCATTTGCCTGCAAAGCCAAAGGACCCTGGTTCGATTCCCCAGGAGCCATGTAAGCCAGATGCACAAGGGATTGCATGTGTCTGGAGGCCCTGGCACACCCATGCTTGCTCGCTCTTTCTTTCTTTCTGCCTCTCTCTCTCTCTCTCAAGTAAATAAATACTTAAAAAAAAACAACAAACTTTAATCCCAGCATTTCAGAGGCAGAGGTAGGAGGATCACCATGAATTCAAGGCCACCCTGGGACAACACAGTGAATTCCAGGTCAGCCTGAGCTACAGTGAGACCCTACCTCAAAAAAACAAACAATAACAACAACAAAAGCCAGGTGTGGTGGCGCATGCCTTTAATCCCAGCACTCGGGAGGCAGAGGTAGGAGGATCGCCATGAGTTCGAGGTCACCCTGTGACTACATAGTGAATTCCAGGTCAGCCTGGGCCAGAATGAGACCCTACCTCGGAAAAAAAAAAAAAGATTTATTCATGTCAACATGGACTTGGAAACACCTTCCAAAGCCTGAGTGCTGAGCTCCAACAGCTCAGAGTTTTTATAAACAGGCGGGCTGATACTACCTTGAATTCACTATGTAGTCTTATGCTGCAGCAATCCTCCTGCCTCTGCCTCTGGAGTGCTACTCGGTGAGACACTACACCTGGCTTAGAGCTGTGGATCCCACGGAAATATTTGCAGAAAAATAGCTTCTGTTTCCTTGGTGTTGAGAGGCAGGGTCTCACTCTAGCCAGGGTTAACCTAGAACTCTGTAGCCCAGGCTGACTTCAAACTCAGGGTGATCCTCCTACTTCAGCCTGAATGCTAGAATTGTAGGTATGAACTACCAGGCCTGGCCAACATATAAATCTTGAAGGGACCTATGTTCAAATCAGTAATTATTTTTATTTTATTTAAAATTTTTATTTATTTAGCAGAGAGAAAGAGGAGGAGCGAGAGAGAATGGGCATGCCAGGGCCTCTAGCCATTGCAAACAAACTCAGATGCATGTGTCACCTTGTGCATCTGGCTAACGTGGGTCCTAGGGAATCAAACCTGGGTCTTTGAGCTTTGTAGGAAAATGCCTTAACCACTAAGCCATCTCTCTAGCTCTTATTTTATTTTTTTGGTTTTTCTAGGTAAGGTCTCTATCCCAGGCTGACCTGGAATTCACTATGGAGTCTCAGGGTGTCCTCAAACTCACGGCAATCCTCCTACCTCTGCCTCCTGAGTGCTGGGATTAAAGGTGTGTGCTACCACACCCGCCTATTTTTATTTATTTATTTGAGACAGAGAGAGGCAGATAGCCTGCAAAAGCCAGGACTCAATCCCAACACACACACACACACCCCCATCCTCCCTCTCCCCTACCAACCCCCCTCAATGTGCCAAGAATTAAATACAACCAGGCATCAATATTTATTAACACAAGACAAAGGAAACACATTCAATGAGTTAATAGAACACTGTCCAGCCAGATGTTAAATTTAAAAATGTATATCTAGTCTAATTTCAAATAAATAAAAAAAAACTTTATACATAATTACACAGTACTATAGTTTGAATTTGACATGGGTAAATATATTGACAGAAAGTAAACAAAACAGCATTTAGGACTAAAAAATCATTCATTTATCTTTACAATCTTTTCCTCTGGACAAGTAACATGATCCATCTACATATACCTAAACCAGAAATGTATGAATGATAAAGAAAAGGCCTATTGTGTATTTGGAGTTAAACAGCTTCTTGCTCCAAATACTCTTGCTTTTACATCAAAGCAGGTAACAAAAACAACACTAAGGCATAGGTTATGTTGGAGTTTGAGATAAACTGAGAACTCCTCATTGCTTTAAAAGATTCCTGGAAATTCAAGGAAAGTAATTTATTTGGCCAAGATATTAAGCACCATGCCTGGGGCAGAGACCTTACAGGCCTCGAGCCCTTTGCTGACTAGATGCAAGCATCAAGCCAGCACTGCCAGGGACTAATTAAAAGACGCACTCACATCGCAATGGCAACGGTCCCTAAACAGCTGAGGCAGTACAACTAACCGCAAGAGCAAAGGACCTGTACTGGGGAGAACGGGCCCTCTGTGAGCAGGAGTTCAAGACCACGGGGCCCACTGATGCAGAACAGTCATCTCAGGTGCAGAAGGGGCAGGTGTAGCCTTAAGACTCCCTCAGGCCTAAACTTTCCCGCTGTGCCTCAGTTACCTCTGCTGAAGACCAGAAGAGGCTAAGGAGACAAATCAAAAGGGTTCTCTTTTCAGAGATGGTGGCACACACAGATAATCCCAGCACGCAGAAAGCTGAGGATCCTGAGTTTGAGGCTAGGCCTGTCTCAAAACAAAGCAAAAAAGTTCAAGGAAAAGAAAACTTATTATTGAGATGGAGGCTTGCCATTCATTCAATGTTCCCCACAGCATAAATACCCGAGGATTTTCAGGGACGAGGGCCTGTTTTTTCCTCAATAATTGACTGTGATGCCTGCCCTCAGTTCTACCATGACAGTTCCACTTAATGTGGAAAGAGCAAGAGCACTATGTCACCGAGAGAAACTTCTTACTCAAGTCGGAGGGAGATAGGCCTTAAGTATGCAGCTGACTCCACACTCACCATGAAGGCTAGTGGCTTTCCTCTCTCCCTCCAGGGTGCTTCAGAGTTACCATGAGGATTGCCAGGGGCAGGGCTCAGCTTTCATCCCCCCACTGGCACAGTCTGGCTCTGGTGGACAGGCCAAAACCAAGAAAAAAAATAAAGGAAATAAAAATGAAGCAGTCACTTGTCAGGAAGGAAAAAAAAAAAAAAAAAGAGACTCACACCTGTAACCCCACTCGGGTACGGAGGCAGGAGGATGACAAGTTTCAGGCCAGTGTGGGCTACAAGAAAACCTGACTCAAAACACCATGAGCTGGGCATGTCGCTCAGTGGTAGAGAGCACATGAAGACCTGAGGTTCCATCTCCAGTACTGTTTAAGAAGACCGAGGGAGGATGAAACTACACAAGCAGCCCCTAAGTAACTAAAAAAAAAAACAACGTTGGCTACACTGAGATGAACAGAGAACTTGAAGGAATGAGGAGAGGACAGTACTGTCCAGTACGGAAGCCACTAGCCACCTTTGGCTACTGGAGATTTCACATAGGGTTAATCTGAATGAAAAAGTGCTTAATATGCACTGGGTATCAACGATATTAAAACAGGAATGAAAAAAAAGGAATGGAAAAAAGTCTCAATAAATTTTCTTTTTTTTGAGGTAGGGTCTCACTCTAGCTCAGGCTGACTTGGAGCTCACTCTGTAGGCCCAGGCTGGCCTCACACTCACAGTGATCCTCCTAGACTCCTGAGTGCTGGCATTAAAGGTGTGTGCCACCCTACTGGGCTTCAAAAAAATTTTAAATTGATTTCACATTGAAATAATCATACTTTTGGTATACAATATTAAAATCAATTTTTTACTTTGATGTGACTCATGTAACATTTACTGCAGATAATGTGTCTTTAGATGGTGACACCCCAACTTGTATTTCTAAGAACTGTCAACCCATACGTGTCTATAATTTCTTTCTTAGGATTTGGGGATTGAGATAGAACTATTTAATACTCAGTACCTGTTTTGGGTAGTGAATCATTAAAAGCCATTTTAAGTGCTGGATTTGGGTGGCATAAACCTATACTCCTAGCATTGGAGAGGATGAGGCAGGAGATTGTGAGTTCAATGCCAGCCTAGGGTACATGGCAAGACCTTGTCTCAAAGAATAAAAAATGAGACAAAACAAATAGGGTAAAAACCATTGCTTTCCAGATAAGTAAACTGTTCTATGTGCAAACCAAGGCCCCCCTAGGCTGGGAGGCCACACTGCCCCATGAAGTGCTGCCTTCCCAGCACCTCCCTCATCCCACGTGAGCAAATTCCATCACAAATGGAACAGAGACCTGAAGTGGAAAGCATCTGGAGGGCTCCCCTCCATGGAGGACGAGTTGGGAGGGAAGAGGATTATGTAAAAGGGAGTCGTGGTGATTCTGGGTCTCCAGACTGTGAAGGCAGCCCAGGAGTGCTGCCCTGGTAAAGGGTCTGGTCTCTGTATTATAAACCTTATTTTCAGGGTAATTACAAGTCTTACAAATTGTTTAAAAACACATTTAGTTTACATGATGTTACAGTGGGGTAAATAATATGTATTATCAAAATAGTCTAAATAAATATTTACACAATAAATCAGAATGAGTCAGAGAGAGCCATTCTGATTTAACAAGTTAATTCTTTTCACTTTTGAGGTTTTCTTTAATTTTTAAAAATATTTCTGTAAGAAAAAAATAATAAAATTTAACTATATTCAAATACATGAAGTATTAGACCAAAGAAAGGAAACCGAGCCAGAGGCCAAACTCAGTTCCACAGTGAGCCTGACCTGGGGCACCAGCTATTTCAAAAGCGTTTCTTGCATACATCAGACTTCCCTATCACAGCATATCAGCTATTCTGGTAACCCACACTGGTCACCTGTGAGATGTGTGGCTGTGGCCCTGCCGTTCCGTGAGACAGCTGATCCCACTGCCTCAGCCTAGCTTTATTGCTCTCAACTTCCTGCAAGGGCAGAGGGCACACCTCAGTTTTCAGGGACAAAAGCTCCATGTGTAAACTACAGACACAGCTGACAATGAGCTCATAAGAAGAGGAAATTCTAAAAATTTTCCTTTAGTCACCCTAAATGTGAAAGACAGTTTCAACATGGGGCCCCGAGTGAGCTATGACTGCTTGTAATAGGGTAGGATCTGATGAATCTTAGCTCGTCCTAACAATTTAATTTTCAAATGAGTTTTTTTTTTCAGCTTAGAGAGACAGGTTGAATCCTTAGAAGCTTAAGGTAATTCCAGGAATGCAAGCTTTGAAAACAAACAGGCAGCTGTGGTTTCTGAAACGCACCAGCCAGCAGACCAAGAGCGGTGCGCGCAGAGGCGGCACACTACCTGCGCTGTCAGTCAGCTAGGCAGTTAGGCTACTACAATTAAAGTGTCAAAGCAGGAGGCGTTCTACTGTGCTGGCTCTAATTATATAAGCCGATTCTTCAGTTCTTTAGCTGCATCATGTGTATTCTTATTTACATGTTAAAATTCTGGTCAAAATGTTTTACAGTCAAGAATTAGATATAGAAAGTAATTCTCATATCCAGTGGGTTATCGGATTTCCTTATAGGTTGACTCAAATTAAGCCAAGTAGTTTCCTGTTAACAAAACCCGCAGATCATCTAGCTACGGGAAACTGGCAAAATACAGTACAGACTGGGCAACTGTGGAACTCAGACTACCCTTTCATGTGAATTCATTAAACTCCCTTACAAAATTCTAAAACATTAGATAAAAATACAAGTATGTACACCAGATGAAAAAAACGTGACATGCAAGTAACTGCTCTAGTAACGTGCGGCTCACGTCCAGCAAGGCTGAGGTCTAACAGACTGTGGACTTGTTTTTTTCATTTGCCACCATAGAATTCTCCTTTCCTGTGTGCTGTGTGACTGCAGAATCCCACAGGACGAGATGAAGGCTGTACCAGAGCCATTCTAGCTCACTTCACATCAGCTGAAAGCTTGCTCCTAGCCACAGGTCTTCCGCCTTTGTAACTCTTAGGGTAGCCTCTGTGGCCTCTAGAGCAGGTTACATGTTATAAGCCACATAGATGGGGTCTAATTGGTCAGCGAGGAAGCTGTCACGGAGATGCATCCTCTGCTTCTCTCCTCTGGAATTGATGGGGATCACACCTGGGTCCACCACAACCACGACGCCAACGATGAGGTAATGCTCTTCCAGAACCACATTGGTCACTAAAGGAACCAGATCTAGGGCTTCCTGTTCGGAGCCACATAGTTCCACCACCACCACAAGCAAGTTAGTCCACGTGAACACAGCGCTGAAATTTCAATGACATCAGTTAATGTTGTTACATTACTACTTATCTTTTACATTATCTCCTGAGACTTAAGATGTTATTATTTCCCAGACACTGCCTTCTCTGCTAGGTCTCAAACAAACTGTGGTCAACATGCTGTAATATGCAAGTGTGTCCCAGTGATCAGCACTGGTTAGCTGAGCCAACCCAAATCTCCCGCAAGTCTGAAACTGGGATTGAAAACTGTTAGCTAATTACCTGAACTGCAGATACAGGAGCCGAAAGATCAGGGCTAGTCAGGAGAGCAGAGAAGCTCTTCAGGGAGGAGGGACAGTGGTTCCTAATCTTTCCTGTCTTTCATTCTTTGCTGTCCGGAGACTTAGTATCAACATCTTTTTGGAACCTCTGAGATAGTCAGGTGATGGTTAAATTAATTCTTTCATTTAAGTGTTTTATTCATCCTCCCCTAAAACAGGTTCTCATCTGATAGTTTAGGCGAGCCTGTCATGACCATGCTCCTGCTTCAACTTCGCAAGCTGCAGGTGTGAGCCACCACCTGATTTTACTTAACCCTTTGAAGAAAAGGACTGTTGCCTCTCAGTGTGTAAAACTACAAGGTAGAAAGTCACCTTCCACTGAATGGATTACTAGGTGAGGAAGTATGACCTGACTTGTGATATGAAAAGCTAAGCTGCTTTAAAAAACAATTTCAAAGCTGGCTGTGGTGGCGCACACCTTTAATCAGAGTACTTGGGAGGTACTGGTAGGAGGACTGCCCTGAGTTTGAGGCCATCCTAAGACTACATAGTGAATTTCAGGTCAGCCTGAGCTACAGCAAGACCCTACCTCGAAAAACAACACACACACACAAATTGGGGCTAGAGAGATAGTGTAGCAGATAAAGTACTTGCCTGCAAAGCCTAAGGACCCAGGTTCAATTCCCCAGAACCTATGTAAACCAGATGCACATGGCAGCACATGCATCTGGAGTTTGTTTGCAGTGGCTGGAGGCCCTGGCATGCCCATTCTCCCCCCCAACCCAAACAAACAAACAAATAAATAAATAAATAAAATTAGAGTAAAACAATTTCAATTACTAAAGAAAGCTGTACAAAAAATCTGCTTGCAATAAAAGTCAAATGTCTAAAAGTAGAGGGTGCAACACGCAGCTCCACTTCACCTGAAGATGTGTGGCCTTAGCCGGCCTACTGCAGATCTGGGGAGAGACTCTGACTAAGGCAAGAAAGCATCTTGTGTGTTTTGAGACAGAATCTCATTGTGTAACCAAGTCTGGCCTTGAACTCACAGCAATTTATCCTCACACCGGTCTTATAGGTAGGCCAGGCTGGCCCTGTCTCAGGGTGCTAGGATTACAGATGTGTGCCATATGCCTGGAAAGAACCTCTAGAAAAGAAGTATCTGAAAATCATAAGCAACCAACCAGAACAGCTTGCCACACAGTAGCTGAAAGACTAGGGAAGGACAGAAGAAAAGATTCTGTATAATCAAGAACCTAGAATGAAATCCAGTAGGTAAAAATCAGTTTCAATTTTAAGAAAATTTAAGTCAATATGAGGTTAGATGATTCCTTATTAAGGAAACAAAGGAAGGAAGGATTCCTGTCATGAGAGTGGAACTGGGTTAGCGAGAAACAACCATCCCTCCCATCTGTTCCCTCGAATGACTTAGAAAGCACACGCTCATCTGATACTTCTTCAAATCAAGAAGAGGCAGGGAAAAATGTGCAGAGCTGAGCCTTTAAGTTAGGTCTACTGCTAGGCGTGGTGGTGCACGCCTTTAACCCCAACACTCAGGAGGCAAAGGTAGGAGGATCACCATGAGTTCAAGGCCAACCTGAGACTACATAGTGAATTCCAGGTCAGCCTGGACTAGAGTAAGACCCTACCTCAAAAAACAAAAAGAGGCTGGAGAGATGGCTCAGCGGTTAAGGCACTTGCCTACAGTGCCTAACAACATGGGTTTGCACAAAGTGGTGCATGTATCTGGAGTTTGTTTGCCATGGCTAGAGGCTCTGGCCCATCTATTCTTTCTCTCTCTCTCTCTCACAAACTCTCTCTCCTTACAAATAAATAAAATATTAACCAACCAAACAAACAAACAAACAAAAACTCTACCCTTGGGCAGGAGAGATGGCTCAGGGATTAAAGACACTTGCTTACAAAGTCTGATGGCCTGGGTTCAATTCCTGTAAAGCCAGATGCATTAAGTGGTACATGTGTCTGAAGTTCATTTGCAGGAAACCCCTGGTGCAGTCATATTCACGTTCTCTGACTCTTTGTCTCTCTCAAATAAAGTTTTCCCGTAGTGCTCTGAGGAGGGAGTGTTCCATGGCATCTCTAGTGTCCCTCTCTTGTTTTTTTTCCTGTTTTGGTTTTTTCGAGGTAGGGTCTCACTCTAGCTCAGGTTGACCTCAAACTTACAGTGATCCTCCTCCACAGTGCTGGAAATAAAGGCATGTGCCACCACACCTGGCTCCATGTCTCTAACTCCTGTGAACAGGCTGCTGACCACAGCAGACCACACCATCAAGACAGCTATGGGTCTGTTTATTTCCTGACTTCTTGTGAAACCCCATGTTTGTAGTATTTGTAGTGGGTACAAATGGCTGGCTATCCATATCAATTTCCATCACCATTAAAGCTGGGGTAGGAAACAGTCTGAAAAGAAAGTTACCATTCAGCAATGCTCCTGTGGACTCGAGACACGGAAGTCTCAATGTCGATTGGGTGGTAGCGTAATCCTCTCAGCTCCAGCGTCTCATCCAGAGCTCCTACCACGTACAAGGCGTCATGGCGTTCTGACAGAAAGAGGAGGAATATGCTTTAGACACATGGTGAGTGCCAGCCAGGCTTGGAGCAGGAGCATAGGGTTCACGTTGCCCGTCACCTGGTCTCAGTTCCTAGCAGTGATGTGACTTTAAGCAAACTCCATAGGTCCTGAATCCTGCTACATGCTCTGTGAGACGGGGGATTAAAAAAAAAAAAAAAAAAAAAAAGGCTGCTGCAAATAATAAATGAGTTACTCACAAAAGGTGGTCAATATGGTGTAGGTGCATTGTAAGTGCTAAAAAATAGCTGCCATGGGCCGGAGAGAGAGCTCAGTGATTAAGTAAGGTGCTTACTTGCCTGGGAAGCCTAACAACCCTGGTTTGATTCCCCAGTACCCACATAAAACCAGATGCAGAAAATGTTGCATGAATCTAGAGTTTGTTTGCAGTGGCTAGCAGCCCTGGAATGCCCATATTTTTGCTCTCTCTGCTTGAAAATAAATAAATAAATGAGTAAATAAATAAGTAAAATATTTAAAATAGCTGTTATTATTATTATGCATTAGGGATTGTGCTAAGCGCTAGAGAGACAAAATGATAGAACAGGGCTAGGGAGCTGGCTCAGGTGTTGAAGGCACTTTCTTACAAAGTCTGATATCCCAGCTCCCATGTAAAGCCAGATGCAAAAATGGCACAAGCATCTGGTCTTCACTAGCAGTGCAAGAGATCCTGGGGTGCATGTGTGCGCACACACATACAAGCGGTTCCTGCTGTAAAGATCTAGTGGAGGGAAAGACACAATCGTTACACTGTAATGTAAGAGCAGGGCAGGGCAGCCATGAACGTGTGGTTCCAGAGTGGGGACCTCTATGAGCACTGGTCAATGATTCAGGGAGCTCCTGGAAATGCTGAAGCCAGGACTAAGCTTGGGCTGATGAAAAGGAATTAGCAAGATATGGCTGGGGGACTGGATGCGAAAGGATAAGCCAAAGTGACAATGGTCACTCATCCCGGTTTCTAGACACTTTCATGGAACCTAGCCACAAGAAGTAGTATTACGGAACATGGAGACAAGTCTGGCTTAGGTTTGTAACCCAGCAAGGACATAGAAAGGAGGAATTTTGCAGTATTTCTGGAGGATAGATTTCTGAAAATTTTAGCACAATGGTGTGGCAGATGCTCTTAAGAGATGAGGATGTAGCAGAGGTTCCCATCACTTGGGAAGAGGTCGTAAACCACAGCAGAAACGAAGCAGCAAATCTTGAATGCTTCTGTGGGCAAGGACTATTTTGGCACCTCAAAGTAGAGCATTGCACTTCATTTCCATGAAGCAGAAAACATCCTCACAATTTATCAATAGGATACAGAAGAGAAAATACTTTCACAATCACAGAGCAAATGACAGGGACACTCTCAAGATAGGGCATGTGGCTACGTGGCCAAAATATAGACAGACAGACAGAGATAATTTTTTTTGGAGGAATTCACTAGACTCAGGGTCTTGGCCTTGAACTCACAGCAATCCTTCTACCTCTGCCTTCCGAGTGCTGGGGTTAAAGGTGTGTACCACCATGCCAGGCTGTGACACATCTTGATAACACAAGTTGTGCCATCTTCTTCTCTACTGTGTTACCTGGTCTCTCCACAAAATATGGAGAAATATGCATGCTGCTCAGTATGGAACAGATGCAAGGGTCTAAAGAGATAGGTATGGTCCAACCAAGGCCTTTAAAGCCCTGGGCTTATCTGTATCAGGTCTTCAGTGGCCAAAGTTAGTGTTAGACATTTTACAGTGGCCACTAATGCCAGTAAGAAAGAAAGTCCAAGGTGGATAGCAAAGAAGCTGTGATAATCAACTGGACAGAGGACGGTTATAGAGACTCCTCCACTGAAGCCTTGCCAAAAAGGAGGCTTACATCTACTGCAGGAATTAGTGCTGTTACTCCTGCTCCCAAAATGGTACGCAAGGGCAGAAGAGCTGAAGATGCAAGACTTGTCTCAGGAGCTTGCTACGGGATTTGTTCTTTTTTCTCTTCTCTTGTCTTCTCTTTTCCCCTTCCCCTCCTCCTCCATCCCCCCTCCCTCTCTTTCCTTCTTTCTTTCTTCCTTTCTTTCTTCCTTCCTTCCTTTCTTCCTTTCTTCCTTTCTTTCTTTCTTTCTTTCTTTCTTTCTTTCTTTCTTTCTTTCTTTCTTTCTTTCTTTCTTTCTTTCTTTCTCTTTTTCTTTTTCTTTTTCTTTTTCTTTTTCTTTTTGTTATTGTTTTCGAGGCAGGGTCATCCTCTAGCCCAGGCTGACCTGGAATTCACTATGTAGCCTCAGGGTGGCCTCAAACTCAAGGCAATCCTCCTACCTCTGCCTCCTCAGTGCTGGGGTTAAAGGCCTGTATCACCACACCTAGCTCCTTCCTCTTCTTTTTTTTTTTTTTCTTAAAAGATGGCCAGATGGAAAGAATGTAAGAGCCAAAGGAAGGGTAGGACTCCGTACAACATGCTCCCTCCAGACACAAAACAGCCTGGATATCCATGACCTCACAGTGCCTGACACTACCTACACAAGACCATCATAAGAGGAGGAAAAGATCATGACATCAAAATAAAAGACTGACTGAGATGGGGAGGGGATATAATGGAGAATGGAATTTCAAAGGGGAAAGTCGGGGGGGGGTAGGGTATTACAATGGGATACTTTTTATAATCATGGAAAATGTTAATAAAAATTGAGAAAAAATTAAAAAAAAAAAAAGATGGCCAGAGCCAGGCATGACAGTACATCTTTTTTAAATTTTAAACAGGGCCTGGTGGCTCACACCTTTATTATTTTTTATTTTATTTTATTTATTTGGGAGCCTGAGAAAGAGGCAGAGAGGGAGAATGGTCATGCCAGGGCCTTCAGCCACTGCAAATGAACTCCAGATGCATGTGCCACCTTGTGCTTCTGGCTTACATAGGTCCTGGGTAATTGAACCTGGGTCTGGTAAGTGCCTTAACCACTAAGCCATTTCTCCAGCCCTTCTTTTTCTTTTATTTAAGTTCTTTTTTTTTCTTTTTTTTGAGGTAGGGTCTCACTCTGATCCAGGCTGACCTGGAATTCACTATGTAGTCTCAGGGTGGCCTCAAACTCACAGGGATCCTCCTACTATAGCCTTCTGAGTGCTGAGATTGCAGTAATAAGCCATCTCTCTAACCCCGTGCTCAGGGTTTTGAATTACATGGGACCAAGATTACATTCTGCTGAGGTTATCTTCTCATTTGCAGGTGCACCTCTAACGCTGTCAGTTAACCTAATGCCCATCTCTAGGATTCTCATGCAGTAGCCTTAAGTGTTGTGTTGTTCCTTCCAGACACTCCTCAGAGGTCAAAGGTTAACTCCAATGAGAACAACTCTATAGTTTGAGAGTCACAGTGGAAACAACGAAAGGCACACACTCCACAGTGGAAGAGGACAGTCGGAACAAAGCGGCTGGCAAGGAACAATGGTGGAAGGTACCTCCAGTGGCTGCCGTGAGTTCAGTCCTACGGACGAATCCAAGGTACCCTGTCCGGGCCCAGAGTGTGTGGGCAGCATCTCCAAAACTGAGGCGCGTGTTGAAGTGATCGGCTTGCAGAGTCTCGCTGTCATAGATAGTATAGTAGCCACTGGCTGTATGGGGGCTGTTCACCCAGATCTACGAGAAAAGGGCACTGATTACATTCCACCAAGAGCAGATCCTCCTGGGATGGATTACTTGGGTTAAAGAATCTCTCTCACTCTTTTTTTTCTTTTACTTTTTTCGGTTTTTCGAGGTAGGGTCTCACTCTAGCCCAGGCTGACCTGGAATTCACTATGGAGTCTCAGGGTGGCCTTGAACTCACAGTGATCCTCCTACCTCTGCCTCCCAAGTCCTGGGATTAAAGGCATTCATAACCACACTCAGCTCTCTCTCTCTTTTTCACAGTGGGATCTCACTCAGACCTGGAACTCGCTCTGTAGTCCCAGGCTGGTCTCAAATTCACATTGATCCTCCTACCTTTACATCCTGAGTGCTGGGATTAAAAGCATACACCACCATGACTGGCCCAACATCTCATTTTTTAAAAACTTTATTGACAGCCTCTATAATTATAGACAATAAATCATGATTAATTCCATCCCCACTCCCATTTTCCCCCTCACAAATCCACTCTCCATCATATCCCTGCCTCCTCTCAATTATTCTCTTTTATTTTGATGTCCTTCTTTTCTCCTATTATGAAGGTCTTGTATAGGTAGTGCCAGGCACTGTGAGGTCATGGATACCCAGGCCATTTTGTATCTGGAAGATTGCACAAAATCTCTCTCTCTCTCTCTCTCTTTTTTTTTTTTTTTTTTTTTGAGGTAGGGTATCATTCTAGCCCAGGCTGACCTGGAGTTCATTCTGTATTCTCAGGGTGGCCTTGAACTCATGGTGACCCTCCTACCTCTGCCTCCCAAGTGCTGGGATTAAAGGCATGTGCCACCATGCCCGGCTTAAAATCTCATTTTTATATTAACAATAATACAACCAGAATAATAAGGACAGCTGACACTGATTATACAATTACTCTTGCTGGACTTTACATGCCTGATTGCCATCACTTGACACATAGGACTGACCTATAGCTTACATTATTGTTACTCCCATTATAGAGAAGAAAAAGCAAGGAGTTAGGCCATCTCTCTAGGGGCTGGAAAGGTGGCTCAGCAGTTAAAGGCTCTTGCTTGCAAAGCCTGATGGCCTGGGGTCAAGTCCCCAGTACCCATGTAAAGCCAGATGCCCAAAGTGGCACATGTAAGATTTTGTTTGCAGGACAAGATACCCTGGGGTGCCCACCCTCTCTCTCTCTCAAATAAATAAATAATGTAAATAAGTATTTAAACAAAAAAGAAAAAAAAAAAAAGAATCTCTCTCAGGTGAACTAGGGAGGCGGGTTGGCTCCGGAGGCTGCACCACCTTCCTGGTTTACTTCCCAGGGTGCACTAGGCACCATCGTGCTTCTGGTATAAGCACAATACAAAGCTCTTGGGACATGTGAGCTTACAATGTAAACTCATGTCAGCTGACAACTGTTTTTGTATAGAACCTGCTGATAACTCACAAGACAGCCTATTTTTGTGTGCATTACAGATACAGGTATTAATAGTTTTTTTTTTTGGTTTTCTGAGGTAGGGTTTCACTTTAGTCCAGGCTGACGTGGAATTCACTATGCAGTCTCAAGCTGGCCTTGAACTGATGGTGATCCCCCTACCTCTGCCTTCCGAGCACAGGGATTAAAGGTGCGCCCCCATGCCAGGCTGGTATCAATAAGTTCAACTGTCACAATGACTCCACTTGCTATGTGAAGTACATACTGCTCTGATTAATGGCTGAGGAAACCAGCCTGGTGGAGGAAAGCAATTTGACCAACACCGAGCAGCTGGAAACTGGCAGAGGCTGACCCATCTGGCCAGACTCCACCATTAAGCTAAAGCGTTGAAGGGCACCCTTCACGGATATGCTAAGTATTGGTGTATTTTCATATTAATACAAAAATGGAAAAATTCTGGACTATAACTGATGCGTTAGTTAAAAGTTAATTATATGAAAATCTAAGAGGGTGTGAATAAGTCATATGGAAACTGACTTTTTTGGACAATGGCATACCGAGAAGCCATAGACTGTTATTAGAAAATTTTTAGTGCCAGGGATGGGATATCTTCCAGTGGTCTGTTGGCCAGGGAGGACCCTGATGCCCCCAAAATGTTACAGGCCATTGCCAAGGCACTTGGTGTCCCACCAGGAATAGAGGTAAGTAAGACCCTACTGCTGAAGACTCCACATACTTGGGCTGCAAGGTCACTGAGAAATCCTGTTGGAGCTGAGCTGAGCTGAAAACCTTCTCCATGTAGACCAGCTAACAGAAAGCTGGAAAAAGCCACACTGCATACAGTTCAATGGGAAAGAAATCACCAGTGGAGATAAACAACAGTGCACACTGCAAGCCTTAAATGTGGCTAGCCAGGCCAAATGAGCCAAATGGGTGCAATAGTGGCATGTCTGTTATGGGGGAAACCAATTGTTCTCAATTGGATTGGAGGCCTGCTCCATGGGAGGGAATACATGCCTGATACTGAAAACCTATGATGAAGGGTCATGAGCCCTAAGGGCATAATGTCTGCTGGTATCTGGCTAAATGTATATATTATGCTCACCAAACTGCCCAGTGAGCACTTCTCTTAATGTCATACCCATGTATTAATGCTACTCTCACTTTTGGTGAGAGAAGCTTTTTTTTAGATGGTGGTGACCTTGGGATGACTCCAAAGGCATCATAGTGCTGAGAAGTGACAGAGGAGTGCTCAGCACTGAAACATCTCTATCACACCTTCCAAGGCTTGTGGTCCATTGCAGAAGAGGTGACAGAAAGAATGTAACAGCCAAAGGAAGGGCTAAGACTCTTTATAATGCACTCCTCCAAACACAAAAGGTCCTGGATATCCATGTCCTTACAGTGCCTGACACTACCTATATAAGACCATCATAATAAGAGGCAATGATGATGACATCAAAATAAAAGAGATACTGATTGAGAGGGGGAAGGAGTATGATGGAGAGTGAAGCTGCAAGGGAAAGTGGGGGGAAGGGAATTAGCATGTTTTATTGTCTATAATTATGGAAGTTGTCAATAAAAAATATATTAAAAAAGTTATATATGTATGGCACCTTTCAGTTCCAGCCCTTTTTATGTGGCAGCAGATAGGATTTACCCAATTTCTTTTCAGCTGAGGGGATGGCAATGATAAAATCTGAGGCTGTTTCTAGTTTGAGAGCTTAAAATCTTTTTTTTTTTTTTTTGAGGTAGAGTCTCACTCTAGCCCAGGCTGACCTGGAATTCACTAGGTAGTCTCAGGATGGCCTTGAACTCTCAGCAATCCTCCTATCCCTGCCTCCTAAATGCTAGGATCAAGGGAATGCACCACCTCACCAGTCTTAACATTTCTCTCTGCTTAGTTTTAAAATTTTTAAGATCAACAATGAATGGGAGTGCCACTGCAAACAAACTCCAGATGCATGTGCTACCCTGTGCATGTGGTTTTGTGTGGGTACTGAGGAATCAAACCTGGGTTGTTAGGCTCTGCAGGCAAAGGCCTTATAATGGCTGAGCCATCTCTCCGACCCCCCTCCCCTTTCCATGGCTGGCCTTCACAAAAAGTAGCTATCCCCACTGGAGCAAAAACATCTAGTTCCATTGGCTTCTAGGATATGACCCCTAAAGTCTTTCACTACTGACTTCAGAGTGAACTTGAGAATTACACCTACCTCACCCAGGTGAGAGTCTCCAACAGGCCCTTTGGTCTCAGGATTAACAATAACTACTTTCACTCCAGGTAAGATCTAAGATAAAGGAGAAAACAAATATGGACTTTAGTTAAATCTCATGACTTTTGCTATGAATGTAGCTAAGTAGCACACAGCTTAACTAACATGCTCAAGGCCCTGGTTTAATCCTCAACACTGGGGGTGGGGGAAGAGGCATTTTTACTGGCTGGAGATAAAGGAAGACTAGAAAGGGTAATGGCTGACAGAAATGGCCATCACTACAGTGGCCCTGAAGGACAACTGCAGACACTCCACCCTCTTTTTGCTCCTACTGAATCTTCCTGAGCTCAGCGGAGACCAGAGGCCCAATAAATTTTCCCCTGAAAGGAAAGAAGGGAGTTAGGCCACCATCTCTTCAGAGAGGTGAGAAAGTTCTGCCTAGGACCGCAACAGTGAGACGCTGGAGAAGAACTGAAGCATATGCTGAGCTTTTCGGTGAAACCCTACAAAAGAAAAGAGTAGCAGGGCGAGAGGCCCCCTGACACCCCCACTCCACTTTCAGCCGGGGCTGGAGGCAGGGCACTACGAGAGTAGAGGGAGGGACAGAGGCGGCTTTGCAGAGCCACTCCCAGCATCGTGACAGTCATCTCATTTCTAGGCTCTTCTGGGAGGGAGAGCAGCAAACAGGTGCTGGCTGACACCACGACTCAGGGCTTAATGAAAGTCTTTAGCTAGGGTTTGGCTCAGTGGTAGGACACTTGCCTAGCATGGAGGGCCCTTGGTGGGTGGGAGTAAGGGAGGCAGGCAGGTTGACCTTGAACCTCTTCGCCTTGGGTTTCTTCCTTTCTTTCTGGCTTTAAAATATTTTATTTTGGGGGCTGGAGAGATGGCTTAGTGGTTAAGTGCTTGCCTGTGAACACTAAGAACCCCAGTTTGAGGCTCGATTCCCCAGGACCCACGTTAGCCAGATGCACAAAGGGGGCGCATGCGTCTGGAGTTCCTTTGCAGTGGCTGGAGGCCCTGGTGCGCCCATTCTCTCTCTCTCTCTGCCTCTTTCTGTCTGTCACTATCAAATAAATACATAAAAAAACAAAAAAAAATTTTTAAATATTTTAATTTTGTTTGTTTTGTTTTGTTTTTCGAGGTAGGGTCTCACTCTGGCCCAGGCTGACCTGGAATAAACTCTGTGGTCTCAGGGTGGCCTTGAACTCATGGCGATCCTCCTACCTCTGCCTCCTGAGTGCTGGATTAAAAGCGTGCACCACCATACCCGGCTATTTTTTAATTTTTAAAATGAGAGAGAGAGAGAGAGAGTTGGGCACCAAGGCCTCCAGCCACTGAAATCCAACTCCAGACACTTGTGCCACCTTGTGTGCATGTGTGACCTTTGCACGTGCATCTGGCTTACGTGGGATCTGGAGAACAAAACCTGGGTCCTTAGGCTTCGCAGGCAAGCACCTTCACTGGGAAGTCATCTCTCAGCCCTGTTTCACTTTTTTTTGTTCATCTTTATTTGAGAGTGGCAGAGAAAGAGGCAGAGAGGGGGAGAGAGGGAGAGAGAGAGAGAGAGAGAATGGGCACACCAGGGCCTCCAGCCACTGCAAAGAACAGATGTGTGCACTCCCTTGTGCATTTGGCTAATGTGGGTCCTAGGAAATCGAGCCTCGAACCGGGGTCCTTAGGCTTAACCGCTAAGTCAATTCTCCAGCCCTGCGTTTCACTTTTGAAAGTGGCCCTTCTTCCCACAGCCCATGCTCCCTTCCCAATGACTAAAAGAAGAGTGTACCTTTCCAGACTCTGACAGCAGCAGGCTCTGTGGGGCACCCCGTTCCACAAGCCGGACCCTGCACAGAACAGTAGTTAGTGTATAGAACCACAGTGGTTTTTTTGTTGGGTTTTGGTTTTCTGAGTTAGGGTTTCATTCTAGCTCAGGCTGACCTGGAATTCACTTTGTAGTCTCAAGATGGCCTTGAACTCATGGTAATCCTCCTATCTCTGCCTCCTGAGTTCTGGGATTAAAGGTGTGTGCCACCGTGCCTGGCTTAGAAACATGGTTTTTATAAAATTCTTCCTTCCTTCCTTCCTTGCTTCCTTGCTTCCTTGCTTCCTTGCTTCCTTGCTTCCTTCCTTCCTTCCTTCCTTCCTTCCTTCCTTCCTTCCTTCCTTCCTTCCTTCCTCCCTCCCTCCCTCCCTTCCTTCCTTCCTTTCTTTTTGAGGTAGGGTTTCACTCTGGCCCTGGCTGACCCGTAATTCACTATATTCACTCAGACTGGCCTCGAACTCATGGTGATTCTCCTACCTCTAGCTCCCGACTGGGATCTCCTCCTACCAGAGCAAGGTTTTCTCAAACATTCTGGGTCAGATAATTTATTGTGTTGTTACAGGGTGTTTAGCAACATCCTGGCATCTATCCACTAGATGTCAGTAACAACCTCCTCTGTGACAACCAAAAATGTTCCCAGGCATAGTCGAATGTCCTTGGGGGTGGGGAGCAAATCTCCCCAGGGTGAGAATGTGATGTGAAAGACCTGCTACCTGTGCAGGCTGGAGCCTCCTGTGAGCACCATGGAACACTGTCAGGGTCACTGGGAAGAGGGTTCAGAATCTCTCCAGTGTTCCATGAAGGACAAAGTACAGTTTCCTTCTCAGCTAAGAAGGAGGCAGGCTTTCCCAGTGGGGCTCAGACTGTTTCAAAAGCCCAGTGTTTGTGCAGCGTGGTGGTGCACCCCTTTAATCTCAGCACCAAAGAGGCAGAGGTAGAAGATGTCTGTGAATTCAAAGCCAGTCTGATGTTATAGAATGATTTCCAGGTCAGTCTGGGCTACAGAATGACCCTACCACGTAGCGGGGGGGAAGAAAGATAAATTTAAACAATAAGCTTTAAAAAGAGTGTTTATCACATATTTATTTTAAGAGAATTTTAGTTTAATTTATACTAATACCAAAAAATATTTTTATACAAGTAGGAACTAAATATTACTTTCATTTGTTTGTTTTTGAGGTAGGGTCTCGCTCTAGCCCAGGCTGGCCTGGAATTCACTATGCAGTCTCAGGGCAGCCTCGAACTCACAATCCTCCTCCCCTGCCTCCCGAGTATCAAGAACAAGTAGCAAGACAGGTGTGGCTCCACATACCTGTAATCTAGCACTGGCAAGGCAGAGGCAGGAGGACCACTGGAAGTTTGAAGCCAGCCTAGCCTACAGAGCAAACCTGTATCTCAACTCCTATACCTGTACCCCTCTATTAAAAAACAACAACAACAAAAAACAAGCCAGGCATGGTGGCACATGCCTTTAATCCCCACTCTTGGGAGACAGAGGTGGGAGGATTACCGTCAGTTTGAGTTCACCCTGAGACTATGTAGTGAGTTCTAGGTTAGCCTGAGTGAGAGTGAGACTTGACCTCAAAAAAGCTTCAATTCTTACAGCTGCTGTATTTTTTTGTTTGTTTTGTTTTTCCAGGTAGGATCTTGCTGTTGCCTAAACTGACCTGGAATTCATTATGTAGTTTCAAGCTGGCCTCAAACTCACAGTGATCCTCCTACCTCTGCCTTCCAAGTGCTGGGATTAAAGGCATACACCACCATACCAAAACAAAAAAAGTTATCATGTATTAATGATAAAAATGAATTCCTTCCCTCTTCCCATATTACTCCCCAAGACACAAATATACAGGTTAAGGGGAAGTGCTGGCTTTGAGGCCAAAACTACGCTTAGAAACTAACAGGGAATGAGCACAATCAATCCGCCATACCTGTCATGCCTCAGTGACTTCAGATCTACATATACAGTAGTTGGATCAGGCCCTGAGGTTCCCTAAAAAAAAAGAAAAAACGAGAAAAAGTGTTGCTTTTTAAAAAACTTTAAAAGTCTTTCTGTAATTAACAGGTTCAAATCAACGAACTGGTAGTTTAGCCACATGTATGAAACAGTCATTAGTTAAAAGCTCATTTTCTCTTCAACCAGTCAGGCAAGGAAGTAGAGCCAGCAATGGAAGGAATTCCCAGCCTGGCAATCTCTCTGGGTGTCTCTCCTCTTCAGCCCTGAGAGGGGAGCCCCTCCTTACTCACAGGTTACAGTAGCCCTGAAACATTACCAAGCCCAGGTTTCCATCCCTGGGCTCAGGGCAGAGATGAGGCAAGAACCATCCCAAAGATTTTCAAAACCAACACTGGCCCAAGTGACAAGAGGCCCTGAAGTAGACACCATGACACTTCCTGAAAGTCACATGACCACGGCCATAGAAGACCTGGCAGTCCTGGCCACCCTCCTGTGCCACCCCGTTCCATTCTTGTCCATGACTACACTCGCATTAGTCACCTCTAGCTGTATAAATCAGACTCCTATCTCCCACTTTGAGGCAGGGTATCATTCTCTCCCAGGCTCCTTTGCTGGTTTTACTCACCAGGAGCAGCATGGCAAAGCAAGAGAAAAGTGTAGACTTATTTGTATAGAATTTGAAGGACAAAAAAAAGGTAAAATGTAGAGAAGACAGAAAAACAGAAGGCCAGGTACAAATAAAATACAAAAGGGGTGGCTCACACCTTTAATCCCAGTACTTGGGAAGCAGAAGTAGGAGGATTGCTGTGAGTTTGAGGCCACCCTGAGAATACAGAGTGAATTCCAGGTCATCTTGGGCTACAGCAAGACTCTACCTCGAAAAAACAAAACAAAAGAATGGGAGAACCAGAGGAAGTTTCTTTGCTGGGCACTTGGGAGGCAGAGGTAGGAGGATCACCATGAGTTAGAGGCCACCCTAAGACCACACAGTGAATTCTAGGTCAGCTAGAGTGAGACCCTACCTTGAAAAACAAAACAAACAAAAAAAAAAAAAAAACAAGCAACAACAAAAACTTCAAACAAAACTCAGATAGCTTGTCGGCTCATCTTCAGAGACCCAGGAGAAGGAAGCTTTTACACTGTCTGCCAGTACTATTCCAAGTGCTTTTGCCTGATAACTTGCTGTTTCTTCAGAACAACTCTGTGACTACAAAACTATTACCTGTATTTTATAGATGAGCAAAATGAGACATAAAGCAGGCAAAATAAAAGCCTAACCAGTCCATAGTAAGTGAGCAGGGCTGGAGCTCATGCTCACAATGTGACCTCAGAGACTATGCTCTGGAGCCCTTCCATTCCTTTTTCATTTGTTACAAACAAGAGTTCACAGTCCAGTGTGGTGGTTCCTAGCATTTGGGAGGCTGAGACAGGAGGATGGATACAAGTTCAATGTTAGCCTGAAGTACACAGTGAGACTCGGTCTCAAACCAACACCAATAAAAAGATCTCATGATGTTACCTGTAAACATATTGCTACATTGACCCTTGATCCAAAAGTGGTGCTGACAGCTCGAGGTGATAAACCAATGTCTTTAAAAAGCTTGGAGAAGGATTGCTGGAGGGCAATGCGGGGTCGTTCCTCAGCTACCACCACACAGGTCCGGATACAGGAAAGGTTGATCCCTCTGGTCTGTAAGACAAGTTAGTAGGAACTAAGTAGGATCAGAAAAGGACTAAAGAGCTGGCAAGCTGGCTCAGTGGTTAAAAGCTCTTGCTTGCAAAGCCTGACAGCCTGGGTTTGATTCCCTAGGATCACAAAGTGGCACATGTGTCTAGAGTTTGTCTGCAGTGGCTAAAGGCTCTGGTGTACCCATTCTCTCTTTCTCTCTCAAACAAATAAAGGCCAGGCATGATGGCACACGCCTTTAGTCTCAGCACTCGGGAGGCAGAGGTGGGAGTATCACCATGAGTTCAAGGCCACCCTTATAATGAATTCTAGGTCAGCCTGGGCAAGAGTGAGACCCTACCTTGAAAACCAAAGGAGAGAACTAAATAGGCAAGGCCACTAGTGGCTCCTTCCTCCTCAGGAAAAACCAAGAGCTACTTTCTTGCTCAAGATACAGAGAAAAGCAGCTTTTAGAAAAGAAAATGCTAAAACATTTCATTATATTCATCACACACAGGTAAATCTGCTCATTCTCTTCTTTCACCTAAAATCCCCAGCCTTGTGCACTGGGGAGATGGCGCAGCAGGTAAGAGCACTTGTCATGCAGGCATGAGGATCTAAACTTAACCCTCAGTGCCCATATGGAAAGCTGGGCATGGGTGCACATACCTGTTACCCCGGAGCTGATGGGGGCAGAGGCAGGAAGATGGCCTGGAGCTGCCTGATCAGAAATGCAAACAGAAAAAAGAACTCCAGGTACAGTGACTCTGTCTGGAGCAATGGGACAGAGATAACTGCCCGGTTTGCACGCACAGAGCAAGCTGTCTGCACACACGTGCACTTACCATGCACACCTACACCAAGGAAAATAACCTTAGGTGTAGACTATGAAAGAATGCATGAAATTAGGAAGGGGGATGACTTAAAACTCCCCAAAGTTTACAAAATACCCATTTAACCAAATGTCTAGAAGAAAGGACAAAAGGCAGGCTGTGGTCCCTGCTCTAGAATTACCAAGCCTTTGCCCGTGTCTTTAAACCCACCCACCACTGGTTACTCGCCTGGCTGCTTCTTACCTTCAGCACCTCCACTTGGTTTCCCAGCCCTTTGGTGCAAAGCTCCATCACCGAGTAGGAGCAGAAAGTGTCCCTTATTTTGTATTGGCTGACGGTGGCGAGCCAGAGGAAGAGGTTGTTTTCCAACTCCATAGGAGGAATTAAGATGGACTGATGCCCAGAATAGACACTGCAGTAGAGAAAGGCAAGAGCTGATAAAATCATCCTAGACACCTGGATATTTGTCAGCAAATAGTTACTGAGTGTGAACAGCAGCAGAGGGTCACATTAGACGTAAAGGCCTAAGAATCATCCTGATTCCTATGCCGCTCACAAGACACAGTAACCATAGAGCAGAGCCGACAGTTGTGGGTGTGGCATCTGAGATGTGACAGAGGACCAGACCGCAGAATAAAGAACACTTTTTTCAAGTAGAAGACGTGGGGTAGGGAGTGGAGTGTTTGCATGGACGGACTGAGTGGGCAGTGTTTAAGCTGGGCTTAAAGAATGAGTGGCTGGAGCGAGTGGAGGTGGAGGGAGGGCAGCACGCATACACACAGGCAGAAGTATGGAGTGTGTACGGCATTCTTGGTGCACGGGCAGTGAGGCCCGGAGGGCTGGGACCAAATGTGAAGGGGCTGAACTGTCACGTGAAGGAAGTTAGACTTTACCCTTCAAGTACGGCTTTAAGTTGGAATAAAACCAGCAACATGGAGGAAGAATTGGAGATGGAGTCACTCAGGAGTTAGAGGCAATTAAGAGAGTCAACAATAGTCCAGGTGAAGGAAGATGGGGCTGGAGCCCCAACAGTGCAGGCAGGATAAAAAGGAAGAAACATTTAATCACATGTAAGATCTACAGCCATTAACTCTAAACTTCCTAAACATGAGAGCAGTCAGGAGACAGGGACAATAGAGCTGTAGTCACTACCTCTGGAGGTCTGGGGAAGACCTCATTAATTTCTCCCTTCCATGACAATCCAATCATCATACTTATGAGCCACAAAAGGACCTTAAAAAAACTTTTTAGAGGTGGGCTGGAGAGATTGCTCAGTGGTTAAGGCATTTGCCTACAAAGACAAAGGACCTTGGTTCGATTCCCAAGACCCATGTAAGCCAGATGCACAGGGTGGTGCATGCAACTATAGTTCATTTTCAGTGGCTGGAGGCCCTGAAGCACCCATTCTCCCTCCTTCCCTCTCTCTCTCTCAAATAAATAAATAAAAATAAAATATTAAAAATTTGTTTTTGAGGACTGGAGAGATGGCTTAGCAGTTAAACGCTTGCCTGTGAAGCCTAAGGACCCCAGTTTGAGGTTCGGTTCCCCAGGACCCACGTTAGCCAGATACACAAGGGGGCACATGCGTCTAGAGTTAGCAGTGGCTGGAGGCCCTGACGTACCCATTCTCTCTCTCTCTCTCTCTCTCTCTCTCTCTCTCTCTCTGCCTCTTTCTCTCTCTGTCTGTTGCTCTCAAATAAATAAATAAATAAAAATAAAACACAAACAATTTTTTTTTTTTTTGAGGTTGGGTTTCACTCTGGCCCAGGCTGATCTGGAATTCACTCTGTAGTCTCAGGGTGGCCTCAAACTCATGATCTTTCTAACTCTGTCTCCCAAGCGCTGAGATTAAAGGCGTGTGCCACCACGCTCAGCTGAAAAAAAAATTTTTTTAAAGAAAAGTTTTCATTCTCTAGACCCAACCTGGTCTGCAACTCATTATAGCCCACCCAGTATGGCCTCAAACTCATGACAGTGTTCCTGATTTACAAGTTCTGGAATTACAGCCTTGCTTCATTTTTTCAAAGACCCAGAAATGATGGCATTGCACTTGCACTCAGGAGGCAGAGGTAGGAGAATTAATGCGAGTCTGACACCAACCTGAAACTACAGAGCGAGTTCCAGGTCAGGCTGGGCTAGACTGATACCCTACCTTGAAAAACCAACAAACAAAAAGACCTAGAAATTACACACACACACACACACGCACATACACATACATACATATACACACATACAGGTTGTGATGGTTAATCTCTGCTTGTCAACTTGACAAACAAATCTCTGGCCAAGTTTGTGAGTAGTTTCTAGATTGTAAATAAATTGAAGGGGCCAGACCCATATTAAACATAGGCAGCAACCAGCAACACCACATGGGATGGACTCCTGGACAGTATGAAAAGGTGAAAGCTAGCTGAGAACTTAGCATCTATTGTTCTCTACTTCCTCCCTGCTGATGCGACACGAGACGCAGGCATCCTGCTCCTGCCATGATGAACTCTACCCTCTGGAACTGTAGGATGAATTAAAACCTCTTCCTTCCACAAGCTGTTTCTGGTCAGGTATTTGTCCCAGCAACAAGAAGTAACTAATATACAAATAATTAGATACAGATATATAAACTGACAAATCTATCCAAACAAAATGAGGACCCAGGAGGAAGTTGCTGGAGGAGTTATAGGCATTTAGGAAACATTAATGATGTCAAGTCAGGAAGTAAAAATATAGGTCTGAGATAAGGTCTCCTGGGCATACAGTGGAAGGAACCAGACCTGCTAGTCCCAATCAGGCAATATGACCGGGGGAAATGTGTTACTTCCCAGCCACATGCTGTCACTGCATGCCATTATGCCCCTTCCTGCCAAGCCTAGGGGGTACATTCTGGCTGTGAAAGCATGTCATATTGCACCTGAGAATCATCCTTCTATTTGGCTCTGCTTCTAAAATCAAGATTACGGGGGGGGGGGGAGGGAAGCAAGTAACAGGATCAGTGCCATTTTATATGAGGCATAAAACAAAAAGAAGACAAGGAACACAGTCAAAGCTAAACACCAGAAATATATCAGGTGTACAAATTCTGGACACAGCAACATTTTACTGGAATTTTATCAAGTTAAGGGAGCAAGGGGAAAGATGAGATGGTTCTAGCCCCCAAACAGACCCCACACATTCTGTTTCTTTGGCTTTTCCATCCCTACCTGCAGAGACACCAGAGTGCAAAGCCAAGTCCACAATAAGGGTCTAGGCAGATGGCGATCTGCCGAGAAGAATAGAGCTCACACTGGAGCTTGATGGCTCTGCAGAGAGCATTGACCGCAGAGTGGGACATCTGGAAAACAAGGAACATGAAACAGGACATGCCACAGGCAGAGAACAGTGTGCAGCTGAAATCCCCCAAATTCCATGTGTAACATTTGCTTTTTATTGCCTCATAGCCTTGTCTGAGTATAAGCTAGGATGGCATATTTCTGTTCACCAGTTAATGCTGATCTTGAGACACACAAATCTATGACGGTACACTGACTAGAACGAGAGCTCTTTTAACCTGTTGGCGTCTATATCGGTTCCAGTATTTCATAATACAAATTCCATGGGATAACTTATTCCGGAAGAACCAATGCTTTGTTTTAAATATAGCTGAACCCTTGATCCTCCGCCTACCAGCTTCTGTTTTAACCAGTTGGCCTCTGTATCTGAAGTCCTTGGGGCAGTGGTCATCTCTATTTACTGCAGCCTTACATTTTACCAGTATTTTGTGAGAATACTTTACCTTAACTCCTGTAAGCATGCCAGTTGTGGAGACACTAAAATCAAGGTATGCCAACATCTCAGGAGTGGGTGGCTTATACAGCTGAGGTAACCTTTTTCTGGGTAAGTCATCTGCGAGGAAAAGAAGCAATGTGATGTCAAGCAGACATGCTGGATTTTGGAAATCCTTGCTCTTATGACTGGTTCTCTGTGGCTTTGCAATGGCCAAATTTAGCCTTTAAAGTTTATTTATTTATTAAAGAGAGAGAGAGGAGGCAGAAAGAGAGAGAGAGAGTGACTGAGAGAATGGGTACACCAGGGCCTCTAGCCACTGCAAAAGAACTCCAAATGCATGCACCACCATGTTCATCTGGCTTATGTGGGGCCTGGAGAATTGAACCTGGGTCTTTAGGTTTCGCAGGCAGGCGTCTTGACCACTAAGCCATCTCTCCAGCCCCAAATTTAGCTTTTAGAACTTGCAGAAGCTTGAGCTTATTATTCTATTTAACCAAGCAGCTCACTAACGCTATTGTCATAGGCAGGTTGGGGCTGAGGATGCCACTAGGCAAAGAATATAAGCAAATCCACATCAGGTGAATTCATTTACTGAAGTCTGAACTAAGGCACAGGCAGAGATAGACTGCCAGAGTTTATATTCCAGTTCTATTTATCAGCTATGTGTCCTTGATGCTATTTCACCTTTGATTAAGATTTTCACTTTTATAATTTGAAATTTATTCATTTATTTGCTTATTAGAGAAAGAGGAAGAGAGAAAAAGAGCAAGAGAGAGAATGAGTGGGCATGCCAGGGCCTCTTGCCACTGCAAATAAACTCCAGACACATGTGCCACCTTGTGCATCTGGCTTATGTGGGTCCTGGGAAATTGAACCTGGGTCCTTGGGCTTCACAGGAAAGTACCTTAACCACTAAGGCCCCTATCCAGCCTTGTTTTGCTCTTGTTATCTAAAATGGATCTGTATGGAGCTGGAGAGATAACTTAAAGCAACTGCCTGTCTAAAGGCCCAGGTTCAATTTCCCAGCAGCCACATAAGCCATGTAGATGCATAAGGTGGCACATGTGTCTCGAGTTTGTTTGCAGTGGGCTAGAGGCCCTGGAATGCCCATTCTCTCACTCTGCCTCTTTTTCTCCCTCTCTAATAAATAAATGAGTACAGATATATAAAAAAAAATTAAAGATGTAAAAAAAAAAAAGACCCTATCTCAAACAACAGCAACAAAACCAACAAATAAATGAGAGCTGGGCATGCTAGTGCACGCCTTTCATTCCAGCACTCAGAAGCAGAGAGGCAGGAGGATCTCAGTGGGTTTGAGACCACCCTGACACTACATAGTGAATTCCAGGCCAGCCTGAGCTAGAATAAGACCCTACCTCAAAAAACCAGTAACTAACTAACTAACTAACTAAATAAATAAATAAAAGAGGTCTTAGCATAATGTGAGCTGGTAGTAAGTAGGATCTGGTAGTAAACCATGTCTGGTCCTTTGGTAGCACTGACTGGATATAGCAGATGGAATGTGTTATGACATCAAAACTGGGCAAACACATTTGGCATGAGAATCAAGGAAACCTCTGGTAGTGAATGTCAGGAGCAACCTCCCTTTTACCTGTGTCAATGATAGTTGGCCACGTTTTCACATCCACAGCTGCCGCCGCCTCTCGGGACCTTAGCAACCTCATTAGGGTCTGAGACGTGAGAATACACGCTGCTTTGCTGACCTACAACACACAAGGACAGCAGTAAGCACCAAGGGCTTAGCTCTGGCTACTGTAAAAACATCGTGCACAGCATACTGGGCAAGGTAATATTAGTGTTTCCCTCTGCATTTTTTCCTTCTGAAAATTCTTTCAGGATGATGGCCTCTGTTAATTCCCCACTTTTTTTTTTTTTTTTTTTTGGTTTTTCGAGGTAAGCTCTCACTCTGGCCCAGACTGACCTGGAATTCACTATGGAGTCTCAGGGTGGCCTTGAACTCATGGCGATCCTCCTATCTCTGCCTCCTGAGTGCTGGGATTAAAGGCGTGTGCCACCACACCCAGCTTCCTCCCCCACTTTTAACAATATTTTATTTACTTATTTATTTGCAAAGAGAGACAGAAAGAATCAATGAGAATGGGCACACCAGGTCCTCTAGTCACTGCAAATGATGCATGTACCACATTGTGCTTTACGTGGGTACTGGGGAATCAAACTTGGGTTGTTAGGCTTTATGTACAAGTGGCTTTAACTGCTGAGCCATCTCTCTGGCCCTGATTTTTTTTTTTGTTTGTTTGTTTTGTTTTTCTGAGGTAGGGTCTCATTCTAGCCCAGGCTGATCCCCTGGGATTCACTATGTCATCTCAGGGTAGCCTTGAATTCATGGCGATCCACCTACTTCTGCCTTCCCAATGCTGGGATTAAAGGTGTGCACCACCACGACCCTCCTATTTTGTTTTTTGAAGCAGTCTTACTCTGTAGCCCAGACTGGCTTCAAATTCATGGTAATCCTCCTATCTCTGCCTCCCCAGTGCTGGGATTAAAGGCATGCACCACCACACTGGGCATATCTGAGAACTGAAATTAAATAAATCTGTATCTTGTCATATCCTGATATCCTTTAAAGTAAAAGCAGTCTGGAGCAGTGTATCGAAAGGCCACACAGTTCTCATTGATGTAATATTTGTTTCTCTGAGAATGGCTCTGTCAGGAGTTTCAGACTGCAGCATAAATGATTTCATTACAAAGTTGAATTCAGCAAAAATGCCCTTGTTAGCTCCTACAAAGAGCCGGAAAGCAGAGAAGGGAGTTTCTGTTGGCGCACACAGTGGGTGAAAGTAGGTCGCTTTGCATTTCCGGCAGAGCTGGACAGAGCTGATTTCTGTGGGAGCATCTGTCTGCCTCTGTGTCCTCAGGTCAGTGTGTTCTAGGTCTCACCACGCATCCTTTACTGCACTACAAACACCAACTCCAGACATGCCTCTGACTTCTCATTCCTTAAGCTCTAGGAAATTCATGTCTT
The DNA here is from genome assembly GCF_020740685.1 of Jaculus jaculus. Lineage (NCBI taxonomy): Eukaryota > Metazoa > Chordata > Mammalia > Rodentia > Dipodidae > Jaculus > Jaculus jaculus. Next base: position 93,397,700 of record NC_059107.1, on the reverse strand, counting down.
TGTTGATCCTGGCCTTTTTGAAATCATGAGATTGCAGTACCCACACTGAGAGTATATAATCATGAAATACTGGAGAATCACTATTGTAGATAAAACCTTGAGCTATGTAAGAAAGAAAAAATGCCCAGAGTGGTGGTGCACATCTTTAATCCCAACACAGGAGTAGGAGGATTGCCATGAGTTCAAGGCCACTCTGAGACTCCACAGTGAATTTCAGGATAGCCTGGGCTAGACAGACCCTACGCCACAAAATAAATAAATAAATAAATAAATAAATAAATAAATAAATAAATAAATAAATAAATAAATAGCATAAAGTGTCAGGAGGTCCTGGCACACCCATACTTACTCTTTCTCTCTGTTTAAATCTGTTGCTCTCTCAAATAAACAATAATATTAAACAAATAAATAAAAATCACTCAATTTTCAGACTATAAAAACTAGCCAATGTGGGGTGGGGAGGGAGGGAATTACCATGGGATATATTTTATAATCATGGAAAATGTTAATAAAAATTAAAAAAAAATTAAAAAAAAAAACTAACCAAAATAAAAGTGTCCTGACTAGGGAGAACTTAGCATATAGTTACTGTGCATAAAACCTATCAGGCAAACATAACATGTTTTTAGGGAACAGGAAGGCAGGCTTTCTAGAAAATAAACGCCTTTAATCCCAGCATTTGGGAGGTAGAGGTAGGAGGATCATTGTGGGTTTGAGACCACTCTGAAACTACATAGTGAATTACAGGTCAGCCTGGGCTACAGGGAGACCCTACCTTGAAAAACCAAAATAAATAAATAAATAAACTCCCTTCACCTTCAAGATCAATGCATATACTTCTGTATCTAGCAACTACTCTCACGGTTTCTTCACTGAATAATGATGGTCATTTTGACCAGATTCAAGAAAAGGAGGTTGGGCATGGTGGCACACGCCTTTAATGCCAGCACTTGGGAGGCAGAGGTAGGAGGATCACTGTGAGTTTGAAACCAACCTAAAACTACATAATGAATTCTAGGTCAGCCTGGACTAGACCAAGACCTTACCTTGAAAACAAACAAAAACATGAAAGAAAGGAAGGAAGGAAGGAAGGAAGGAAGGAAGGGGGGAAGGAAGGAGGGAAGGAAGGAGGGAAGGAAGGAGGGAAGGAAGGAAGGAAGTCTGGGGAGATGGTTCAGTGGTTAAAGGTGCTTGCTTGCAAAGATTGCTGGCCTGGGTTCAATTCCCCAGTACCCATATAAAGTGTATTGGTGCACACTTTTAATCCCAGCACTCTGGAGGCAGAGGTTGGAGGAACGCTGTTAGTTTAAGACCACCCTGGAGACTCCAGATCAGCCTAGGTTTTTGTTTTTCCCGTGCTCACCTACAACTCAGAATCCTCCGTTTCCGCCTCCGGAGTGTTGGGTGGCAGGTGTGCACTACCATGCCCGGCTGGGAGATAGGTTTTAGGAAAAAAATTAACTCCTTGGTTCCACAAAACAGGAAAATTGTTAAGCATCCTTAGTTGTCTGAAGATAAATTTTACAAAATGAGAACACAGATGGATATAGGAAGTACTTACATCAACAATCATACGGACAGTGGGCAAGGTGGCAGTGAGGTTCTGTGCATGAGGGGGTCGCACAGTCACGGGAATGCACCCTGCATATAGGCAGCCATAGAATGCAGCAATTAACTCGATGCCTGCAAGACAGACAGTCCTGTCAAGAGAGCCACTTAGCTGTCTACTATTATTAATAAGTGAGGGTTATAGCCAGGCGTCATGGAGCATGCTTGTAATCTCAGCACTTGGCAAATCCAGGTAGGAGGATCCTTGTGAGTTCAAGGCCACCCTGAAACTACACAGTGAATTCCAGGTCAGTCTGGGTTACAGTGAGACCCTACTTGAAAAGACAAAATAACAACAACAACAAATTAAAAAAAAAAAAAAGAAGAAGAAGAAGAAGAAGAAAGAAAAGAAATGAGGGTTGCAGAGTTGGTTCAGTGACTAAGGTACTTGCCTGAAAAGCCTAAGTAAGGACCTGTGTTTGATTTCCCAGTACCCACATAAAGGCAGATGCACAAGGTGGCACAGGTGTCTGGAGTTGGTTTGCCGTGGTTAGAGTACCTGGTGTACCCATGCTCTCCCTCTCTGCTTTTTTTTTTTTTTCTCTCTCTTAAATAAATAAGTGAAATGAAATACAGATCTTCAATAATCAATTTAATTAAATTGTGTTTGGCAAGTTATTTCTTTAATTATTGAGACAGGGTTTCTCTGTGTGGCCCAGAACTTGTGACCCTTCTGCTTTGGCCTCCAAATGCTGGGGTTGGAGGTATGTACCACCACACCTAGCTCAGATGGGTTACAGAACATAATTTACAGTATTTAAAAGACACTGACAGGAGGATCTGGTTAAGACACTTGCCAAAGCCTTATCCTGGTTTTGATTCCCCAGTACACATATGAAGACAGATGCACAAAGAGGCACATGCATCTGGAGTTCCTTTACAGCAGCTGGAGGCCCTAGTGCATCCGTTCTCTCTGTCTGTCTCTCTTTGCAAATAAACTTTTTATTTATTTATTTTTTTAAAGAAGTAACTAAAAGTTGCACATAGTGGCTCATACCTGAAATACCAGTGCTTGAGAAGTTGTTGAGGCTGGAGGATTGCCAAGAGTTCTAGGTCATGTTGGGGTGAAATGAGACTGTCTCAATCAAGCAAACAAACTAAACAAAGGAGTTGAAGGTGAAGAAAGAAGCATAGGAAGCAATATATATTTTAAATTTTATTTATTTACTTACTTGGGGGGGGGGAAATGGGCAGGTAGAGAGAGAATGGGTGCATCAGGTCCTCTAGCCGCTGCAAATGAACCTCAGATGCATGTGCCACCTTGTGCATCTGGCTTATATGGGTACTGGGGAATTGAACCTGGGTACTTTGGCTTTTCAGGCAAGTGCCTCAACCACTAATCCATCTTTCCAGCCTCTCTACTGTTTTTATTTCTTTATGTATTTATTTATTTATTAGAGACAGAGAGAGGGGAAGAGAGACAGAGTAAGTGAGAATGGGCATGCCAGGGCCTCTAGCCACTGCAAATGAACTTCTGATGTATGCGCCACCACGTGCATCTGGCTTGCATGGGACCTGGAGAATCAAACCAGGGTCCTTATGCTTCGCAGGTATATGCCTTGACCGCTAAGCCATTTCTCCAGTCCTCCCGTTTTTGTTTTTTTTTTTTAAATATTTCATTTATTTGCAAGCAGAGAGAGACAGAGAGAAGAAAGACAGAAAAACAAAATGGGTGTGCAGTGTAAATGAACTCCAGATGCATGTGCCACTTTATGCATCTGGCTGTATGTGGGTGCTGGCTAGTTGAACCCAGGACAGCAGGCTTTGCAAGCAGCACCTTTAACTGCCGAGCCATCTCCCCAGCCCAGAACTAATTATTTTTTATGTGTCAGGCGTGGACATTGAACATATGAGACTATGGAAAAGTAAAACAGTCCCAGCAGAGCCAGTGCACTCTGGGGGACATGGCCTGGGTCACACCTGTGCCTGCGCTTGGTGTGCTTGCTGCCGGGAAATGCAGGCCACTGGGTGGCAGATGGTGGCTCTGAGTTCCCAACCCCTTCTAGTGGGGTACCTAAGCACAGAGCTCAGGGTCTGGTTTACCAACCTGAAACTTACCAGGAGGATAGAGCAAAACCACATTGTCCCCTGCATTTAGATGTCCCTTGTCACCAAGTACAGATGCAATCCTCTCTGCTCGCTTATGAAGCTGAAGGCAGCTGGCTGTGCACACAGTGGTTCCCTTTCAACAGAAGGAAGGATAAGCAGGTCAAAGCTCAGCAATAAGGAAATGAAGAGGGACAAGTACAGTAATCTGACACACACTGGAAAGGCTTGGCTTTCACCGATGACTATATAAATGATTAACTCATGAAAATTCTCTTGTTCAGGGGAGGGAGTTGGAGGAGAAAAGAGGGTAGCGGGAGGGTTAACCAAAACTAAAGATGTTATGAGTAAGACATATGGAAGCCTACTTCTTGTTATCTAACTAAAAATATGTAGTTTTGTAAAAAGAGAGAGTTGCCTGGCGTGGTGGTGCACACTTTTAATCCTGGCACTCTGGAGGCATAGGTAGGAAGACTGGATGAGTTAGAGGACACCCTGAGACGACATAGTGAAATCCAGGTCAGCCTGAGCTAGAGTGAGACCCTACCTCCAAAAACAAAAACCACAGCAAAAAAAAAAAAAAAACAAAAACAAAAACAAAAACTTAATGTGATGTACTATGGGAAAAATAAAGCAGCAGCTGACAAAGCCTGAACTCCGGTCAGACTATGCTGTTGAAGACCCGACAGGCTCCAATTGCAGAACACAAAGAAATCAAGACGCCAGCAGGTCACCTCCTCCCTGATGGCTAGCTGCCATAGTTTTAAAAAGTGCTATGTAGCCTGCTGGGGGAGAAATGTCATCAAGTCTTAGCCAGCCACTTGTGTGCAAGTACATAACTGGCTAGCCAGGCAAGATGTGCTGCCTGGTACATTAGTGGCATGTCTGTTGTGAGAGTAACCAACTGCTCTCTGATTGGATTTGATGCCTACTTCAATGAACAGAATTCATGCCTGGTGCTGAAAACTTAAGTCAAAATTCTAGTGTAAGGAGAAACTACTACTGTTGCCTAGATAATTGGATATATTTAGCCTATCAAATTGCCCTCTAAGTATTTATATTTATGCCCACAGATAGTGCTCCTCTCACTTTTGGTTAAGAGAAGCTTCTCTTTTCAGAAGGTGGTGACCACTTAGGAGACTCAAAACTCATCAAAGTGCTGAGAAGAAGTGGCAGTGTTGCATTCAGCACTAAGTGAACATTTCTATCACACCTTCCAAAGCTCAGGGACTATTCAAGATATAAAGAGGTGGCTGTGCCTAGGTGTGGTGGCACATGCCTTTAATCCCAGCACTCGGAAGGCAGAGGTAGGACTGCCATGAATTCGAGGCCACCCTGAGAATACAGAGTGAATTCCAGGTCAGCCTGAACTAGAGTGAAACCCTACCTCAAAAAAAAAAAAAAAAAAAAAAACCTAAAAGTTAAAAAAAAGAGGTGGCTGCATTCATGACCTTACAGTGGCTGTTGCTATTTGCATAAGACCTGCATAATACTGGCCCATCAACATTTTGTCACAATAATGGAGAAGGAGCTGGGCGTGGTGGCACACACCTTTAATCCCAGTACTGGGAAGGCAGAGGTAGGAGATCACTGTGAGTTCGAGGCCACCTTCACATAGTGAGTTCCAGGTCAGCCTGGGTTAGAGTGAGACCCTATCTCGAATAGCCAAAAAAAAAAAAAAAAAAAGAGAGAGAAGGAAAAAAAAGACATCAGTGAGCTGGAGAGACGGCTCAGCAGTTAAGGTGCTTGCCTGTAAAGCTGAACAACCAGGATTTGATTCCCCAGAATCCACATAAAGCCAGATGAACAAAGTGGCGCATGCATACAGAATACGTCTGCATCAACTAGAGGTCCTGGCACACCCGTTCTCTCACTCTCTTTCTGTCTCTGCTTGCAAATAAATAAATATCAGCTTGGGTTAGAGTGAGACTCTACTTTGAAAATAAAAAAATAAAAGCAAAATTAAAAAAAAAACCATCAAAATAGAAGAGGGGCGATTTGGAAAGAAGGGGTTCAGTGGAAAGGGCACAGGGAAAAGGAACAAAAGGAAGAGTGGGAGAAGATTATGATAAAAAGATATTTTATATATATGTATAAAAATTGTCAATAAAAATTTTAAGAAAGCTGGACATGGTGGTGCATGCATTTAGTCCCAGCACCTGGGAGGCTGAGGTAAGAGGGCATGAGTTTGAGGCTGACTTGGGGTTACAAAGTGAATTCTAGGTCATTGTGGGTAAGAGTGAGACCCTGTCTTGAAACAAATATCCCAGACTGACCCCAAACTTGCTATAAAATTGCATTTTGCCTCTACCTCCTGAGTGCTGGAATTACAGATGTTACTACCATACCCAGCTGGGACTGAGCCTGGGCCTTGTGCACGCTAGCAAAGCCCTCTGCCAAATGGAGCGCACTACCGTATGGCAGCTGGAATCTGAGTACCTTGGCATTTAACAGCATGAAGAGTACGTGGTCCGGAGTTGCCTGGGCTCGCCACTGCAAAATCTCTGCCAGGAACTGGTGCTGAAGGCATGAAGCAGAAAACAAGACTCAGGATTAGCAACTTTCAAACATTGTGCTGTCTGAAGTCCAGGTTCTGCCCCCGAGTCACTGGAAGAGTCAACACGTTGGGAATTTTTACCTTCCTCACTAAGTCATTCTCTTCAATTTGGCCCAGGTCTCTTCCTGCAGCTTGTGCTATGCGTTTGCCAGCAACCAGATTTCCAACCATGACGGAAGCAGGGCCTACACCTGCAAACAGAGCAAAGCCCACACTGGAGAAGGCAAGTTAAGTTACATCTCCCAAAGCACTTCCAGACTGGTCCAAACGCGTTCACTGTTAACACAGGAGATGAAGCCAGCACTCAGCACCGCAGGCCTGGGACAAAAAACGTGTGTCCTAACAGGAAAGACAGCTAAGTGCATGTGCATGCAAACAGAGGCAAGCAGTGCGAGTGCCAGAAAAAGTCACAGTGGGCCAGGAAACCTAGGGTTTCCCTTACTGCAATCACAAAACAGCCCTAGAAAGAAGGCTTTATAACAGTAATGGGTACCGATCTAGAACAGAAAACTGTCATCTATGAGGACTGGGGCTGAGTTTAGTTTAGTTAGAAATATGAGAAGTTGCCGGGCATGGTAGCACACTCCTTTAATCCCAGCACTCGGGAGGCAGAGGTAGGAGGGCTGCTCAGAGTTCGTGGCAACCCTGAGACTCCATAGTGAATTCCAGGTCAGCCTGGGCTACAGTGAGACCCTACCTTGAAAAAACAAAATAAAAATAAAAACAAAGAAACGTGAGAAGTGGTCAGATGTTGTGGCACATGCCTTTTAATCCCAGCACTCAAGAGGTAAAAGTAGGAGGACTGCTGTGAGATCAAGGCCAGCCTGGTACTACACAGTGAATTCCAGGTCAGCCTAGGGCAGAGTAAGACCCTAACTTGAAGGCTCTCCTCCAAAAAATTTTAATGTGAGAAGTGCTTTAATGGCTCAGTGATTAAAATGCTTGCCCCTACCTCTGCCTCCTGAGTACTGGGATTAAAGGCATGCTTCACCATGCCCAGCTTGAGATAGCCTTTTTGATTTAGGCTGGTTCAGCCCTCCTTAAGCCACCTGGTTGTCCCCGACTCTTGGGAGGTCACCATATTGATGCAGAACTTAGTGCGGACACCAGACCAGCATAGCTCACTGCAGCCCAGAACTCCTGGACTCAACCAATCCTCCCACCTAAGCCTCCCGAGTAGCTGGGACTACAGGCATGTGCCACCATGCCTAGCAAGACAGCCTTTCTAAAGGAAGAACTGGTGTTTATCAGATTGTAACATATTGTCCAAACCTGTTTGACAATGTAAAATTAAAATTAGGATGTGGGGGGCTGGAGAGATGGCTTCGTGGTTAAGTGCTTGCCTGTGAAGCCAGGCTTGATTCCCTAGGAACCACGTAAGACAGATGCACAAGGTGGAGCATGTATCTGGAGTTGTTTGCAGTGGGAGGCCCTGGTGCGCTCATTCTCTTTCTCTCTCTGCCTCTTTCTCTCTCTGTCTGTCGCCCTCAAATAAATAAATAAAAACAAACAACAATAACAACAAAAAAATTAGGATGTGGGCCGGGTGTGGTGGTACATACCTTTAATCACAGTCCTTGGGAGGCAGAGGTAGGAGGATTGCTATGAGTTCAAAGTCACCTTGAGACTACCAAGTGAATTCCAGGTCAGCCTGGGCTAGAGTGAGACTCTACCTTGAGCCTTCCCCTCCCCTCAAAAAAAATTATGTGATTTTTTTCAAGGTAGGGTCTCACTCTAGTCCAGGCTGACCTTGAACTTATAGTGACCCTCTTATCTCTGCCTGCTGAGTGCTAAAGGTGTGACATTTTATTGATCTATTTTGTTAGCTTGTTTTCTAGGGTAGGGAGGGTCTTGCTCTTGCCCAGGCTGACCTAGAACTTACTATGAAGTCTTAGGGTGGCCTCAAACTCATGATAATCCTCCTACCTTTGTCTCTCCAGTGTTGGAATTAAAGGTGTGTGCCACCATGCCCGGCTAGGTATGATATTTTAAAAAGAGAATTTTGTGGCTGGAGAGATGGCTTAGTGGTTAAGTGCTTGCCTATGAAGCTTAAGGACCCCGGTTCAAGGCTCAATTCCCCAGGACCCACGTTAGCCACATGCACAAGGGGGTGCATGCATCTAGAAATCGTTTGCAGTGGCTGGAAGCCCTGGTGTGCCCATTCTCTCCCTTTCACTCTCTGTCTGTCGCTCTCAAATAAATAAATAAAACAAATAAAAATTTAAAAAAGAAAGAGAATTTAGGCTCTCTGTGGTCAGCCTGGGTAGAGTGAGACCCTACCTTAAAAAAAACAGAAAGAAAAGAAAATCACAAAACAACTTGATAGCCACACTCTGCGGTCCTTCTGGGGGTGTTAAGTCTATGGTCACAGAATGAAACACAGTGAGTTGCAGTATAAACCTGGCATATTGGCACAGGTCTATAATCCCAGCCTTTGGGAAGTGAAGGGGGGGGGGCTCAAGGGCACCTTTGACTACGCGAGCAGCCCCAGGCCAGCCGGGGCTACACAGGCCCTGGCTCAAGAAGACAAAGAATAAGCAAACAAAGCAGTAGCTCTGGAAGCTAACTGCAGGCGCTCTAATGGTCTTGTGGCCAAAACTGTGCTTTCTCATCCCAATACTTTTTCTTCTCTTTTAACTTGCCTTGCTCTAATTCTTTTACCTGAGGGAAACAGACTTGATTCTTGCGCTGTTATGTTCCTCCACAACTTACAGCCAAGACTGTCCTGACACATGAGCTCATTCTTCCCACACTAAAGGCAATGAGTGTCTCAATGAGATCACCGCCTCTGAGCTGCCCGGACACCTTTGCTACCTTCCTCTCCCTCTGACCTCACTCTTCGCCTACTCTCCCATGAATGGTTTGTTAAAAGAATGCTCTGTTTGGCCGGGCATGGTGGTGCATGCCTTTAATCCCAGCACTTTGGTAGGCAGAGGTAGGATGTTTGCACACAGTTCAAGGCCAGCCTGGAACTATGCAATGAGTTAGTTATGGGTCAGCCTGGGCTACAGTGAGACCCCCACCTGAAAAAAAAAAAAGACTTCACTATAACAGGATTTATATGAGTCTTCAGTGATTCCAGGGACTCTTGTCAGTCAGCCAAACCCCTAGCCTCATATGTGTTTTTATTGTTTGTTTGTTTTAAATGTAGGTGCCATATGCCTGCTCAGGCAATGCATTTCACAAACTCTTTTTTTTTTTTTTTTTTTTGAGGTAGGGTTTCATTCTAGCCCAGGCTGACCTGGAATTCACTATGGAGACTCAGGGTGGCCTCAAACTCACTCACGGTGATCCTCCTACCTCTGCCTCCCAAGTGCTGGGATTTCTACAACCTCTTTTTTTAAAAAAGATTTCTTCATTAGTCACAAGCAGACTTTGTCATTCTGATTGTTCCTTCAGAATACTAACTTCACTTTAAAAAAAAAATTATCCACTCTTACTATATTCACAGTATCAACAGGATCTGAGTAGCTTATGAGATGACAGTAACAGTAAGCTAGTGCTGTATGCTCTTCAGCTAGCAGACCACTGCAGTCATTACTGAAAAGCAAAGTTTATTAACATCTCAATATGCTAATAGCAATGTCTAGTGAGTCAGAGGCTCACCTTCAACTTTATTACTGTATATCAAGTCTACCTTTCAGCAAAAGCTGTCACGCAGAAATATAATTAAATGCCACAGTTTCTCTTTCCTTCCTAATCCTCCCACTTTCACCTTTTTCCAACACAGCTTTTCCCTCAGAGTTGAAGGCTAATAATAGTGTGTATCTGGGGGGTGGGGCGCAATTAGCCCAGATTTTGGTTTTCATCTGTTTTCAGATAAACAGAAAACTAATGGAGCATCTCATTTCTTTCTCTTGTTAAACTGAAAAGGCATCAATAAACCCTAATGAGTCCTCCCTTCCCCCCCTTTCTTTGAGACAGGGTTTCATGTAGTCCAAAATGGCCTTGAACTCTCAATATAGCAGAGGACAACCTTGATCCTCTGTCCTTATTTCCCAAATGCTTGGGTTACAGGCATGCACTATCATGCCTGGCTGGATCTAACAGCTATTTTAAGGTGAATGATCAGTCAATCACCATGCCCTTAGGCTCCTAATCAGCCTTGTAATGGGAGTCTACTTAGAAATTGGTGTCTTTTCCCTTTTTTTTTTCAAGGTAGGGTCTCACTCTAGCCGAGGCTGACCTGGAATTCACTATATGGTCTCAGGTTGGCCTCGAACTCATGATGGTGATCCTCCTACATCTGCCTCCGAGTGCTGGATTAATGGTGTGTGTCACCACGCCCAACTGTTGTTTTTTTTTGAGGTAAACTCTCTAGCCCAGGCTGACCTGGAATTCACTATGTAGTCTCAGGATGGTCTCCTTCTCAAAGGGCTCCTCCTTCCTCAGCCTCTTAAGTGTTGAGATTGAAGGCATGTGCCACCATACCCTGTTCTTTTCACTTTTCTTTTCAAAGTAGGGTTTCACTCTAGCCAGGCGGACCTGGATTTTACTAAATAGTCTCAGGGTGCCCTTGAACTCATAGCGATCCTCCTACCTTTGCCTGGCAAATGCTGGAATTAAAGGTGTCTGCCACCAAGCCTGGGTCCTTTTACTTTTCCATATGGAAATTCACACACTCTTAGTTGGCTCTTGTACTCATAGAAAATGGCCACCGGAGTAATGGCTTAGTGGTTAAGGCACTTGCCTGCAAAACCAAAGGACCCAGGTTTGACTTCCTAGGGCCCAGGTAAGCCAGATGTACAAGGGGGCACATGCATCTGGAGTTTGTTTGCAGTGGCTGGAGGCCCCGGCACACCCATTCTCTCTCTCTCTCTCTCTCTGCCTCTTTCTCTCTGTCTGTCACTATCAAATAAATAAAAATAAACAAAAAAAATAAAAAAAAAAAAAGAAATTGGCCATCACCAGTACACTGTTGTCTTCTGCTTATGAGACAAAAAAAATTCTTAAAAAAGTACTGTTCACCAGAGGTATTACAGACCCACATCAAACCTCAACAGCTAAGAAGGAATGTGGGTTAACCCTAGGCAGGAGCTCTCTAAAGGAAGACAGTGTGGTACAACGACTGAAAGTAGACTTAGTCACATAAGTGTGAATCTCAGCTTTGCCTCTAGCTCTGTGACTTTGGGTATGGTTCTTAATGTTCTCAACTTATTTTCCACAGCTGAGGGCAAAGCTTTAGAACCACTTATGTCAACTGTTTGGCTAGTATTTGGCATTTAGTAAGCACTAACTGAATCCCAGTTACTTTCTTATCATAGGCTCTCCTTTAGAGGGTTTGCTTTACTTTAGCCCTACAACTGAGGTTCATCTTGACCCACATCTTATTTTTAGGGGAAACAGAGGCAGATACAGAGAAATACTCAGAAGGAAGGACAGGGTTAGAGAGATGGCTCAAGTGGCACTTATTTGCAAAGCCTGCTGGCCTAGGTTCAATTTTCTAGTACCCACTTAACGCCAGATGCACAAAAGTGGTGCAGGCATCTGGAGTAGCAGCTGGAGGATCTGGTGCACCCAGAGTGTCCCCCTCCCTTTCTCTCTGCTTGCAAATAAATGAAAATAAACAGGCGATGGGAAGAAGGAACAGTGGCTACTGAAAAGCAGTCTACTCATCAGAGTGGGAGCTCTCCTTGCATTTGCTCATCCCACGCTGTTCCTGGGTCACTTGTCCCAGGGAAGTCCGGGTGCAAGCAGCGCCATGCGAGACCCCAGCTGCTGCTCTCCTTTTCTAATGCCAATGTCCTTTTACTTTTTCCGAATCCATGCCACCGTACTTACACTTTTTGAAAGTTTAGCCACAGACGGCTTGAAGAGGGAGGCGTGTAGGAGGAGGAGCTCCATCCGTAACTGACTGTGAGCGACCAGTCAAGATTACATACCACCTGTGGGCCAGCCAGCTCTGGCTTCTGGAAGCTATGTTTTAATATTCTGGCTTAGACGCTACGTCATGATCTTACCTGGTTGCTTTTGCCGAGGTTTTGGCAAATTTGTCACACATGTATGTGGGCACATGAGGATATTGCACGGATGTAGAGATCCTTCCAGAAAGAGTTGTTTTGTCTGAGATATGTGGATCCCTCCTAGTGGAGTTTTTGGCAATGTATTGGCAGGGACCAGAGCAAGACAGTACACCCCTACTTGATGAATGCTATCAATTGCCTGGAAAAACACATACAAAACATATCCAGTGAAATTATTTATATACATTTGGTACTTCTGACATATAACCCACTATATTAGTGTTGGATTTTTCTTTCTCTATCCTTCCTAGGTATGGAATCTCACAGACATTAGGCTAGCATTCTTCATAGTCTTTTCAGCCTAGTTTATAGTAAAATTTCTTTTCTCTGATTTTTCTACTAAAAATAGCCTATGCTAGACTAGCTAATAATTTAGAATAAAAGACTCTAAGAACAGAAAAAAATTCTTGAGCTGGGCACAGTGATACATGCCTTTAATCCCAGCACTCTTAGGCAGCAGAGGTAGGTGGATTGCTATGAGTTTGAGAACAGCCTGGAATTACAGAATGACAGACTAAGTCCCAGGTCAGCCTGGGTTAGCATAAGACCCTGCCTCAAAAAAAAAGGGGGGAGGCTTGCTTTGGCAATACATATACTAAAATTAGAATGGTACAGAGAAGATTAGCATGGCTCCTGCATAAGGATGACACACAAATTTGTGAAACGTTCCATATTTTCTAAAAAGGTGGCTGGAGGAATGGCTTAGCAGTTAAGGCATTTGTCTGCAAAGCTAAAGGACCCAGGTTCAATTCCCCAGTCCCCAGGTAAGCCAGATGCACAAGGGGCACACACATCTGGAGTTTGTTTCCAGTAGCTGAAGCCCTGGTGTGCCCATTCTCTCTCCCTCCCTCTCTTTCTGTCAAATAAATAAATAAATAAATAAAATTAAAAAAAAAAAAAAAGAACAAAAGAGCCGGGCATGGTGGCACACACCTTTAATCCCAGCACTTGGGAGGCAGAGGTAGGAGGATCACTGTGAGTTCAAGGCCACCCTGAGACTCCATAGTGAATTCCAGGTCAGCCTGGGCTAGAGTGAGACCCTACCTCAAAAAAACAAAAGAGAAAGAAAGAAAGGAAGGAAGGAAGGAAGGAAGGAAGGAACCTTGAAGCCTATCTTGTTTTACAGCTCACTGCTACATGGAAGTGGCAGCTGAGAAGACACAGACACCAGAAACACTTCCATAACATGTAGGTTGTCACTGCAAGGACAGCCCACGCCTTCTCTGGACCATTCACTAAGCCAGCAAACTTTTCTCTGTATTGTTCCAATTTTAGTAGATGTGCTGCCAAAGCGAGCATAAGGAACACAAGTTTTCTGATGCCAGCGCGGTGAGTGCTAGCACAGCCGTCAGGCTCTGGATGGTGAGCAAGAATAAAGAAACAGAAGCCTTAACTTTTCGTGAGACTCACAGTGAATGCTGAAAACAATGAGTATGAACTTACTTACATGATCATTATTTTGATATGTGAATCAATGAAATTTATTTACTGAGTGCAGGTACTATGTAATGTAATTCATAATTTCATTTAGTCCAGTAGTTTCATAGATATTTCCCCCCTTTTGACAGGCTAGGAAACAAACTTAGAAAGGTTCAGTCACCTGCCTACAGGTACATTTCTGGTATGCACATTGAAATCTATGATTTTAAATGAAGACTGGGCTCCTTTCATCCTTACAGCCTGATCCTCAGTAAAAAATATATCCCTAACCCTAAATCCATATTGCTCTATTTCCTTCATGGCTTATCTAACCTAACAGCTCCTCTAACTCCACAACAAACCTCCTCTGGAGGGAAAGAAAGACCTTACAATGTCCGTGGACCCCTCACACACAAGGTGTGGTAAGACTGTCACTAACAGCTGGTGAGTGAGCTGGTTATTGTTACAGACCTATTCCATACATGGCCAGTTGACAGTTCCATGGGTAGTAAACACTCTGGCATGAAAGAATTTGCTGAGGTAAGTCAGTTCAACTGTTCTTGGCAATACAGCAGAAAACTACTACACAGTTCTCATGGAGAAATGAGACTATCTGATTGGGTACCTGAAATATCTGCGCAATGAATGCATGTAAAACAAACAGAAAAAAAGGCTGCATAACTGGCCTATCACAGGAAGCATTTAAGCAGCATTGGCCAAGACTCACGTGGGCTCACCTGCAGCACACGGCTCATCCACTGGAAGCTGTCTTCCTCTGAAGCATCAGGTCTCTGCTCCGCAACAACCACAATGCGCTCATCATAAAACACAGACACAGAAAACACAGCAATTCTAAGAAAGACAGATCAAACACATCAGTCTCCATTCAAAACCAGCCCTATTTACTTTTTAACTGGAACCACAGAGAGGAGACATCCCCACCAAACCACCCAGACGTGATACTTTAGGAAAGAAAACACGCAATCAATACCACTAAAAGTCAGGACTGATCAACTAACTGCAAAGACACAGATTACACACCACTGTCATGAACGTTAGGGACAGAGTGGTAAACAAGACACAGTTCCTGTCTTCGTGGAGCTTAAAGTTAGAGACAGAGACACCCAACAAGCAGGTAATGAGCTCATGTGTGATGTGCGCCCGAAAGCACACTGGGCACGACCTGGTGGCGTGGGGTGTGGGGGCTGGGGAGCGCCTCCCTGGGGGTGGACACTGGAGCAGAGACCTGAGTGAGGTGAGGACGCGAGCCACGCGAAGATCTGGAGGAAGAGGATTCCGGGCAGAAGGAACGGAAAGCGAAAAGGTTCTGAGGTAGGGACGAGCTTGGCAGGTTTGAGGAACAGCGGGAAGGCCAGTGTGCCTGGAGCAGAGTGGTGAAGCAGAGAGCAGGAGCGAGAGTCAGACAGGCAAGCGTGCTCGAGGCCTGGGAGGCTGAGGGAGGGAGGGTGGAGCTGGATTTAAGGGAGGTCTCCGCTCAAATGTCCCCTCACTGGTGAGGCGTTCCCACACCATGCCAGTGTGCTTTCACTCCACGGCAGTGACCACCGTCTCACATTTATCTAGGCTCCTGTTTCCCCTGCTGAGAATGGGAGGTCAGAGACAGGGCCGACACTGGCCTCTCTTGTTCACAGCCAGAGCACTGAGAGCAGTGGCATGTCGCTGGCACCAAATCAACACTTGTGGAGTGAACACTTGAAAGAGTGGGAAGCCTCTGGAGAGCTGAGTATGCTGGCTCCCCTGCCCGGCACCACAGTCTCTATGGAACGTTTCCTGTGTGCCAGGCCCTGTGCTGCATTCTGAGGACGCAAGTGTGTCCAAAGAAACCTACATTCTTAACAAGCCATGTCATTACAAAACATCCACACATTGTAGGAGCTGGTGCTTTGATTTCCTTAATTTCTTCCTACTCAAAAAACTAGGAGCTGAAAGCCGGACGTGGTGGTGAACGCCTTTAATCCCAGCACTCGGGAGGCAGAGGTAGGAGGATTGCCGTGAGTTCGAGGCCAGCCTGATACTACACAGAATTCCAGGTCAGCCTGGGCTACAGTGAGACCCTACTCAAAAAATAAATCAAAAACAAAGAACCAGGCACTGAGGAATATATCAAAGCCAAGCTTCTGCAATTTTTTTATTATTCATTTTTATTTATTTAGTTGAGAGTGACAGAAAGAGGCAAATAGAGAGAGAGAGAGGGAGAGAGAGAGGGAGTATGTGGGCGTGCCAGGGCCTCCAGCCACTGCAAACGAACTCCAGACACTTGCGCCCCCTTGTGCATCTGGCTAATGTGGGTCCTGGGGAATCGAGCCTCGAACGGAGGTCCTTAGGCTTCACAGGCAAGGGCTTAACCCCTAAACCATCTCTCCAGCCCAAGCTTCTGCAATTTTAACCCAAATCAATTTTTAAAAATATTTAAAAAAATTTTTATTTCGTTTTTCAATGTAGGGTCTCACTGTAGCCCAGGCTGGCCTGGAATTCACTTTGTAATTTCAGGGTGGCCGCAAACTCAGAACTAACCTCATACCTCAGCCTCCCAAGTGCTGTGATTAAATGTGTGCACCACACCTGGCCAAATCAACTTTATTTGGACAGAGCTTCTACAAACCACATTCACATCACCCCATGAAGACCTACTGAAGTTCAGCCAGAATGTTAACACCTGACCTGTGGTACCACTCACCTTCCTCTATAGACAGTCTTTATTGACTCAACAGCCAGTCCAGTGGCAACAATGTCATCAGCATTATGTCTTCGACCACTAACCATGAGTAATCCATCCATCTTTCCAACCACGAACACCAAGCTACCCTGAAAGTTAACAATGATTTCCATGGTTAAATAGAAAAATAAACTTATAACTTTACATTTCCTATTTTGAAGTAAAGCTTGTAAAAAATTAAGAAAGATGGGCCAGGAGTGATGGCACACAGCTTTAATCCCAGCTGAGGTAGGTAGATTGTTGACTTCAAGGCTAGCCTGGGCTACAGAGTAAATTTCAGGTCAGGCTGAGCTAGAGTGAAACCCTGCTTTAAAACAAACAAAATAGGCTGGGCGTAATGGCACACACCTTTAATCTCAGTACTTGGGAGGCAGAGGTAGGAGGATCTCCATGAGGTCGAGGCTGCCTTGAGAGACTACATAGTAAATTCCAGGTCAGCCTGGGCCACAGCGAGACTCTACGTTAAAAAAACAGGCAAACGAACAAACAAACAAAAATAAGAAAAGAAAGAAAGAAAAGAAAGAAATTTCAGGTCAGCCTGGGCTACAGCGAGACTCTACACTGAAAAATACAAGCAAATGAACAAACAAAAATCAGAAAAGAAAGAAAGAAAAGAAAAGAAAGAAGGCATTCATTCACATTTCTTCTTAGGGAAGAATTTTGTTAGACAGAAACTAAGACTGTACACAGAGATAGCTCCCCTTCCACCCCACCCAGTCATGAGTATGTGTTAGCTCACCCTCTGTATCTATTCATGCAGGGAGGAAAATGCTAATTCATTTACTACCAAATTAAGGGGAAAGTCAAAGAGCTTTAGATGTGATTAACTATTTCATGCTTATAAGGAGTACTGCTGTGCATCTTTGCTAAGATTAGAAATAGGGCAATGAGGACAGGCCTAAGAACACTGCAGGAGGCTTTCTTCCCAGTAGGACAACCGAGCAGGAAACTGCTACCCAAGTCCTGGACCTAAAGCATCACTGTGTAAATGCTCTCCCCAGACCATCTGCAGCAAGTTAGCTCTTCCTAGTCATCACTGGGCTATATGCTGTACACAATTCACACTGAATAATGATCTAATGGCTATCTCCATGTGACTGTCACTCATTAGCTTACTGAACACAATGGAGTTTGTCATACAGTGTCTGGACTAAGTGAGGACAGAATTTCTATACTCAAGAAGCTACTTGATTGGGACATTAGGTATACAATAGAAAAAAAAAAGACTCATGACATTTAAGCTTAAGAGATAGCACTTATACAAAATTAAATTTTTATTTGAAGCTGGGCATGATGGCACCCTCCTATAATCCCAGCACTTGGGAGGCAGAGGTAGGAGGATCTCGGTGAGTTTGAGGCCAAGATGGGACTACAGAGTGTTTCAGGTCAGCCTGAGTTAAAGTGAGACACTATCTTGGGAAAAAAAATAAACAAATAAATAATTGTTTTTATTTAAAAAAGAAAAGCTGGGTGTGGCGGTGCACACCTTTAATCCCAGCACTCAGGAGGCAGAGGTAGGCAGATCACCATGAGTTCGAGGCTAGCCTGAGATTACAGTGAATTCCAGGGCAGCCTGAGCTAGAGTGAGACCCTACCTTGAAAAAGAAAACAACAACAACAACAACAAAAAAAAACAAAACAACAAGCAGGAGGGCTGGTTTAGTGGTCAAAATGATAGCCTGCAAGCCAAAGGACCCACGTTCAATCCCAAAGGACACATGCAAGCCAGATGCACAAGGTGGTGCACATTCTGGAGCTCATTTGCAGTAGCTGAAGGCCTTGGGATGCCTATTCTCTCTCTCACACAAACAAACAAACAAATAAATTCTGCATGAGGGTTCTGGAATCTTCCTTGGTACACAGGACTGCACTTTTGCAGCCTGGACATCTGCAGTAGAGCGGTCAGCTGAATAGAGTTGGGTTTGAGAATGTTTTGGTACTGCGTCAAAACTGTAGGTGTAGCTGGGCTTCGAGGCCACCTTGAGACTCCACAGTGAATTCCAGGTAAGCCTGGGCCAGGGTGAGAGCCTACCTCAAAAAAAAAAAAAAAAAAAAAAAATGGAGAGAAATATGTAAGTAAGGCAGTTAAGAAAAAAATGAAGGGCTGGAGAGATGGCTCAGTGGTTAAGCGCTTGCCTGTGAAGCCTAAGGACCCTGGCTCGAGGCTCGGTTCCCCAGGTCCCACGTTAGCCAGATGCACAAGGGGGCGCACATGTCTGGAGTTTGTTTGCAGAGGCTGGAGGCCCTGGCATGCCCATTCTCTCTCTCTCAGCCTCTTTCTCTCTCTCTCTGTCACTCTCAAATAAATAAATAAAAATGAACAAAAAAGTTTTAAAAAAGAAAAGAATGAAGAGGTAGGAAGGAATCAGATGGATGGAAAAATAAGAACTAGAATCTTACTTATAAAATAAATCCCATTATTTCATGAACAGGCCTTTGTAACCAGGTTCTCTACCATCATTGCAGACCCATCGAGCTCACTGTGTGCTCTTTGAACAGGCCTTTTGGTTCCTTACTGTCTCTAAATCCAGTGTCCATAAATACTACTTTCTGAGTAACAAACTATTTTCAAAGAACTTACAATGGCTCAGGGCGAGCAGGGTTGATACTTGTATGAGTACTACTATTATGGTTTCTCTTTGGTACAGAAAGTAATTTTTCCCCAGTACTCTCTCAACTCCTCGCAACATGTTAACCAAATCAAAGGAAGGTACAAGAATAAGTGAAAAGAATTCTGAAAATCCAAAATAATAACTTAGGGAATTGGGGAAATAAATTGGTGGCTAAAGGCACTGGCTTGCAAAGTCCACCAGCCCAAGTTTGATTCCCCAGCTGCCCTAGTAAAATCAGATGAGCACATCCACAGAGATAAACATACACAACCCTAAATACATAAATAAATTTTAATGTTCATACCCATATATTAATGCTACTCTCACTTTTGGTTAGAGAACATTCTTTTTTCAGATGGCAGTAACCTTGGGATGACTCAGAAGGCACCATGGTGCTGAGAAGTGACAGAGGCATGCACAGCACTGAAACATCTCTATCACACCTTCCAAGGCGCAGGGTCCATTGTGGAGGAGGTGGTGGAAAGAATGTAAGAGCCAAAGGAAGGGTAGAACTCTTTATAATATGCTCCTCCAGATGCAAAATGGCCTGCATATACATGATCTCACAGTGCCTGACACTACCTACACAAGACCATCATAATAGGAGGAAAAGATGATGACATCAAAATAAACGAGAGACTGAATGAGAAGGGGAGGGGATATGATGAAGTGAATTACCATGGGATATTGTTTACAATTATAGAAGTTGTCAATAAAAAAAAATGCCTGAGTCTGAAGAACTCACATGAACCTAAAATAATAAACACAGTAAATATTACTCATTTTAGATACAACAATCATGCAAACAGAATTGGATTTGTTCTGCATTGTAACGTCCAAATATTTGATCAGATGTATCAAAATCAATGTGAAAGCATTACTTACCGGCCCTACAAATCCCAGCAATCCAGACCGGATGAATGGCACATCACCCACCGGAGAGCCTGCAGAATTCACTGGAATCACCTAAAAGATAAAAGGAAAAAAGTGAAAATTTGTGTTTTTTTTTTTTTCTTTTTCTTTTTGAAAATTTCTCTTTTTTTCCTCAATTTTTAATTAACATCTTCCATGATTATAAAAAATCTCCCTTGGTAATGCCTTCCCTACCCCCACTTTCCCCTTTGAAATTCCATTCTCCATCATATCCCCTGAAAATTTCTTTTTATTTAAAAAAAAAAAACTACAGAAGGGCTGGAGAGATGGCTCAGCAGTTAAGCCAATGGCCTACAAATCCTAACAATACAGGTTCAATTCCCTAGTACCCACATATAGCCAGATGCACAAAGTGGCACATGTGCCTGGAATTTGTTTGCAGAGGCTAGAGGCCCTGGCACACCCACTGATTCTCTGTATGTGTTTTCCTCTGCTTGCAAATTAAATAAAAATACTTTTTAAGCTGGGTGTGGTGGATCATGCTTTTAATCCCAGCACTTGGGAGGCAGAGGCAGGAGGATTGCCATGAGTTTGAGGCCACTCTGAGACTACAGAGTGAATTCCAGGTCAGCCTGAGCTAGAGTGAAACCCTACCTTTTTTTTTTTTTTTAATTTTTTTTTCTTTATTTGATAGAGAAGGTATTGGGGGGCAGAAGAGAGAATGGGCACCACTAGGGCATTGCAAATGAACCCCAGATACATGTGCCTCCCTTGTGTATCTAGCTCATGTGGGTCCTGAGGAGTAGAACCTGGGTCCTTTGGCTTTGCAAGCAAACACCTTAACTACTAAGCTATCCCTCCAGCCCTAAAACCCTACCTCGAAAAACCAAAAATAAATAAATAAAATAAAAAAACACTTTAAAAAACGACAGCAATATATGGTAGTAGGAAAAAAATGCTATAATAGAGTGACCAGTACCTCCACATGCACACACACAAGTCCCCACAAGCATATGAGCGTGCATACACATGTGTACGTGCGCATGCACACACACATGATTTTTTTTTTTTAAAGGACCAAATGATATATACTACTTTGTCTTGTCTTTTTTTTTCTTCTTCTTCTTTTCCTCCTTCCCTCTCCCTCTTCCTCTCTATTGGCTTTTCAAGGTAGACCTGGAATTCACACTGTAGTCTCAGGTTGGCCTCAAACTCACATTGCTTCTCCTATCTCAGACTCTTGAGTGATGAGATGAGATGCCCGGCTTGTTTTGTCTTTTTTTTTAAATTATTTATTTATTTATTTGAGAGCAACAGACACAGAGAGAAAGACAGATAGAGGGAAGGAGAGAGAATGGGCGCGCCAGGGCTTCCAGCCTCTGCCAACGAACTCCAGACGCGTGCGCCCCCTTGTGCATCTGGCTAACGTGGGACCTGGGGAACCGAGCCTCGAACCGGGGTCCTTAGGCTTCACAGGCAAGCGCTTAACCGCTAAGCCATCTCTCCAGCCCTTGTTTTGTCTTTTTTTCCAGTAATTTTTTCACAATATATCCTGTATACCTTTCCAATCTGGTAATAGTTAATCTAGCCCACTTTTTTTTTTTTCCTCTGAAGTGGGGCCCTGAAGTGGGGTCTCACTCTAATCCAGGCTGACCTGGAATTCAGTATGTAGTCTCAGGTTGGCCTCGAACTCATGGCAATCCTCCTGCCTCTGCCTCCTTAGTGCTGGGATTAAAGGCATGCACTACCACGACCAATCACTTTTTAAAATTTTTTTTCATTTATTTTTATTTATTTACTTGAGAGTAACATACAGAAAGAGAAAGAGGCAGAAGAGACAGAGAGAGAGAATGGGCGTGCCAGGGCCTCCAGCCACTGCAAACAAACTCCAGATGCGTGTGCCTCCTTGTGCATCTGGCTAACGTGGGACCTGGGGAATCAAGCCTGAACCGGGATCCTTAGGCTTCACAGGCAAGTGCCTAATCTCTAAGCCATCTCTCCAGCCCCTTCTTTTTTTTGAGGCAGGGTCTCAATAAAATGTATATAGTCACTAGTCACCTAAGAGACTGAAAGTCAAGTAAACCAAGAGTGCGGATATTCTTACTGAGTGTATGAATGTAACATGTCATCCAGGTGTGGTTCATGCCTGTAGTCCTAGCACTCAGAAGGCTGAAGTATGAGGATTACTGTGAGTTTGAAGGGCAGCCTAGGTAAAGTGAGATCTTGCCCTAAGAAAACAATGAGCTTATGAATGTGCACTTCTGTGCAGGTGAAACTTTGCAGGTAGGATAAGAACACAGTGGTACCAGTGACAGTGACAGTAAAAGACATATAATATGTCATTTCAGGCTGTGTAAATAAAGATGATGGTCAGGCCAGGGGTTCATAACCCCTTTCAGGCACCATCATGGATAACAAATACATTATCATACAGATGACAAACTAACCAGTGACATCTGGTATATAAATGCAGGCAATCATTCAAAGAGGATGGTAGAAGCACAGCTTCCTTTGTGCCTGGAGCTGTTCTCAGGTGTCCTTCCATTTGAGAATCATGAGTATGTGTTACAGAAAAAGAAGCTTGCCGGGCATGGTGGTGCATACCTTTAATCCTAGCACTTGGGAGGCAGAGGTGGGAGAATCATCGAGAGTTCAAGGCCACCCTGCGAGTCCATAATGAATTCCAGGACAACCTGGACCAGAGTGAGACCCTACCTCAAAAAACCAAAAAAAAAAAAAAAGCTCAAAGGACTGAAAATCATAGCTAGAGATATGGCTCAGAGGCTGAAGGTGCTAGCTTGAAAAACCCGAGGGCTTGGGTTCAATTCCCCAGTACCCATGTAAAGCCAGATGCACAAAGTGGAAAATATGTCTGGAGTTTGTTTGTAGAAGCAAGAAGTCCTGGCATACCTACTTAGTCTCTCTCCCCACCCCATCAAATAAATAAATGAACATTTAAAATAATGAGCAAAGCTGGGCATGGTGATATATGCCTTCAAATCTAGTACTCGGGAAACAAAGATAGGAAGACTGACGTGAGTCTGAGGCCAGGCTGGGCTACGGAGTGGAAGCCTACATCAATCAAACAAACAAACAACAACTGTGTGTGTGTGTGCATGCGCGTGTGCACATGTGTATGCGTGCTCATATGCTTGTGGGCACAACAAGAAATCAAGAAAAGGTGAACCAGCCAGGCATCATGGCGCACGCCTTTAATCCCAGCACTCAGGAGGCAGAGGTAGGAGGATCACCATGAGTTCGAGGCCACCCTGAGACTACAGAATGAATTCCAGGTCAGCCTGGGTCAGAGTGAGACCCTATCTAGAAAAAAGCAAAAAAGAAAAGATAAGGTGAACTGTCTGACCCCTTCTACAGGACTTTAAGGTCTCACTCTAGTCTGGGCTGACCTGGAATTCACTATGTATTTTCAGGGGAGCCTTGAACTCTTGGCAATCCTCCTATCTCTGCCTCCCAAGTTCTGGGATTAAAGATGTACACTACCATACTCAGTTTAGTAATTATAAGTTCACTGAGAAATTAATCACAGTAACTTCACTCACAGTTTTACACACACACACACACACACACACACACACACACACACACTGCACGAGCATGCGCACCAGTTTGCTTTTGAACTTAAAGCTATCCTCCTACCTCAGTCTCCTGAGTGTGGGGATTAAAGGCATGTACCACCATGCCTGGTTTCAGGACAGATTTTTAAAATTTTTTAATTTATTTGCAAGCAGAGGGAAATACAGAGAAAAGACAGATAGAGAGAGAGAAAGAGAGAGAGAAAAAACAAAACAAAACAAAACAAAACAAAACAACAACAAAAAGGGAGTGCCAGGGACGCTCTAGTCACTGCAAATGGACTCTAGCTGCATGTGCCACTTTGTGCATCTGGCTTTATGTGGGCACTGTGGAATCAATGCTGGGTCATTAGGCTTTGCAGGCAAGCACCTTAACTATTGAGCCATCTTTCCAGCCCCAGGACAGTTTCATTCACTCACTAATTTGAAAGAGAGAGAAAGAGGCAGATATATAGAAAGATTGGGTACACTAGGGCCTCTATATACTGCAAACAAATTCCAGACCCATCACCACTTTATGCATCTGGCTTACATGGGTATTGGGAAATCGAACCTACATCATTAGGTTTAACAGGCAAAGACTTTAACCACTAAGCCATCTCTCCAGACCCCAGGACAGCTTTTAATGAGTGATCTGGCATAGCATGTGCCACTGTTATAATACTCTCAAAATTAAAACTTTTAGTCTACCAAGCTCAAATTACGGTAAATTCACCAGAGAGAGTTTTGTAAGGCCTCATTCCCTTTACTTATCTAACACACATATAATGGTACTTCTTACATGCCATTAACTCATTTATTCCTCACAATAGCTATGCAAGGTAGGTACAATTATTAATCACATTTTTTGTTTGTTTGCTTGTTTTTTTCATGGTAGGGTCTCACTCCAGGCTGACGTGGAATTCACTGTGTAGTCTCAGGGAAGCCTGGAACTCATGGCCATCCTCCTGCCTCTGCCTCCCGAGTGCTGGGATTAGAGGCGTGTGCTGCCACGTCTGCTTCACATTTGGTTTTGACTTTGTGTTTTAAAAACACTTTTACTTAGTTGAGAGAGAGAGGAAGGGAGGGAGGTATAGAGAGGGAGATAGAGAGAAGAGAGAGAGAAAGAATGGATGCACTAGGGCCTCTTGCCACTGTAAAACAACAACAACAACAACAAAAAACTCTAGGCACTTGTGCCTCTGTCTTTATGTGGATACTGGGGAACTGAACCTAGACCTACAGGCTTTGTAAGCAAGTAACTTTAATCACTGAGCCATCTTCCCAGCTCTTGATTTTGCTTAATTTTGAGACAGGGTCTTCCTATGTAGTCCCATCTAGCCTCCACCTGGTAATCCTCCTGCCTCAGTCTTCCAAGTGCTGGGATTACAAGAAGATGCCACCATGTCCTGAAATACATTAAGACAAAGATGTTGGGGTGCAGAAAGGCTATGCAACTAAGTGAAGTCAGCCAGTGAGTGGCAGGATCAGGGTTTGACCTTAGGTATTTGGCTCCAGAGGACACTCCACAACTATTTATGCTCTGCCCCAATGGCCAGTGGATCTCCCTAGTGACATGTGATTTCCTGTGAAATGTTTATGTTATGTACCTCAAATGTAGTTTTGGTCACACCAGCAAGCCCGAAGTACATCATGCCTCCAGTTCTCGAGCTAACACAGATTTCTCCAATTTCATCTGTCTTGCAGAGCTGGGGAGGTCCGTCCGGTTTCACAATGCACATCATGCCTAATGCACAGAAAACACAAATAACAAGAGTGAGTTTCATATTCACAGAGTGGCATTAAGAATGCTAAATAGTGGGGCTGGAGAGATGGCTTAGTGGTTAAGCGCTTGCCTGAAGCCTAAGGATCCCGGTTCAAGGCTCAATTCCCCAGCACCCACGTTAGCCAGATGCACAAGGGGGCGCATGCGTCTGGAGTTCGTTTGTAGTGGTTGGAGGCCCTGGTGCGCCCATTCTCTCTCTTCTCTCCCTATCTGCCTCTTTCTCTCTCTGTCACTATCAAATAAATAAATAAAAATAAACAAAAAACAAATTAAAAAAAAAAGAATGCTAAATAGAAAAAAAGAAAAAGAAAAAAATGCCAAATAGGAACTAGGTGTGGTGATGCATACCTTTTTTAAAAAAATAAACATTTTATTTTTATTTATTTATTTGACAGAGAAAGAGGGGGAGAGAGGGAAAGAGAGAGAATGGGCACATCAGGGAGACGAACTGCAGACACATGCACCACCTTGTGCATCTTCCTAGTGTGGGTCCTGGGGAATCAAACCTGGGTCCTTGGCTTTGCAGGCAATCACCTTAACCGCTAAGCCATCCTCCGGCCCATGCATGCCTTTAACCCCAGGAATCTGGAGGCACAGGTAGGAGGACTGCTGTGAGTTCGAGGCCACCCTAAGACTACATAGTGAATTCCAGGTCAGCCTGGGCTAGAGTGAGACCACAACCTAAGAAAATAAAAATAAAAAACTAAATAGGGCTGGAGAGATGGCTTGGCAGCCATTGCACCTGCCTGCAAAGCCTATGGACTCCAGTGCAATTTCCCAGATCCACATAAGCCAGATGCACAAAGTGGCTCATGTGTCTAGAGTTTGTTTGCAGGCTGGAGGCCCAGGTGCACCCATTTTCTCTCTCTCTCTGACTCTTACTCTCAAATAAATACATAAATAATAAATAAATGAAATGTTTTTTTAAACTCTTAAAAAAAAAGAAAGAATGGAATGGCCTAAGCAAGGTCAGGGGAAGAGATTGGGTGGGGAGAGGGTAATCAAAATTTAAGAGGGTATGAATAAGCCATATGGAAACCTACTTTTTTAGATAATGGTGCAACCAGAAGCCATAGATTAATACTAGAAAAATTTCAGTGCCAGGGATGGGATACCTTCCAGTGAGATGTTGGACAGTGAGGTCCCCAATGGCCCCAAAACATTCCAGACCACTGCCAAGGCTCTTACTTTCTCACCAGAAAGAGATGGTAAGACCCTATAGCTGAAAACTCCACATGCGTGGGCTGCAAGATCATTAAGAAATTCAGCTGTGGCTGGAGAGATGGCTTAGCAATCAAGCGCTTGCCTGTGAAGGCCAAGGCCCACAGCTCGAGGCTTGATTCCATAGGACCCATGTTAGCCAGATGCACAAGATGGTGCACATGTCTAAAATTTGTCTGCAGTGGCTGGAGGCCCTGACACACCCATTTTCTCTCTCTCTCTGCCTCTTTCTCTCTCTATCTATCTGTCACTTTCAAACAAATAAACATAAACAAAAAAAATTAAAAAAGAAAAAAGAAATCCAGCTGGAGCTCAGCTGAAAACTTCCCCTCTATAGACTAGCTGACAGAAAGTTGGAATAAGCTATGCTGTATGCAGCCCTATAGGAGAGAGGGAAGTCATCAGTGGTGATAAACAGTAGTGGACAATGCAAGCCTGAAGTTTGGCTAGCCAGGACAAATAACCAAATGGGTACAATAGTGGCACACCTGTTCTGGGGAAACCAACTGCTCTCTGAAGGCCTGCTCCATGGGAGAGAATACATGCCTGGTACTGAAAACCTAGTAAAAGCCTATGACAGGGGAGGTCATGAGCCCTAGGGTATAATGCCTGCTGCTGTCTGGCGAAATGCATCTACTATGCTCATCAAACAGCCCTATAAGCACTTTTCCTAACCTTCATACCCACATATTAATGCTACTCTCACTTTTGGTTAGAGAAGCTTTTCTTTTCAGATGGTGGTGACCTCTGGGATGACTCAAAAGGTACCACAGTGCTTACAAGTAACAGAAGAGAGCTCAGCACTGAAACATCTCTATCATACCCTCCAAGGCTCAGGGTCCATTGTGGAAGAAGTGGCAGAGAGAATGTAGGAGCCAAAGGAAGGTCAGGACTGCTTACAATGCAATCTTCCAGACAAAATTTGGCCTTGATACATACAACCTTGCAGTGCCTAGTATTACCTGTCCACAAGGCCCTCATAATATGAGAAAATAATGGTGTCATAATAAAATAGAGACTAATTGAGAGGCTGAGGGGATACAATGAAGGGTGGATTTGTGAAGGGGAAAATGGAGGAGAGGAAGGAATTTCATGGTTTATTGTCTATAATTATAGAAGCTTTCAATTAAAAAAAAATGTTTAAACAAAACATCCAGGCATGGTGGCTCACGCCTTTAATCCCAGCACTTGGGAGGCAGAAGTAGGAGGAATGCTGTGAGTTTGAGGCCACCCTGAGACTTCATAGTGAATTCCATGTCAGCCTGGGCTAGAGTGAGACCTAAGCTTGGGGGAAAAAAAAATACCCAGAATGTCAAATAGGAGGGGCTAGAGAGATGGCTGAGTAGGTAGGGGGTTTTCCTGCAGAGTCTAACAACCTGGGGTCAATTCACCAGGACCCACATAAAGCCAGATGCACAAAGAGGTGCATGCATCTGAAGTTTGTTTGCAGCAGCTGGAGGCCCTGGTGTGCTCATTCTATCTCTGCTTGCAGATAAATAAATTAAAATGTTTTTTAGACTTATATTGTTTTTTTTTTTTAATATTCTATTTATTTATTTGAGAGCGACAGACACAGAGAGAAAGACCGATAGAGGTAGAGAGAGAGAGAATGGGCGCGCCAGGGCTTCCAGCCTCTGCAAACGAACTCCAGACGCGTGCGCCCCCTTGTGCGTCTGGCTAACGTGGGACCTGGGGAACCGAGCCTCGAACCGGGGTCCTTAGGCTTCACAGGCAAGCGCTTAACCGCTAAGCCATCTCTCCAGCCCTAAAAATTTTTTTTTTTTAAGCCAAACAGGAATACTTACAAAGAAAACTGAAACTGCATAGGTAAATATTTGAAATGTGAATTTAAATGTAAAGCAAGAACATATTATAGCTGAAGTGAATGCAAGGGTCACTGACTCTAGAAGAACTGTTAGACTTGTGCAGGGCAGTAAATTCAATACTCATTTTCAAGTATGTGCTAACATTCTGGGTTGGCAACTGCAATGAAAACTAGTAACATTATTACCTAGTACTTAGCTTTTCGTGTGAAGAATTGTAATTGAAGCCTTCACAGTCAATAAATCATGCAGTATTAGTGGAAGGCCAGCGTAATTATATCTTCCTAAATGTTAGAGAGGCTTAGAGAAATCATGTGACCAAGTACTGAATTGGTTTCTGAATCTGGACCTATCAGTTCCTTTTTGGAGCACTGGGGAAGGAACATAGGGCCTTATACATGCCAGGCAGGCATTTGACCATCAAGCTGAATCTCCCCACCTCCAGCCCAGGCCCTACTATTTCTCATGACAGATCCTTATGAAAATCCAAACGGGCTTTTGGCTGGCTCCTGAACTTCCGAGTCTGGTGAGCTTTCCTTGTCATTGCCCAGCCAGGCTGTGACTAAGGGAGACTGCCCTTCCCTGTACTCCCAACCGGGCTCTCTAACCCCTCCTGCCCTCCACATGGCCGGAGCTCTCTGTACGTTGTTCTCTTTGCTTCTTTTAATCTAATGCTCTCTAAACCTTACTCTCTGGTGTATGGATCTTAATTCTTCAAATTCATAAGATAAGATTCCAGGGTACTGTAAATTTATTGGTGCATTGGCATTTTGGCAAGGAACCCCCAAATCCTGGTTTCAAAAAGTGATAAAAGCATATCTGATGTTCACTTATAATGGCAAGAGCCCCCAGGAGTGCCCATATACACACACATGCAAATAAATAAAGTAAAATACTATTTTTTTTTTTTTTTTGAGGCAGAGTTTCACTGTAGCCCAGGCTGACCTAGAATTCACTATGTAGTTTCAGGGTGGCCTGGAACCCACAGTGATCCTCCTATCTATGCCTCCTGGGCACTGGGATGAAAGGCATGGCCACCATGCCTGGAGAGATTGCTTACTGGTTAATACAATTGCCTGCAAAGCCAAAGGACCTAGGTTTGAGTCCCCAGAACCCATGTAAGCCAGATGCACAAAGGTGGTGCATATGTCTGGAGTTTGTTTGCAGTGGCTGGAGGCCCTGCAGCACCCATTTTCTCTCTATCTGCCTCTCTCTCTTTGATTCTTTCATTCTCTCAAATAAACAAAAATAAAAAATATTTAAAAAGAAAGAAAGAACACAGCCAGGTGTGGTGGCACTGGAGAGGCAGAGGTAGAAGGATCACTGTGTGTTTTGAGGCCAGCCTGAGATTACATAGTGAATTCAAGGTCAGCTTGGGTTAAAGTGAGACCCTACCTTGGAAAAAAAAATCCAAATGGTGTCAAGTATGGTGGCTCATACGTATAATTCCAGCACTGGGGAAGGCTGAGGTAAGAGATTGCTGAGTTCAAGGTCAATCTGCGATACTAATGAGTTTCAGGTCAGCCTGGGCTAATGAGACCCTGCCTTAAAAACACAAAAACAAGGGCTGGACAGATTGCTTAGTGGTTAAGGTGCTTCTCTGCAAAGCCACAGGACCTTGGTTTGATTGCCCAGTACCCATGTAAGCCAGATGCACAAGGTGGTGCATGCATCTGGAGGTTGTTTGCAGTGGCTGGAGGTCCTGGTGTACTCATTCTCTTTTTCTCTCTTCCTCTTTACCTCTCTCAAATAAATAAATTAAATATTCAATAAAAAAAATAAAAGAATATCCAAATGGTACATTTCAGAACTCACCACCAGGCATTACATGTCCCACGTCCTGGACTGTCAGTGCTGAATTTTTATCTTCAGTATTAACCCGTATTACCCCGTAGCTTAACCCATTCATTGAGAGAATGGCTCTTCCTGGCAAAGGAGCCCCTGGAACTCCAGGCCTAAAAAGAAAAAAGTAAATAAGAAATCAAGTCGAAGAACATGACGCTGTGCGTGGTGGCATACACCTTTAATCTAGCCAGAGGGAGGAGGATCACTGTGAGTTCGAGGCCACCCTGAGACTACAGAGTGAATTCCAGGTCAGCCTGGGCTAGAGTGAGAAGCTATCTCAAAAACATAAAACAATACCTGGGCATGGTGGCGCACGCCTTTAATCCCAGCACTCAAGAGGCAGAGGTAGGGGGATCGACATGAGTTTAAAACCACCCTGAGAAAACACAGTGAATTCCAGGTCAGTCTGGGCTGAGTGAGACCCTACCTTGAAAAACCAAAGTAAATAAAAAATAAAAGAGGACAGGAGAGATGGCTTAGTGGTTAAGGCGTGTGCCTGCAAAGCCAAAGGATCCTGGTTCGACTCTCCAGTACTCAAGTAAGCCAGATGCACAAGGGGGTGCATGCATCGGGAGTTCATTTGCAATAGCTAGAGGCCTTGGCATCCCCATTCTCTCTCTGCTCCTTCTCTCAAATAAATAAATAAATAAAAAATTTTAAAAAATAAGAAAAGAAGACGAGTATGTAGGAACACAAAAATTCTCTTGTTACAATACCAAATAACCTCCATTTTTTAAACCCAAAAAGCATGAAATTAATCAAATGGGCAGGTAAGAAGCACAGTCAATGTTCAATCAGGTGGACAGAGTAATGTAAATTTAAGTCCATTATTATGACTATGTTGGTCTTGGGGTCAATTGTAGTGGCACATGCCTTTAATCCCAGCACTCAGAAGGCAGAGGTAGGAGGATCATTGTGAGTCTGAAGCCAGCCTGGAACTATAGAGTGAGCTCCTGGTCAGCCTGGGCTAGGGTGAGATCCTACCTTGAAAGGGGGGAAAAAAAAATCCAAACTGAGTATAGAGGCTCACAGTATAATCCAAGCATTTAGAAAGATTACTTGTTGGCCAGCCTGGGCTACAGAATGAGACCCTATCACCACAAAGGAAGGAAGGAAGGAAAGAAAGAAGAGAGGGAGGAAGGGCAGGAGAAGGAAAGGAAAATGAAGAGAAGAGTAGGGAGGGGAGGGAAGGGGAGAGAAGGAAGGAAAGGAAGGAAGAAAAGAAAAACATTAAAGAGGAAAGAAAAGAAATTGGGTATACTTTTATAAATGTACTTGAGCTATATAACCAAGAACACTAATCTAATCTATCCCTATCACTAATCTAAGATGATGCAAAGGATTTGGAAAAAAAAATCACAAATATGAGATAAGAACAATTAAATAATAAGTTGCTTCAAACTACTAAATAACTTTTACTTTCAGGATTATGAAGCTGAAAAATAGTTAGCATCCTTTCTTTTATATATTTTATTTATTTATTTATTTAATTTATTTATTTGAGAGAGAGAGAGAGAGAGTGTGTGTGTGTGCACGCACACACCAGGGCCTCCAGCCACTGCAAATGAACTCCAGATGAATGTGCTTCCTTGAAAATCTGGCTTACGTGGGTCCTAGGAAATCGAACCTGGGTCCTTTGGCTTTGCAAGCAAATGCCTTAACTGCTAAGCCATCTTCTCCAGCCCATATCCTTTCTTTTTATTTACAGTAGAGTCTTACTCTAGCCCAGGCTGACCTGGAACTCACTCTGTCGTCCCAGGCTGGTCTTGAACTCAAGGTGATCCTCCTACCTCTACCTCCCGAAGTTGCTGGGATTACCGTGCATTACCATGCCCAGCTTGTATCCCTTTCTTATCACCTGGAAAACATTGCATATTTTCTACAGGTTATAACACACCTCAAGAGTAGTGGATATCTTGAACAGTACCTGCGGATTGCTACAGTCATGGCCTCAGCAGATGTAGCACAAGGACAGATGGCCTCTGGTTTCAGTCCATGGCTTTGGAACAGACTCAGGAAGGCATCACAGGATGACACAGACCCTAAGGAATTGGAACAGAACCACTTGAAAGCTGAAATTATAGTGTTCATTACTACGAAAACCTGGTAAAGGGTGGGTGGCTGGTATATTTGTCAGGAGAGTTAGTATTATACTTCAGTCATTCCATACAAACAGTTTACAAGAGCCCGGGAGGTGGCCTGGTACATTTCAAGGATGAATGAATGTTCGTCTAGCCATGAAGGTCACTGACACTTTCAAAGTCACAATGCGGAATAAAACTACCAGAGACAGCACTGCAGGCCATGTGCAGGCAGCTGGCAAGCTAGCAGCTCTCCCTAAAGGGACTATGAAGAGCTGGTGCAAAGCAGTCCTGTCTTAGCTTCACCTTCATCCATGCAATATTCTCTAATTGTTTTCCTATTATGAAAGAAGAATACTAAACCCGGCATGGTGGCGCATGCCTTTAATCCCAGCACTGGGTAGGCAGAAGCAGGAGGATTGCTGTGAGTTCAAGGCCATCCTGAGACTACATAGTGAATTCCAGGACAGCCTGGACTAGAGTGAAACCCTGCCTTGAAAAACCAATAACTGAAAAATAAAAATAAAAAAACTTACAGAGCCATTGAGAGACTGTGGATAAAATGTAGCCTGTCTATGCCACAGAGTATTGCAACTAAATGGAATGAAGCTGAGACAAATGCTAAAACATGACGGAACCTGAGATACCCAAAACAGACACATCTAGAAACAAAGTGGAGTCAGGGCTGTCTAGGGCGAGGGAACTGTGGAGGGGAGGACTAAGAGAGTGACAAATAAAAATAGGAATGTTGTCTTTTCACAGGAAAATAAATATACTACAACCATCAAACTATAGACTTCAAATTGGTAAGTTGTACAGTTTGTGAATTATTTCTCAATACTGATGTTAAAAAAAAAACATACAGAAAAGGAGCAAAGCACCTAACTTGTTGAAGAAAAAAGATATTCTTTTTAAAAAGATTTTATTTTTATTTATTTATTAGAGACAGAGAAAGAGAGAGAGAGAGACAAACGGGGGGGGGGGAGGAAAAGAAAGAGAGGGAGAATGGGCACACCAGCCTCTGGCTACTGCAAATGAACTCCAGATACATGTGCCACCATGTGCATCTGCCTGCCTTATGTGGGACGTGGAGAATCGAACCTGAGTCCTTAG
Organism: Jaculus jaculus; assembly: GCF_020740685.1. Taxonomy (NCBI): domain Eukaryota; kingdom Metazoa; phylum Chordata; class Mammalia; order Rodentia; family Dipodidae; genus Jaculus; species Jaculus jaculus. The sequence goes on along the minus strand of NC_059107.1, from coordinate 93,364,384 downwards.
GTTTCACAGGCAAGCGCCTTAACCACTAAGCCATCTCTTCAGCCCAGACAAAGACATTCTTAGGGTACTCACAGGGGTTGGCTCCATCAGTGACAATTAACATGCGAAGAGAAGCCAGGCTCACATCCCTTTGGTCCCGATGTGCCATCATAGCCCAGTGCAAGTCTCGACATTTCACTAATGCTACCTTGGCTGTAAATTCAAAGGAGACACATTAATATATTTCATATGCTGTAATAAAAACATTTTAAAACTAATTTTAGAAATAATTCACCTAGAGAAAAAAGTTTTTAAATTTCAGAGATTGTGCCAGCTGCTCGCTCAAAAAAGTTCCACATTCAGACACCTGACTAGACATATATCTGTTTTCTGACTGTGACCTCCAGACAGGTCACATTATCCCAGCCAAGGACTTGAGAAAACATAGCACTCAATAAATCTAATTCTGGGCTCAAATTTTGGAAAATTTATCTCAATTCATTAGGAAGGGCATAAGTGTAATGAAACAGACAACTTACCCAATCCTATAGTAACTGAACTCTAAAATGTGTTAATCCACCAACATGAAGAAATGTGGCTTTACAGGGGCAATCTGAAAATCCTCAAAATCTTAATTCAAACAGGCACAAAATTAAAGCTGTAGGTGATTACCTTTGTGGGCATGGACTCTCTGAACCCAAGAAAGAGGACAGGTCTTCATAACAGAGTACGGGACACTAATTGTATGCATCTTATTCATTATGTTCTGAGAAGAATAGGAATATAAAAATTAATAAAAATACATATCTAGTATTTTTTTTTTCTGAGGTATGGTCTCACTCTAGCCCAGGCTGACCTGGCATTCACTTTGTCGTCTCAGGGTGGCCTTGAACTCATGGTGATCCTCCTACCTCTGCCTCCCAAATGCTGGTATTAAAGGTGTGTGACACCATGCTGGGCTTCATATTTAGTATTTTAAAACTACTTATACTCTTAATCTTATGAAAGTATTATTCAAATATATATTCTATGAAAAAAATCTTTGAGATATTAGCAACAGGGCTGTAGTACATCTGATACCTGTTATCTAACAAGAGTTCCCTCCTCTTTGTCCCAGCCCACATGTATACTTGTCCTCATAGAAATACAAAGTATTGGGCTGGAGAGATGGCTTAGCGGTTAAGTGCTTGCCTGTGAAGCCTAAGGACCCTGGTTCGAGGCTTGATTCCCCAGGACCCATGTTAGTCAGATGCACAAGGGGGCGCACAAGTCTGGAGTTTGTTTGCAGTGGCTGGAGGCCCTGGTGCGCCCATTCTCTCCCTCTCTCTCTCTCTCTCTGCCTCTTTCTTCCTCTGTCTGTCGCTCTTAAATAAATAAATAAACAAAATTTAAAAAAATCAAAGAAATATAAAGTATTGTAAATCAACTAGTTTCTTTTCATGAGCTAGTCCACAGATAAATCTAAGTACCAAAGTATAAGAGAGCACATAATTCTATTTGAACTGCTGTATAGTATCCCAGAGTACAACTTTATCATAATCTTGGGCATTTCCCCATTACTGACAAAGTCTTACTACTACAAATACTGTTGGAAGGAACGCAGCTGCACTCACTTCCCTGGGCTGACATGCAAGCGCTTCTCTAGAGCAGACATGCAAGAGCAGCCCTTGGAGTCAGGAGGTTGGTGCTTTGTTTGTTTTGTCTTTTTTGAGGTAGGGTCTCACTCTGGCCCAGGCTGACCTGGAATTCACTCTGTAGTCTCAGGATGGCCTCGAACTCATGGCGATCCTACCTCTGCCTCCCGAGTGCTGGGATTAAAGGTGTGCGCCACCACGCCCGGCTTACGGGGGATATTTCTTGAAGTAGAATTCACTCTGTAGTATCAGGGTGGCCTCGAACTCATGATGATCCTCCTGCCTCTGCCTCCTGAGTTCTGGGAGTAAAGGTGTGCACTACCACGCCTGACATGGTTGGTACTTTTTAATATGGATGGGTGATGTTAGAGTGCCCCTGGCCCACCTAGAGTTCTCCTCCTGCTAAGGCTGGCCACAGACCACAAAGGTGGGTAGATCCTTATAAAACAAGATGTATGCCGGGTGTGGTGGCACATGCCTTTAATCCCAGCACTTGGGAGGCAGAGGTAGGAGGATCGCTGTGAGCTCGAGGCCACCCTGAGACTACATAATGAATTCTAGATCAGCTAGGGCTAGGTTGAGACCCTACCTTGAAAAGAGAGGGGGAGAGAGAGAGAGGGAGAGAAAGCGAGAGCGAGAGTGAGAGCGAGGGGGGGGGGGAGAAAGAAAGAAAGAAAGAAAGAAAGAAAGAAAGAAAGAAAGAAAGAAAGAAAGAAAGAAAGAAAGAAAGAAAGGAGGAAAGAAATCCATCTCCCTGTTTATTACAGGTGTTTCTATCCAGACCTGTTATCTATCCTACCACTTCCACCAAGCAGATCTAAGATATTCTCCCCAGTGGAGTAATGAAGTCTTAGGGTTTTGTTTGTTTGAGATGGTCTCACTCTAGCCCAAGCTGGCTTGGAACTCATCCTATAGCCATAGCTGGCCTCACACTCACACTGGATAAAATACGTTAAATAACTGCCACATAACAGGTCCATGCTACAACTCAAAACCAGGAACAATGGGGCTGGGGAAATGGCTTAGTGGTTAAGGCATTTGCCTGCAAAGCCTACGGACTAAGCTTCAATTCCCAGGACCCATGTAAGCCAGAAGCACAAGGTGGCGCATGTGTCTGGAGTTCATTTGCAGTGGGTGGAAGCCCCAGCACACCCATTCTCTCTCTTTCTTTCCAAATAAGTAAATAAATTTAAAAAATTAAAACATTTTATCCAATGGAAATGTTAGATATCCTCAAGAAAAAGGTTAGCAATCCTTCGGGAGTGCTGATTTCAGCAGCTCTGACAGGTGCACTAGTTAGCCCGCATGACAAGCGCACCTTAGAGACCACAGGCTTGGTTGAGAACAGCTTACCGCAAACATGCCGTGCCACAGCCCAGCATCCTTCTTAAAGTCTAAAACATTTACTACTGTTTCTCCTAAAAGAGAAAAGAGTATAAGAAAATCATCTTATCTTATCATCATATATCTTTTAATATTTTATTTTTTATTAGAGAGCAAGAGGGACAGAGAGGCAGGTAGAGAAAGAATGGGTACACCAGTGCCTCTAGCCACTGCAAACGAACTCAGACACATGTACCATTTTGTGCATCTTGGCTTATATGGGTCCTGGAGAATCTAACCCAGATCCTTAGGCTTTGCAGGCAAGTACTTTAACCACTAAACCATCTATCTCTCCAGCTCGTGTGTGTGCGTGCATGTGTGTACACATTACCAGAGCTTGTGAAAATGGAAAGCTTAGGAAACTGGCTCGAGCTGGAGAGATGGCTTAGCTGTTAAGATGCATGCTGTGAAGCCTAAGGACTCAGGTTCAATTCTCCAGGTACCATGTAAGCCAAACGCACAAGGTGGCCCATGTGTCTAGATTTGTTTGCAGTGGCTAGAGGCCCTGGCACACCCATTTTCTCTCCCTCTCCCTCAAAATAAACAAACAAAAACCAAAAACTTCCGGCTTAAAGAAGAATGAACAGAAAAGGGACTGGAGAGATGGTGGCTCAGTGGTTAAAGTGCTTTCCTGCAAAATCTAAGGACCCAAGTTTAATCCCCATATAAAGCCATAAATGCACAAGTCTGGAGTTCACTTGCAGTGGCTAGAGGCCCTATAATGCCCATCTCTATCTGCCTCTTTCTCGCTCTCATAAATAAATAAATAAAATAAAATAAAGTATTAAAAAAAAAAACAAGAGTTGAAGGAATGCTTTAGTGGTTAAAGTGCTTGCTTACTTGCAAAGCCAAAGGACCCAGGTTTGATTCCCCCAGCTGGAGGCCCTGGAGCACATATTCTCCTTCTCTCTACCTCTTTCTCTCTCTCCCAAGTAAGATAAAATAAAATAAAAATAAATAAATAAATAAATAATAAAAATCAGGCTGGAGAGATGGCTTAGTAGTTAAGGCACTTGCCTACAAAGCCAAAGGAACCAGGTTTGATTCCTCAGGACCCATGTAAGCCAGATGTACAAGGTGGCGCATGCATCTGGAGTTTGTCTGCAGTGGCTGAAGGCCCTGGTACATCCATTCTCTCTCACACACACAAAGTAAATCAACAGAAGAACAGAGGAGCAGGGCACCAGGACACGGCCTTTCTGCTCTGGCACCATGGCAAGGGTACTGCGTCACAGGTAAGCGCACCCTGACGCAAGCAAATGCACAGGGCCCTGTGATGACACAGCCAAAAGAAACAAACCCTGACATTATATAATTTTTGTTTTTTTGAGGTAGGGTTTCACTCTAGTCCACACTGATCTGGAATTAACTATGTAGTCTCAGGGTGGCCTTGAAATCACAGAGATCCTTCTACCTCTGCCTCTCGTGTGCTGGGATAAAAGGTGCATCCAGAAAAATAATTTTTTTTTAAACAGGTTCTCATCTCACATAGCTTAACCTGGCCAGGAACTCAGTATGTACCCCAATTTGGCCTTGAACTAATGCAAACCTCTGATTCTGCCTTCTGAGTGTTAAATTCACAGATATGAGCCAATGTGTGTAGTTCAGAATTCCTTATTTTATTTCATTTGTATGACAGAGTGAGCGAGCAAGCAAGCAAAAGAGTGAATTGGTGTGTCAGGGCCTCTAGCCACTGCAACTGAACTCCAGAAGCATGTACCACCTTGTGCATATGTGTGACCTTGTGCATCTTGCTTAGTGGGTTCTAGAAGTCAAACCTGAGGCCTTAGGCTTCACAGGCAAGCACCTTAACTGCTAAGCCACCTCTCCAGTTCCCAGAATTGTTTTTATTTTAATTTATTTGTATTTATTTATTTACAAGGGTGGAAAGAGAAAAAGAGAGAGTGAATATGGGCATGCCAGGTTCTCCTGCCACTGCAAATGAACTCTAGATGCATGAGCTACTTTGCGTATCTGGTTCTACTTGGGTACTGGGGACTCGAACCTAGGCATTGCAAGCAAGCATTTTAACCACTGAACCATCTCTCCAGCCTTGAGAATTGTTTTTTTGTACGTTTTCCATTACTGAATGTCTTTCACACCAAATATACAGCTGGCAGCTCTCTACATATGGGAAAATGGAGATCCCTGAGAACCCACAGCTAATAAACAGATTTTTAAAATAAGGTTTTCTATTTCTTTCTTTTTTTTTTTTTGGTTTTTCAAGGTAGGGTCTCACTATAGCCCAGGCTGACCTGGAATTCACTATGGAGTCTCAGGGTGGCTCGAACTCACGGCGATCCTCCTACCTCTGCCTCCCGAGTGCTGGGATTAAAGGTGTGCACTACCACGCCCAGCTAGGTTTTCTATTTCTATACTCCACAAATTAACTTCACATATTTGGATTTTGTCTAGAAGTTGTATTCCTTTAAATTACAGCATACTGAGCTGGGAAGAGGACTTAGTAGTTAAGGACATTTGCTTGAGAAGCCCAAGAACCCAGGTTTGATTTCCCAGAACCCAAATAAAGCCAGATGCACAAGGTGGCACATGTGTCTGGAGTTTGTTTGCAGTGGCTAGAGGCCCTGGCACACCCATTCTATCTGCCTTTTCCCTTCTAATCTCTCAAATAAATAAAATAAAAATTTTTAAATCCCTTTAAAAATTACAGCGTATTTATGAAAAAGAAGAAAACAATGTCAGCCAGGAATGTTGTCTTGGAACATTTCCCTCTGAATCTGGTCATTAAGTGGAATCCAATCACTGAGCAGGCTGCGCCCAGTCACAGGAGTCGGAGGCTGACAATGAGGGCAGTCATGGGATGAGGTCTGACCTTCAGAATAATTGCAGGCCTGTGACAGCGCTTGGCAGTGGGACAACATTGCAAGCCGGGACACTGTAACTCCCATTACACTCCCTTCTTTGCTTGTTTTATACTGGAAAAATAAAACAGAAACAAAAATATGAGAAACACAATAAAATCGGTTATTTTAAACGACAACATCAGAGTCCACAAACAAAATCCAGATAAACTGTTATAATGGGCTGCATTTTACATGTTGAATAGGATCATCCCAAACTCGTCAAATAGAGGCTAGATAGGAGACAAAAAAGCTCAAGAAGACTGTGTACAAAAAGCACTGTAAATCAATACAAATTGTTTGCTAAATCTTTAATACCAAGTGACTTGAGTACATGAACTGAAGTACAATGCAAATACAGTCATCCCTTAATATCCACGTGGGACCTTCTTGGATACCACATTCTGCACATGCTCAGTTTCTCATACAATAGCACAGGACTTGCATAAACCCCGTACACATCTTCCTGTAGACGACAAATCAGCCCTGGCTGCTCTGCTGCATTGCTTAGGGACTACGACAAACATGTCAAGGGCATGTTCGGTCCACAAGCAGGATCTGTTTTTCTTTTTTTTTGTTTTATTTTTATTTATTTGAGAGCAACAGACAGAGAGAGAAAGAGGGAGGAAGGGAGGGAGAGAAAGAGAGAGAAAGAAAGAGAGAGCACTAAGCCATCTCTTCAGCCCCGGATTTGTTTTCCTTTAAGGCAGGGTCTCATTCTGCAGCCGCAGGCTCACCTTGAACTCATGGTAATCCTCCTACCTGTGCCTCCTAAATGCTGGGATTAAATATATGTGCCACCAAGCGTGGCCAGGGGATGAATCCTTGATTGTGGAACCTCAAGATACAGAGGGCTGACTGTAGGTATGTGTTAAGCACAGCACGATAGAGTTAGAGGTATGTAAGATGTGGTCCCTAAGACTGGGACTGCAGCTCTGTGACAATGTGCTTGCTGGGCATACACATGATCCTGGATTCAATCTCCAGTGGAGGGTGGGGGTAAGGGTTGTGGTTCCCACTCATAAGAAACCATCAACCTAATGATACAGCTTTGCTTTCATCCTCAATACCATACTGAAGTCATTTATTAAATGTGAAGGGCTGTTTGAATGAATCACCTCCCACAGCTCTGTGAAACACCTGATTGCTCTTTTCTAGGCACTATCTTCATTAGCTGTTATGACATTTCATTTCTCTATGTCTCTCACTCTCATTGCTCCTTCACCATGATATTTTTTCCTGGTTTTGAGACAGGGTCTCACACTGTAGCCCAGGTTAGACTTGAGCTTATGAGGTAGGCAAGACTCCTACTTCAGTTTCCTGAGCACTGGGTTTACAGGCGTGAGCTAGCATGGCCAATGCCATCTGTGATTACCCCTCAGATGTGGGTGCACCCTCAGAGTGCCGCTCTCCTTCCTGTTCTTTCTACTGCACTTAACCAGGTGTTCTCCAACTGCTATCAAGGCCTCTTCCTCAGAGAAACAGACTCAGCATCAAGGGTACCTCGGGGGTGTCCCTAGTCCCATGACGTCTACATAGCCAGCACTCTATTTATCCCCCACCTCTGCCCATGAAAACTCCTCCTGCTCTATGGTCTAGCTTACTGAGGATGCTGCCGCCTAGACCCAGGTGCCCAAGTCAGGAACTTGTCTTCCTTGTCTTCTCCGTCTGCAGGGTCCATCACCAGTCCTACCTGCTCCACTTCCCTACTGTCCGTCCACCTCATCCACTCTCTCTCCACTCACAAGCTTGGCTCGCCTGAACTACTGTGAAAGCTAGTCTTCCCTTCATAACCCAGCTAGATAGTCTTGTTTTTTTCTTTTTTTGGGGGGGGGGGGGTTCCAGGGTAGGGTCTCACTCTAGCTCAGGCTGACCTGGAATTCACCATGTAGTCTCAGGGTGGCCTAGAACTCACGGCGATCGATCCTCCTACCTCGGCATCCTGAGTGCTGGGATTAAAGGCGTGCACCACCACACCCAATTTATTTATTTTGAGGCAGGATTTCAATCTAGCCAGGCTGACCTGGAACTTACTCTATCGCTCAGACTGGCCTCAAGCTCATGCTAGGACGAAAGGTGTGCACCTCCACAGCTGGCTTTAAAGTAATTCTTATTCCTCTCCAGCTCACAACCCTCCAAGAGCTCCCTTTGACCCACCTACTGCTCTAAACCGACTAGCAGAACCCTGTGTGTAAGAGGAGGATCTCGAGTAAGAACTGATGTGGAACAGCAGGAGCCTATAAACACAGACGGCAATAGTTCTGGGTAAGGCAGAATTCTAAATGAAGGCCGCGTGACAGAGTCCTCTGGCTGGGAGGGAGAACACAGACACAGGGAACAGCGGCCGCTGAGATGGAAGAACCCAGAGCAGACTGGGCACTGGTGATCTGCTGCGTGGAGCGCGTCAGAGCCAAGGTGACAGACTAAACGTTCACCATGAAGTTTGCTCTCTGTGTACCAGCCAGTCTTTTAAACAAACTCAGATCTTTTCCATCTTTTTTTTTTTTTTTTACACATTTTATTTGAGAGAGAGAGACGGAGGGAGGGAAGGGGGGGGGGAGAGAGAGAGAGAGAGAGAGAGAGAGAGAGAGAGAGAGAGAGAGGGAGAGAATGGGCGCGCCAGGGCCTCCAGCCACTGCAAACGAATTCCAGACACATGCGCCCCTTGTACACTTGGCTTTCGTGGGTCCTGGAGAATCAAACCTTTTGCTTTGTAGGCAAACGCCTTAACTGCTAAGCCATCTCTCCAGCCCATCTTTTCCATCTTTAAAACAATTCTTTCTACAACCAACATTATTCTACTACTTCTCAACTACTACCAACTTTCTTCTTTAATAGTTTAAGTTATTTGAACTTATCTATATCACAAAATCATTTGCAGCAAGTGATCCCTTCAAATCAACCTTAAAAAAAAAAAAACAACTGCCGGGCGTGGTGGCGCACACCTTTAATCCCAGCGCTCGGGGAGGCAGAAGTAGGAGGATCACCAAGAGTTTGAGGCCACCCTGAGATTACATAGTGAATTCCAGGTCAGCCTGGGCTAGAGTGAGATCCTACCTCGGAAAACCAAAATTAAATAAATAAAAAAAATAAATAAAAACAAACTCTGAGCATGGTGGTGCATACCTTTAACCCCAGCACTTGGGAGGCAGAGGTAGGAGGATCGATCACCATGAATTCAAGGCCACCCTGAGACTACACAGTGCATTTCAGGTCTGCCTGAGTTAGAGTGAAACACTACCTCGAAAAACAAAACAAAACAAAACGAGGCTGACGTGCTTCCTTACAAATTTAGCACACAGCATGTCCCCATAGGCCACAGGGGTGGAACACATGCTGCCAGGGTCAGAGGTGAGCTTGTCTCGTGCAGAACGTGAGGATGGAACACTGTGGCATCAGGGTCAGAAAATGTGAATTTGAGACATATGACCTTTCATCTGCTTCTGAGGTTTTTTTGTTTTGTTTTGTTTGAGGTAGGCTCTCACTTCTAGCCTGGGAATAGTGAAATTCACTAACTCATGGCAGTCCCTCTACCTCTGCCTCCTGAGTGCTCCTGTCTCCTGAATGTGTTTCAAAGTGTTTAGTATAGTGCTTGGTGCACAGCAATTCTTTTTTTGTTTGTTTGTTTTTCGAGGTAGTGCCTCACTAGTCCAGACCAATCTGGAATTCACTATGTAGTCTCAGGGTGGCCTTCAACTCACAACAATCCTCCTACCTCTGGGATTAAAGGTGTGTCCCACCACACCTGGCCACAGCAATTTTTTTTAAATTTTTTATTCATTCTTTCTTTCTTTATTTGAGAGCGACAGACACAGGGAGAAAGACAGATAGAGGGAGAGAGAGAGAATGGGCACGCCAGGGCCTCCAGCCACTGCAAACAAACTCCAGACACGGCGCCCCCTTGTGCATCTGGCTAACGTGGGACCTGGGGAACCGAGCCTTGAACCGGGGTCCTTAGGCTTCACAGGCAAGCGCTTAACCGCTAAGCCATCTCTCTAGCCCAGGCCACAGCAATTTTTGAATCCACAGTGAAGCTTACTGCAGATCCATTTCGACCCTCCAGCTATCTATTATTTCAAAACCTTAATTATTCATTAGTTATCTTGTTTTCTTCAAGCACAGCCATTTCCTCTCCTCATTTCTCCACTGCTCTGAGTTCCTGGGCCAATGAGTCATTTTTTTATTTTAATTTAAATTTTGATTTTATTTATTTGACAGAGAAAGAGAGAGAGAAAGACAGAATGGGCATGCCAGGGCTTCCAGCCACTGCAAAGGAACTTCAGACACATGCGCCCCCTTGTGCATCTGGCTAACGTGTGTCCTGGGGAATCGAACCTGGGTCCTTTGGCTTTGCAGGCAAATGCCTTAACCGCTAAGCTATCCCTCCAGCCCAACAATAAATCATTTCTTAAACCTCTGTACCTCTCTATAGACTTCTTAGATGAAAGATCCATTTCTTTGCTACCTTTCTCTTGGAAGAGTACTTAAAATAAAATAATTAGAATAGAAGGTCCACATTAGAAAGCATTTTAAAAGCAAAAATATGTTAACTTCACAGAGCAAGAGACTCTCCTAGTGTATGCCAGGAAACACAGGTAATCTCAGGCCATACCTCGATGTATGCTGGCTCTGTGCCAGCAGGTGAGATGTGGGGCTGCCAATCTTTCGGTGGCTTTGAAAGGTACTTGGAATCTGTTACAACCCACTTGAGCCGAGGCCAACCTAAATTAAACCCAGAGTAAAAATTGAATTGCCAAAGCCATTAGTGAAGAGGTTTGTACTGAACTGGTCATTTTAAATACAAAGAGAGCAAGTTAAGATAGTTTCATAATCAATAACATACTTTTTCATTAGTTTTTAGTGATAATTCAATTATATGTTTTTTCCTAAGTACATTTGTTGCACATGCTAATCCAAGCTTTCATATTACCTCAACAACGGGGAAGTGCACGGGGCAGTGGAGGTCCACTGAGGTTAGTGCTCCAGCCTCCCTTTCCACCTGGAGCAGTTAGCTTAGTGGACAGAATGGCAGCCTTTCTCTACTAGCAGCATAAAGGCTAAGTGCATGAGTTGTGGAATCAGACAGATCTGGGTTCAAATCACTGCTGTGCCGTGTATGCAGACAAGTTACTTAACCTCTGTCTGTCAGTATCCTCACCTATAGAATGGGGATTATCAAGACATCTATTTCATATGACTGAGAATTAAATGAGAAAATACAAGTACTTTCCTCACCTTTAAACTGTACAATTTCTCCATTTGGGGTTTTTGGCAGACCCTTCAGACAAACTTCACTGGTCAGAGCTAAGGCGATCCCACAGCTCCCTAACAAGAAGCCAATCTGCTGACCTCCGGCATCCTGTGGAGAAAAAGAAATGAGCACAGTAGAGAGGGAATATGAGCACAGCATGCTCAAAACCCAGCACCTAGAGGGGCATGGACACTCATGGAGCCCCACCAATACCTGGCAAAGGTGATAAGCCAGTGACAATATGTTCCGCCAAATCTTTTCTACAATGATTTCCTAAGCACAAATCAAACATTTTAACTCGACTTGCTAATCATACATCCTACTCCTTTAAGCAAAGGAAATAAACTCTAATATAATTTATTATGTTAGCAAAGCAATTCAGGTCAGAACAAAATAAATAATGCAACCAGATACCAAAGGGCAAAAGTTTCAATGGACTGTTTCAAACAAATCCTAATATTTCTTTTATTTTTGTGTATTATTATTATTAGTTAATTTTTTTGAGGTAGAGTCTCACTCTAGCCCAGGATGACCTGAATTTCCCTATGTAGTCTCAGGGTGGCCTCAAACCCAGTGATCTTCCTATCTTTGTCTCTCGAGTGCTGGATTAAAGACATGTGCTACCATACCCAGCTTTTTAAAAAATTTTGAAAAAATATTTTTTTGTTTTTGTTTTTGTTTTTATTTTTCGAGGTAGGGTCTCACTCTAGCCCAGGCTGACCTGGAATTCACTATGGAGTTTCAGGGTGGCCTTGAACTCACAGCAATCCTCCTGCCTCTGCCTCCCAAGTGCTGGGATTAAAGGCGTGTGCCACCATGCCCGGCATACCCAACTTTTTAATGAATATTTTTTAAAAGCTTAAAAAAATATCATTAGAAAACCACACATTACTGCCAATTAAATTTAAGCACAACGCTATGGCTTCCTGACCAAAGAAGGATATTTTATTACTAGAAATGTTGCCTATTTGCTGTTTACTCTTTACAAAAAAATTTTTAATATATATGAACACTCACTAGGCATTTTTTTCCTTTGTTTTTTTTTTTAATAAAAATCATTTTAATTTATTTGAGAGCAACAGACAGAGAAAGAGGCAGATAGAGAATGAGTACGCCAGGGCCTCCAGCCACTGCAAATGAACTCCAGACGCATGCGCCCCTTGTGCATCTGGCTAACGGGGATCCTGGGAATTGAGCCTTGAACCAGGGTCCTTAGGCTTCACAGACAAGAGCTTAACTGCTAAGCCATCTCTCCAGCCCTTTCCTTTGGTTTTGTGAAGTAGGGTCTCACTCTAGCTCAGGCTGACCTGGAATTCACCTCTGCCTCCCGAGTGCTGGGATTAAAATTATGTGCCACGATGCTCAGCTAATGGCATGTGCTTTGCATCCTAGCACTCAGGAGATACTGGTAGGAGAATCGCAAGATGCCATGAGTTCAAGGCCAGTTTGAGATTACATAGTGAATTCCAGGACAGCTTGGGCTAGAGCAAAACCTTTGAAAACCTCCACAAAAAATGAACAGAAAAACAAAACAAAACAAAGAAACCAATAGTTCATCATATTTGTCTCTAATATCAACTTTCACTGACCAATTAATTGCTCACGGCAATGACTGAAAATTCAAATCTATGTCCCATAATTGTGTGCGTGTTCTATGTATGTGTGTTTATGTATGCACACAGGTATATCACTTATTTGGACAGGGTCTCACTGAACATGAGCCTCACTGATCCAGCCCCAAGACCCTCCAGTCTCCACCTTACCAGTGCTGGCATTATGGGCATGTGCCAGACTTTTTATGTGGGGCCTGGGATCAAAAAAGTGTCCCTGCTTACATGGCAGGGACTTTGTCCACTAAGCCTAGCCTCCACATGATTTTTTTGAAAATCTCCCCCCCCATATATATATATATATATATATATATATGTATGTATGTATGTATGTATGTAAAATTTTATTTTTAATTTAAGAGCAACAGAGACAATGGGCATGCCAGGGTCTCTAGCCACTGCAAACAAACTCCAGACACATGCGCCACATTGTGCATCTGGCTTACGTGGGGTGGGTACTGGGAAATCAAACATAGGTCCTTGGCCTTTGCAGGCAGCCATCTCTCTAGCCCTGAATATCATTTTAGAATCACATAAGCCAGATAAATAGGGTGGCACATGTGTCTGGAGTTTGTTTGCAGTGGCCACAGGCACTGGCATGCCCATTCTCTCACTATCTATCTCCCCCTTGAATAAATAACTAATCAAAATTTAAAAATAATATAAAATACCATGACATCTCTCTGAGCTGCAAATGGGTTATTTGGTGGGTAGTTACAAACATCCATGTTTTGGAAAGGGAAGCTGAGCACTTCAGAAAATGGTCACCTTGTTTCTAACATCATCACTGAAGTCAACTGATCCAACGAGAGCCTAATGCCTGCTAGGTTACCTCGAGCTACATCCAAGTTGGCAACGTTACCTTTCTGGTGAGAGGCACTTCTATTGGCACTGGAATCACTTCTGCCAGGAGACAGCCGTAAAAAGCCACCATAAACATGACTGGATCATTGTTTGGGTAAACCAGGGCGACCTAAATTCATAAAGACATTCAACAGAGGAACAAACAATTTTTTCAATATGTAATAAATATATCATGAGCATAAAATCCCCAACTATTTAATAGCTATTTGTTCTACTGGAAATTAAATTACTGAGAAGGACATAAAATTTGCTACGATCTCCATCATGCAAATGACTATACTACATTTTTTTTTAATTTTTTTTTTTTTATTTGAGAGCGACAGACACAGAGAGAAAGACAGATGGAGAGAGAGAGAGAGAGAATGGGCGTGCCAGGGCTTCCAGCCTCTGCAAACGAACTCCAGACGCATGCACCCCCTTGTGCATCTGGCTAACGTGGGACCTGGGGAACCAAGCCTCGAACCGGGGTCCTTAGGCTTCACAGGCAAGCGCTTAACCGCTAAGCCATCTTCTCCAGCCCTATACTACATATTTTGATGACTTCACATGTAGCTAAGTGATACTTGCCTAGCCCACACAATGCACTGGGCTCAATTCATAGTAACACCAAAAATCAAAACCAAAAGCAATAAAACTTATACATTTAGAGAAAAAAAAGTAACCTATTATCAAAGATTTTTTTCATTTAATTGTATTTGTAATTGGTAGTAAACATCTCAGGTTGTATTAATTACTTAGGAAACCAAAGGAAAATTATTTTAGGGTAGAGGTAAAGCAATAAATAAAATGGATTTCTCTAGAAAGAACATCACATAAAGTCAGGCATAGAGGTGCACACCTTTAATTCCAGCACTCGGGAGTCAGAGGTAGGAGGATTAGATAGAAGGATTGTCATGAGTTCAAGGCCACCCCGAGACTACATAGTGAATTCCAGGTCAGCCTGGGCTAGAGTGAAACCCTACCTCGGGAAAAAAAAAAAAATTCAAATGTCTCAAGAGACCCTGTGTTAACCAAATTGATCACCAAATTAGGCATGTATGAAATCTCTTACTCTACAGCAAAACCCCACCTTGAAAAACAAACAAAACAGAAAAGAGAAAAAGTAAGTCACTTATAAAGGCAAGTCCATCAAGATAACAGCAGATACCTCAATACAAACTTTAAAAGCAAGAAGGGCTTAGAAAGATGTAGTCCAAGTGCTGAAGGTAACAATGGTCAACCAAGATTACTTTATCCAGTGACGCTATCCATCCAAATTGAAGAAGAAATAAGGACAATCCACAACAAAAATAGGCTAAAGGAATAGATGACCAACTCTACAGAAAATACTTGAGGGATCCACTATGCTGAAGAGAAAGCAAAGCACACACATGAGGAAACAGGAAAAAATAAACCACACTCGAATAACAGCTAAAATAAGACAGTAAGCTGGGCATGTAAAGGGAAAACGGAAGTACTACAAAACAAGAAGAATGTTGAGAATAAATGTAAACCTTTCAATAATAACTCTTAGTATCAATGGCCTCAATGAACCAACCAAAATACAAAGGTGAGCCAGGCATGGTGGTACAATGCCTTTAATTTCAGCACTCAGAGGCAGGAGAATCTCTGTGAGTTCAAGGATACCTTGGGACCAAATGGTGAAGTCTAGGTCGACCTGGACTAGACTGAGACCCCACCTCAAAAAAAAAAAAAACAACAAACAAACAGCCAGGCATGGTAGTGCACACCTTTAATCCAAGCACTCGGGAGGCAGAGGTAGGAGGACCGTGAGTTCAAGGCACCCTGAGACTACAGAATAAACTCTAGGTCAGCCTGGACTAGAGTGAAACACTAACTCAAAAAAAAAACAAAAAAAAAGCTTGGAGATTGGATTAAAAGGCAGTATCTGGGGCTGGAGAGATGGCTTAGCGGTTAAGCGATTGCCTGTGAAGCCTAAGGACCCCGGTTTGAGGCTCGGTTCCCCAGGTCCCACGTTAGCCAGATGCACAAGGGGGCGCACGCGTCTGGAGTTCGTTTGCAGAGGCTGGAAGCCCTGGCGTGCCCATTCTCTCTCTCTCCCTCTATCTGTCTTTCTCTCTGTGTCTGTCGCTCTCAAATAAATAAATAAAAAATTAAAAAAAAAAAAAAAGGCAGGATCTGGGCTGGAGAGATGACCTAATGGCTAAAGTGCTTCCTGCAAAACCAAAGAAACTCGGTTCAATTCTCCAGGACCCATGTAAGCCAGATGCACAAGATGGCACATGCATGTGGAGTTCATTTACACTGGTTGGAGGCCCTGGTGTGCACATTCTCTCCCATCTCTCCCTATGTCTTTCTCTCAAATAAATAAATAACAATAGTAAAAGGCAGGATCCTTCTGTTGTTCCCTTCAAGAAACTCACCTCTTCATAAAACACACACTATTTTAGGGTGAAAGGACGGAAAGCAGTATTTCAAGCAAATGGGCCTAAAGTGTCACTATCCTAATATGTGACAGGATAGACTTCAAGCCAGCATTAGTGAGGAAAGATTAAGAAAGCCACTTACTATTGATTAAAGGAACAATTCAACAGGAAGACATTATAATTTAAACATACAGGCAGAGACAGGCATGGTGGTGCACGCCTTTAATCCCAGCACATGGGAGGCAGAGGTAGGAGGATTGATGTGAGTTCGAGGCCATCCTGAGACTACATAGTAAATTCCAGGTCAGACGGGGCTAGAGTGAGACCCTACCTCGATAATAAAACAAAACAAAAAAACATATAGGCACCTGACATGTGTGCTCTAATTTCATCACAGATAATACCAAGCACAATTGTAATGGGTGACTTCAATATCCCACTGTCATCAATCGACATGTGATCCCAGCAAAAATTAAACAAAGAGACATCTGGATCAAGTGATGTCATGGAATACATGGACCTAACAGACATCTACAGAACATTTCATCCAAATGTTGTAGAATACCTAAACATTCTCTAAAGTAGATCACATATTAGGACACAAAGCAAAACTTAAAAAAATACAGGAAAAGTGAAATAATTCCTTGCACTGAATCTGATCACAATGGTAAGATTAAACTAGAAATCAGCAAAAAAAAAAAAAAAAAACAAACCCACCACCAACAAAAAACTACAGAGCATACACAAAATCATGGAGACAAAACAGCACACTACTGAATGATGAATGGGTCAGTGAAGAAAGAAATATTCATAGACTCAAATGATAATGAGAACACAATGTACCAAAACCTTTGGAACACAATAAAGGCAGTTTTAAGAGGGAAATTTATAGCTTTATATGCTTATATTAAGAAATTAGGGCCGGGCGTGGTGGCGCACGCCTTTAATCCCAGCATTTGGGAGGCAGAGGTAGGAGGATCGCCGTGAGTTCGAGGCCACCCTGAGACTACATAGTGAATTCCAGGTCAGCCTGGGCTAGAGTGAGACCCTACCTCGAAAAAGCAAAAAAAAAAAAAAAAAAAAAAAAAAAAAAAAGAAATTAGGGGCTGGAGAGATGGCTTAGCAGTTAAGCACTTGCCTGTGAAGCCTAAGGACCCCAGTTCGAGGCTCGGTTCCCCAGGTCCCACGTTAGCCAGATGCACAAGGGGGCGCACGCGTCTGGAGTTCGTTTGCAGAGGCTGGAAGCCCTGGCGTGCCCATTCTCTCTCTCTCCCTCTATCTGTCTTTCTCTCTGTGTATGTCACTCTCAAATAAATAAATAAAAATTAAAAAAAAAAAAGAAATTAGGAGCTGGGCGTGGTGGCACACACCTTTAATCCCAGCACTTGGGAAGCAGAGATAGGGGGATTGCCGTGAGTTTGAGGCCACCCTGAGAGTACATAGTGAATTCCAGATCAGCCTGGGCTAGAGGGAGAACCTACCTCAGAAAACAACAATAACAACAACAACAACAACAAAAATTACAAAGGTCGCAAGTAAACAACTTAATACTTCACTTTAAAGCCTTAGAAAAATAAGAACGAGGCAAACCATAAATCAATAGATGGTGGGCTAGAGAGATGGCTTAGCAGTTAAGGAGCTTGCCTGAGAAGCCTAAGAACAAGCTTGTTCAAATCTCTAGGTCCCACATATAGCCAGATGCAAGCTTGCAATGTTGTACATTTGAACAAAGGGGCACATACATCTGGAGTTCCTTCACAGCGGCTGAAAGGCCCTAGTGCATCCATTCTCTCTCTCTGCCTTTCTCCCTCAGTCTCTCTTAAAAATAAAATAAAATAGCCAAGCATGGTGGCATATGTCTTTCATCATAGCACTTGGGAGGCAGAGGCAGGAGGCTCACCAAGAGTTCGAGGCTACCCTGAAACCACATTGTGAATTCCAGGTCAGCCTGGGCTAGAGTGAGACCCTACCTTGAAGAAAAAAAAAAAAATCAGTAGATGGGAAGAAATAATAAAGATTAGGGCAGAAATTAATGAAATAGAAACCAAAAAACCAATACAAAGAATCAATGAAAGAGTTGGTTCTTTGAAAGAATAAACAAGATTGATAAACCCTTATCAAATCTGACCAGAGGAAAGAGAGAAGACACACAAATTAATAAAATTAAGAAATGAAAAAGGCAACACTACAACACATACTAAAGAGATTGAGGAAATCATAAGGACATGCTTTAAGAACATATACTCCAATCTGAAAATCTGAAAGAAATTAATGATTTCCTAGAGTTATATGACCTACCAAAATTAAATCAAGATGAGATTAACCACTTAAATAGACCTACAACAAGTATGGAGAACCAAGCAGTTATCAAAAATCTCTCAAATAAATAAAGTCCAGACCCAGATGGACTCACTGGTGAATTTTACCAGACCTTCATGGAAGACCTAATACCAATGCTTCACAATCTTTTCCATAAAATATAATAGGAAGGAATTCTACCAAACTCTTTCTACAAAGCCAGCTCACCCTGGTAGCAAAACCAGACAAAGGCAGAACAAAAAAACACAAAATTACAGACCAAAGTGCTGGAGAGATGGTTTAGTGGTTAACGTGCTTGCCTGCAAAACCAAAGGATCTCGGTTTGATTCCCCAGGACCTATGTAAGCCAGATGCACAAGGTGGCACAAGCATCTGGGGATCATTTGCACTGGTTGGATGCCCTGATGTGCCCTTTTTCTCTCTGTCTCTCTTCCTCTGCCTCGTTCTCTCTCTCAAATAAAAAAAAAAAAATTAAGCCGGGCATGGTGGTGCACACCTTAATCCCAGTACTTGGGAGGGAGAAGTAGGAGGACTGCCATGAGTTCTAGGCCACCCTGAGACTACATAATGAGTTCCAGGTCAGCCTGGGCCAGAGTGAGAACCTACCTTGAAAAACCAAAAAAATTCTAAAAAATTTAAAAAATTACAGACCAAAGACAAAGAAAAAAAAAAAATTAAAGCATATCATTTGTCAGGACACTGTGGGTTTATATTAGTATGTAACAAGTTAATTTGGAACACCGGAATTTTGTCCCATTTTGTTTTTTGTCTCACATCTACCCTTTCACTCTTTTTTGTAAAGGCAACTAACTAGTCCAGGAAGGATCAATCAGTTACATAAAGTTTTACTTTATGGAAAAAAAAGAAAAGCTACAGACCTATCTCCCTCATGAATATAGATTTAAAAATTTCACCAAACATTGGCAAACAGAATACAAAAATACATCAAAAAGATCAGTAAGGCCTGCTGTGGTGGTGCACACCTTTAATCCCAGCACTTGGGAGGCAGAGGTAGGAGGATTGCCATGAGTTCGAGGCCACCCTGAGACTACATAGTGAATTCCAGGTCAGCCTGGGCTAGAGTGAGACCCTACCTCAGGGGAAAAAAAAAAAAAGATCAGTAAGTATAGAAGTTGTCAATAAATATATATATATAAAGCCAATACAATGTGGTATGGGGAGAGAGAGAATAAAAGAATAAACCCTGCATTCGCCACACTTCCCAGAGGGGGAACAAAGGCCATTCACCTGGACCGAGTAGGCTTTATCCCAGAGATGCAGGGATGGTTCAATGTACACAAATCGATAAATGTAATACATTATATAACTGGACTAAAGGACAAAATCACATGATCACTTCAGTAGGTGCAGAAAAGGCATTGGACAAAAGTCAACATGCCATCATGGTAAAAGTCCTACAGAAACTAGAAATAGAAGAAACATACCTCCATAATAAAGGCTATTTCTGACAAATCTATAGCCAACATATTACTAAATAGAGAAAACCTTGAAGCTTTCCTCTAAAATCAGGAACAAGACAAGTACTTTTATTTAATATAGTACTGGAAGTCTTAGCTATAGCAATAAGACGAGACACTCATAAAAAGATACAAATTGGAAAGGAAACGTTCAAATTACCATTATTTGCACATGATATGGTTCTAAATATAAAGGATCCTAAAGATTCTACTGCCAGGCGTGGTGGCACATGCCTTTAATCCCAGCACTTGGGAAGCAGAGGTAGGAGGATTGCTGTGAGTTCAAGGCCATGCTGAGACTAGAGTGAATTCCAGGTCAGCCTCGGCTAGAGTGAGACCCTACCTCAAAAACAAAACAAAACAAAAACCAGTAACAACAACAAAAAGATTCTATCTGCAAACTGTGATAAACACTTTTAGCAGCATAGCACTACACAAAATAAATACATAGGAGTCAGCAGCTTTCCTATATACTAATAACCATGCTGAGTATGGAATCAGGGAATCACTTCTATTCACAATTGCATCAAATAAATAAATAAAGTATCTTGGAATAAACCTAACCAAGGAAGTGAAGGAACTCTACAATGAAAATTTTAAAATATTCAAGCAAGAAGTTGCAGAAGACATTAGGACATGGAAAAACATCCCTTGTTCTTGGAGTAGAAGAACCAATATTGTGAAAATGCCAATCCTACCAAAAAGCAATCTACACAGTTAATGCAATTCCCCAGTAAAATCCCAATGACATTCTTCACAGAAATAGAGAAAAAAAACCTAAAATTCATTTGGAAGCACAAAAACCTTGAATAGTCAAAACAATTTTAAGCAACAAAAGTAAGGTGGTATCACCATACCCGACTTTAAGCTATATTACAAATGCATAGTAACAAAAATAGTATGGTACTGGCACAAAGACAGATGTCAATGGAATAGAATAGAGGACCCATATGTAAATCTAGGCAGCTACAGCCATCTGATTTTGGAGAAAAACGCCAAAAATATTCATTGGGGGAAAAAAATAGCCTCTTTAACAAATGGTGCTGGGAAAACTCCCGATATGTATCTGTAGAAGGATGAAAATAGATCCTTATCTCTCTTCATGCACAGGAATCAAGTCCAAATGGATCAGAGACCTTACTATCAGACCTGAAACTCTGAAACTGCTAGAGGAAAAAGTAGGGGAAACCCTTTAACATATTGGTCTTGTCAAAGACTTTCTGAATATAACCCCAATTGCTCAGGAATAAAACCACTAATCAACCACTGGGATATCATGAAATTACAAAGCTTTTGCACAGCAAAGGACACTGTATTCAGAGCAAAGAGACAACCTATAGAATAGGAGAAAATCCTTGCTCAAAAAACTAAATAATAAGAAATCAAACCACCCAATTAAAAAATGGGCTATGGAGCCAGGCGTGGTAGCACATGCCTTTAATCCCAGCACTTGAGAGGCAGAGGTAGGAGAATTGCCATGAGTTCGAGGCCACCCTGAGACTACATAGTGAATTTCAGGTCAGCCTGAGCTAGAGTGAAACCCTATCTTGAAAAGCCAAAAAAAAAAAAAAAAAAAAAGACGATGGAACTAAATAGAGAATTCTCTTTTTTCTTTTTGGTTTTTCGAGATAGGGTTTCACTCTAGCCCAGGCTGACCTGAAATTCACTATGGAGTCTCAGGGTGGCCTTGAACTCACAGAGATCCTCCTACCTCTGCCTCCTGAGTGCTGGGATTAAAGGTGTGCGCCACCATGCCTGGCTTGAGAATTCTCAAAGAAGAAATACAGATGGCATATAAACATCTAAAAAAAAAAAGGTGTTCTAAATCCTTAGCCATCAGGGAAATGCAAACTAAAACTACTCTGAGATTCCTTCTCACTCCTGTCCCACTGGCTACCATCAAGACAATGAATGACAACAAATGCTGGTGAGGATGTGGAAAAACAGGAACCCTTCTGCATTGTTGGTGGGAATGCAATCTGATACAGCCACTGTGGAAATCAGTGTTGAGGTTCCTGAGACAGCTAAAAATAGATTTACCATATGACTCAGCTATACCACTCTTAGGCATATATCCTAGGGACTCGTCTCACTACCTTAGAGATACTTGCTCAACCATGTTTATTGCTGCTCTATTCACAGTAGCTAGAAAATGAAACCAAGTCATGAGCCCTAGGGGTATAACATCTGCTGATGTCTGGAAAAAATGTATATACTATGCTTATGAAACTGCCCAGTAAGCACTTCTCCCCCCTTATATTAACGCTACTCTCACTTTGGGTAGAAAATCTTCTCTTTTCAGATGGCAGTGACTTTGGGATGACTCAGAAGGTATCATAGTGCTGGAAAGAAGTGACTGGAGTACTGAGTAACATCTCGATCACACCTTCCAAAACTCAGGGTCTAATGCAGAAGAGGTGGCAGAAAGAAGGTAAGAGCCAAAGGAAGGGTAGGACTCCGTACAACGTGCTCCTCCAGACGCAAAATGGCCTGGATATCCATGACCTCGTAGTGCTTGACACTACCTACACAAGACCGTCATAAGAGGAGGAAAAGATCATGACATCAAAATAACAGAAAAACTGATTGAGATGGGGAGGGGATATAATGGAGAATGGAATTTCAAAGGGGGAAGTCGGCGGGGAGGGGAAGAGGGAGGGTACTACCATGGGATACATTTTATAATCATGGAAAATATTATTAAAAATTGCGAAAAAAAAGAAAGAAAATAAAACCAGTCTAGATGTCCCTCAACTGATGAGTAGAAAATGAAGACGTGGTACATTTACACAATGGAGATCTATTCTGTGGTAAAGAAAAATGAAATTTGCAGAGTGTGGTGGTTTGATTCAAGTGTCCCGCATGAACTTAGGTGTTCTGAATGCTAGGTTCCCAGCTGATGGAGATCTGGGAATTAATGCCTCCTGGAGGCAGTATGTTGTTGGGGGTGGGCTTATGAGTGTTACAGCCAGTTTCCCCTTGCCAGTGTTAGGCACACTCTCCTGTTGCTATGGTCCACCTTATGTTGGCCAGTGGGTGATGTCCACCCTCTGCTCATGCCACCATTTCCCCCTGCCATCGTGGAGCTTCCCCTCGAGCCTCTAAGCCAAAATAAACTTTTTCTCACAAGCTGCTCTTGGTTGGGTGATTTCTACCAGCAATGCAAGCCTGATTACAACACAGAGAAATGGATGGATCTTGAATTAATGAGGTAATCCAGACCAAGAAAGCCAAATGTCACATGTTCTCCCTCACCTGTGGATCCTGGCTACAAATGTTTAGACTTTTGTGTCAGTTGGAGTAAAAAAATCAGTAGCAGAGGCCTTAAGCTAGAAAAGGTCAATAAGGGAGGGAGGAAAAAGGAGGACTTAAGGGACAGTATTATATATATGTAAGTAGATGAACAGATTACTGGGGGTGGAATGGCCTAAGCAAGGTTAGTGGAAAAGATTGAGTTAAAGAAGGGTGGGGAAAGGGTTAATCAAAATTCAAGACATTCTAAATAATAAATATGAAAACCTACTTTTTTTGGATAATGGCACACCCAGAAGGAATAGACTGTTACTAGAAAAATTTCATTGCCAAGGATGGGATACCACCCACTGAGTTGTTGGTCAGGGAGGTCCCTGATGCCCCCAAAATATTATAGGGTATTGCCAAGGCTCTTGGTTTCATACCAGGAATAGATAGTAAGACCCTACTGCTGAATGCCTGGGCTACAAGGTCACTGAGAAATCAAGCTGGAGCTGAGCTGAAAACCTCCTCCCTGCAGAACAGCTAATAAAAAGCTGGAAAAAGCTGCACTGCATGCAGCCCTATGGGAGACAGAAGTCATCAGTGGTGAAAACAGTGGACACTGGAAGCCTCAAGTTTGGCCAGACAGACCAAATGACCAAATGGGTGTAATAGTGGCATGTCTGCTATGGGGGAAACCAATGGCTCTCTAATTGGACTGGAGACCAGCTCTATGGGAGGGAATACCTGCCTGGTACTGAACATCTACCCAAAAGCCTATGGTGGGGAGGTCATGAGCCTTAGAGTGTAACGACTGCTCTTGTCCGGCTAAATGCATATATTATGCTCACCAAACTGTCCTATAAGCACTTTATTTAACGTTTGTACTCACATATTAATGCTACTCTCACTTTGTGTTAGAGAAGCTTTTCAGATGGCAGTGACCACTGGGATGACCCAAGAGGCATCACAGTGCTGAAAAGAAGTGACAGATGAGTATTCAGCACTGAAACATTTCCATCACACCTTCCAAGGCTCAGGGTCCATTGTGGAAGAGGTGATGGAAAGAACGCAAGAGCCAAAAGAAGGGTAGGACTGCTTACAGTGCAATCTTCCAGATAGAAACTTCCTTGATATCCTTGACCTCGCAGTGCCTACAACTACTTTCACAAAACCCTCGTAATAGGAGGAAAAGGTGATGACATCAAAATAACAGAGACTAATGGAGAGAGGGAGAGGGTATGATGGAGTATAGATTTGTGATGGGGAAAGTGGGGCAGAGGAGGGAATTATGGCTTGTTGTCTGTAAGTGCAGAAGCTGTCAATAAAAGTAGCTGGGCTTGGTGGCACATGCCTTTTATCCCAGCACTTGGGAGACAGCAGTAGGAGGATCGATATGAGTTTGAGGCCACCCTGAAACTACACAGTGAATTCTAGGTCAGCCTGGGCTATAGCAAAAACCTACATCAGAAAACCAAAAAGAAAAAAAGATGCAAACATCAAAACAAATACATGTTCAAAAATGTGACTTCATTTTTTAAAAAAATTTATTTTTCTTTCGATCCTCCTACCTCTGCCTTCCAAGTGCTGGGATTAAAGGCGTGCACTTCAACGCCGGCAAGGTTTGTTTGTTTTTTTGGTCCTATTTTTCAATTTATTTCCTTTTAAAAACATTTTATTTATGTATTTATTTATTTATTTATTTGAGAGAGAAAAAGAGGGAGAGAGAAGGGAGGGAGGGAAGAAGAGAGAATACGTGTGCCAGAGTCTCCAGCCACTGATCTACATGGGTACTGGGAAATTGAACCTGGGTCCTTAGGCTTTACAGGCAAGTGCCTTAATTGCTAAGCCATTTCTTCAGCCCCCTATTTTTTATTTTCTAAGAGTTAGAGTTATGTAAATCTTCCTACCATAGGTTAAAATCTCAGCATGTTTATCTTAGAAAACAATGAATACCACTCTCCTGAAACCAAAAATTCAATTACCCTGTCTCCAGGCTTCAACACAGGCTCGTTTTTGGTCCCCAGTTTATTAAGCAGTGTGTAGGCCAGCTTTAAACTTCTGCTCCACAACTTTCCTGGGAAAAAAGAAGAAAACAGCCAAGTAGAAACCAGCATTAGCTTACTTCAGCACTACAGCACTCAGTTCACCAAGAAGTTAACAAAGACTACAGGCACCTTCAAGTGGTGCCCTTGATGAATTCCACTCCCCTCCACACACAATAAATCTCTCTCCCAAAGCTTATTCTAAAGAGCCAGTGTTGTCTTGAAACAAAAGAAACATTTCAAATTATTTTATTAAGTAATAGGAATATGCTTAAAAACAATGATGTTAGTTGATCCTATTTAAATGGTGGGAAACAAGTTTTGTACCAGGACTAAAAGAAGGTCAGTTCTGTTCTAACCTTTTTCTGAAGGGCGATTCATACAGGTGTTATCAACTACTTAAGGAGACTAGAGAGTAAAAGGTACAACTGGAAGGATATAACAAAACATAATAAGAAGGATTGAGCTGAGCATGGTATAATCCCATCACTTTGGAGGCAGAAACAAAAGGACTGCTGTGAACTCAAGGCTAGGGCTACACAGTGAACTCTAAGTCAGCTTGGGCTACAGAGTAAGAACCTGTCTCAAAAATACAAAACAGAGCCGGGTGTGGTGGCACATGCCTTTAATCCCAGCAGTTGGGAGGCAGAGGTAGGAGGCTCGCCATGAGTTCAAGGCCATCCTGAGACTACACAGTTAATTCCAGGTCAGCCTGGACCAGAGTGAGACCCTACCTCAAAAAACAAAAACAAAAAAAACAAAAAAAAACCAACCAGGCCTGGAGGAATGGCTTAGCAGTTAAGGCATTTGCATGCAATCAAAGCCAAAGGATCCGGTTCAATTTTCCAGGACCCAAGTAAGCCAGATACGCAAGGTGGCACATGCATCTGGAGTTCATTTGCAGTGGCTGGAGACCCTGGCGCACCCATTCTCTCCCTCTTTCTCTCTCTCAAATAAATAAGTAAATAAATAAATAAAATATATTTAAAAAAAAAAAAACAGGATGTGAGGGATGGCTTAGCAGTTAAGGTGGCCGGATGCTCTGGGGCGCTCATTCTCTCTATCTGCCTCTCTCTTAAAATTGATAAACAAAAATTTTAAAAAACAAAAAATGCCAGGAGTGATGGTACACACCTTTAATCCCAGCACTTGGAAGCCTGTGAGGTCAAAGTCAGCCTAGGCTAGAGTGAGATCCTTCCTTGAAAAAAACAAAATGAAACAAGAGACAGGTGGAGGCGCACACCTTTATCAGAGGTAGGAGGATCACTGTGAGTTTGAGGCCAGCCTGAGACTACATAGTGAACTCCAGGTCAGCCTGAGCTAGTACAAGATCCCATCTCAAATTCCCCAGCAAAAGCAAAGCATCCCCAAACCCCACAAAACAGGAATGTGAAACTGGTTATGTGAGACACACAGACACTTCACAGATGTCAACGAAACATGTAAGGATCTGGCTTGCTGAATGCTTCAATTTTGAGACCAGGTCTCATACAGCCCAGACTAGCTTTAAACTTACTACGTAGTTGAGGATGACACCTGATCTTAATCCTCCGCCTCCACCTCCAACTCCTAAGTGCTAGCATTGCAGCTGTGTACCACCACACCTGACTCTGTATGCCTGCGTTATGTTGATCTCACTTTGTCTTTTTTTTTAAATATTTTTTCCTTTTTATTTATTTAGTTCCAAGCAGAGAGAGATAGAAGAGAGACAGACAGAGAGAGAATGGGCACGCCAGGGCCTCCAGCCAGTGCAAATGAACTCCAGATGCATGTGCCCCTAGTGCATTTGCCTTACATGGGTCCTGGGGAATCAAACCTGGGTCCTTTGGCTTCACAGGCAAACGCCTTAACTGCGAAGCCATTTCTCCAGCCCCTCACTTTGTCTCTTTAATTTATTTTTATTTTTATTTAGGAGGGAGGGAGGGAGGGAGGAGGAGAGAGAGAGAAGCGCACTAAGTCATCTCCCCAGCCCACCATTTTTAATTTTCAGATATTATCTGATTTGCAACATACATTTGACATAATGTTTTTCTAATCTCCTCTTCCAGTGGGTGGTGTGTATTCTGTCATCTCAGGACTCAGGAAGATGAGGCAAGAGGACCAGGAGCTTAAGATCATCCTCAGTTAAATCACAAGTTCAAGGCCAGTAAGAGAGAAAACATCTCAAACAACAATAATAGTTGGTGAGATGGCTTAATAGCTGAGAAGGCACTTGCCAGCAAAGCCAAAGGACTCAGGTTCAGTTCTCTACTACCCACGTAAGTCAGATGCACCAGGTAGTGGGTACATCTGGAGTTCGCGTTCAGTGGCTAGAGACCCTGTTGCACCCATTCTTTCTCTTCCTCTCTAATAATAAATAAAATACTTTAAATCATCATCATCATATCTTAATAAATTCTCTTCTAATGTTAAAATAGGAATGAAACTATCTTTTACTACCTTTAAATACTAGCTGGCTTGCAAATGCTATCTTAGCAAATGAACTATTTGGCAATAGCATTACTTGGATCTTATAACCCTATTAAATAAATGACATAATGAAAAGCAACTGAGAAATAGGAAGACAAGAACCAACACAAGACAGTTACTCTGAAGAACGTGTAGAACGAAGGGACCTTTGGGCTCTGATAAACTTACCATATGTGAGCGTGTAGACTGGCTTCCCAGTCACGTCTAGCCCAGTCAGACAGGGGCACTTGGCTTGGGTGGAGCCCCAGCGCTGCAAGGCAGTCTCCAGTGCAGGCGGCCAGTTACAGATGACTCCCAGGGGCTCTCCCTTCACAGGGGTCATCTGTCGGCCCTCAGGCTTTGGCTGGTTGGGATCTGGCTGAGGTACTGCATCAAAGAGCAACAAGTAAGATGAAGTATGTCCAAGTAGCAGTGAGTATAATCAAATCTCTAACACTTCTCCCTTTCTTCCCTTTCTCTTCATAGTCACCCAGTTTCAATATTTGAGAAAGTGAGGACTACATTAGAGAAGACAATCTATAAACTGGGCTTCATTCAACTTTCTATTTAATTATGAAATGATATTCCACGTGTTTGTATGCAATTAATAGATCCTAGCTGGGTGTGGTGGCTCACGCCTTTAATCTCAGCACTTGGGAGGCAGAGGTAGGAGGATCTCCATAAGTTTAAGGCCACCATGACATTACATAGTGAATTCCATGTCAGTCTGAGCTACAGTGATACCCTACTTTGAAAAAAAATATTTTGGGGGGAGGGCTGGAGAAATGGCTCATTGGTTAAGGCACTTGCCTGCAAAACCCAATGACCCAGATTTAATTCCTTAGTACCCACATAAAGCCCAAATGCACAAACTGGCACATGCATCAGGAGTTCATTTACAGTGGCTAGAGGCCCTGGTACAACCACTTCTTTTTCTCTCTCCATGTAACTAATTAAAAAATTTTTTAAATTATTTATTTTTTAAGCTGGGAGTGGTGGCGCACACCTTTAATCCCAGTACTTGCAAGGCAGAGGTAGGAGGATTACAATGAGTTCAAGGCCATCCTGAGACTACATAGTGAATTACAGGTCAGCCTGAGCTAGAGTGAGACCCTACCTCAAAAAAATTTTTTTTTCTTTGAGAGAGACAGAAAGAAGCAGACACACAGAGAGTATGAATGTGCCAGTGCCTCCTGCCATTGTAAAAAACTCCAGATGTATGTGCCACTTTGTACACCTAGCTTTAAGTGGGTACTGGGGAAATACCTTATTTTTTAAGATGGGCTTTCTCAATGAACCTGAAGCTTACTTACATTGCTGGAGTAGGTAGTCAGTGAGAGAAATCCAGGGATTCTATTGTGGCCTCCCCAGCACAGGAATTAGAGGGGTGCTTCACTGTGTCTGGTTTGTATGTGGGTGCTAGAAATCTAAACTCAGGTCATCAGGCTTCCATGGAAAGTACTCACCAATTGAGTCATCTCCCCATACCTCTGTGAACCCTTCTTTAATCACATACAGGCCTGACTTCTCCTCTGTACTGGTCAATATGAACTTACTGGCTAAACTAATTTTCCACATTAACACTTTAAATTGGGGAGGGGGAAGGAGGGAGAGAGAGAGAAGAGGTTTTCCAGGTCCTCTAACCATTGCAAACAAACTCCAGATGCATGTGCCACCTTTTGTATCTGGCTTATGTGGGTACTAGGGAATCGAACATGGGTCCTTAGTCTTCACAGGCAAGCACCTTAACCACCAAGCCATTTCTCTAGCCCTCACCACCTTTTTTATTTTTTTTTTTGCATGCATGCATGCATGTACATGCAGATGTGAATACCCAATGTACATGCATGAGGAGGCCAGAGGAAAACACAGGGTGCCTTTTCTCATGACTCATCTGTGTATTTCTTTTCTTGAGATGGGATCTATCTCTTTCAACCTGGAGCTCGTCCATCAGCAAGCCACAGCAATTCAGACCTCCACCCTCACTGGGGTTATAGATGTGCAGAGCCACACCCACCTTTTTACATGGGTTCTAGAGAATTAAACTTGGTGATCCTTTTTTTTTTTTTGGTTTTTCAAGGTAGGGTCTCACTCTAGTCCTAGTCCAGGCTGACCTGGAATTCACAATGTAGTCTCAGGGTGGCCTTGAACTCACGGTGAGCTGCCTCGTGAGTGCTGGGATTAGAGGCATGCATCACCACACCCGGCTGGTGATCTTTTTTATTTAGATATTTTATTTATTTATTTGCAAGAAAGAGGCAGGAGAGAGAGAGAGAGAAGCATGCCAGGGCCTCTAGCCACTGCAAGCAAACTCCAGATGCATGTGCCACCTGGGCATCTGGTTTCACCTGGGTACTAGGGAATCGAACCTGGGCTATTAGGCCTTGCAGGCAAGCACCTTAACCACTGTACATCTTTCCAACCAAAACTTGGTGATCTTTGGCCCAAGGAACCCGTATGCTGAAGTGGTAAGGGCTCTTAACTCTCGAGCCATCTCTCCAGCCTCACATTTGAGAATCGGTATAGAGTATATAAAGTGCACGAAGAAAATTTTCACCATCTATCTTATTATCTTGTAGAAAACAAAAATGTGTGTGTTAATTGACAGATTTAATTAAAAAAAACAACTATAGCTGGATGTGGTGGTGCACGCCTTTAATTCCAGCACTAGGGAGGCAGAGGTTCTCACCATTAAAAAAACTCATGATGATCCTACTACCTCTGTCTCCCAAGTGCTGGGATCAAAGGTGTGTGCCACCACACCTGGCTATAAGTAACTTTTGAAATTATGCATTGCCAACTCAGTCCCCACAGTCATCTCTTCTCCCTTCCTCCCCAGCCCACCTCCTTGCTTGAGATCTAAATTACAAATGGTCCTCAAGGGGAAAGCACAGAAGTGTAAGTTCCTTGGAGCAAGAACCATGTCTTGTTCACACGACATGTAGTAACTGCTTGAGAGATATCTGTTTAATGAATATATGTTTTTGGTATTTTTACTTCTACCTTCCACAATTTCTTCAGAGTCATCCACAAAGAACTCCTTTAAAGGTGGCCTTTTGGGTCGTTTCAGAGTACTGAGAAGCTGTTGGATTTTTGTGGATACTCTGCTGCTGACAGGAACACCTATCGGGGGAAAAAAAGCAATGCAGTCCATTAAAATTCACTAACTTAACACTCAGGAAGCAGAGGTAGGAGAATCACAATTGAGTTTGAGGCCACCATGAGGCCATGTAGTGAATTCCAAGTCAGCCTGGGTTAGGGTGAGATTCTACCTCAAAAAAACGAAAAAACTGGCTGAAGGAAGGGATGGCTTAGCAGTTAGGGCATTTGCCATCTAAGTCAAAGGACCCAGGTTCAATTCCCCAGGACCCACGTTAGCCAGATGCACAAGGGGACACATGTGTCTGGAGATCGTTTACAGTGGCTGGAGGCCCTGGCGCAACTAATCTCTCTCTCTCTCTCTCAAATAAATAAATGAATAAATAAAATATTTTTTAAAAATCACTGACTTAGAGGGTATTTCATTTCCTCAATTCTCTCAGAAGCTTTCATTTCTAATGTTGCTTGGCCTTTGCCCATAGCCTTACTCTACGTGAAACGGAGCAACATTTACATGACAAGTTGTGTAACAGATGCGATGCTAATACTAACATACTAATTCTGCTCAAGGAGCTTACCTAAGCTTCCCTTTCTCTTAGAGAATCCTTTTTCACGCTTGGTTTTGGGTTCAAAGTACCTTTAGAAGCATGAACTAAGGGGGAGGGAGGGTATTACCATGGGATACTTTTTATAATCATGGAAAATGTCAATAAAAATTGAGAAAAAAAGAATAGGAAGTTAGTAATATTACCTGCATTCCTGAATTTGGAAACATCTATTTTAAAAAGAAATAAATATAGAGTGTGTCTACGCTAGGAAGAAAAAAAAAGCAGCATCAATAAGTGTTGTCAAGTGAGCATCCTAGATGACATGG
Organism: Jaculus jaculus; assembly: GCF_020740685.1. Taxonomy (NCBI): domain Eukaryota; kingdom Metazoa; phylum Chordata; class Mammalia; order Rodentia; family Dipodidae; genus Jaculus; species Jaculus jaculus. The sequence goes on along the minus strand of NC_059107.1, from coordinate 93,332,918 downwards.
TGAGTGAACCAACTGCAATGCAGTTCCGTGGCTGGTGCCAGTCACAGGAGCTACTGTTTATAAGTTGAATTTTTCCAGTCTGAGTTACGTTCCCTATTTAGCTGTCAAACAGAACTCCTTACCGTCAGCTGTGTCCATAAGGCTGGATCTGTTGGATCCTTTGTGCATGCCTTTAACAATCCCAGAAGGGGGCAGATCAATATTCACTGGGCGAAGTGAGGAGGAGGACGAGGAGGAAGAGGTAGTTGCAGTGACATCAGGGGGAGCAGAGAAATTCTCTATAAGGGGAGAAGAGTAAACTTAGAATTACGTGACACTCACACCAAAATAAGAACTTCTTTTTTTTGTTTTTTGTTTTTTGAAGTGGGCTCTTGCTCTAGCCCAGGCTGACCTAGAATTCACTATATAGTCTCAGGGTGGCCTTGAACTCACTAAGATCCTTCCACCTCTGCCTCCCAAGTGCTGGGATTAAAGGCACGCACCAGCATGCCTGGCTGTATAAAAGAAACTTTTAAATCAAAGTCTACTAGAACATGTAATGAGAAAATCAGAAGTTAAGCTAGAACATAGCTTTCTAAAATAATCTCTACGATGTGGGTAACCTTAATGCGATCAAACCACACACCTAATGACTCAGAAATGTTACTACACAGAAAGGCTGGTGGAAATATAATGTCATTAAAACAATCCTAACAAGACGGGAATCCAAGTGACTTTGGAGTGGAACCCAAGTGAGCAAGAGCCCGTCCCGTCACTAGTGCTCTAGCCTCCCGAGCACCTCTCCGTAATCATTCTTCTGCGAATGCTTCCCTTCTCATCAAAGACCTGAACAGTGACCCAGAGTGGGCCAGATGGCCCGGCTTTTCAGATGAAGGAAAACTGGGTAAGGTCCACTTCTAATATTTATCAAATAGCCCACAGTTAACTTGGAGCTACTTATCAGACAAGTTTCTTTCTTGTTTTAAGCAGAAATTAAGGAGTACTGTGCAATGCTTCCTGGAGGATCTCATGGAGACAGGCTGGAGTGGAACCCTCTCCAAGGATGACCTTGAACTCCTGATCTTCCTTCCTCTACCTTCCAAGGGCTGTCATTATCACCATATCCAGTTAAAAATGTGTGCTTTATGCCGGGCGTGGTGGCGCACGCCTTTAATCCCAGCACTCGGGAGGCAGAGGTAGGAGGATCACCGTGAGTTCAAGGCCACCCTGAGATGACAGAGTGAATTCCAGGTCAGCCTGGACCAGAGTGAGACCCTACCTCGAAAAACCAAAAAAAAAAAAAAAAAAAAAGTGTGCCTTTATTTGACCTAGCAATTAACACTACAGAAATACACTATAAGAAAGTAAACAAGCGGGGCATGGTGGCGCACATCTTTAATCCCAGCACTCAGGAAGCAGAGGTAGGAGGATCGCAATGAGTTCGAGGCCACCCTGATACTATATAGTGAAATCCAAGTCAGCCTGAGCTACTCGAAAAACAAACAAACAAAAAAAGTAAACAAGCTGGGCATAGTGGCACACATCTTTAATCCCAGCACTCAGGAGGCAGAGGTAGGAGGATCACGGTAAATTCAAGGACACCCTGAGATATAATGAATAAATGAATTCCAGGTCAGCCTGGGTGAGTGAGATCCTACCTCACAAACAATTTTTTTTAACTTATTATTGCATGTCCACTCCAACAGTTTGCACAGAGCAAAAAATACAAATAAAACTCCGGTAGGGTGTGGTGGCGCATGACCTTAATCACAGAAGGCAGAGGTAGGAGGATCACCATGAGTTCTAGGCCACCCTGATACTACCTAGTGAATTCCAGATCAGCCTGAGCTACAGTGAGATCCTACCTTGAAAAAAAAAAAAAAACACCTCCAGATACTATTTTAATGTCTACAATAAGGGACACAGCCATAAAACTGTGTACTTATAAAAGAAAATTATTATTACAAAAATAATTGTATAATAATAACTATGATATAACAGATGCTTATGATAAACTGCTAAGAAAAGCATATAATATACATCATATTTAAGATGATTTAACTTTTATTAAATCAAAATGAAATCAGTACATATTCTAAGTTAAAGAAAGACTACACACTAAAATGATAACAATAAAGTATTATACATTAGATTCTAGATTTTTCTTTTAACCTGTGTTTTTCAATTTTCTTATTGGGAAGATGCAAAGCAAATATTCAGAAAGCAATAATGTTAGAGGAAATGCTTCCTATAACTTCAGCTAACACTTTTCAGTGTTGTAGAAACACAGAAAAAGATGAAACCATGTTGTTAACAAAAATCCAGATAATGGTGAGTGAGTATATGGGCATTATTATTATTATTTTTTAAACAAGTGGAAGTGGCAGTGCCCTCTTTTATACAGATGCAGCAATAAAACCCCCTGCCTCAGCCCTGCTGCTTACCCTCTGGAACTAAAGTGGTAAATGAGCCAGCTACATGCAGCTGCCCTTGTGAATTACAGGGTTGGGCTAAGAATTCCGGGTGGGCCATCAACTGAGGGCTTTTTATATGGGCAATGGTACCTTCAGGGTACCTAGTTTCATTAAAAATGATATCCCTGGGCCGGGCGTGGTGGCGCATGCCTTTAATACCAGCACTCGGAGGCAGAGGTAGGAGGACTGTCATGAGTTTGAGGCCACCCTGAGACTACATAGTGAATTCCAGGTCAGCCTGAGCTAGAGTGAGACCTTGCCTAAAAATATAAATAAATAAAATAAAATAACCTTGAAGTGAAATGTTTCCAACTCGTTCTTTTCAGAAATCAAATAAAAATATATAAAACAATACAGAAAGGTTACTGAGATGACAAGACAACAAAATGCAACTGGTTGTCAAGAAAAGAAGAAAAAGACATCCTAGATACACTAATGAGTATTACTTTGTGCAATTTGTACCAACCAATAAAGCCAGAGCAGAGATCTGTGTTTTTATCTGCAGATGTCAGAACTCTTTGAAAATCACACAAAAACGTAAAGCAGAGCCAAGCAAAAGCTGCCTGCCGCACGCAGCAGCAGCAGCAGCAGCAGCGCACTGACAACTCAGCCTGCACATGCCACATGCAGCAACATCACAGCAGCAAGAAAAACAAACCAGTCTTCATGCAGAACACCAAAAGGCCTCAAGATACTGGCTGAAGTTAGAATTTGCTTGGATTTAATATTTTTGGCTTGATGAAATACAGGCACCAATCCTGTAAAAATCAAAGATGTTCCATATTTTAATATATGGACTTTATGGTGTTAAGACTGGTGTTCTATCTTGCAGCTTGAGTATTGCTTATGGAAATAGGTATGGCTTCAGGTGAGCAATACTGTATACTAACCATGCAGATGATGTCTATTGTGCCTGCAACAAATGTACTGCTGGTGTTTCCTTCTCTGTCTCTGTCACTGTTTTCTGACAGGATATTTTTAGGCCAGACTGAAAAGTGCTAACACAATCATAAACTTGCCCTGGACACTTGGTGCCAAATGGGACATAAGTGGGCTTCTTGGGCAGATCCAGCTCCTACCTATTCGAGTATTGGCAAATACATCAGCTAGAGACCCACTGGTTCCTTTGACCTCTCCGTGGGACAGCGTAGAAGATGCAGATGAGGAAGTGGACGATCCCTGAATTGAACGGTTGATCCAGGACTCGGCATTCTGTAAGCTCTGCTGCAAGGCAGCAGAGAGCGCAGCTTGGCGTCTCAGTGAGCCCTCATCCTCAGAGGCCGAAGACGTGTCTGTGTGGGATTAGAAAAAAAGAAGTTCTCCATCCTGCCTGGAACAGACTTCAGTTCTTGCCCATTGATTACACATTTGATGTCGACACCAGCAAAACATTCTCATTCTCAAATTAATAGCTGAAGGTCATCAAGCATCTTAGGCAAGCTCTATGGCCAAATAAAACAGCCTTACTCTGTAGGTGGGTTTTAATTTTTTTATTTGTTTTTGGTTCTTCAAGTTAGGGTTTCCCTCTATCCCAGGCTGACCTGGAATTTCCTATGTAGTCTCAAAATGGCCTTGAACTCACAACAATCTTCCTACCTCAGCCTCTCAAGTGCTAAGGTGTGCACCACCGTGCCTGGCTTAAGTTTATTTTTTTAACCCTCTAAGAACATACTATTTTCATGTTTTGAGCTTGACTAATATCTTAACTTTTCTAGTTTATCTAATTATATTTAAGCAATATGGAAATGCTTACGTATCTTCCTCAACCTCTTCATTAGAGGCCCTTGTGACAGTGACTTTTTATAAATATTTGTCTGTATTTATAAGAAAGTGATCTTGATAGGGAGATATGAAATTTGTTTTTGTTCAAAACTGACGTGAAAGGGGGGGAAGAAAGAGAAGAAGGGAGGAGGAGGATGCTATGGTAATGGGGAACTGGCCTGGAAGCACTAGTGGCTTTATGGACAGGCCAGCTAGTCACAAGGCACGGGGGAACCTTTCCAAGCATGGCAAAGGAAGGCACAGCACCTGGATTTCTTTCCTTCTCACCAGAGAAGAACTGTGAGAAATTCATTCATATCGTTATTTAGCCTCACTCTGACTTCAGAACAATAAGACCTAAATTAAAAAAGCATTCTGGGAAGCCAGGCGTGGTGGCACATGCCCTTGATGCCAGCACTGCGGAGGCAGAGGTAGGAGAATTGCCGTGAGTTTGAAGCCACCCTGAGACTACAGAGTGAATTCCAGGTCAACCTCAGCTAGAGTGAGACCCTGCCTCCAGAATACAAACAAACAAACAAACAAACAACAAAAAATAAAGTACCCCCCCAGAAGTCTAAATCTATGAATTAATCCCAGAAAGTAACCCCAGAAGTCTAAATCTACAAGGCAGAGCAACAGAGTTACAACAAACATCCTTGCTTCTGCTCGGTGCTACCATCAATGTATTGCCTCATATTGATAGAGATCTGCAATCCAAGAATAACTGTGTGTGTGTGTGTGTGTGTGTGTGTGTGTGTGTGTGTGTGTGTGTGTAAAAGGGAGTGATGAATAAAACCCTTCAAGTGAATTATTTTCAGAGTAACACAACTCAGAAACCCACAAATGCTCTGGATTTGCAGGTTATCCTTGTAGCGTCATTCACTGTAATTTGTGTAATTTCAAGATCAGTCAACTCAGGTTTACAGACAGTAAAACCAGTACTTTCATTATTAGATTTATGGAAAATTGATTGCATGGTGTTTCTATATTTCATCAATTATGTAATTAGGTATACTATTTCAATTCAATTACCTAATTTGCCTGCCAGGCCTCCTCTGGGTGTTTAATGACTTACAGCTATGGAGAACTTAGGCTAAGGGAAAACATGGCTTTGATGTTAGGTCTTCCATTTGAACTCTGTGACGTACCATGTAACTTGTTTGTTGAACCAACAAAATGAATGAGCACATTAGTTGATTAAAAATAAAATGTTGAGGGAGAAGACAAAATCCCTACTCTCACAGGACTCAGGACCTGCTAGGAGTTGAGGTGGCCAAGGAACAGAGACCTGTGCCCCAGCCCACAGACCAAGTACAGATTACTTATGAGGGGCACAGGGCTGGGTGAGAGTGGCACCAGGGAAATGGAACAGCAAGTGAGAACACTTGGAAGAGGCAGAAAACCAGGCATGTTTGAAGGTCGCAAAGAAACTCAGACTAGCCGAAGCCCAGGAAGCAAGACCGAGAGAGGCGAGGTGAGGGCAGGTAAGCGAGCAGAGCGGCTTCAAAGGGCCGTCTAAGACATGCTAAGGAAACGTGTCCTCCTGATACCTACAGTGGGAGACAGCGAGAATAACAAAAATGACAACATACAGAAAGCACAGGAGGGTCAGCACAGAGCACTGAGCCAGTCAACATGAGCTCCTCTTCTCATGCCCAGAAGGAATGTAATACTCTATTTGTAAACAATCAGGAAATAATTAATAAACTATTATATTACTAATCTTTACAAATTATTTATTTTTATTTGAGACAGAGAGAGGGAGAGAGAGAGAATGGGCATGGCAGGGTCTCTGGTGACTGCACTTCAGATGCATGCGCCACCTTGTGCATCTGGCTTATGTGGGACCTGGAGAACTGAACCTGGGTCCTTAGGCTTTACAGGCAAGTACCTTAATCACTAATCCATCTCTCCAGGGCCTATCTTATTATCTTTTTAAAAAATATTTATTTATTTGACAGAGAAAGAGGGACAGAGAGAGAATGGGCATGCCAGGGTCTCCAGCCACTACAAATGAACTCCAGATGCATATGCCCCCTTGTGCATCTGGCTTATGTAGGTCCTGGGGAATTGAACCTGGGTCCTTTCACTTTGCAGGCAAATGCCTTAACTGCTAAGCCATCCCTCCAGCCTGTTACCTTATTAATCTTAAGGGAAGAAAAATACCAGGTTTACTGTCCTTAATTGTTATGGAACTTTTTTTTTTAGCCATGTGTGGAAATGACTTTCTTCTCAGTAGAAAATATACTATTATATCTAAAAATGTCCTACATGTAACACTTCAGTAGAGGAATGCATACAGAAAGAAGACCGAGCTGGGCATGGTGGTGCACACCTTTAATCCCAACACTCGGGAGGCAGAGGTAGGAGGACTGCTGAGAGTTCAAGACCAACCTGAGACTACATAGTGAATTCCAGGTCAGCCTCGGCTAGAGACCCTACCTCGAAAAACCAAAATAAAATAAAATAAAATAATAATAATAATAATAATCTGGAGACATGACTGAGTGGTTAAGGCATTTCCTGCGAAGTCTAAGGACCATGGTTCAGCTCCCCAGTACCCACATAAAGCCAGATGTACCAGTTGGCACATGCATCTGGAGTTTGCAGCGGCTAAAGGCCCTGGCATATCCATTTTCTCTCCCCCCCTCCCCTATCTGCTCTTTCTTTAATAATTTTTTTTTTTAAAGGAGACCAAGCCCGATAACAAGTCTGACAATTGCTCCTGGTGTGGGAAAGTCACTTAGTGCTCACGGACATGGTGGCCTCATCTCAGAAGAACTCTGGTCCTCCTCCTGACAAAGCACACTTCCGAAGACTACAAATGTGACAGGATAGTCTTGTATATGAAAGCCCTTTGCATACTGTAATGCACAGTAATTCCATAAAGTGTACTTATAGTACACTGAAAGCATAACAATACCACAGCATGTTCCAGGACATCATTTCCATATATAGGAATATAGAAAGTTTGATTAGCAGTGTGGCAAAAGTCTTGAAAAACGAAAAGAAATACAGAGGTGAATTTTTCCTGGTCTTCCAACCCCAAGAATAACCACAGCCAGTGTCAAGCACAGCCCAGTGTAAGGCAGATGTCTACATTTAAGCTTCTGTCTACACAAGCCAGATGCACAGCTAACTGTACTTAGAATCATGTAGTTTACCTAGTCACCCTTGTACGTTCAGTGCAGCAAAAGACGTCCACGGGAGTGCAGAAAAGACTCAGAAGAAAAATAAAGAGCTGTGGTTTTTGCATTTTGATTTTCTGTATGAATGAGTAATAGTGCTACACAAAGGACCCTACAGAGAACAGCTGAGGTAATTGTCCCGTGACATTAGTAAATGGTTTCAGCACATAAAGGGACTGGATGGCAGTAATTCAAGTCTTCTACAAGACTGAAGGCTACAGGCACTAAAGGAACCATAGATTGCCACCAACTTAATTTACAGAAAAATTTTCTAATCCATGGTAGAAAAAAGTATACCTAGCAAGCAAATTTTAGGCTTGCTGACATATTATTTGAGAATGATTGCTGGGAAGAAAAATAGACAAATTATCTCCTGTTGTCAACTATTTACCACAGTTTCCAGGCTACATGATACTATAAGTAAAGCCAAAATTTGTATTTTCCTCCTTTAACCATTTTGATTAAATCTTCCCCCAAAGTAGCTCTAAATGTTCATCAGTTTAGTAATTCAGGGGCTATGTGTGAAATGCTTCCCGAAGAAGGGAAGACTGCTAATTGCTCAGAGTGTTCCAGGCACTGTCCCCGAAGCCAAGTCCCCCCAGCACAGCACATGCAGAGGAAGGGACTTGCCAGAGACCTCCTCGGTGACTTGTGGGGTCACAGCTCAGACAGCACTAAATTAAGCTAAGGTTCCCCTACAAGTGTAGTACATCGTTTTTTATTGTTGTTGTTGTTGTTTGTTTGTTTGTTTGTTTTATGAAGGTAGGGTTTTACTCTAGCCCAGGCTGACCTGGAATTCACTATGGAGTCTCAGGGTGGCCTTGAACTCACAGCAATCCTCCTACCTCTGCCTCCCAAGTGTGTAAGTAATCCCAAGATCCCACAATTAAAGGTGTGTGCTACCATGCCTGACATCCATTTTATTAAATACTTTATTTTTATTTATTTATTTGAGTGAGAGATGCTGGGCAAGGTGGTGCATGCCTTTAATCCCAGCACTTGGAAGGCAGAGGAAGGAGGATCACGGTGAATTTGAGGCCACCCTAAGACTACATAGTGGACTAAAGTGAGTCTCTACCTTGACAAAAAAAAAGAGGGGGGGGGGAGAGAGAGAATGAATGGGTGTGCCAGGGTGTCTAGCCACCGCAAATGAACTCCAGATGCATGAGCCACTTTGTGCATCTAGCTTATGTACGTCCTGGGGAATTGAACCTGGGTCCTTTGGCTTTGCAGGAAAGTGCCTTAACTGTTAAGCCATCCCTCCAGTCCTTTTTTTTTTTTTTTCAGTTATTTTTATCACTGGCCAGAAGTGGAATTTAAACCCAGCCAATGACAAGCGAGAGTGTCAGTTCTTTGCCTCCTCCACATTGACTGAATGTAGTCTCAACACTTTTCCTTCTTTCTTTTTTCTTTCTTTTTTCTTTCTTTCTTTTTTTTTTTCTCGAGGTAAGGTCTCACTCTAGTCCAGGCTGACCTGGAATGCAGTATGTAGTCTCACACTGGTCTTGAACTCAAGGTGATCCTCCTACCTCTGCCTCCCAGTGCTGGGATTAAAAGTGTGTGCCACCATGCCCAGCTGTACTTTTTTTTTTTTGGTTTTTCAAGGCAGGGTCTCATTCTGGCTCAGGCTGACCTGGAATTTACTATGTAGTCTCAGGGTGGCCTCGAACTCACGGTGATCCTCCTACCTCTGCCTCCCGAGTGCTGGGATTAAAGGCGTGCGCCACCATGCCCGGCTACTTTTCTTTTTCTGAAAGCTACTAAATTTATTAACATTCCATCTCTCAATAGCCTTCTCATGCATGGGTTTCTTTAAAGGCCAATTGGAAGTTTGCTAAAAAGTTAAAAACAAAGCACAATAAAATGGCTATAAACTATCTTTTTGATGCACTGGTGAAGTCTAAATCCCTAACCGGCCCAAGCTAAATTGGAACTTACTCTGTAGCCCCAGGCTGGTCTTGAACTCACAAGCGAGCCCTACATCAGCCTACAAGGGCTAAGATTAAAAGTGTTCATCACCATACATAGCTGTGCTTATACTTTAAATTGAGATCTTAATACATGAACTTACTGAAATTTGATTGGGGATAGGGAAATGGCACTTGCTTGTAATTTGATCCTTTCTTCCGTCCACTGTCCTCTTTGGTGGTGTATTCTGAAGTACCCCAAAACGGTAGAAAAGGCGACTTACTCATTAGTCTTCCTCTGTAAGTGAATTTTCCCACTGGCAGGCTTTCTGGGACCTGCCCAATGCTGAGTGTATGGAGGACCAACCAGCGCCTTTATCTTTGTTTAAACTGACCAATCATAGACTCTGAACTAAGGGCTTCCCTCACTCACTAAAAGCCCACAAGGGCTTCGGATCTCCAGCTCTGGAAGTCCTTCCTCATGAAGAGTCTACCTTCTCTCTGCTTCCTTCACTTGTACTTTAAAATAAACTGTACTCTTACACTTACTGACAGAGAAAATGAACGTGGTAAAACCTATGTGGCATCCCCGAGTTAGTTGTTACAGAGTTAGTTGTCAATGTTCTTAACTTGTAGCTCTCACAAATTTGGAGATAATGGAATCCAAATTATAATGTGAAAGGTGCTAAGAGAACAAAGCCTGGAGATAAAGACCTCCTGCATCCCTCACTGGAGCAAAGTATTTCTGTTTGGCATGCACGGAATTGCTGGATGAGAGCACCAAGATCTAGTCCACATGGGCTGTGTGTGTGAGAAACTGCTGTATAAGGAGTGTGCTTTCAACATTTCACTCTTAGTGGGAAAGAATTCTCCTACCTGCCAACACAGACATCCCTAATAACACATGGAGTTTTCAAATACTATTCAGAAGCCCCCGGAATGGAAGAAAAATGACACCCTTGTTATTCTGCTCTGCTTAATGTGGGTCTTAGGAGAGAGGGCCTGATCTTTGTTATGGAAGTATTAAAATTTGTAAGTGATCATGAACATTATGCTACATCTTCAAAGCTATCACAGAGAAGAACATGAGTGTCTAGAAATACAGAGGCCTATGTTGAATTTCAAAAGACCATGGTCTCATTCAACAATGAACAGCTCTGATTTGTTTGTAGAGCTGGTAAGCTGCCCTCAGGCAGTGACTTTTATAAAAGGGTTGATAAAAGGATTTCCATCCCTCTGCATTCTCACATCTAACCCAAAGCTATGAGAGCAGCTTACTTTCTCAGAAACCACGCTACTCTAACAGAGGTGGGCAGAGGGCTGTTTCTAAGAGGTAACTGCACATCACGCTGCTCTCCACCCTCTGCCATTTACTGTAGAACCTTCAGCAGCTCCGTAGCGGGATCTGCCAATGAGGAATGGCTACTAGACTGAGTCCCCTTTGTGCCAAAGAACTCAACTCATACTATACTGAATGTGGAAGGGATCCCATCCTAGATTCTGAATGAGGGTCTGAAGCATGCATCCTTACAAACACAAAATGCCTCATTGTGCTGGTCGGCTAGAGGTATCCTATGTTACATTTCAAGAACACTTGAAGCCACAGAGCTATTTCTCTTTCAAACATATTGACACCACAGATGTGAAGGAAAAAAGCACACACAATTAATGAGCCCACAGCACACCCAAATGCTCTGAGAAATTAGCCAATCCTAGGAAGAAACTAGTAACATTGAGTGAATAGGTTCAGTATGAGCAACTCAACAATGTGACAGCTGTGAGAAAAAAATCAACCACAACAATGCAACATCTCAGGAGTTCCCCAACACCAAGGCAGACCAAATCAGTATAGAGAGATTGTTTCCCAAAGAGTGTGCTATGGTAACACAGCAGGAGAGTCAGGATGACGTTGGGGCTGGGAAACAGAGTTACTAGGGTTAGTCTCAAAGTTCTGTATCAAGAGCTTATCTGGTATTTGAGTTAAGGCAAGTTTAAAGGTTGTGATAAGCTTTGGGAAACATTCTAAACACTCAAGAAATTTAAAGATAAAAATACCTAGTTCCCATTTACCTCCAGACATCATTATCAAAGGAGAGTCTTAAAAATATAAGTATATTAACACCCTTATGCATTATTTTCAGAACCATTTCAAATTTGCATGAATGCACTCTTAAAATAATAATTATTTATTTATTTATGGTTTTTCAAGGTACAGTTTGGCTCTAGGCCAGGCTGACTTGGAATTCACTCTGTATTCTTAGGTAGGCCTCAATCTCACCGTGATCCTTCTACCTCTGCCTCCCCAGTGCTAGGATTAAAGGTGTGCGTCACCACGCCCGGCTTAAAATTCTTTAATGATACAAAAATCTTGTCCCAAGTCCACCTACTCCTATGACTGCTGCCAAGGTGAAGCATCTGACTAAAGAAAAGAACTGGGTTAAACAGATCCCACTTGGGTGACATGAAAGCAAATAAGCATGCCATCACTGTAGGGACTTGGACTGCATTCACTCATGATCACACATGTTCAGAAATCACAGCAAGGTAAGCAGAGAGGAAAAGCAGGGAGAGAGAGAGAGAGAAGTATATTTTGAAAGTATATTTTGTGTGATATTTATAAGGTGAACTCTTAGGTTCCTCTGATGATGCGGAAAGTTCCAGCTCTCACTTCAGAAGAGAAAAGCAGAATTTATTTCAGAAACATAAAGACAGGAATAGTCAGAGAGAAACGCTTCTGATACACTTACCGGGAGGAGTGCAGGCATCTGCAGGAGACTGGACAAATGTGGACCGCCTTTTGGTGGGCATGGGCAAAGCCATTTTCTGTTCTTTGTGTTTTGCCAGAGCTGCCTGAACTGCTTCAGTATGGATATCTGAAAAGTGAAACATTTCTATTATTTGCATTTGTGCTGTCTTATAAAATTAAAAAGTAAAGTTTGGGCTGAAGAAATGGCTCAGTGGCTAAGGCACTTGTCTGCAAAGCCTAATTAATGACCCAGGTTCAATTCCCCAGTACCCACGTAAAGTCAAAGGTACAAAATGGCACATGCGTCTGGAGTTCAGCTGTAGTGTCTAGAGGCTCTGGAGCACCCATACACTCTCACTCTCTCCTTACAAATAAATAGACAAATAAAACATAAAAAAAATTTTTTTAATTTATTTGAGAGCGACAGACAGAGAGAGGAAGAGGCAGAGAGAGAGAGTGTGTGGGCGTGCCAGGGCTTCCAGCCACTGCAAACAAATTCCAGATGCATGCGACCCTTGTGCATCTGGCTAATGTGGGTCCTGGGGAATCAAGCCTTGAACCAGGGTCCTTAGGCTTCACAAGCAAGTACTTAACTGGTAAGCCATCTCTCCAGCCCTAAAAGAAAAAAAATTTTGAGGTAGGGTCTTGCTGTAGAACAGGCTGACCTGGAATTCAGTATGTAGTCTCAGGGTGGCCTACAACTCATGGCGGTCCTCCTACCTCTGCCTCCCTAATCCTGGGATTAAAAGCATGCATCACCATGCCCAGTTGAAAATGTTTTTAAATAATATGTGCCAGACATGGTGGCACACAACTTTAATCCCAGGATTTGGGAAGCAGAGGTAAGGACACCCTGAAACTACCCAGTGAATTCCAGGTCAGCCTGGGCTACAGCAAGACCCTACCTTGAAATAGATAGATAGATAGATAGATAGATAGATAGATAGATAGATGATAGATAGATAGAAAAATTTTATGTGATTGTGTGTTTTTTTATCTTTTGAAGAAAACCAATTAAAATAAAACAAAGCCAGGAGTGGTAGCGCACACCTTTAACCCCAGCACTCAGGAGGACTGTACAAGATATACAAGGTGGTATATGCATCTGGAGTTCATTTGCAATGGCTAGAGACCCTGGTGTGCCCATTCTTTTCCTTTCTCTCAAATAAGTAAAATATCTTTTAGAAGAGTATAAAACAAATTCCCAGTTTCTTCTTGTCTAGCCCATGTGCTGCCCATCCTTCCAGGCCTCAGAGGAGATGGACCAATCAGACCCTTCTAGAGCTGAACAACTTAAACACAATGACCCAGGAAGAAGGAAAGTCTTTGAACTTCAAAATTAGATTTTCCAGTTCTCTCTCTTTACAGGAATCTCTCCAGTGTTCAGTTTGTGTCTATCTCCTGGCCTGGCTATTTAAGTTAGCCTGAGCTGGCAGCTGTTTCATACAATCAGGAAAATGGCTCAGAAGTTAAGTAAAGGTGTTTGCTTGCAAAACCTGATGGTCTGGGTTCAATTCCTCAGTGCTCACGTAAAGCCAGATGTGCAAAGTGGCATATGCTTCTGGAGTTCATCTGCATTGGTAAGAGACCATGGTGTGCCAAGATTCATGTTCTTTCTCTCCTTGCAAATAAATAAAATAAAATAAAAATTTTAATGTATCTTTCAGCCAGGCGTGGTAGCACACACCTTTAATATCAGCACTTGGGAGGCAGAGGTACGAGGATCACTCTGAGTTCAAGGCTACCCTGAGACAGCATAGTGAATTCTAGGTCAGTCTGGACTAGAGTGAAACCATACCTCAAAAATAACAATAACAACAAAAAGTATCTTTTGTTGAGCATGGTGGCTCACACCTTCAGTCTCAGCACTAGGGAAGAAGAGGTAGGAGGATCACCATGAGTTCAAGGCCATCCTGAGACTACATACTAAATTCCAGGTCAGTCTAGGTTACAGTGACATCTTTTTTTTTTAAGTTTTTCAAAGTAGGGTTTCACTCTAATCCTGGCTGACCTGCAATTATAGCAATACCTTATATCAAAAAACCACAGAAAAAAAAAGTCACAGACTAGAGAAGATGGCTTAGTGGTTAAGGTGCTTGCCTGCAAAGCCAAAGGACCGTGGTTCAGTTCCCCAGAACCCATGTAAGCCAAATGCCCAAGGAGGCACATGTATCTGGAGTTTGTTTGCAGTGGCTGGAGGCCCTGGCATGCCCATTCTCTCTTTTTCTCCCTCACTCCCTCTTCTACATCTTTCTTTCTCAAATAAATAAATAAATGTTTTTTAAAGTCTCTTTCCAAAAACATGATGCATCTGCCTTTTTACTGGTGATAGTACCTTTTTTTTTTTTTTTTTTTTTTTTTTTTTTTTTTTTTTTTTGGTTTTTTAAGGTAGGGTTTCACTCTAGCTCAGGCTGACCTGGAATTCACTATGTAATCTCAGGGTGGCCTCGAACTCACAGTGATCCTCCTACCTCCACCTTCCAAGTGCTGGGATTAAAGGCGTGCACCACCACGCCCGGCTGGTGATAGTAACTTTGATTACTTAAAGATGTCTCTTGGAGGCTGGAGAGATGGCTCAGTGGCTAAAATTGCCTGCTTGCAAAGCCCAACAGCTCAGGTTTCATTCCCCAGTGCCCCTGTAAAGCCAGATGCACAAAGTTGCATGTGTATGGAGTTGGTTTACAATGGTAGGAGGCCTTGGCATGCCCATACACAGTCTCTGCATGTCTGTCTCAAATAAATGAAAACATTGTCTGCTAACATTAAAAAAAAAGCCCAGATCTTCATTATTTATTTTTATATTCCCATCATCACATATGCTGCTGAGAATCCTTTCACACAGGATCTTTGGTCCTTCTGACATAAGTACTCAAAATGATGGGAGCTGTATGTTTTGCAATTCTCACTGCTTAAGTCATCTGCTCAAAATCCTAGAAATTTCTCTGCTCAAATCCTAGAAATTACACAGTTCTCACAGGAGTCCTGGCTCCTTTTAAAATGGCTTTTTTTTTTTTTTTTAAGCAGAGCATAGTGGTGCAGTGCATGCCTTTAATCCCAGCACTTGAGAGGCAAAGGTAGGATGATCATCATGAGTTTGAAGCCACCCTGAGAATACACAGGAAATTCCAGGTTAGCCTGGGCTAGAAAAGGCCCTGCCTTGAAAAAACAAAGTCAGGCATGGTGGTGCACACCCCGCCATTTTTTTTTTCTTTTTTCCAAGGTAGGGTCTTGCTCTAGCTCAGAGCTGACCCGGAATTCACTCTGTAGTTTCAGGGTGGCTTCGAACTCACGGCGATCCTCCTACCTCTGCCTCCTGAGTGCACTCCTTTAATCCCAACACTCAGGAGGCAGAGGTAGGAGGATCGCCGTGAGTTCGAGGCCACCCTGAGACTAGAGAGTGAATTCCAGGTCAACTGGGGTTAGAGCAAGACTGTAATTTTAAAACAAACTAAACTAAAAATGAATTCAGCTTGTCATTACATAGTGAATTCCAGGCCAGGTTGCCAGGTTGGGTTAGAGTGAGACCCTAACTCAAAAACAACAAAAAAAGCTCAAACTGGGTGTAGAGGCGCACACCTTTAATCTCAGCATTAGGCACAGAAGTAGGGGATAACTGTGACGACAGAGGAAGACTACCAAAAACACCCCTCCATATTTTTTTTTTCCCCAAGGTAGGTTGTCACTGTAGCCCAGGCTGATCTGGAATTCACTCTGTATTCTCAGGGTGTCCTCGAACTCATGGCGATCCTCCTATCTCTTGGGCTGGGCTGGGCTAATGCCTCAGTGGTTAAAAGTGCAAAGCCAACCAGCCTGGGTTCAATTCCTCAGTACCCACGTAAAGCCAGATACACAAGCATCTGGTGAGTTTACAACAGCAAGAGACCCTGGGGATACACAGTGTAAATATAAATGTTTTAAAAAATAAAGTTTCTGGGCTAGACAAAGCCTTACTGGTTAAGGCGCTTGACTGCAAAGTCTAAGGACCCGGTTCAATACCCTAGTACCCACAAAGGCCAGACGTACATGGTGGAGCATGTGTCTTGAGTTTGCAGTGGCCAAAGGCCCTGGTACACCCATTTTTTTTCTCTCTCTCTCCGTGCCTCTTTCTTTCTCTCTCTTAAATATAAAGGTTTTTTTTTTTAACATTTTTAAAAATTTATTTATTTATTTATTTGAGAGCGACAGACACAGAAAGAAAGACAGATAGAGGGAGAGAGAGAGAATGGGTGCGCCAGGGCTTCCAGCCTCTACAAACGAACTCCAGACGTGTGTGCCCCCTTGTGTATCTGGCTAACGTGGGACCTGGGGAACCAAGCCTCGAACCAGGATCCTTAGGCTTCACAGGCAAGCGCTTAACCGCTAAGCCATATCTCCAGCCCTTAAATATAAAATTTAAAAAAATAATAGTAACAATAATAAAAGCTCTTATTTTGTACTCAACATTTGCTTATAAGATTTTTGTCTTTAGACTAAGAGTATATAAACTATTGTGATCAAAAGCTACTTAGGTGGGGACTGGAAAGAGGCTCCACAATTAAAGGTGCTTGCTTGCAAAGCCTGCTGAGCTGGGTTCAAGTCCCCAGTACCAATGTAAATCCAAAGGCACAGAGTAGTGCATGCATCTGCAATTCATTTGTTGCCCTAGCGGGCCTCTTGCTCTTCTTTCTCTCCCAAATAAATATATACATATATTTAAAAACTTATTTAAATTTTGGTGTTTTGTAGTAGGGTCTCGCTCTAGCCCAGCTGACCCGGAATTCACTATGTAGTCTCAGGGTGGCCTTGAACCCACAGCAATCCTCTTACCTCTGCCTCTCAACTGCTGGGATGAAAAGTGTGCACCACCATGCCTGGTTGATTTTAGATATATTAAAGTGCCCAAAGCCTCTTTACATTAGAAGAAAATAGTTTTTAGCTGTCTCAGAAAATAAGTCATCAACCAATTATACTGAGATCAAGTACTTTCTCAATAATGAGCAACAGCAAAGCACACTTGATTTGCTTAAAAACAGCAAATTTCCAGAAGTAATTTTATATATGATGTGGAACATGTGATAGCACATTTGACAAAGCCAGGAAGGTCAGTGACATCTGTACAATTAATAATTTCTGAGAGGGACTAGAGAAATGGTTCAGCAGTTAAAGCATTTGTTTGCCTACCAAGCCTACCCACCCAGGTTTGATTCCCCAGCACCCATGTAAAGCCAGATGCACAAAGTGGCACATGCATCTGGAGTTTGTGTGCAGTGGCCAGAGGTCCTGGTGCACCTCTCTTTCTATGTATCTCTCTGCTTGCAAATAAATAAATAAATAAATAAATAAAAATCTTTTCGAGCCAAGCATGGTGATGCACACCTTTAATTCCAGCACTTCAGAGGCAGAGGTAGGAGGATTGCTATGAGTTCAAGGCCACCTTGAGACTACATAGTGAATTCCAGGTCAGCCTGAGCTAGAGTGAGACCCTATCTCAAAAAACCAAAAATCAAAAGAAAAATGAAAGAAGGAGCAAACAAATGAACAAAAGAATGAAAGGGAAAAAAAAAAAACAACAAAAAAAAACCAGGCAGATCGTTTAATTTGTTTGGTGTCCTCATGCTATGAATCTTGCTCTCATAAATTATTATATTTTAAAATAATTATTTAAAAACAAATTATTTATTTGAGAGAGGCAGATAGAAAGAATGGGCACACCAGGGCCTTCCGCCACTTCAAACAAACTCCAGACGCATGTGCCAGCCACCCTGTGCATTTTGTTTATATGGGTCCTGGAGAATCGAACCTAGATCTTCTGGCTTTGTACCAAGTACCTTAACCACTAAGCCATCTCTCCAGCTCTAAATTATTTTTTAAAATAATCCAACTGTTTTCTAACCTGAAAAGACTTTTGCCCATATGCTAGTGTCAAAAGGAGATGTTCACTGGTACTCTCCATTAGCAGACTCCTATTGATAAGAACAGGATTTTTAACTGAATTTGACTTATTCACCAACATACAATTATTTTGATCTTTGATGAAGAAATTGTTTCCGAAGTTCAGTCCCCAGGCGAAGCTGACTGAATTCTCTGCCAGAAGCAGGTGGAGGCTCGGATCGGTTTCCAACCCTCCTGCTGAGCTGAACACAGTGATGCAAATAATCCCTGAAAGTTCTTTCTGCTTTTCTGGTTTTGTTTGGGGTGGCTAATTTCTCAAAAGAATAACAACATCATAGGAGTTGTTAAAATGACTGCAGTAAGATCACTTTCCATTGTAAGCATTAGCTGTGAGTTTTCTATACTTCAAAATATACCACACACATGTAGAAAGTAAACTATTCCTTGATGTTCAGGTCAAAGAAGTTATTAAATACACAGCATATTTAATATGTAAGGTCCTTCTTGGCTAAGCACAAAGAACAGAATCAAGCCAGAAAAATCCAACCTCTGAATGACTATAAGCGCTTGTAACAGAATCTGAAACATTAAACACTGGGTCTATTTAGATCTGATTATGACTGTTTGGAATGCTGTCGGTGTTAATAGCCTCCAACAAATAAGAGCTTTCCAGCTACACTCACTGAAGTTATTATTAAATCCTTCCTGTGTACCTATCACTTTATTCTGAACTGCAAGCTATACTAATATTCCCTATGCTCGTAAGCTATTTCTGCAAATGGCATGTAACTCTAGCCCTCCCTTGACCAGATAACAGAGAGGTGGGAGTTCCGGTCCTGGTGACCTCTGCCACTGATATCTGTGTCACCTCTGCAGCTGCTGTTGGCTTCAGGGATGTCAGCATTCTCCAAGACCATCAACTTCTACGGGGTCCTAGAGCTTTCATTTGCACTCAGTTGAGCCATTCTGAATCTACTGAACAGTGAGGTCTTCATGCCTTTTGAATGTTCTCTGTCAAGACAGTACTGTAAAACTCACAGCTTCCAATACTTCAGGAATTTAATATTTTCCATTTTCATACATGTATATAATGTATTTTTATTTTATTCCCATAATTTTCTTCTTTTATCCCTCTCCACTAACACTCTTGTTCTTCCCCATTAATCCTCATCTTACTTTCATGTCTTGCTCTAGCCCAAGCTGACTTGGAATTCACTATGTAGTCTTCAGCCTGGCCTTGAATTCACAGCAATTCTCCCACCTCTGCCCCTCAACTGCTGGGATTATAGGTGTGAACCACCACATACAGCTCATGCCTTCCCCCACCCCCAAGGTAGGGTCTCTCACTAGCCCAGGCTGACCTTGAACTCATGGTGATTCTCCTACCTCTGCCTCTGAGTGTTGGGATTAAAGGTGTGCGTCATTTGAGGGCTGGAGAGCTGGCTTAGTGGTTAAAGTGCTTGCCTGCAACGTCAAAGGACCCAGGTTTGATTCTCTACGACTCACGTAAGCCAGATGCACAAGGTGGTACATGCATCTGGAGTTCGCTTGCAGTGGCTAGAAGCCCTGGCATACTCATTCTCCCTGCTCAAGCAAATAAATAAATAAAAACATATTTTAAAAATAAATATATTTGAAAATGAGAGAGAGTAAGTGCCAGGGACTCTTGCCACTGCAAACAAACTCTAGACACAAGTGCCACTTTGAGTACCTGGTTTTAAGTGGGTTCTGGGGAACTGAACCAGCAGCAAGCAAGTGCCTTTGACTGCTGAGGCATCTCCCCAGCTCCAGCCTCATCCCGCCTTTTCTGTCTGACTTTGCCATGCACTCCTCCCCAAAGTATTGCTGAGAGAAACAGCCACCCCGCCTGCTGTTAAGTCATTGGCAGTTAACGTCACACTTAACTAAGGATTTGATTCACAGACTACATTGGCTTTTTAAAAAAATCTGTACATTTTATTTATTTATTTGCATGTGAAGAAGGGGGTGCACTAGGGCCTCTTGCCACTGCAAATGAAAACCAGACATCTACGCCAGTTTTGGAGTTTGGCTTAAGTGGATAGCTTGGCTGGTGTGCTTTCGTAAGCCCTTCGACCACTGAGCCGTGTACCAGGCTGCCACAGACTACGCTTTCTAGTAATTGGGGTGATCTGACTAATTCTGTCCAAAGATCAGGGACTGGAGATCAGAGCAAGGTTTCTGTAGGTGAAAGTTAAAACTCTGTACATGCTGCATGTACACAAAGCCTGCTTCTACGTGTCATCACCTTGGACAAAGGACAGAGGGCACCTTCTTTCTTTTCATTATTAAACTAATTCTTTGTCATACTACCTTAAGAAGCACACAAGAAATAAAAATCAGGAAGAAAACCTAACCTCCCAGAGGCCATGATGAGAATGACAAGGCCCAAGCCCTTCTCCCTGGTCAGAGCACCCTGCTGGCTGCTGCACGTCAGCAGCCTCAAAAGGGGACCCGACTACCTAGGGTACCAGGCCTGGCTGCAGGGAGACAAAGCTCAGGAAATGTTCTGCTATTTCTAGTGTTGCCTCCCCGTAACCTACTCCTCAAATATAGCTACTTTTAGCCAGAAATGGAGATGCATAGCTACAATCCCAGCACTTGGGGAGCTGAGGCAGGAGGATAACAAATGAGGCTAGCCAGTACTACACAGACAAATTCTGTGTCAGAAAAACAAACCAGATGTGGTGGTTCATGCTATAATCCTAGCACTTGGGTAGCTAATGTACAGAGATCACCAGGAGTTTGAGGGCACCCTGGGCTACAGAGTGAGTTCCAGGTCACCCTGACTAGATTGAGATCCTGCCTCATAAAACCAAACAAAACCAAACAAAATAAACCTATTTAAATTTCTTCTTTTCTCCAAAACACTGCTTTAGCACTAAAATGCAACAGAGGTAGAGCATACAGAATGCTGTGAAATCTGAACTACTACAACAAGGTTACTGCTCTGCTGGAAAAGCCTGAAGATTTACATTTTGGGAATTTTCTCTAGCTTTGTCTTCCACCTCTTTTCTTTTGTTTTCTTTTTCATTCATTTCCCACTTCTTGCTGGCTACATTCCGGCTACACAAGAAGTACTTTTAGGTTTACTGTCTGGCAATCATTTCCCTAGCTATTTTTTTTCTGTTCTCCATTACTCTACTTAGATATCGTATTATGCAATAACTCAAGACCAAGCTAAGTACAAGGGAAAATTCTGATGTGGTTGGGCGATCTCTGTGCAGTGGTGGCAGAGCACCTCTCATCCTTTTTTCCAGCGTGTAAAAATAGCTATCTAGGAAGCTGGAGAGATGGATCAACAGTTAATGGTGCTTGCTTGTAAAGCCTCATGACCCTAGTTTGATTCCCCAGTACTCATGTAAGTCAGATGCACAAAGTGGAGCATGCATCTGTAGTTCAATTGCAGCGGCAAGAGGCCCTGGTGTAAACATTCTCTATCTGCTTGCAAATAAATAAATGCTTTAAAATTTTTTCTTTCTAGTAAAAATATGTTTATGGGCTAGAGAGATAGCTTAGCAGTTGATGTGCTTGCCTGCAAGGCCAAAGGACTCAGGTCCAATTCCCCATTGTCCATTTAAACCAGATGCACAAGGTGGTACATGCTTCTGGAGTTCATTTGCAGCAGTTGGAGGACCTGGTACACTCATTCTTTCTCTGTCTTCCTTCCCTGCTCCCCCTTCTCTCTGGTTCTTTCTTGCTTTAATAAATAAATAAATTAAATGTATATATTTTAAAAAAATGTCTCTTGTTGAGCTGGAGAGATGGCTTAGTAGTTAAGTCATTTGCCTGCAAAGCCAAAGGATTCCCAGTTTGATTCTCTAGGACCCACGTAAGCCAGATGTACAAGGGGGCACATGCATCTGGAGTTTGTTTACAGTGGCTGAAGGCCCTGGCGCGCCCATTCTCTCCCTCTCTCTTTCTCTCTCTCTGCCTCTTTCACTATATCAAGTAAAAAATATATATATTTTAAAAAAATATGTCTCATTTAAAAAAACCCGATTATACAATGGATGGGGCAGCTCTGCAATCGTGTCCCATCCTCACCTTTTCTAGAGCGTGTCTGAAAAGATGTGATGGACACTATTTTCCTTCCTTCCTTTCTTCTTCTTCTTCTTTTTAAAATATTTTTATTTATTTATTTATTACAGACAGAGAGATAGAGAGAGAATGGGCATGCCAGGGTCCCCAGCTGCTGCAAGTGAACTCCAGACATATGCGTCACCTTATGCATCTAGCTTATGTGGGTCCTAGGGAATTGAACCTAGGTCGTCAGGCTTCGAAGGCAAGCGCCTTAACTGCTAGGCCATTTCTCTAGCCCTGGACACTATTTTTCAATTCAAGTAAAGGTTATGGTGGGCTTGGCTGGTATATGGGTAGACAAAAATGGGAGAATGAAATAAGATTCCATCTTAACTTGCATTTAATTCTGCTACTGAAAGCATGAGAAGTGCTAAGAATGACTCCTAGCACAGGGACAATAAAGGTCTGTTGTGCCTCAGGTCCTGAAGAGTCTGAATAGTTTCTCTGCCCTTCAGCGGGGCACATCCAATACTGGTGGCCCTGGTGGTGCAGACCTGGCATGAGCAGGAGCACACTGCCCTCTCCTTCCCAGTGGTACTTTTAGGGTTAGAGGAAGTAAAGTTGAAATGGTTATTAATTTGGAAGTTTATTGTGAGTTTCTTGTTCAGACTCCATCAGTAAGGGACTAGGTAGCAGCTCTGCAAGAGGTCCTGGTGCACCCATATTCTCTCTCTACTTGCAAATGTGTGTGCGTGCGTGCGTGCGTATTGTTATTTGTTTGTTTTAAGGTAGGGTTCCATTTTTTTTTTACTTTAAAAATTCACAACTCATCTTTAATTGACTAAAAATGATATTCTGCTCCCAGCAATGAACAAATCAGTGTGTTAAAAAGTAAATGAAGGTTAGAACATGGGGGTACAGGAATGGTTCGGCTTCCATCACAAACACAAATTGCTGGATGGAGTCAGATAAATGCTGCTACACACTTAAGGCTGCATGAAAATACGAGGCGTACAGTGTGATTTACACTACCAGGCCAGCAATGTGACACCAGACTAGACCAGGCCTGGGCACAGGAGATACAATCTCCCCAATAACACTTATACCCTTTTATTACAGAAAGATCTATACCTTTTCATTTAGCAGACAATTTAAAAAAAAAAAAAGTTTTACACAGAGATTAAAAAAAAAAATAGTCAACTAGGACAACTATGCTGCTGTTTAAAATGGCCATTTGCCAACAGCTGCAGAGTTCCTGGGCAGTGCTGGGTCTGGAGGTGCAGCTTCCCCACTGAAGCAGGCGGGGAGATGCGTGGCATAAAATCTTTTGTTACCCATATCCTTAAAATAGGACAAGACGGGTGACCACACCGGTTTACCACTGAGGTCACAAGTAGCAGCAAAAGTGTGCCGGAACTCTACTGCCCAAGACCTTTGTTCCACTCCTCTGGAAAACGTTTTCTCAATAAGGCTCTCGTGTCTTCCCTCACTGGACACAACGCTTCCAGCTGTTTACTACTCAGACATCTCTTCTGCCACTTTTGCTTCCTTCTTCTTTTTCTCTTAGTGGTGTCACTGTCCCCATCACCATCACTCTCACTCTGCACCACAGCTTTAGCCTTCTTGTCCTCCTCCTTATTCGTCTTTTCCTTCTTGATCAGCTGGGGAACTGCTGGATGTGTCTCACCACTCACGCTCACTCTTCCGCTCTGTGACTTTGGCTGCTTCAATGACAAGCCGAGGGCTTCACAGCTCCAGCAGCTGCATCTTCCTTGCCAGTGTCGCTGTCATCAACGTGGTGCTGCTTCCGCGTGGCTCAGGCATTGTCTGTGGGTTTGCCATGCTTGTCCAGAAGGCCCCCCTTGATCATCAGCTTCTTCTGACTTGCCTTTGGACCTAAACCCCACTTGCGAGGACAAGTGTTTCTCTCCATGATCACTCTTTTGATCTTGGCTCCTATGCCATGGTCACAAGTAGAAATCACTGCTGTGGTCATTGATGCAACAGCCATGCAGATAGCTTCCCCCTTGGCGGTAATGACAACAATCTCCTGGTTGACTTCAATGCCATCCTCATATGGAAGAACACCAGAAAGCATGATCTCGGCTCCATAGCTGATTGCACTTACTGCACTGTCTTTCATAACCAGCCATTTGTGAGATGTCAACAGCTTTTCCAAAGGGTAAACAACATGCCGCAAGTAGCTCTCATCCTTATGGTTGTCATATAGCCAATGAGCATCAAGTACTTCAGGCATTATCACCATGTGGTCCTTTTCACTCAGGACTCCATAACGAACCCTCCAAAGTTCCTGCATTTGACCACCTACTCCCATTAACAATCCAAGGTGCACACACAGTGTCCGAAGGTAGGCTCCAGCTTCACAGCTCACCCAAAAGATTCCTAATCATCTTTCAGGATCACATTCAATCACTCAAAGCTGCTTTTTCACTGCAGCAATAAGTGGGGGCGGTGGAACAGGGCACCCGTCAGAGTTTCTAGTGCCCTAGAAAGCTGAGTCCCCCCTTCAATAGCATTGTACAGCCGGATAATTCCCACATACTCTTTGCCTTAGACAGAAGCATAACCAGAGACAGACA
This sequence comes from Jaculus jaculus, assembly GCF_020740685.1. NCBI lineage: Eukaryota > Metazoa > Chordata > Mammalia > Rodentia > Dipodidae > Jaculus > Jaculus jaculus. The sequence goes on along the minus strand of NC_059107.1, from coordinate 93,308,351 downwards.
AGAGGCAAAAGCAGGAAGCTCAACGCTAGAAAGACTTCAGCCCCAGTACCAGGAATGGTTCCCACTGACTCCATCTGTATATGACTGGTATCTGCACTCTGTCATGATTTCACTATGCATACAATTAAACATCCAGTCACTTGGGGATCCAGGCTACCACCTCATGAAACCTGTCCTGATACAGTCTCCAATCTCCCTCTTCAGAGGATGTGAACCACAAGGAAGAGGGGTGTAGTGTATTGTCCTTACACTTAACTTATCAAAATTCTTTAGCAACAAAGGCTAATGAGAAGTATCCAACTGAGCCACTTTGGATTCTGGTTTGATAAGAAAGTCGTCTGTGTGTTATATTTCTCATGGCTACATCTTCTAATGGCTTCGGTTCTTTTTCTTTTGATGCTTCTTTGGCAAAATATTGACCTATTTTGGCGGCACAGACGCTACCACATCTCATTATCACCGAATAGCCTGCACGGCTGGTGCCTCTTGAGGGCACTAGGTGGGCTCTCCTAGGCTCCAGGCAAGAATCTAAAGGAGCCTAGTCACCGCGGAGGCTTTGCTGGTGAGCAGCTCCCCGCGGACCCTGGGCCTACGTAAGGCTGGTCTCAAAGCCCGGCACAGCGCGGCCAACACCCAGGCAGCAACCGGCAGGTCTGTCACGAGGCTCCTTCACCACCCCTGGCTCCTCCCCACGTCAGAGAGGCGCGCAGCTCTCAGTTCCATCTTAACTGAAAATAACTCTGTAGTCCAAGGCTGGCCTAAATCCTCCCACCTCTGCCTACCGCTCCCTCCCAAGTGCTAAAATTAAAGGCGTGACCACCAAGCCCAGCTAACATTTGTCTGTTTTTTCCAGCTAGGATCTCGTTCTCTAGCTCAGGCTGACTTGGAACTCGTTCTGTAGTCCTAGGCTGGACATGAACTCAAGGCAGTCCTTCTGCCTTAGCTGGGATTAAAGGTGTGCACCACCACATCTGGCTAATGAATGAATATACAACCCCTGGCTCTTCAAAGGAAAGAACCAGAGCACACATTAGAAGCTCTCAGGATACTCAGTTCATACCACAGTCAGTTCAGCGTGCAATCCTTCTCACCTGATCGGTACCGCTCGTCTCTGGCCCCTGCAGACCGAGTCCGGTGGTGCTTGTACTTAGAGGGAGCAGAAGTCTGAGCTGCAGGGGCAGCTGGGGTCTGGTTTCTATGTTCTTTCTGTACTGTTGAATCAGTTTCTAAAAAAAGGAAATTTTGAAGATGTTTATCCAATAACAATAACAGGCACCATTTTCTGAGTACTCAGAGCATTCTCACTTATACATAGAGATAGTTATTTCTGTGTCATCTACAGAAATGAGTTAGAGAGCTCTAACATACATACATAAACTTGATGTCAAGACATCAGACTAAAATACAGGCTCAACAGGCTGAAGGTAAAGAAATAGCAAAAAAAAAAATTGTATAAGGGTCAGGCTCTAAAATGATCACAAATTCCTTAAATATAATTTAAATCAAGAAGGTTTTTTGTTTTCTTTTAAATATTTATTTATTTAGAGACAAAGAGACAGAGAGAAAGAGATTGAGAATGGATGTGCCACACAGCCTCAAGTCACTGCAAGCAAACTCCAGACGCATGTGCCAGCTAATGTACCTGGCATCTGGCTTTATGTGGGTACTGGGGAAATCGAACCTGGATCCTTAGGCTTTACAGTCAAGTGCCTTAACTGCTAAGCCACCTCTCCAGCCCTATTTCTATTTTATTTTATATACTGTTTTGAAGTGCTAGGGATTGAATCTAGTGCTTTCCCAGATGTGAGACGAGAACTCACACTTGAGATTATTACTGTTTGTTTTTCGAGGTGGGGGGGTCTCACTCTAGCTCAGTCTGACCTGGAATTCACTATGTAGTCTCAGGGGAAGCCTCAAATTCACGGTTATTCTTCTACCTCTACCTCCTGAGTGCTAGGATTAGAGGCAGCGTCACCATGCCTAGTAGATTATTTTAGAGAGAGGGACAGAAAAAGAGATAGACGGGGTGTGCCAGGGCCTCCAGCACCTGCAAACGAACTCTAGATGCATGCGCCACCTTGTACATCTGGATGACATGGGTCCTAAAGAATTGAACCTGGGTCTTTTGACTTTACAGGCAAGCGCCTTAAACTTAACTGCTAAACCACTGAGATTATTTTTTTCTAAAAATAATTGCATTTTAGGTTGCCAAGAAGAAATATTCTAGGAAGCACTCCATTAACATGGCTTTTTATGGATGTAAAAAATTTTTCCCTCTTGAGATGGAGTCTTACTCTGGCCCATGCTAACTTGGAATGTACTCTGTAGTCTCAGACTAGCCTCGAACTAACAGTGATCCTCCTACCTCTGCCTCCCACTGTCTCCCAAGTGCAGGACTTAAAGGCATGTGCCACATGTATGGTCTAGACACAATTTTTTTTTTCTTTTTCTTTTTTGGTTTTTCAAGGTAGGGTTTCACTCTAGTCCAGGCTGACTTGGAATTAACTATGTAGACTCAGGGTGGCCTAGAACTCACAGCGATCCTCCTACCTCTGCCTCCCAAATGCTGGGATTAAAGGTGTGTGCCACCACACCCAGCTTAGGCACAGATTTTTATTTATTTTTTTGTTTTCTTCTTCTTCTTTTTCTAAAAATAAATGTTATTATTAAGCCCTGTGTAGTGGTGCACACCTTTAATTCCAGTTCTCAGAAGGCCGAGGTAGAAGGACTGCCATGAGTTCAAGGCCACCCTGAGATCCTACCTCAAAAAAAAAAAAAGAAAAAGAAAATTCTTAAGCCTGGGCTAGAGCAAAACCTTACCTGGAAGGAAGGAAGGAAGGAAGGAAGGAAGGGAGGGAGGGAGGGAGGGAGGGAGGGAGGGAGGGAGGGAGGGAGGGAGGGAGGAAGGGAGGGAGGAAGGGAGGGAGGGAAGGAGAAAAGAAAAGAAAAGAAAAGAAAAGAAAAGAAAAGAAAAGAAAAGAAAAGAAAAGAAAAGAAAAGTAGAGTTAGAAGCAGGGCTGGGGAAATGGTTTAGCACTTAAGGTGTTTGACTGTGAAGCCTGAGGACCCAGTTCCATTCCCCAGGACCCACGTAAGCAAGATGTACAAAGGGGCGCATGAATCTGGAGTTCGTTTGCAGTGGCTGGAGGCCCTGGTGCGCCCATTCTCTCTCAAATAAATATTTAAAAAACATTAAAAGCACTTGGGAGTCAGAGGTAGGAGGGTCACTATGAGTTCAAGGCCAGCCTGGGGCAACAGAGTGAGAATCAGTTCAACCTGAGCTAGATAGACTGAGACTATCTCAAAACCAACAACCCCCCTTCATAAAAGAGAGAGAGAGAGAGAGAAAGTAGTAGGGACCAATAATTTAGTTAGAAGTGTCTAAAGCTTTGGTATTCAGAGTCAGCAGACAGATCACAGTGCGCGTGTGCACACATGCGCATGCACGCACGCACACACTGGCCATCATGCAGAAGATTCTATAAAAAGCATCATTCCAAATAATGCCTCAGCCACTCATTAGAGAAAATACTTGAAATGTACTCCAACTAACTAAACTAGAGAACAAAAAATAGAAAGGGGCTATTTTTATTTCTACAGTCAGATGATATACACAGGAAGGAAATCACATTAGCACACATGGGCTACTTTGAAACTGTGTACAGAGTTGAGGTGTTCCCCCACGCTGGTATTCTTTTCTTTGTCATGAAGCTACAGCTGAACTGTCCATCACAGATGATTTTAATGATTAAATAAGCAGATTTGCCACAACAGACCAAATCACTTTAAGAAATATGGTACAAGAGTAAATGTTAATTCTTACTTCAAAGAGAAAAAAAAAACACAAAGACTTGCATATTTTATTTTACTATTTCTCTCATGTTTCTCAATGAAAGATGATAATGTGGGCTAAAGAACAAAATATTACAGCTCGGTGTAATCCCAGCACTCAGGGGGCAGAGGGAGGAGGACCGCTGTGAGTTCAAGACCAGCCTGGGACTACATAGTGAATCCCAGGTCAGCCTGAGCTAGAGGAAGACCCTACCTGGAAAATCCAAAACCAAAACAAAACAAAATTACAAATAAATGATAGACAACTAACAAGGAAAGTGGGAGTTGATACATTTGGTGAAGAATTGGAGAAAAAGCACATTTCCACTGAAGGTTAGCTACAGGCTGTCCCAGACCAAATTATAAGGAAATATACCAGAGTCTTCTGAGAAGGGAGCATCAGATGACCCCCAACCAACAGCACTGCCCCACCAAGACTAAAATGGAAAGCTACAAACAGCATTGAGCAAGCAACATCAATGCATGCAGAAGTGTGACCTCGGTCCCCGTGGGAATATAGCCACCCAAGCCAGCTGGGCTCCTGTAGAGCCAAAAATCACAACAATTTCATTACAATTTGTCAGAAATAAAAGCAAAAGATCTGTTTGCAGTTTCAATACAATGTCCAGTGAGTGTTCCTCAATGCCCAAAGCACAGAGTGCCCAAAGCAACTGTGCTTTCAGGGGTAAGGACCTTGACTCAAAAGAGGCTATCAGAAAAAAGCAGACACTTGTTTGCAAAGCCTGACAGAATGGGTTCAATTCCTCAGTATTCACATAAGGGCCTATGACTCGGAACATCCTGGGGCAAGCTACCTCTGTTGTTTAGCTAAATGCATGCACTGTGCTCACCAAACTGCACTCTCTCAATATTTATGTTTACAACCATACACTACTGCTCTCACTTGTGGTTAGAGAGATTTCTCTTCTCAGATGGTAGTAACTACTAGGGAGACTCAAAGTTCACTAACGTGCTGAGGAGGAGGGACAGTGGAGTGTTTAGCACCAAATGAGACATCTCTATCACACCTTCCAAGGCTCAGGGACCATTGTGGTAGAGGTCCTGTTAAGAATGTAACGGCCAAAGGATGGGGAGGAGTGCTTTGAAACACTGTCTTCCAGATATAAGGTGGGAGTTGCATTCATGACTTCATGGTGGCTGTCACATGTTGTTATGGGTCATGGAGGGGGCAAAACCAAAATAACATCAAAACAGAGACTATTTGGAAAGAAGGGGTTCAGTGAACCTGGGATGTATGAGAGGGGACAAAAGAAAGTAATGGGGGGGCTATAAATCAAAATGTAATATATATGTATGAAAATTGTCAACAAAGGTTTTTAAAAATAAAGGTTATAGCCTAACAAAATAAGTTACAATTATGTTTGTTTTCAGGCTCCTAGTAAAGAATGGCACTATGAGCAGAATTTTACATGCTTTTTTTTTTTGCTTGTTTTTTTTTTTTTATTTTATTTATTTATTTGAGAGTGATAGACACAGAGAGAAAGACAGATAGAGGGAAAGAGAGAGAATGGGCACGCCAGGGCTTCCAGCCTCTGCAAACGAACTCCAGACGCGTGCGCCCCCTTGTGCATCTGGCTAACGTGGGACCTGGGGAACCGAGCCTCGAACCGGGGTCCTTAGGCTTCACAGGCAAGCGCTTAACCGCTAAGCCATCTCTCCAGCCCTTGCTTTGTTTTTGAGGTACGGTCTCACTCTAGCCCAGGCTGACCTAGAATTCACTATGTAGTGTCATGGTAGCCTTAAACTCACAGGAATTTTCCTACCTCTGCCTCCCAAGTGCTGGGACTAAAGGCGTGCACTACCATGCCCCCCCCCCCTTTTGAGGTAGTATCTCCCTCTAGCCCAGGCTGACCTGGAATTTACTCAGTAGTCTCAGGGTGGCCTTGAACTTCAGATAATTTTTAAAGTAAGGCTAGGCATAGTGACTCATGCCTTTAACTGCAGCACTCGGGAGGCACAGGTAGGAGGATCATTGTGAGTTCAAGGCCATCCTGAGACTACATAGTGAATTTCAGGTCAGCCTGAGCTAGAGTAAAACTCTACGTAAAAAAAAAAAAAAAAAAGGAAGCCAGACATGGTGGCCTACACCTGAAATCTTTCCTTTCAGCGGGGAGGAAGCTGAGCTAGGAGGAATGCAAAGAGTCTGAGGCCAGCCTAGGCTATACAGTAGGATCTGTCTCCAAACAACCTAAAACTTGAAATCATTAAGAGAAAAACAAAGTAAATTCCTAGGAACGGAGTTATTTTTTAATATTTATTTATTTATTTATTTGACGGGGGGGGGGATGGGGAGGGTAGAGGCAATCCTCCTACCTCTGCCTCCTGAGTTCTGAGATTAAAGGCATGTGCCACCATGCCTGGCTAACAGGAGAAATTAACAATAAAATGATAACCTTTTAAAGTTGTGGGGCTAGAGAGATGGCTTAGCAGATAAGGCTCTTGACTGCGAAGACTAAGAACCCAGGTTTGACTCCCCAGAACCCACATAAGCCAGATGCACAAGGTGGCACATGTGTCTGGAATTCATTTGCAGCTGCTGGAGGCCTTGACACACACACACGGTCTCTCTCTCTCTCTCAAATAAATAAAAATTACACACACACACAATTGTGAACAGTTGGTCAGGTGTAGTGGTGTACACCTTTAATCCCAGGAGAATTGTTATGAGTTTGAGGCCACCCTGAGACTACATAGTGAATTCCAGGTCAGTTTGCCCTAAAAGTAAGACCCTACTTTAAAAGATCAATCAATTAATCACACAAACAAACAAACACTCTAGTGGAGGGGTGTTGAAGCGGAACACACTTTTAATCCCGGCACTTGGGAGGCAGTTTTATTGCCCTGGTAAGAGAAAGCTAAAAGTAAAGACAAAATTAACTCCAGGTATGAACACAATGTGATACTACATTCCATTAAAAATTAAAAACACAGGTGGGAAAGATGGCCCAATGATTAAAGGTACTTGCTGACAATGGCTGACAGCCTGGGTTCGATTCCCCAGTACCTATGTAAATAGCCAGATGTACAAAGCGGTGCAAGTCCTTTGCAGTGCACTTGGCCTCGGTGTGCCCGTTCATGTATTCATTCTCTCCCTTCCTGCTTGCAAATAAATAAATTAAAATTTCAGTCTAAAACAATGCCAGGTGATAAAAATACCAAAAATTGTGTATACACCATGAATACCGTTGTTTATGGAAAAAGACTTTATATACTGTAAGAATTAGATGAGACGTGAGTATTGGAATGAGGTATTAATGAGAGAAATACTCTGTAATTCTTTAATCTTAGTTCATAGAAGGAAAATACTATAAAATCAAGGTAAGTTTGTAAGACATTACTTATATGTAACTGCTGGAATGGAAGCTGCCAGTCTCATAAATGAAGTCTTTTTTTAATCCTACTATGAACTTCATCGGGATTCAAAGAAAAGACCATTTGCTGATCATTACAGTCAGCCACGTAGAGTATCCACTAGGGGTCACCATTATGTTTAAATAGTGATGACAGAAATGTTAGTTAGAGTGTAACTTTTGTTTGTTTTTCGAGGTAGGGTCTCACTCTAGCCCAGGCTGACCTGGAATTCACTATGTAGTCTCAGGGTGGCCTCAAACTCACTGTGATCCTCCTACCTCTGCCTCCCGAGTGCTGGGATTAAAGATGTACACCAACACGCCAGGCAAAGGGTAATGAATTTTTCCACAATGAGCAATTTTTTCTCAACAAGCAATGTATGCATAACTTAATACTTTCCAGAAAAGTATGTTTGAATCTTATGTGCTTTACTGTGTGGCCAGTGATGCTAACCAAGATAAGAGCAGATATTTCCCAGTATGAACGACACCAACTTTCTCTTCAGGAAGATGAGGGAAAGCCAACTCCGCTTCAACTCTGACTGTCACCCATGGAAGCGGAACAGGAAGGAAGCCAGCTCGGAGAACCAGGGCACTTCCCAAAGGTGAAGCGAGCAGCAGGTCCTCCCAGCCCCGGTGCCGGAGGCCAGGGCAGGAATGTGTTAAGACAGCGATCCTGGATTCACTGAAGTTTACAGTGTGGTATGTGCTGAGAAGGAAAAGAGCTGAATTCCCAAAGCCCACATAATGGAAGATTTAACTTGCATGCGATTCAGGGACTCTGGTGCAAGGCCTGGCAGGGCAAGAGAGGGAAAAGCCACTTTATTTATTTATTTATTTTGTTTTCTCGAGGTAGGGTCTCACTCTAGCTCAGGCTGACCTGGAATTCACTATATAATCTCAGGGTGGCGTCGAACTCTCAGCAATCCTCCTACCTCTGCCTCCCCAGTGCTGGGATTAAAGGCGTGTGCCACCACGCCCAGCGGGAAAAGCCACTTTATTACAAAGTGCGGAGTGTAGCTGTGAGGGAGGAAATTCTAGATAAGAAGCAAGACTGTAGAGTTCACAAGGTGAATGGCTATTACAGAGTGAGGCTGGAGAAGAAAAGCAGGAGGTCAATTGTTCCAAGTCCAACGGGCAGCCTGTGAAGGGGTCTGAACAGGAAATGGCAGGATAACAATGGCAGTAACATTTCAGTGACTCTTTCATCCCCCCCCACACACCTTTTAAATGAAACAGGCTCTGCTCATGTATGTAAAACAGGCTAGCCTTGATCATTCTGTAGCCCAGGCTGGCCTCAAACTCAGGATCCCTCTGCTGTAACTCCAGAGTGCTAGGATTACAGATGGATACCATCTCACCATTTCGTTTCATCTTCACAGTAACTCTGTGGGACAGGTGCTGTCAGTGAGCAGGATGCACGGGACAGATTTGGTTTGCTATGGAGGGGTGGGTGGGTAGTCACCTTGAATCTTTCTTTATGCACTCTCCCCAAGGGATGAAGGTGTCCTGATTTGTAAAGAGTCCCTGAGAGGCTAGACCACCTGAGTCACTGGGAGGGGGGGAGGGGGGCTTCCTTACAGGGGAAGGGAGGATCAAGGGTGATGGACATAAAGTCTGGAGGTCAGGAGCCATGGCTCTGTGGAGAGGCAAGTGCCTGAACAGATCCTGGCCCCAGGCTTTTGTGGGCCACTTGATACCAGGAACGTGGCTATGCCAGAGGAACAATGCAGGGACTCTGCTGCAGTGAATGAAGCACAGCACACTGGGCCTTCAGAAGGTGCCAGAGGGACAGAAGGGGACCAGCAGCGGCTCAGCAGTACTGCTCACACATCAGGACTGGTTTTTATAGCACCTACTGTGCTCCTGCCCTTTGGATATGGAAAAAGGACCACAGTGCCTAAGTCCCTGGGGGTTCTTGGACAATTCAGGAGGAAAAAGAAGCCCCAAGAGGAAGGGGCTGGACTTCCTTCTGATAAGATGGAGGGGGTGGGGGGTGGGGGGTGGGGGGGTGCCAGATATAACTGCAAAGAGCTCAGGTTTACAGTGTCTAGTACTACCCACACCCAGCAAACAAAAGAGAACAGGGCTTGAATGCAAAACTTCCACATTCTTATTATTATGCTATAAGCCTTACTGGGAGAAACTTTTAAATCAAAATGAGATAAATAACATAAAAATAAATTCCACATTGCACACTCACTGTCCCACAGAGGCATACAGAGAGCTTACTTAAAAGCAGTCCAAAATGTCAGTCCTGATTTCAGTTAACTTCAGGCCAGTGTCTCTGGATTCCTACAGCACTTATTTTACTCTATCCTTTATTAGCCTCGTCTATAACTGCTTTCTCTCTCCTGCTACAGTATGCACAACCTGAGAATCAAGTTGCTCATCCTGCACCTTCTGTAGTAACTGGCCCTCATTCAATCTTTTACAATCCAGGTAACTAATCTTTTTTTAAAAAAATATATTTTATTTATTTAGTTGAAAAAGAGAGAGAGAGAGAGAGAGACAGAGTGAATGAGAATAATAGTGTGCCAGGGCCTCCAGCCACTGCAGACCAACTCCAGATGCATGTGCCCCCTTGAGCATTTGGCTTATGTGGGTCCTAGAAATCAAACCAAGGTCCTTTGGCTTTGCAGGCAAAACCTTAACTGCTAAGCCATCTCTCCAGCCCCTGGTAACTAATCTTTTGGTTAAAATAGATTTTGTCTGTCTACCCATATCCACCAATGGTAGTAGGTGGGCAGGCAAAACAAAAACAAAACTGGAGATGTGGCTTAGCAGTTAAGGTGTTTATCTGCAAGGCCTAAGGACCCAGGTTCAATTCCCAGAACCCACATAAGCCAGATGCACAAGGTGGCACATGTGTCTGGAGTTAGTTTGCAGTGGTTGGAGGCCCTAGCATGCCCATTCTCTCTCTCTCTCTCCCTCCCTCCCCACGTATCTGCCCCTCTCTCTCAAGTACGTAAATAACCACAATATTTTTAAAAAGTAGAGATATAGGGCTGGAGAGATGGCTTAGCGGTTAAATGCTTGCCTGTGAAGCCTAAGACCCCGGTTCAAGGCTCGATTCCCCAGGACCCACGTTAGCCAGATGCACAAGAGGGCACACACGACTGGAGTTCATTTGCAGTGGCTGGAGGCCCTGGCATGCCCATTCTCTCTCTCTCTTTCTCTCTGCCTCTTTCTCTCTGTCACTCTCAAATAAATAAAAATAAACAAAAAAAATAGAGATATAAATTGAAAGATGGACTAGAGAGATGGCTTGGTAGGTAAGGCGCTTGCCTACAAGACCTAAGGACCTGGGTTTGAGTCTCCAGTACCCACATAAAGTCAGATGTACAGGGTGGCACATGCATCTGAAGTTCATTTGAAAGAGAGGTGTGTTACTGGAGTCCTTGGAGCACCCATTCTCTCTCTATTCACACATCTCTCTCTCAATTAACTAAATAAGCAGGGTTAGAGAGATGGCTCAGTGGTTAAGGCACTTGCCTGCAAAGCCTAAGGACCCAGGTTCAATTCTGCAGTACCCATGTAAGCCAGATGCACAAAGTGACGCATACGTCCGGAGTTTGTTTGCAGTGGCTGGAGGCCCTGGTGTGCTCACACTCTCATGCTTGCAAAATAAATAAATTTTTAAACATTAAATGCTATGCTATTAAAAGTTATAACAATTAAAGATTATGATTAAAACTCCTGCTAATCTGGCTGGAGAGATGGCTTAACAGTTAAGCACTTCCCTGTGAAGTCTAAGGACTCCAGGTCCCCAGGACCCACGTTAGTCAGATGCACAAGAGGGCACACATCTGGAGTTCATTTGCAGTGGCTGGAGGCCCTGGTGCAACCATTCTCTCTCTCTATCTGCCTTTCTCTATCTGTCACTCTCAAATAAATAAATAAAATGTTTAAAATGAAATATGCAAACATTAAAAAACTCCTGCTTATCTGCATATATCTAAATTGTGTAATTTTTGTGAAAATATTTGACTATTTTCATATGTGTACAGGAAGCTGTAATAAAAATGGCATTGTGCCAGGCGTGGTGGCGCACGCCTTTAATCCCAGCACTCGGGAGGCAGAGGTAGGAGGATTGCCATGAGTTCAAGGCCACCCTGAGATGACAGAGTTAATTCCAGGTCAGCCTGGATCAGAGTGAGACCCTACCTCGAAAAACCAAAAAATAAAAATTTAAAAAAAAATTTTTAAAAAAATGGCATTGTGGGACCCATTTTCTCTCTTTGTTTCTCTCTCTCTTTTTTTTTAAACTCAGGGTTTCATTCGTGCCCAGACTGACCTGGAATTCACTATGTAGTCTCAGGGTAGCTTTGAACACACAGCGATCCTTCTACTTCTGCCTCCCAGGTGCTGGGATTAAAGGTGTGCGCCACCATACCTGGCTCTTTCTTTTAAATAAGCCATAAAAAAAAAAAAAAAAAACAAGGCCGGGCATGGTAGTGCACACCTTTAATTCCAGCACTTGGGAGGCAGAGGTAGGAGGACTGCTATGTGTTTAAGGCTACCCTGAGACTACATAGTGAATTCCAGGTCAGCCTCAGCTAGAGTGAGACCCTACCTCAAAAAACAAACAAACAACAAAAAAAACCAACAACAAAAAAAAAACAGCATTACAGTCTATTCTTATTTATTTATTTATTTGAAAGTGACAGAGAAAGAGGCAGAGAGAGAGGGGGGAGGTGGGAGGGAGGGAGGGGGGAGGGAAAGGGGAGGGGAAAGGGGGGAGGGGGAGGGAGGGAGAGAGAGAGAATGGGCGCGCCAGGGCCTCCAGCCACTGCAAACCAACTCCACACGCGTGCGCCCCCTCGTGCATCTGGCTAAGGTGGGTCCTGGGGAATTGAGCCTTGAACCGGGGTCCTTAGGCTTCACAGGCAAGCGCTTAACCGCTAAGCCATCTCTCCAGCCCTACAGTCTATTCTTAAAAGTCCTTATGGGAGAGAGAAAGAAAGAGGAAGAAATGTGAATATTAAACACACAGACACCAGGGATGGTGGCGCACACCTTTAATCCCAGCACTCAGAGGCAGAGGTAAGACTGCCTGCGGAGAGTTCAAGGCCATCCTGAGGCTACATAGTGAATTCCAGGTCAGCTTGGGCTAGAGTGAGACCCTACCTTCAACTGCCCCGCCCCAAGAAAAAACACCACACATTGGTTTTTCTTTCTTTCAACGAACTCAGTCAATACACACTTGCACAGCCGCAGGCAGGACAGAGATTGTAAGCAACGTGGTAAAGGCAGTGGGCAGTCCGCAACTGCAGGGCAGCTCACACCCACTGCGGCACTGCTGAGCAAAGGCCTGGCAGCAGTCACGATAAGGAGAGCAAGAACCTTTGGGACATGACAACGTGTCGGAACCTGCTAGAGGACATGTCACCTAACTATATCCATCAACAGATGTGTCTCATCCTGAAAGGGCAGCAGGTGAGGGCCTGGCAGGACATGCACCGTAGACATCCACAGGCCAAGGAGACGCCATCCTGAGTGAGAGGGAGACACAATGAAGTGAACTGAACAGCTAGTGAGAGAAAATGAAAGGGCAAAGGAAGAAAAGACAGAAATAATGTCAATGTACTAAGATAGAATGAACTGTCCCCACAAAGGCCACAAAAAAGAAAAAATTTAAAAGCTACAGTGATGTCTAAAAACAAAAGATTTGAGGGCTGGGTGGCAGCAACACAGAACTCTAGAACATTTTTTAAAATATTTTTAAATATTTTATTTTTATTTATGAGGGAGAAAGAGAGAAAGAGAAATGATAAAACCAGGGCTTCTAGCCACTGCAAATGAACTCCAAACATTTATACCACCTTGTGCATCTGACTTATGTGGGTTCTAGGGAATCAAACCTAAGTCCTTAGGCTTTACCACTAAGCCATCTCTCCAGTCCAATCCCAGCACTAGAACATTTTTAGAATTACTTTTATTGCTGCAACTGGTGATGTATGCCTTTAATTGCAGCACTTGGGAGGTAGAGGTAGGAGGATTGCTGAGAGTTCAAGGCCAGCCTGGGACTGCAGAGTTAGATCCACGTCAGCCTGGGCTAGAGTGAGACCCTACCTCAAAAAGTATAAATAAATAAATGTTTACTTGAGAGAGAAAGGCAGAGAAAGAGAATAGGCATGCCAGCACCTCCTGCCATTGCAAACAAACTCCAGGAGCACATGCTACATTGTGCATGTGGCTTTATATAGGTACTTGGAAACTGAACCCAGGCCATCAGGTTTTCAAAGTGTGGTGGTCTGATTTAGGTGTTTCCCATACACTCGTGAGTTCTGGATGCTTGCTCCCCAGCAGGTGGCAGTTTGGGAGGTGGAGCCATGCTGGAGGAAGGACAAGGTGACACATACTTCTGGAGTTTGTTTGCAGTGGCTGGAGGAGGTGTGTGGCTGGGGGTGGACTTCATTAGCCCCTAGCTTGCCAGTGTTGGCTGACTTGCTCTCCTGCTGCTATTGTCCACTTGATGCTGGCAAGGAGGTGATGTGCAGCCTCTTCTTGAGACTGAAAGCCAAATAAAACACTTCCTCCTGGGCTGGAGAGATGGCTTAGCAGTTAAGGTGTTTGCCTATGAAGCCTAAGGACCCAGTTCCAATTCTCTAGGTCCCATGAAGCCAGATGCACAAGGTGGCACATGCATCTGGAGTTCATTTGCAGTGGCTGGAGACCCTGGCACGCCCATTCACTCCCTCCTTCTCTCTGTCCCTAATAAATAAATAAAGATAAATCTTAAAAAAAAATTTCCATCAGCTGCCTTTTAAAAAATATTTATATATTTATTTTTTATTAACAACTTCCATGATTGTAAAAAATATCCCATGTTCCCCCCTTTCCTGTTTGAAACTCTATCATAACCCCTCCTCCTCTCAATCAGTCTCTCTTTTATTTTGATGTCATGATCTTTTCCTCCTCTTATGATGGTCTTGTGTAGGTAGTGTCAGGCACTGTGAGGTCATGGATATCCAGACCATTTTGCATTTGGAGGAGCACGCTGTAAGGAGTCCTACCCTTCCTTTGGCTCTTACATTCTTTCCACCACTTCTTCCACAATGGACCCTGAGCCTTGGGAGGTGTGACAGAGATGTTTGTTTATTTATTTTTTGGAAACAGAGAGAGGAAGAAAAAGAGAGAGAGAGCAAGAGAATGCGAACGCCAGGGCCTCTAGCCACTCCAAATGAACTCCAGATGCATGTGCCACCATGTTCATCTGGTTTATGTGGGTACTGGGAATTCAAACCTGAGTCCTTGGGCTTAGCAGGCAAGTGCCTTAATTACTAAGCCATTAAACCACCCCAGTTTTACCTTTTTTTTAATTTTAATTGTTTTTATTTATTTATTTCGTTGAGAGAGAAAGAGATATACAGAAATAGGCAGGTAGAGACAGTGAGAGAATGGTTGTGCCAGGGCCTCCAGGCATTGAAAATGAACTCCAGATGGGCGTGTCTCCTTGTGCATCTGTTTACGTGGGTTCTGGGGAGTCGAACATGGGTCCTTTGGCTTTGCAGGCAAGTGCCTTAATCGCTAAGGCATCCCTCCAGCCTCCAGATTATCTTTTATTTTTACTTCTTTTGAGGCAAGCCCAACAGACTGGCCTTTTTAAAAAATGAGAGCAAGAGATAGAGAAAAATAGAGAGAGAACTGGTACACCAGGGTCTCCAGCCACCGCAATGGAACTCCAGAGCAGTGTCCTACCTTGTGCACATGTGCAATCTTACACATGTGCCACCTTGTACGTTTGCTTATATGGAATCTAGGGGGTTGAACATGGGCCCTTAGGCTTCTCAGGCAAGTGTCTTAATCGTTAAGCCATCTCTCCAGCCCTTCTTTAAAAAAAAAAAAAAATTGAAAAACCCCACACATTATTTGTCCGTTTGTTTATCTGAGAAAGAAAGAGAGTGTCTGTGTAAGGACTTCCTGCCACTGCAAACAAACTCCAGGCACATGTACCACTTTGTGCATGTGGCTTAATGTGGGCACTGGGGAATCAAACCCAGGCTGCTAAGCTTTGCAGAGAAGTGCCTTTAACTGCTGAGCCATCTTTCTAGCCCCGTTTTTTTTTTTTTTTTTTCTTTTTAAAAATTATTTACTTGAAAGGAGGTGGGAGAGAAAGAATGAGTATATGGGTGTGCCAGGACCTTCTGCTCCTGCAAACAAACTTCAGATGCATATGCCACTTTGTGCATCTGACTCTATGTGGTCACTAGGGAACTGAACCAGACCAACAGTTTTTGCAAGCAAGTACCTTTAACCACAGAGCAATCTCTCCAGTCCTATGTACTTAAAAAAAATTCTTTATTTTTATTTATTTGAGAGCGACAAACAGACAGAGAGAACGAGGCAGAGAGAGAGAATGAGCATACCAGGGCCTCCAGCCACTGCAAACAAACTCCAGATGCATGCACCACCTTGTGCATTTGGCTTACATGGGTACTGGGGAATCAAACCTCAAACCAGGGTTCTTAGGCATCACAAGCAAACACTTAACCACTAAGCCATCTCTCCAGCCCTACCCTAGGCCTTCAAGTGCTGGGATTAAAGGTGTGTGCCACCATACCTGGCTTTACTTATTTTGTTGTTGGTGGTGGTGGTGTAGTCTCAGGCTGGCCTTGAACTCAAGGCAATCCCCCCATCCCTGTCTCCTGAGTGCTGGGATTAAAGGTGTGCATCACCCACCAGGCTGGGCAGGGAGAGAAAATGGGTGTGCCAGGACCCCTAGCTGATACAATGGAATGCCAAATACATGTGCCACCTTGTACATATGGCTTTATGTGGGTAATGGGGTAACCAAACTCACGTTGTGAGGCTTTATGGGCAAGTGCCTTAACCACTAAGCCACCTCCCCAGCTCTTTCTTGTTTAACTTTTGATTTTTTTTAACTTAAGAATTTTATTTATTTTTTCATTTACTTGAGAGAGTGTGTGAGAGAGAGATAAAGAGGGAGGGGGGGAGAGAAAAAATGGCTGTGCCAGGGCCTCCAGCTACTGCAAACGAACTCGAGATGCATGTGTCACCTTGTGCATGTGGCTTATGTGGGTACTGGGGAGTTGAACTGAGGTCCTTTAGCTTTGCAGGCAAGCGCCTTCACTGCTAAACCATCTCTCTAGCCTGGATTATTTTTTAACTTCTGCTTAAAAATTTTTTAAATATTTTATTTTTATTTATTTATTTGAGCGAGAGAGAGGGAGAGAGATACAGAAATAGGCAGGTAGAGAGAAAGAGAGAGAGACAATGGGTGCACCAGGGCCTCCAGCCACTGCAAACAAACTCCAGACACATGCGCCCCCTTGCGCATCTGGTAACATGGGTCCCAGGAAATTGAACCTGGGTCCTTTGGCTTTGTAGGCAAAGGCCTTAACCACTAAGCCATCCCTCCAGCCCTTAACTTCTGATTTTTGAGAAAGTCTTATTAACTTGCTCATGCTGTGAGGGAGGATGGTTTTGAAGTAGGGTCTCACTCTAGCCCAGGCTGACCTGGAATTCACTATGTAGCCTCAGACTGGCCTTGAACCGACAGAGATGTTGCTACTTTGCCTCCCAAGTACTGGGATTAAAAGCATGTGACACTATACCTGGCTAACATCTTATTTTTTAAAATTATTGTGTTTATTTTTATTTATTTATTTGAGATAGAGAGGAAGAGGCAGAGAGAGAGAGAGAGAGAGAGAGAGAGAGAGAGAGAAAATATGAATGAGCATGTCAGGGCCTTCAGCTACTGCAAATGAAGTCCAGATGCATGCACCACCTTGTGCACGTGGCTTACGTGGGTCCTGGGGAATCGATCCTTGAACCGGGGTCTTTAGGCTTCACAGACAAGTGCTTAACTGATAAACCATCTCTCCAGTCCCTATTTTTTAATTTCTTAAACATATATTTATTTATTTCATTGGAGAGACAAAGTGGGTGGGGGGAAGGAAGGGAGGGAGGAAAAGGCAGATAGAATGAAGACGCCAGTGCTTCCAGCCACTGTAATCAAATTCCAAATGCATGTAGTACCTTGTGCAATGGAACTCCAGAGGAGTGTTCTACCTTGTGCACCTTGGCTTATGTGGATATTGGGGAATCAAACTTGGGTCCTTAGGTTTTGCAGGCAAGCAATTTAACACTAAGCCATCCTCCAGCCCCTAACTTCTTATTGTTTGAAGCATGCTCTCACTCTAGCCCATGCTGACTTGTAGTTCACTCTGTAGCCCCAAACTGGCCTTCAACACCCAGTGATCCTCCTACCTGTGCTCCCCAAGTGCTGGGATTAAAGGTGTGTACTACCAAATTTAGCCTAACATTTAAAAAAATATGTTACATATTTATTTACTTATTTGACATAGAAAGAGAAGGAGAGAGAGAGGATGAGAATGAGTATGTCAGGATCTCCAGTCACTGCAAATGAACTCCAGACCCATGCACTACCTTGTTTATCTGGCTTTATGTGGGTACTGGGGAATCAAACCTGGTCCTTTGCTTAATCACTAAGCCATCTCTGCAGCCCTGGGCCAACATTTTTTTAAGGCACAGTTTCACTCTAGTTCAAGCTGACCTCATAGCAATCCTACCTTAACCTCCAAAGTGCTAGGATTATAAGTATCTGTCACTATAGCTGGCTTTGTCATTGAACTTTTGATTCTCCTACCACAGTCTCCCAGGTAGCAGTGATTTCAGGTCAGTACCACCTGGCTGAAACTGATCTCTTACTGAAGGAGATGAATAAACAACATCTTCAATTGAACAACAACAAAAAAAGTAAAAAATATAATTTAGACTATAATGATAACTATCATGAACAATCAAAAGACTTGGAAAAAGTGGTCTCTAGAGGAGGCAGAAGTTGTTATAAACCTGTAATGCTACTTAAAACAGATGCTGTTGCAGTCAGGTTCTCATTGCTGGCAGAAATCACCCAACCAAGAGCAGTTTATGGGGGAAAAATGGGTTTATTTTGGCTTACAGGCTCAAGGGGTAGTTCCATGATGGCAAGGGAGTGTGATGACACAAGCAGCTGGTGGACATCACCTCCTGGCCAACATCAGGTGGACAACAGCAGCAGGAGAGTGTGCCAAACACTGGCAAGGGGACACTGAATATAACACCCATTAAGCCTCCACCCAACAATACACTTCCTTCATGAGGCGTTATTTCTCAAATCTCCATCAGCTGGGAACCTAGCATACAGAACACCTAAATTTATGGGGGACACCTTAATCAAACCACCACATTCCAACCCTGGCCCCCATAAGCTGATAATCATCCATGATGTAAAATACAATGCATTCAGTCCAACTTTAAAAGTCCCTATACTTTTTATCAATCCTAATGATATTCAATCATTCCTATAGTCCAAGATCTTTTAACAGAGCCATAATGCCAAAATAAATCCCCCCAAAACCATAGTAGCACAGAATTAACTAACACACTGCAAAAGATGGCATTGGGCATAGCAAAGAAATATTCAACCAATACAAGATTTAAACAGGGCAAACATCAAACTCTGTAAGTCCAACAACTCTAGCCAGTGACAAATCTCCAAGTTCAGTAATTCTAACCAGCAACAAGTCTCTGGAGTTCCAATTCTGCTCCTCCAGCTAGACGACTCACAGTTCTGGAATACTTCATCGGGGCCGGCAGCTCTCCTTAGCAGCCACCTCGTGGTCCTAGCCTCTCCACTGGATCTCCACTGCCACCCAAGGTCTATTCTCACAGCTCCATCAGGTCTCCATGCAGGCATCCAGCAACCCTGCTTCATACTGCCCAGGGACGTTTCCAAAACACAAGACCATGTTGAAAATTCAATGACCCTCTCTTTCCTGCATTTCTATACTCCATAATACCAGGTAGGGTACCAATTTAGTAATCCAGGGAGGAATAAAGCAGACTTTGAAGAACAGGACACTCCTCAGCATCAGGCCCCTTCAAAAGACTGCATTCTTTCCGTTGTCCCAATGCAGGTCAGCTGGCCCAATCTCAATGATTGTAATCTCTCATCCAATTGTAGCTGAACAGGCAGAAGTTTTAGCCCAAAGATTTCTTTCTGTGCCATATCCCTCTGCTCACATCAGTCTGTTTCTACGCACTGCAACCCTGCACAAGTTCTCAGGACACAGGTGTAACAGCAAGCCTCACACACAAACTGCTTCTATATAGTCAGATTCCTATTGCTGGCATAAATCACCCAACCAAGAGCATCTTGTGGGGAAAAAGGGGATTTCTTTTGCCTTACAGGCTCAAGGTGAAGTTCCATGATGGTGTGGGGGGGGGGGGAGATGGCACGAGCCAAGGATGGACATCACCTCATGGCCAACATCAGGTGGACAACAACAGCAGGACACTGTGCCAAACACGGGCAAGGGAAGCTGGCTATGATACCCATAAACCCGCCCTCAACAATGCACTGTCTCAAGGAGGCATTAATTCCCAAGTCTCCATCAGCTGGGAACTTTGCATTCAGAACACCTAAGTTTATGGGGGCACCCAAATCAAACCACTACAGATGTGTCAGAGCTGAAGAGATGGCTTAGTGGTTAAGGTGTTTGCCTGCGAAGCCAAATGACCCAGGTTTTGATTCCCCAGGACCCACAAGATGCACAAGGTGGTACATGCAACTGGAGTCCATTTACAGTGGATGAATGCCCTGACGTGCCTATTCTTTTTCTACCTGTCTCTTTCTCTTACTCTAAGAATAAAATAAAATGAATAAAATAAAGATTATAAAACTGATACATGAATTTCATTTCAAAGCAGAAACAGCTGGGGACATAGCTCAGTGGTAAAGCACTTACCTAGCATGCCAAAGGCCTTTGGTTGGATCTTCGTCATCTTCGTAACTAAACAAATGGAAGAAAGAGAAGAAGGAAAACCAGAGAGGAGGGAAAGAAGGGATAATATGATAGCCCAAGCCTATAAGCCCAGCACTCAGGAGACTGACACAGGAGGACGGTGAAGCTGAGGCCATCCCGGGTTATGCAGGATTTGTATCAATAAATAGATGAATCAATTCGAGAACAGAAAAATGCTAGCATCTCAGCTGAAAATTAACAGGCTTTGCACTGTCTTGAAGTTGCAGCAGATCTCAATGAGAAGACCTACTAAGGGTGGAAACAAGTTGCCAGGAACAACCTCAGAGACAAGATCACTTGTCAGTATATAGAGTGAGAGACTGCTTCTTTTGTTACCTAACATTTTCCTCTTCTTACATATTTACTAATAATACCCTGGATATCCTCAATGTTCTTTCTGTCCAGCTCTGCAAGCATGTGTACAATATGGATAGAAAACACTAATGCTAGAAGCTAAGGACATGAGAAATGGAAATACTTTACAAGAATGCTCCTGAGAGACCTTCAGAATCCTGTAGATAAAGAGGACACATGAGCACATAGTCATCAGGGGAGCCAGAGGAAGCTTTTGGAAATGCAGATCAGGTAAGGGACAAGAGATTGTCTAGGATTTCTGTCACTGAGCAAGACACAGCAAGTCAGGTGGGCTCTGGGCAGCAGCAGCAGGGTTCATTGCGAAAGAGGTGGTGGAAAGAATGTAAGAGCCGAAGGAAGGGTAGGACTCCTTACAACGTGCACCCCCCAGACACAAAATGGCCTGGATACCCATGACCTCACAGTGCCTGACTCTATCTACACAAGACCCTCATAACAGGAGGAAGAGATGATAACATCAAAATAAAAGAGAGACTGACAGAGAGGGCAAAAGAGAATGATGGAGAGTGTAGAGAAAGGCAGGGAGCGAATTATCGTGATTTATTGCCTGTAATTATAGATGTTGTCAATAAAAAAAGTGTGTCAGCTGGGCATGGTGGCACACGTCTTTAATCCCAGCACGTGGGAGGCAGAGGTAGGAGGATCACCGTGAGTTCGAGGCCACCCTGAGACTACCTAGTGAATTCCAAGTCAGCCTGGGCTAGAGAGAGACCCTACCTCGAAAAATCCAAAGTGTCCTAAAAATATGATGATAATTTCATTAAAAGAAAAACACATTCTTTGCTAGGAACAACAAAAGTAAGAAAGAAGAAAAAAAAAGGAAAGGGTGTGACAAGGCCACCTGCCACTGCAAACAAACACCAGACTAGCTCTACATGGGTACTAGGGAACTGAACCAAGGCTGTCAGACCTTGCAAGCAAGTGCCTTCCACTGCTGAACCATCTCTCTAGACCCCAAGATATTATTCTTTTTAAATCCATTGCAAATAAATTCCAAATGCATGTACTCTCCACTTTGTGCATCTGGCTTCATGTGAGTACTGGGGAATCAAACCATGACTGTCAGGCTTTGCAAGCAAGCCCCTTAACTGCTATGCTATCTCTCCAACCTTTTTTTTTTCTTGCTTTTCGAGGTAGGGTCTCACAATACCGCAAGCTGACCTGGAATTTACTAGGTATTCTCAGGGAGACCGCAAACTCACAGTGATCCTCCTACCTCTGCCTCCCGAGTGCTGGGATTAAAGGCATGTGCCACCATGCCTGGCTTCTCCAGCCTTTAAAAAATCATATTTTATTTAGTCTTATTTATTTATCCATTTATTTATTTATTTTGGTTTTTCGAGGTAGGGTTTCACTCTAGCTCAGGCTGACCTGGAATTCACTATGTAATCTCAGGGTGGCCTCGAACTTGTGATGATCCTCATGGTGGGATACACCACCATGCCTGGCAATATTTTATTTTTTAATAAAATAAACAAAACTAAAAGTTTGACAGAATTACAAGAGAAATTGGCAATTCCATAGTTAAAGTACAAATATTTCAACACATTTCCTATCAAAATTGATATATCCAATAGTCAAAAAGTTAGGGAGAATTTGGGTATGATGTTGCATACCTTTAATCCCAGCACTCAGAAGGCAGAGGTAGAAGGACCACCATGAGTTTGAAGCTAGCCTAGAACTATGGAGTGAGTTCAGGTCAGTCTGGGCTAGAGTGAGACGCTCCCTCAAAATAAATAAATAAAGCTTGGAAAAATAGAAGTTTTTCTGACATAATAGACATAAAACTGTCAACTCAACAATGCCCAAACAAATGAGTTAGAGAACATGCTAAAGACTAGGCATGTCTTAACAAATACCCAAGGCTGGCTTTGCACAGGCACATTCTCTGACCACACGAAGTTAAGAAACACTCCTTAGGAAAGAAGGCAGACAATCTAAGCAAGCAATTTGGAAAATTTTAAAGTATACAAGAGTAAAGAGTAAAAAAAATACAAAGAGGGCTGGAGAGATGGCTTAGCGGTTAAGGTGCTTGCCTGAAAAGCCAAAGGACCAAGGTTTGACTCCCCATGTAAGCTAAATGCAAAAGGGGGCACATGCATCTGGAGTTCGTTTGCAGTGGCTAGAGGCCCTGACGTGCCCATTCTATTCTCCCTCTACCTGCCTATTTCTATATCTCTTCCAAATAAATAAATAAATAACTTTCTAAAAAGTACAAAGAGAAATACATGAGGGTCCTGAAGATAATAAAACAGAAAAGAAAGTCTTATGCAAGAGAAGCATCTGGGAAGATAGGCAAATGTGGGGAGGTGATAGCAGTTAGTAATATAAATAAAGAGAACTGAAAACTATTACAAAATAAACAATTTCCTAGAAAAGCTAACTAGCAAAACTGGCTGAAGACAAAAACTGATCACTTGCTGATTTAAGGGTAAAGATAGGACTTTTTTTTTTTTTTTTTTTTTTTTTTGGTTTTTCAAGGTAAGGTCTCACTCTAGCCCAGGCTGACCTGGAATTCACTATGGAGTCTCAGGGTGGCCTTGAACTAATGGCAATCCTCCTACCTCTGCCTCCCCAGTGCTGGGATTGAAGGCGTGCACCTGGTAAAGACAGGACTTTTTTTTGTTCATTTTTTTTTTTTATTTATTTATTTGAGAGTGACAGACACAGAGAGAAAGACAGATAGAGGGAGAGAGAGAGAATGGGCGCGCCAGGGCTTCCAGCCTCTGCAAACGAACTCCAGACGCATGCGCCCCCTTGTGCATCTGGCTAACGTGGGACCTGGGGAACCAAGCCTCGAACTGGGGTCCTTAGGCTTCACAGGCAAGCGCTTAACCGCTAAGCCATCTCTCCAGCCCAAAGACAGGACTTTTAAGTATAACTTACTCATTCACAAATACATTTAGTTGAGGCAAGGCCACAGACCTGTAATTTACTCTGTAGCTCAGACTGGCCATGTGGTGATCCTCCTATGTCTGCCTCCTGTAGGCTGGGATATTAAAGGAATAAGCCCCCACATCAGGGTTTTCTTTTCTCTTAAGTTTATTTTATTTTATTTTATTTTAGAGAGGGCAAGAAAGAGTGAGAAAGAGAAAATTGGTGCGCCAAGGCCTCAATTACTGCTATCGAACTCTAGAGGCTTGTGCCACCTAGTAGGCATGTGTGACCTTGTACTTGCCTCACCTTTGTGTGTGTGGCACACATGGGATCTGGAGAGTTGAACATGGGTCCTTGGGCTTCACAAGCAAGTACCTCAATTGCTAAATCATCTCTCCACCTGCTCCCCTCCCCCTCTTTTGAGGTCAGGTCTTGCTCTAGCTCAGGCTGACCTAGAATTCATTATGTAGTCTCAGGGTGACCTTGAACTCTTGGTGATCCTCCTACCTCTGGCCCCTGAGTGCTGGGATTAAAGGTGTGTGCCACCATGCCTGGCTCCTTCATCCCCCCCACCCCGCCCCATTATGGCCTTGAACTAAGTGGTCTTCCTACCTCTGCCTCCCAAGTGCTGGGATTAAAGGCATGCACCACCATGCCTGGCAATATGCCAGGGTTTTCAAAGATGACTGAAATTTCTATCAGGTTGGGCTTATGGATGTGAGCTTCTTTTAGTAGAGGGGAAACTAGAAAAGCAGCACAGCAGCAGGGTGGCTGCCGACGCACTTCGATGATGGAGAGTATGTGTGGGTGCGTGTGTGGGGAGGGTGGTACTGGCAGTGGTGTGCAGTAATCATAACTTTACTTTTGGATATGTTGAGATGGAGGTGCCTTGAAAATGTAGACATGGTAAGTCCATGGGTGGATCTATAGATCAGGGGCTCAGGAGAGGAGAGATCTGGGTTGAAGATAATCTACATTCAAATACAAAGCTACAGGTGTGGCAAAAATAATCTAGGGAGCACTCATTCTCAAAGTGTGGTCCTTGGAACCAGCAACCTCAATATTACCTGGAACTCTGACCGAAATGCAAATTCTCAGGCTCCACCCTGGACCTATCAAATCAGAAATCCTAGGACTGGGCCTACAATCTGTCTCGGCAAGGTCTCCCAGGATTCCGGGCAGGCTACAGACCCGGGTCCTGCAAGAAGGCCTGGAGAATAAGCAAGGCAAGAGCATAGAGAAGAGAATGCTGAGTAGTGCTCAGATGAAGATGGCTTCAGAAGGTACTGGAATGGGTGAGAAGTGAGTAACTGAGAGACAGAGATGCAAGCTTAAACAGCTCTGAGTAGGCTGATTATATATGCATGGGGATGGCAACGGAAGAGAAGGGTGGATTATTTTATTTTTAACAGGGCAGTAATAAGAAGGGTGGATTATTTTTAACAGGGCAGTAATAAGAAGGGTGGATTATTTTTAACAGGGCAGTAATAAGAAGGGTGGATTATTTTTAACAGGGCAGTAATAAGAAGGGTGAACTGCTGGGGGAGGATCTGGCGGCTTGGGAGAGTGGTTCCAGTGGCACACAGAGGGGATAACCTGGGGACCTGCATCTGCTGGAAGAGCATTTTGTTACTGACAATGTTTAGCACTGACACACAAAGTGATAATAAAAAGCAGGCCATGGATGTGGAACTAGCCTGGGCTGGACTAAGACCCTAGCAAAGGAAATAAAGAAAGGGGGGGGAAGGGAGGGAGGGAGGGAGGGAGGGAGGGAGGGAGGAAGGAAGGAAAGGAAGAAAAAGAAAGGGAGAGAAAGGGGGGGAGGAAGGAAGGAAAGAAAAGAGGACTGGAGAGATGGCTTAGAGGTTAAAGGCACTTGCCTCTGAAGCATAAGGACCCAGGTTCAATTGCCTAGGACCCACATAAGGCAGATGCGCAAGGGGGCACATGCATCTGGAGTTCGTTTGCAGTGGCTAGAGATCTCTATCTGCCTCTTCCTTTCTCTCTCTCTCCAATAAATAAATAAATAAATAAGCACGCCAAGAGCCAGGTGTGGTGGTGCACGCCTTTAATCCCAGCACTCAGGAGGCAGAGGTAGGAGAATCACTGTGAGTTTAAGGCCACCCTGAGGCTACATAGTGAATTTCAGGCCAGCCTGGGCTACAGTAAGACCTGGAGGGGTGGGGGATGGGGATTGGTTGAAGGCTGTAGAGATGGCTTAGCGGTTAAGGCACTTGCCTTCAATGCCTTTAATAACTTAGGTTCATTTTGCCAGTGCCTACATAAAGCCAAATGCACAGAATAGTACATGCATCTGGAGTTCGTTTGCAGTGCTTCTCTCCCCCACCCCCACAAATAGATAAAAAATAAATAAATAAAATTTTAAAGTAAAAGTTGGTTGAACGCATGGATGTGGAATCCACACAGACAGAGGCCCAACTGTACCTCCCTAGATAAACTGCAAGGTCAGTACAGTGACAGCCAGACTTTAAATACCCTAACGAACAGATGGATGTAGAAATGAGTTGAACAAAAAATTAGAAATTGGGCCAATGACAGCAAATGAAAATCCAGATTTTGCTGAGCAGGGCATGATGGGGGTGGACAGAGTATGGGTGTTACTCTGATTCACTGCTTAATTCTGGACCTGGCCCATGCCTCTGAAGACCCAGAAATGTAACTATACAAAGGGCTGTTTTCTCTTAGTCAGGCCACGATAGAACACAAGTCAAGTTCTGAGAGCAGTGTGCGAATTTACTAAGAGAAATCTGCACTGTCAGCACACTGTTGCCCCAGGGGGCTCATGGAGAGCCAAATCATAAATAGACGGTTGCTTACTGAGTATGACTTTGACAAATCAGACACATATTTGCAGGAAGCCAAGACTGTGTGACACATCTGTCTCTTTGTAGGGTTGGCTTTGCCCATGACCCCTGGAGGAACACCTCCTTGGGCTTCCGGCCATCAGATACTGAACTTCCCACATCTGTGCCGGTGCATTTTTACCCCTTCCTCTTGATTCAGAAGATTGACCAAAGAGAGTTCTGCACATGCTTTGGGTTCAGCACAACTCCTCTGTCCACAGCCCTGCACTGTCTCTTCAGTGGCACCAAGGTTAGGACATGGAGGACAGCACATCCTGCGTACGGGTGAAGGCTACGGTGTAGAAAACTGAAAAAGCAGTATTAGTAGTAGTAATTCTGACAAAAAGTTGGCCTGCTTTTTTTGTTTTTGTTTTTGAAGTAGGGTTTCACTCTAGTCCAGGCTAACCTGGAATCCACTATGTAGTCTCAGGGTGGCCTTGAACTCACAATGATCCTCCTACCTCTGCCTCTCAAGTGCTGGGATTAAAGGCATGCACCACCATGCCCCAGCTCAACCAACTTTCTTTCTTTCTTTCATTGACACAAAAAAAGGGAGAGAAAGAGAGAATGGGCATGCCAGGTCCTCGCCACTGCAAATGAACTCCAGACATGTGCACCCCCTGTGCAGCTGGCTAACGTGGGTCCTGAGGAATCGAACCTGGGTCCTTTGGCTTTGCAGGCAAACACCTTAATCGCTTAGCCATCCCTCCAGCCCTCAACCAACTTTTGATTCCAAGTACCTGGGGAGGAGTGAACTGTACAGAACACATATAGAATTTTTTAAAAATATTTTTAAGCTAGGTGTGCTGCACATGCCTTTAATCCCAGGACTTGGGAGGCAGAGGTAGGATAGCTGTGAATTAGAGGCCAGCCTGGGAGTAGAAATAGAGCCAGATCACCCTGGGCTAGAGTGAGACTCTATATAAGAAGGAGGAGGAGAAATATTTTTATTTATAAGGGAAAAGAGAAAGCGTGCACACCAGGGCTTCTTGCCACTGCTAACAAACTCCAGATGCACGTGCCACTGTGGAGAATCAAACCCAGGCTGTCAGACTTTGCAACTGCTGAGCAATCTCTTTAGCCCTCACATTTCTTTCTTTTTTTAATATTTTAGTTATTTGTTTGAGAGAGAGAGAGAGAGAGAGAGAATGGGCACACTAGGGCTTCCAGCCGCTGCAAACGAACTCCATTTGCGCCCCCTTGTGCATCTGGCTTATGTGGGGCCTGGAGAGTTGAACCAGAATCCTTTGGTTTTGCAGGCAAACGCCTTAACCATTAAGCCTTCTCTCCAGGCTCCCTCACATTTCTTTCTCATTATTAATCCCTAAACAATACCAATAACAGCTACTTGTGTAGCATTTACACATACAGTGTGCTAAGTAATCCAGAAGTGATTTAAAATATATGGCATATGAATGTATAGATTATACCCATTTTGTTTATTGATTGATTTTTTGGTACTTTTGAGGTAGGGTCTCGTCCTAGCCCAGGCTGACCTAGATTTCACTCTTTAGTCTCAGGCCAGCCTTGTTTCTCCTACCTTTGCCTCCCTCTGGAGTGCTGGGATTAAAGGCATGTGCCACCACACCTGTGTATACCCACCTTACATAAGCAAGATGAGTGTTTGCAGACTTCAGCATCTGCATGCAATCTTAGAACCAGTCCCCTACAGATACCAAGGGGCAGCTGTTTTTCCAAGGGAAATAAAAGAAAACATTTATTCCATCATCCTCTCAAAAAATATGAGAAGCAGGGGAGGCATGACCTTTCAGTATTTATAACCCAGTAATAAAACAGTTCTATAAAGAACAGATATAGAAAACATACTGATTGCAGGGGGAAATTAGAAAAAAAAATGTTTTAAAGTAAAAATGATTAAGGCAGCAACTGGCTAGCAAGGAAAATCCTAGAGTCTGAGCAAATTCAAAAGTATGGGCTGGAAAGATGACTTAGTGCTTAAGGCACTATTCTGAAAACCCAAAGGATCCAGGTTCTATTCCCTGGAACCTACATATGCCAGATGCACAAGGGGGCACACACATTGAGTTTGTTTGCAGTGACTGAAGGCCCTGGCATGCCCATTGTCTCTCTCAAATAAATAAATAAATAAATAAATAAATAAATGGTATCTTTTACAGGATAGTATCATTAAAAAAATTTAAAACAATAGTATCATGACTTGACACAGCCTCCCTTGGAAGGCAAAGAAGCTAAGCACAAACGTGATTCTGGGGTTGGAGATGGCTTAACAGTTAAGGTGCTTGCCTGCAAAGCCAAAAGACCCAGGTTCAATTCCTCAGGACCCCTATAAGCCAGATGTACAAAGCAATGCAAGCATCTGGAGTTCATGTGCAGTGGCTGAAGGCCCTGGCACACCCATTCACTCCCTCTCTTTGACTTGTTCTCTGTCTCTCAAATAAATAAATAAAATAAAATAATTTTTTTTCCAAGGTAGGGTCTCATTCTAGCCCAGGCTGATCTGGAATTCACTATGGAGTCTCAGGGTGGCCTCAAACTCATGGCAATCCTCCTACTTCTGCCTCCCTAGTGCTGGGATTAAAGGTGTGCACCACCAAGCCTGGCTCAAGTAAATTATTTTTTTAAAAAGTAATTCTGGACTTCCAGGTTGTCAAAGGAAACTGCCAATCTCTGCAGAGAAGCAGAAAGCCAGACTGAGCATTAATCCTGAAGTCTAATTGAGGTCCTATCCCCAGATCCTCCTATCTTCCAACCTTTGCGGTGTCTGGTAACATGTATCTGTCCCAGCTCCCTATGTTGCTCTTCCTTGTTACAGTTTGGGCTCTGGCATAAACAAGTTGCAGTTTTTTGCCATGGCCTGGAATTTTCTGCCACTGAATCATCTCAATTGTCTTTCACACAGCACCGCCTAAGTTCTATGTGAATGACATGACGACCCTGGCTGTCTTAGACATGCCTAGCACACCCCAAATGCTCAGTGAAGACTCATGTCCTCCTTTCTGCTCTTCCTTGTGAGAAAGGGAGAAACAGACAGGAACAAGCAATATCTCCTGAAGCAGCATTTGTAAAAATGTCAACAAAGCTGGAAGCATTCATCATTGCCTACCTTGTGTCTGTGGGCTGTATGGAGACAGGAGTTTCGACCTTTTCTTTTCATATCCCTTTTGTGTGATGTCCCCTAAAATAGCAGGAAACAGAAATAGGTTATGTGTTATTCTTATTCCATGCTTGTTCACTGTAAAAATAAAATTAATTATAGAGTGCCACAGATGTTCCACACAGAGTGAATAAAAATGTACTTGTTTTTTGCCATGATTTTGCTAAGTATGACTTCCCACAGATGTGGAGTTGACAACTGTGGGAAACCACAGGGTTTTTCCCTATATCAATCCTGCACAGCAATCGGCTACATACTGTGAGATTCCCAGGTTGTCAATCCCCCTCACCTTCTTGGTATTAAACATGC
Organism: Jaculus jaculus; assembly: GCF_020740685.1. Lineage (NCBI taxonomy): Eukaryota > Metazoa > Chordata > Mammalia > Rodentia > Dipodidae > Jaculus > Jaculus jaculus. The sequence continues at coordinate 93,278,752 of NC_059107.1, read as the reverse complement.
TTCAAACCGGAACAACATAAGGCTAATAGACAACGGCCTTGTCCAAAAGTTTCAGTTTAACCAGTTGAGCAGAAGTGGCCCTTCTACATCCTAATACCTCAGTTGGAATCAAACTTATGGCTGGAACTGAGCATGGTGGTGCACGCCTTTAATCCCAGCACTCGGGAGGCAGAGGTAGGAGGATCTTGTGAGTTCGAAGCCACCCTGAGACTACAAAATGAATTCCAGGTCAGCCTGGGCTAGAGTGAGATCCTCCCTCGAAAAGTAAACAAACAATAAATAAATGAATGATGGCTGGAATCCTTACTTTTCTTTCCCTTTGATTCACTGGTTTGTGCTCTTCTCCAAGGTTAAGTACGGGGATGGGGTGGGGAGGGTTGGAGAGATGGCTCAGCAGGTAAAAGGCCCTTGTTTACAAATCCTAAAGACCCAGGCTCGATTCCCAAGTACCCACATAAAGCCAGATACAAGTGGTGAATGCATCTGGAGTTCATTTGCAATGGCAAGAGGCCCTGCCTCACCCATACTGTCTCTGTCTGCCCCCAGCCCCGCCTTAAATAAATAAATACATTTTGAAAAGTACAAAGAAGCACATCCAATGAGAAGATAAAACACACAAATAATGACAAGCTGAAGAAATATCACAAAGCACTAAAGCAAGGGGAGCAGATGAATGAGCAGAAAACAAGGTTGAATGGAACGCGACAGGCAAAGGCCCACAAGCATATTCAAGGGAGGTCGAATGAGTCGTGGCTGGAGGAAGAAATATATGTACTAAAATACATGTGACAGGATAGAATGCTATTTTCTAAAAGCACTTTTTTTTAATTTGAAAGAGACAGAGTAAAAGTAGGAGGGAGGGAGGGGGAGAGAGGGAGCAAGAGAATGGATATGGGTGTGCCAGGGCCTCACTACAAATGAACTCCATTCACACGTCACTTTGGGCATCTGGTCTCATGTGGGTACTGGGGAATAGAACTTGGGCAATCAGGCTTTGTAAAAAAAGGGTCTTTACCGGGCATGGTGGAGCACGTCTTTAATCCCAGCACTTAGGAGGCAGAGGTAGGAGGATCGCCGTGAGTTCGAGAGGCTGCCCTGAGACTATGTAGTGAATTCACGGTCAGCCTGGGCTAGAGTGAAACTCTACCTTGGAGGAAAGAAGGGAGGGAGGGGGTTCTTTAACCATTGAGCCCTCTCTCCAACCCTCCAAAATGAATTTATTTACCTATTTATTGTTTTGTTTTTCAAGACAGGGTTTCACTCTGGCACTGGTTAACCTGGAACTCACTCTGTAGTTTCAAAGTGGCCTTGAACTCACAGCGATCCTCCTACTCCTGCCTCCCGAGTGCTGGGATTACAGGCATGGGCCACCACGCCTAGCCTAGAAAAGAATACTTTCATTGTAAAAAAAAGTAACAGTTCTTTCTCTTGTTTCACTCCTCAGCCCCCCTTCTTTCTGGTGCCCGCCCAGGGTGGAGGAGCACAAAGACCATTTCTACTGGCTCAGAAAATATCGGATAAAGTGAAGGTCCTTTAAAAAGCGTTCTTTGGTGCTCTGTCTCGGTCATTCACTGCCAGCAAATAATTTGGGGACAAACTGTTGGATTCAGCAGCCAGGACGTCCATTAACTACTTAAAGTCTCAGGTTTTGAAAGGGGTCGATCAAGAGAGTCTAATTCAGCCACGCCAATTAGCTCCGTTAGATTCATAAGTGAGCAAGAAATCAGGAGGCCTAGAAGAAGCAGAGTGCGGCGAGTGTGTGAGAGCCGAGTGCGGGACCGAACAGCCACCAAAACGTTCCCTCTGTTCTGACCACAAACCCTGCTCAGGCCACCTCCCAAGCCAGCCTGCTACCACCTGTCTGTCAGTCTGTCTGTCTTCTTGGGGTGCCTCTGCTGCAATTCTGGTGGCAACACTTACCACATCACTGGTATTTTAATTGTTTACCTCTGTCTCCCACTAGACTGTGCACTTGAGGGCAGGAATTGTGTCTCCATCATCTCGGGGGCCTGCACACAGCCTGGTACAATAGACACTTGTTGAAGGAGTGACTGAATGAATTAGTAAAATGGAAGCCATGAGAGAACAATAAATCAGAAAGACATGTGTACTCGGGCAGAAGACAGGGATGAGAGAAAAGAGGCCTTTAATAGGCACTGAAAGGCCTAAGGAAGAGAATCTAGAGCCAGAAGTTTTCTGAAACTTGACAGCAGAGCTTAAAGATGACCAGAAAAACACTTGGACAGCCAGAAGAGAAGAAAGAGTGTGAGTGCATAAATCCCAGAGCCCTCAAAGGCAGAGAAGTTCCACACTACATGTAGACATATCCTCCAGCGAAACAGACAGAAGTTTATGAGACTGTTACTCCATGCCTGTAATCCCAGCACTCAGGAGGCAGGGGTAGGAGGGTCACTGAGTTCGAGGCCAGTTTGGAACTACAGAGTGAGTTCCAAGGTCAGTCTGTGTCAGAGTGAAACCCTACCTTGAAAGACAAAACAATAAATAGATAAATAAATTCATTTTTGAGGGGCAGAGAGATGGCTCAATGGTTAAAGAACATTCCTTCCCCCCCCCCCCCCCGTGATGTAGAGTCTCACTACAGCCCAGGCTGACCTGGAATTCACAACATTAAGAGAATGTTACTGCCCACCAGTAGAAAGTATACTCTTAAATCATTCTCACCCTTGCAGGTAAGCAGAGTTCAGATTTTGCTCTTCTGAAGCAATGCTCCTGTACTTGATCTTGTTTTTAATTTTCTTTTTTGTCTGTTGTACTTTAGCTTTGTGGAGTGTGTGTATATTTAGTGCTGGGAATCAAGTCCAGAATCTCATGCATGCTAGGTAAGCCCTCTACCATTGATCAATCCCAGCATTTGATTTAAAACAATGTATTTTATTTATTATTTACTTATTTGAGAGAGAGAGAATATGAGCATGCAAGGGCCTCCAGCTACTGCAAACGGAACTCCAGATGCATATGCCAACATGTGCATCTGGCTTATGTGGGTTCTGGGGAATTGAACGTAGGTCTTTAGACTTCACAGGCAAGTGCTTTAACCACTAACCCATCTCTCCAGCCCATCATCATCATCATCATCATCATCATTATTTTGAGGTAGTATCTCACTCTAGTCCAGGTTGTCCTGGAACTCTATCCATAGTGTCAGGATGGCCTTGAACTCACAGTGATCCTCTTACCTCTGCCTCCACACTCAGCCCCATGATTTTTAAAAATATATTTTATTTGTTTACTTGGTAGTGAGATAGAGAGAGGGAAGAGTATGGGCATGCCAGGGCCCCTTGCCACTGTGAATGAACTCCAGGCACGTGGCGGTTTGGGTGTCTGGCTTTACATGAGTACCGGGGAATAGAAGCTGAACCAACAGGCTTTGCAAGTAAGTGTCTTTAATCACTGTGTCATCTCTCCAGCTGCAACTTGATTTTTTGTTTTGTTTTGTTTTTTCAAGGTAGAATCTTGCTCTAGCCCAGGCTGACCTGGAATTCACTATGTAGTCTCAGGCTGGCCTCAAACTCACAGTAATGCTCCTATCTCTACCTCCCAATCCACCATGCCTGGCTGGATAATTTTTTTTAAGAATCATCTAAGGAATTTATAAAAACTCAAATCACCATGCTCCTCCCTTAGGGATTCCAGTTCACTGAGTCTACATTAGGATCCAGATATCTGTACCTCTGACAAGTACTTTCCAGTTCTTAGACTTAACGTGAGGAAGGGACGGGTAGAAGTTATCTGTGGTCCCGGCTATCCAGTTCCACCAGGAGCACAAACCTAAGGCTATCACACAGAAGTCACATTTTTGGAATAGGGTGTTTTGTTTTGTCTTCTTTTTTGACCATCTGGCATAAGGGATAAGAAGGATTGCGTATCTATACCTGCATAAAATTTGCATTAAAATGGGATGTATCTAAGGCAAACCTGTTGTTCCAGTCTTCTGAGAACTAAGCAAATACAGGGAGGATTAGCTGTCTCCTCCCACTCAGATAACGTATTTTTCCACCCACATGACATGTATGGGGTCTACAGCACCTGGTGAGTATGAAAGCAGTCTTCTAAGAAGACAGTAACCCAAATCAAGAAAGGCAAGAGCAGTCTGAGACTCCCGTGACTCGAGACTCCCCAGTCTTAAAGCCTGTGCTGCACGTGTGTGGGGGGGGGCAGAGGACATGCACCCCTAATTTATCTTACCAGTGCCTGGACAGTGAGAACAGTGGCTTGGCACAAGCAGCCCTCAAGTCATGTTCAAATCAACTGATGGTCGGCTGGGAGAAGGGTGTGGGAGCCAAGCCTCTGAAGGACAGAAGATGATGGGACAAACAGCCGTGAGTACATCTATATTGATAAGGTGGTAGCACAGTGTCAGAGTAAGAATTTGGGACTTGAAGCCAGGCGTGGCAGCACATGCCTTTAATCCCAGCACTCTGAAGGCAGAGGTAGGAGGAGCACCATGAATTCAAGGCCAGAGTGAATTCCAGGTCAGCCAGTGCTAGAGTGAGACCCTACCTCGGGAGGGGGCAGGGACAACTGAGGACATTGACTAGACAGAAACACTTTTGGAGTGCAGCCTTACCACTTCCTGTCTTTATGATTCAAGACAAATTTAACTTCTTGAAAAGTCTATTTCTGGGCTGGAGAGATGGGTCAGTGGTTAAGGAGCTTGCCTATAAAGCCTAACAACCTCAGTTTGACTCCCCAGTACCTATGTAAAGCCAGATGCACAAGGTGGCCTAGGCATCTGGAGTTCATTTGCAGTGCCTAGAGGCCCTGGCATGCGCATGCATGCGCACACACTCTCTCTCCTTGCAAATTAATTAATTAATTTTTAAAAAGAAACGTCTATTTCCATGTCTCTAAAATGAGGAACAATATTATCCACACTGCAACGTTTTATGTGTGGGTATGTGTTTGAGGTGCAGGTGGAGGCCCGAGGCTGACTTCAAGTGTCTTCAGTCACCCTCCACCTTACTTGTTTGGAGACAGGGTCTTTCCGTAAACCCAGAGCTCACAGGTTCAGCTAGACAAGCTAGCCAATAAGCCCGGGGACTTTCCTGTCTCCACCTTCCCAGTGAGCGCCACCACATCTGGCTCCCTCCTCCCACCTGAGGAAGAGTCTCACTCTAGCCCGGCTGACCTAGAACTCATTCATTAGTCCCAGGCTGAGCTCAACTCACAGTGATCCCCTACCTCTGCGTCCCCAGTGCTGGGATTAGCAAAACTGAACTAGAGCTGTCTGATATCCTGGAGACACTGGCCAGAGACGACGACGACATCATCATCATCATAATTAATAAATAAAATTTCTAAAATTTTCTTTATCTGGGCACAGTGGTGCATGCCTTTAATCCCAACTCTTGGTAGGCAGAGGTAGGAGGATCGCCATGAATTCAAGGCTACCCTGAGACTACATAGTAAGTTCCAGGTCAGCCTGGGCTAGAGAGAGACCCTACCTCAAAAAATATATATATTTTAAATTTTCCTTAAAGCAAAATTCTGTTCGATAAGTTGCAGGCACAGATCTGCAAATATCTTCCTTCCAGAAGTGGTGTATATAAAAGCCTACAAAGGGACCGGAAAGATGGCTCTATAGTTAAGGTGCTTGCGTGCAAGACCTAATGATGCAGGTTCAATTCCCTAGTACCTATATAAAGCCAGATACACAGAGTGGTGTGTGTGTGTCTGGAGTTTGTTTGCAGTGACAGGTCTTGCCAAACACACACACACACGCACACACACCTCTCTCTTTCTCAAATAAGTAACTTTAAAAAAATTTAGCGAGGTGTGGTGATGCATGCCTTTGATCCCAGTATGGGAGGCAGAGGCGGGAGGATCACCATGAGTTCAAGGCCAGCGTGGGACTACAGAATGAGATCCAGGTCAGCCTGGGCTAAAGCAAGACCCTACCTTAAACTACCCCCCACCATAAATTTTTTTTTAATCTCACAAAGACATAAACTCACAATCATAAAAGATAATGATCTTAGTCCTTAAACCAATGTTGTCTCTCCTCTATTTTTCTTGCTATATGTAAACTATAAGTGTCCAAGAGGATTCCAATGAATTAAAAACATCAATTTATTTCTACATAGTTTCTGTCTACGCAGGTGAAATTAATCTTATATTGAAAGGTAACAATTTCCTAAGTTAGACAGAACTAAAGTTCTATTAAAATACTACAATCTGGAGTGAATTCTAGATCAACCTGGGCTATAGAGTGAAACTCTCTCACAAACAAACAAACAGGGACTGGAGAGATGGCTTAGTGGTTGAGCGCTTGCCTGTGAAGCCTAAAGACCCCGGTTCAAGGCTCTATTCCCTAGGACCCACATTAGCCAGATACACCAGGGGGCGCACGTGTGTGGAGTTCGTTTGCAGTGGCTGGAGGGTCTGACATCATGCCCGTTCTCTCTCTCTCTCTGTCACTCTCAAATAACTAAATAAAAATGAACAAAAAAAAAAAAAAAAAAAAAAAAAACAGGGTTGAAAAGGTGGCTTAGCCACTTGCCTGGGAAGCCAAAGGACCCAGGCTGGATTCCCCAGTAGCCAATTATGACAGAATATACAAGGTGGCCCATGTGTCTAGAGTTCCTTTGCAGTGGCTAGAGGACCCTCTTTCTGCCTCTTTCTCTCTCAAATAAACAATATAAAAACAAACAAAAAAGGGTGCATGGGGGCTGGAGAGATGGCTTAGTGGTTAAGGTGCTTGTCTGCAAAGCCTAAGGGTTCATGTTGGGCTCCTCCACACAAGCCAGACTCAGGCGAGGCAAGTACAAGGTTGCACATGCCCACGAGGTGGCACAAGCATCTGGAGTTTGATTGTAGTGGCTGAGACCCTGGCACACTAATTCTCCCCCTCTCTCCCCCTTAAAAAAAAAAAAGTGCATGGCTTTTAATCTCAGCACTCATGAAGCAGAGGTCCATGAGTTCAAGGGTAGTCTGAAGCTAGTGAGTGAGTTACAGTTTGACCCGGGCTACAATGAGACCCTACAAGGGGGGGGGGGGGGGAGAACCTACAATATGTTGAAAGATGAGCAATCTTAGCCTCTTCTTTTTGGAGAAAAAAAAAAAAAAAGCAGGGGCTGGAGAGGTGGCTTAGCAGTTAAGACATTTGCCTTCAAAGCCAAAGGATCCGGATTCAGCTCTCCAGGCCCCATGTAAGGCAGATGCACAAGGGGGCGCACACACATGGAATTTGTTTGCAGTGGCTAGAGGCCCTTGCACACCCATTCTCTCTCAAATAAAGAAATAAATAAAATATATTTTTAAAAAATCAGTGGTTCTAAATAATTTTTCTCAAGAAAATGAAGACATCCAACTTTCCACTCTTAGTAGACATCCTCTCCCCTCACTTAAGACAGTAACTAAACATTTCCCACAGAACTGAATGCTTTCTCCAAAAATTCAAGTTATAAAATTATTTTGGCTACACTACTCAGTTTTCTAGGTCAAATATCTATGACTTCTTACAAATGGCATTTTACCTAAGGCACCAAGCAAGTTCAAACAAATAAAAGGCAACAAAGCAAAACAATTAAGACACTGAGAATCTGATCTGTAAGCATGACGACATCAACAGGCAACTGGTTAAATTAATCCAACTAATGGAAAAGGTATTTGTTTGCTTAAAAAAGCCATGCCTACAAACAAGTGTGTTGTACGAAAGGCCTGAACGTTTCGAAGGAGCAGACTTGGGCACTGGAACAGCACGGGTTCAGTCAGAAGAGCAAACCTGGGTCAGGACCCTGACTCCGCCATTCACTCGCTGCCGAACAAGTTACTGAGCAATGCCGTGCCTCAGTTTCACAATAGGTAAAACTGGAATAACTCCTACCCGAGTGCTCATGATGAGACTACAATGAGAATAAATGCAAAAACTTCCTGGCACTTAGCACACACTCAACTAGTTTGAGCTGACACCACCCCAGCCCCAACCCCACCCAGAAGTCCTACCTACACCATTATCTTTGAAGGGCTCACTTAGAAAATTCTGGGGGGTTGGTTCTTTCTAGCTTCACCACTGAGTTGTATCCGTTGCTAGACCTCTGCTTGGCTTTTTTACTCGGGATCTGTATTCACCAATTATCCACTCATAATTTTCCCTGCCCCCACAAGATGGAGACCTGGCACCCATTTTATAGTCCTAGGCTTGCCTCAAACTCACAGTGACCCTCCTACCTCTGCCTCCCAAGCCTGGGATTAGAGGCATACACCACCACACCTAGCTGATTGGACCTTTATTATTTATTTATTTGAGAGTGAAGCCATCTTTCCAGCCCTAAGGTTGCTTCTTTTTAAAGGAATGAGAGGGAAGAAAGAGTACATAGAATGTCGTTAAAGACACACTTAAGGGCTGGAGAGATGGCTTAGCGGTTCAGCGCTTGCCTATGAAGTCTAAGGACTCCGGTTCAAGGCTCGATTCCCCAGGACCCACGTTAGCCAGGTGCACAAGGGGGCGCAAGCATCTGGAGTTCGGTTTGCAGTGGCTGGAGGCCCTGGAGCGCCCATTCTTTCTCTCTATCTGTCTCTTTCTCTCTCTGTCTGTCGCTCTCAAATAAGTAAAAATGAAAAAAAATTAAAAAAAAAAGACACTTAAGTGCTAGGTTCTGGCACTCAGGGTCAAGTTAGTACCTCCCAATGCTAACCATCTATAGAGCGGGAAATTGGCACATCAAAGAGATAAGGGCTGGAGAGATGGCTCAGTGGTTAAAGGTACTTAATGGCAAAGCCTGATGACCTGGTTCAATTCCACAGTACCTATGTAAAACCAGATGCACAGAGTGATGCATCCATTTGGAGTTCATATTCAGCAGCGACAGGCCCTATGGTACTGATATATTTTTTCTCTCTCTCAAGTAAATACGTAAAATACTGTTTAAAAAGAGCTAAATTAGAAGTGAGTAGAGGTCAGTTAAAATTAAATTACATTTATATGAAAATGTAAATAAAATTATGCCATTATGTACAAAAAGGAGAGATTGCATACACCTAACCGAATGTTGTCCAATTAGGGGGAGAGAGGGTCACAATTAAGGGGGGGAACGTTCTCTATGACTGTTTCATTTCCCCAATTTTCATCTTTAATTTTCTCAGAAAATTAGAAAATGATTTCTTTCTTTCATTTTTGGCTCCAAAGCTATCTTAATGGAGGAGAGGGATTGGAGGGGGGGGGGTGTCAGAGAGACAGGGAAAGGGAAAAGGAGGAAGGAGAGGGGAGACAGATTTTCAAAAAGTATTTCATTTATTTGAGAGAGAAAAGTAGATACATACAGAGAGAAAATGGGCGTGCCAGGGCCTCCAGCCATGACAAACAAATTCCGGACACATGCACCACCTTGTACATCTGGCTCATGTGGGTACCGGGCAATTGAACCTGGGTCCTTACACTTTATAGGCAAGCACCTTAACCACTAAGCCCTCTCTCCAGCCCGAGATTTATTTTTTTTAGCCTTTCTGGGTATACAGAGGTCAGAGGGCAGCCTCAGGTGTCATCCTCACCGTTTTTGACACATGGTGTCTCCAACTTCCAGGGACTCTCCCATCTCCCCACAGGAGCTGGGACTGCAGGGGTGGGCTGCTGCGTCACAGCTCGTACGTGTGACGTGTGTTCTGATGATGTGAACTCAGGTCCACCATGATTATGCAGCAAGGAAGGCCTTTTATCCCTGCCTTGGAAAACTGCTTCTATCAGTAATTGAAAGATATGGCCAGCTACTCTCTGTCTTTATTCTATCTCCTTTTTAAATCTTTTTTTTTTTTTTTAAGGATTAGAGAGACTTTATTAGATCAAAGAGAAGGAAAGAGGAGAAAGTGCAGGAAGCTCCTGCCCCTGAGAAGACGGGGGGGGGGGGGGGGGGGGGGAGGAAGGGGGTAAGCCTCTCTGTCATCTATTAGAACAATGTTTGAATAGCAAGCAATAAATAATAATATCGAACCAAGTCATTGGCTCTGCATGAAATGGTATATGAATCAGGCATGTTTTATCAATAGGCTAGATGAAATTAACTGATCAGCAGAGTGTGGTGTTCAAGCCTTTAATCCCAGCACTGGGGGGGATACTGAGGTAGGATGTCTGTGAGTTCCAGGCCAGCCTGGGATAGAGTGAGACCCTGCTTCAAAACAAGAAAAAAATTAACTGATCAAAATCTAAGCACGTGTTCTGGCACGCATGGACGCAAAGTGAAACAACCGAAGCTGCACAGGAGAGACGCAGTGAGAAAACAGCCAATGCCCCTAACGCCATCACCAACGAGGCAGGCCACTGTGGTCCGGGTGGAGAAGATTTTCCGAGGAGGCAAAAACCAGATTTCACAAGTCTGACACAGACTTATAATTTTGGGTTCCAGGCATCCGGAGACAGGTTTCCTTCCTGTTTTGTTGCAAATGAGCTCTCTGATCCTGGGTGAGCAGCTAGACTTCTGTGGATCTCTGCTGCCTCATGAGGAGGAATAAAGATAGGAAGATCACATGAGCTCTAGGCGGCTTTGGATCACTGTCTGGCACTGCTGGCATGTGGTAAGTCAGAAGCACAGGAGGATACTCAGTGGCTACAGATAAGCCTAGCAGGAACACAGAGGCTGGAGAATCATGCTCATTGCTCGTAGGAGGTGGCAGCTGAGGCCCCGGGTGTGAATGGTATCACCCACAAGGAATGCAGTGTAAAAAGAGAAGGGTAGAAAAGGAATTCTGGGGTAAACTAACATTTGTGGATAGACAGAGGAAAAAATGATACTGAGACACAGCAGGCAGACCAGGAGGGTGTGGAGAAAAAGAGGTAAGAGGTGAATGCAGTTGGAAATGTAAAAGAAGCCTTAAAAGGAACCACTGGGGTCTGGAGAGATTGCTCAGCGGTTAAGGTGCTTGCCTGCAAAGCCCAAGGACATAAAGCCAGATACACAAGGTGGAAATGTGACTGGAGTTCATTTGCAGTGGCTGGAGAACCTAGCCCACCCATTTTCTCTCTCTCTCTCTGCCTTCTCTCTCTCTCTCTGTCTCTAAAAACTAAATTAAAAAAAATATTTCTAATTGAGAGAGGAAAGGAAATTTTTTTGGGGGGGGGAACAGGGGTTTGACCTCAAACTCTCAGCAAAGCGAATCCTATCTCTGCCTCCCAACTGCTAGGATTAAAGGTGTGCACCACCACCATGCCTAACAGAGAGGGGATATGATGGAGAGTGGATTTGTGAAAGAGAAAGTGGAGGAGAGGGAATTATCATAGTTTATTGTCTATAATTATGGAACTTGTCAATAAAAAAAGTTAAAAAAAAAAAACTAGGCTGGAAATATGGCTTAGCGGTTAAGTGCTTGCCTAGTGCATGTGCTTGGAGTTTGCAGTGGCAAGAGGCTTTGGCATGCCCATACTGTTTCTGTTTCTGTCTGGCTATCTGTCTCCCCTTGTCCTCTCCCTCCCCTCTTTCTCATGCGAGCGCACGTACACACACACACACACACACACACACGCACATATACACACATATTTGGAGAGGTTTTTGAGGTAGGGTCTCACTCTAGCTCAGGCTGACCTGGAATTCACTACGTAGTCTCAGGGTGGCCTCAGTAAGCCTCCTATTTCTGCCTCCCAAGTGCTGGGACTAAAGGCGTGTGCCACTAAACCCAGCTATAAATAAACAATTAGTAAAGTAAATTTTAAAAAATTGTGAGACCCTACCTCAAAAAGAAAAAAAAAAATTTAAGTAAATAAAGGCTACCTTGAGACTACATCATGAATTCCAGGTCATCCTGAGCTAGAGAGAAACCCTACCTCCAAAAAACAAACAAACAAAAAATAAATAAGCCGGGCATGGTGGTACACACCTTTAATCCCAGCATTTGGGAGTCAGAGGTAAGAGAATCAACGTGAGTTTGAAGCCAGCCTGAGACTACATAGTGATATCCAAGTCAGTGAGACCCTACCTTGAAAAGCCAAAAAAAAAAAAAAAAAAAAAAAAAAAAAAAAAAAAAAAAAAAGTCTGGGAGAATAAAAAAGAAGCTACAACCCATGTAGTGGCACATGCCAATGAACCCAGAACCCAGCACTCAAGAGGCAGAGCCAAACCTGGCATGGCACGCCTTTAATCCCAGCACTTGGGAGGCTGGGGTAGGAAGGCAGAAGTGAGTTTAAGGCCATCCTGAGACTACATGGTGAGTTCTAAGTCAGCCTGAACTAGAGTGAGGCTCTACCTCCAAGAAAAAAAGAAGAAGAAGAAGAAGAAAAGCAAGAGGTTGAGGGCTGGGGGAATGGACCAGTGGTAAACATCATTTACAGTACAAGTATGAGGACCTCAATTCCATTCTCAGCACCAATGTAAGAAAGCAGGCATGTATGCACACACATATAACCCCAGTGCTAAGGGCACTGGAAACAGGAGGATCACCGGGGTTCCCTGGCCAGCCTGTCCATCTGAGAAACGGAGAGCTCTGGATTCAGTGAGACACTTTTGTCTCAGGGAAGTCAGGCAGAAGAGAATACAGGATGGGACATTCTCCTCTGCCCTCTGCCTGTGTGCATGCAGGGCAGGCATCTACACACACATGCACACACTACACACACACCAAGAACAAAAGGAGGGAAGGATAGGTAGGTAGGTAGGTAGGTAGGTAGGTAGGTAGGTAGATAGATAGGAGGGAAGGAGGAAGGGTTGGCTTGAAACACTGATTCGTTCAACAATTACCAAGAACTTCCTGTTTTAGCTTGGGACATGGCCCCAGAATGCATATTCATGGTCATAAAGTTCATAGCCTCTTCCTGCATACAGAGAAATCTAAAACATGATTCTATAATTAGTTATGTAAAGTTGAGAGCTCAACAGACTTCAGCAGGCTCACCCTGATGAACCAAACATTCCGGGCTTAGCTGAATGGATAGTGGTACAAGCCTTTGATGTCTGACTGCTAAATGGGTGTGGGGCTCTCTATCCTAGCCCATGGGCAACCAAGCAAAGCCTGAGGGAGCCAGAAACTGGGGGCTAGTAACCTTTGATGAGCAGTCTTTCAGCTCTACAGTATGGAACAAGTCATTATTTTCTGTTTCACAGGATATTTAAAATCTGAAAACAATAAGAGACTTTAATAGTACTTAATTTTTCTTAAAAGAAAAAAGGGGGGAGGGAGGGAGGGAGACTGGAGAGAGGGATCAGCTCAGTGGTTAAAAGTGTCTCCTTGGCAGGCATGGTGGCTCAGGCCTTTAATCCCAGCACTCAGGAGGTAGAGGTAGGAGGATCACTGTGAGTTCAAGGACATCCTGGGACTACATTGTGACGTCCAGGTCAGCCTGGGCTAGAGCAAGACTATACTTTGAAACAAATCCCCCGCCCCTGCAAAAAAAAGTGCCTCCTTACAAAGCCTGATGCCAGGTTCAATTCCCCAGCACTCACATAAAGCCAGATGCACAAAGTGGTACATGTGTCTAGAGTTCATTTACAGTGCAAAGAGGCTCTAGTATAATCATTCCACACCCCACCACTCACCATTTTCAAGTAAATAATTTTTTTTTTAATTTTATTTTTTGTGGTAGGGTCTCTGACATGGAATGTACTATGTAGTCTCAGGCTGGCCTCAAACTCACAGTGATCCTCCTACCTCAGACTCCCCAATGCTGATATTAGAGGTATGTGCCACCACACTGAGCAAAAATATTTTAAAAATAAATAAATAAAGAGGGTCTGGAGAATGACTCAGTGGCTAAGGTGCTTGCCTGCAAATCCTAAAGACTCATGTTCAACTGTACAGATCCTACATAAGCCAAACACCAAAGTGGCACATGCATCTAGAGTTCCATTGCAATGGCTGGAGGCTCTGGCTTACCAATTCTCTCCCTCCCCCACCTCATTAAATAATAATAGGGCTGGAGAGATGGCTTAGCAATTAAGGTGGTTGCCTACAAAGCCAAAGGACCCAGATTTGATTCCCCAGGATCCATATAAGCCAGATACACAGTGGTGCATGCATCTAGAGTTTGTTTGCAATGGTTGAAGGAGCTGGTGCACCCACTCTCTTTCTCAAATAAATAAATAAATAAATGTATATGTATGTATGTGTGTATGTATATATATACATTTATATTTATATTTATTAAAGCAGGGCTGTCCCAGCATTTGGGAGGCAGAGGTAGGAGGATTGTTGTGACTTCAATGCCAACTTGGGACTACATAGTGAATTCTAAGTTAGCCTAAGCTAAAGTAAGACCCTAACTTGGGAAAAACTAAAATAAAATGAATTAAAATAAATTTCTAAAAAGCACGGCTGGTGGTTCATGCCTGTTATCCCAATACCACGGGGAAGGAATGAGGACAGTGAGTCTAGCGTATCTAGTGAGCCACGCTTATCCTCTGGCCTCTGCATGTGCCTGCACACATGTGCACATTAAGAGAAAAGAAATACGCTGACTACGCTGGTATTCATACACTAAAAGCCTGTCTCTCAACATTTAGGAGACAAGACTTTGGGTTTAGGTGATTATAGGATGCTTCTCTGTTTCTGCAATTTGTATGTCTATTGTCACCTCAGAGACAATTAACTCTCTAATATTATCACAGAGAAATCTGCTTCTTTCCTGTAATTTCACTTGAGGAGGGAAACGACACACACAAATTCCTGGTCCTAAAATAGCAGAGACGACAATGTGAGGAATACTACTTCAGAGCTCCAGCAGACACTTCCTGTACTTCACTCAGGGTACTGAGCACAACCAGCTTAAATTCAAAGGAAACATACTACTTACAGTAATAACAACAACAACCAAAATCCTGCACAACCATCTTTTTTGGAAATCACAAAACAGCACATATGAACATAATATGTAAAAACGACAAGCTTTCAAGGCTGTCAGTAAATGGAAGTGTGAAAGTCAAGCAGTCTAGAATTTCACATAGTATTTGTCGTGATGTTAGTGATAAAAGCCAGCATTCTAGAACAAAAGCTAGAAGCAATCAAATGTTAAATTTTGTTCAATTATCTTTAGGTGTTATAGCTATGAATGTGGCAATTTTTTTCTTTTCTTCTTTGGTTTTTTTCAAGGTAGGGTCTCATTCTAACCTAGGCTGCCCTGGGACTCCCTGTGTAGAATCAGGATGACCTTGAACTCATGGCAATCTTCCTAAGTGTGCAGTGATTAAAGCATGCACCACCACACCTGGCTCACTGTGCTGCCACTCTTGGCTCACAAATTTGGTAAAATGATTAAAATTCTGGCATTAAAATATAGCCATTAATTTGAAATAGTATTTTCATATTCTCTTTCTCAGTTGAAATAAATATTCTATTTATTTATTTGAGAGAGAGAAAGGCAGAGAGAGAAGAGAGAATGGGCACACCGGGGCTTCCAGCCATGGTGAACTCCAGATGCATGTGCATACTTTGTGTCCTGGGGAATCAAACTGAGGTTCTTTGGCTTTGTAAGTAAGCACCTGTGGTGGTTTGATTCAGGTGTCCCCCATAAACTTAGGTGTTCTGAATGCTAGGTTCCCAGCTGATGGAGATTTGGGAATTAATGCCTCCTGGAGGCAGTGTATTGTTGGGGGCCGGCTTATGGGCTTTATAGCCAGTTTCCCCATGCCAGTGTTTGGCACACCCTCCTGTTGCTGTGTCCCACCTTATGTTGGCCAGGGGGTGATGTCCACCCTCTGCTCATGCCATTGTTTTCCCCTGCCATCGTGGAGCTTCCCCTCGAGCCTGTAAGCCAAAATAAATCTCTTTTTCCCAGAAGCTGCTCTTGGTTGGGTGATTTCTAACAGCAATGCGAACCGGACTGCAACAGCGCCTTAACCACTAAGAAATCTCTCCAGCCCAATTTTATTAAAGTATTTTATTCATTTGAAAAAGTGAGAGAAAAAGAGGCAGATAAAGAATGGGTGCGTCTGGGCCCCTAGTCACTGCGAACGAACTCCAGATCCATGCACCACCTTGTGCATTTGCTTTTATGTGGGTACTAGGAAATCGAACCTGGGTCCTTAGGCTTTGCAGGCAGGCTCCTTAACCACTGAACCATCTCTCCAGCCTAAAAGAATTTTTTTTTTTTTTTTTGAGGTAGGGTATCGCTCTAGTCCAGGCTGACTTGGAATTCACCATATAGTTTCAGGCTGTCCTCGAGCTTGTGGCAATCCTACCTCTGCCTCCTGAGTGCTGGGATTAAAAGTATACCACCACGCCTGGCCAGAAGCAATTATATATTTTAAATATTTTATTTATTTATTTTAAAGTGAATGGGCACACGAGGGTCTGTAGCCACTGCAAATGAACTCCAGACTCATGTGCCACCTTGTACGTCTGGCTTACCTGGGTACTGGGGAATAAAACCTGGGTCCTTAAGACTTCCAGGCAAATGCCTTAACAGCTAAGCCATCTCTCCAGACCAACTAATAGTTTTATAATAGTTTTTTTGAATGAAACTTTGTTTTGTTGAGATAGGGTCCATTATGTAGCCCAGACTGGCCTCAAACTCATGATCCTTGAGCCTCAGCTTAGAATGAAACTTTTTTTTTTCTTTTCTAGATACTGGATCTTAGTCAATTCAGGGATGGGCTTTATACTAACCTAACCAGGGAAAAAATTAGCCAATTTCAGAGCAGAGTGGCTGTGCATCTTAGATACTGTGATGCCCATATGAGTGGGTGAGAAGTGTCAGTTTGTGCATTTTTGTTGTTGTTGGTTTTGAGTGATGTTTTTTGTTTGTGCGGGAGGGGCTCTGGTAGGGTCTCGCTCTAGCCCAGGCTGACCTGAAATTCACTATGGAGTCTCAGGGTGGTCTCGAAATCACAGCAATCCACTTACCTCAGCCTCTTGAGTGCTGGCTGGGATTAAAGATGTGTACCACCACACCCAGCTGTTTGTGCCATTTTCTTTTTAATTACTTATTTGGGCCAGAGGAATGGCAGCAGTTAAGGCGTTTGCCTGCAAAGCCAAAGGATCCTGGTTCAATTCCCCAGGACCCATGTTAGCCAGATGCACAAAGGGGCGCACACATCTGGAGTTGGTTTGCAGTGGCTGGAGGCCCTGGTGCACCCATTCTCTCTCTCTCCCTCTAATCTCTGTCAAATAAATAAATAAAAGAAACTAGATCTCTATCTCTTACAAAAAAAGATTATTTATTGATTTGAGACAGAGGAAGGGAGAGAGAGAATGGGTGTGCCAGGGCTTCTAGCCACTGCAAACGAATTCCAGATGTATCCACCAACATATACATAGTACTAGGGACTAGAACCTGGGTCCTTAGGCTTGGCAGACAAGTACCTTAACTGCTAAACTATATCTCAAGATCCCCCCCTCATTTTTAAAATTTATTTATTTATTTAGTTGACAGAGAAAAAGGGAGAGAGAGAGAATGGGTCCTTTGGCCTTGGAGGCAAATGCCTTAACCGCTAAGCCATCCCATCCCACGAGCCCTCATTTTTTTTTTTTTTCCAACTAAGTAGCCTCAGGCTGGCCTCAAATTCAAGGTGATCCTCCTACCTCTGCCTCCCAGAAAATACCCTCACCAGGCTTTTCCTGTGGCTCAGGCCAACCCTAGCAGCTGTGGCCCTACCTCTGCTGGAGCCGCTTCTGCCTGCCTTTGTGTGCTCTGGATCTCTCCTGCTTCTCTGCTGCCACTGGTAATTTCTTATACACCTCACTTTTTGGTAGAAGAGTGTATTTTGCTGTTTTTTGTTGTTGTTGTTTTTTTTTTTTTTTTTTTTTTTTTTTTGCTTTTTCTCCCCTAGGCTGCTTTGGCATGGTTCCCACGTCATCATCTTAACCGGAAGTCTGTCTGTCTCCTGAATGCTGAGATTAAAGATGTGCACCACCCTGCTGGGCTAGAATGAGACTTTTTAAAGGCATGCAATGGTAATATTTTAATAGAATATGAAAGAGGAGGAAACATCATTACAAATGCCAAGCATGAAAGAAAAAAATGCCACACATAAGCACTTTGTGAGCCAAGGGATTTAAGGAGAGACAAGGAGGCACCCAGCAACTTTTCTTTTGTCTTCCATAACAGTATTTTTTAGCTGGATCTGCTCAGAGCATTCCCCAGGCCCCTCATAAAGTGTGATCAAACAACTTGGTTCTGGCTATGTAGTATCTATCGGAGGAATGTGTGCAACTTCTAGGTATTGCTCCCAAAGGGAAAGGGCATGCCCTCCCTCCCCATTCTCTCTTCTTGATGGCTGGAATGGTGTCATCAGCCATCTTGAACTATGTGTTGAAGGAAGGAATAGAATAGAAAGGGTCTAAAACCTGATAACCCGATAAAGCAGACCTGCCATACTAATTCAGATTATTAAATGACATAAAAATCAGTTTCTGTCTTAAAGGTCTGTTATTTGGGGTTTCTGTTATATACATCACATGCTTTACAAGCAAGCACCTTTAATAGATAATGAGCCATCTCCCAAGCCTGATCTAGTCTTTTGTGTGTGTGGGGGGGGGGGGCGCAGTTCCAGGTAGGGTCTCACTACTGCCCAGGCTGACCTGAACTCGGTAGTTCCAGACTGGCCTTGAACTCTCTATGCTCCTCCAGCCTCTGCCTCCCAACCACCACACCCAGCTAGTATATATATATATACTATTATATATATATGTATATATATATATGTATATATATTTGAGAGAGAAAGAGATTATGAACTCAGATGCATGCATCACTCTGTGCATCTGGCTTCATGTACTAGGGAAATGAACTTGGGTCGTCAGGCTTTACACAAAAAGCCTTAAGTGCTGAACCATTTTTCCAGCCCAAAATAATACCTAGTCTTGTTTTTTTTTTTTTTTAAGGTAGGGTCTTGCTCTAGCCCAGCTTGACCTGGAAGTCACTATGTAGTTTCAGGCTGGCCTCAAACTCACAGCAATTCTCCTACCTCTGCCTCTTAAATTCTGGGATTAAAGGTGTACACCACCACACCTGGCACAATCAAGCACTTTTCAGCCACTTGAGTCATTTCTCCGGCCCCAATATTGTCCTTCCTCCTCCCCCACAAGGTTAGAACTCACTCTAGCCCACGTTGACCTTGTAATTCAGTCTCAGGGTGGCCATGAACTCACAGTGACCCTCCTACCTCTGCCTCCCAAGTGCTGAGATTAAAAACGTGGGCCACTATGCCCAGCCCCAACAAGCGTTTTTAAACAAATAGAACATTTATAAAACTTGACCACATTCCAGACTATAATCCAAGTTATAAAACATTCAATGAAGGGCTTGCACAGCATGTGAGAGGCCCCCTGTTTTAATTCCCAATACAGAAAAAAAACTCAATGAAATGGTATCATATAAACATATTTCCACTGTGAAGAATGCAATTGATTTGTCAATCAACAAGATAACTCTTTAAAAGCACAGATTCACTGCTTATCACTATCTGAGAGAGTACAGGCATCAGGTGCTTGCATGAGATACAAAACAATGCAGAGAAAGGAATTTAGTGGTCAGTAAGTGCCAAAGTCAACATTTCCAAAAGTGTTCTTCTAACTCAGCAAGCCAAGGCCTGAAAGCAGGCCACAGCTTGATCAACACTGAATTTATCCTTGAGCAGTTCCCAAGGAAAGACCTCTGGTGGGTCTCATAACATGGACTTCAATGACCTAAAGCAACTAAACAGCTTACAAATCTGAAGGACAGGGCTGGGGAGGTGGCTCAGTTGGTAAAGTGCTTGCCACACAAGCATGAGGACTTGAGTTCAGATCCTTTTTAAAAAAATTTTTTTGTTTATTTTTATTTGTTTATGTGAGAGCGACAGAGAAAGAGGGAGAGAGAGAAAGAGAGTGAGAGAATGGGCGTGCCAAGGCCTCCAGCCACTGCAAACAAACTACAGACGCGTGCGCCCCCTTGTGCATCTGGCTAATGTGGGTCTTGGGGAATTGAGCCTCGAACCGGGGTCCTTAGGCTTCACATGCAAGTGCTTAGCTGCTAAGCCATCTCTCCAGCCCCTGAATTCAGATCTTAAACACCCATGTAAAAGCCAGGTGCAAATGATATACAGCTAATCCTAGCACTGGGAAGCTGGAGACTGGATGCCTGCCATGTCTAGCTCTAGGGACAGCAAGAGATTCAGCCTCAAAAAACAAGGTGTAGAGTGACTGAGGAAGACACATGATGTCAACTTCTGGCCTCCACACATGTGCACACACACCCACAATGTGTACTAAACACACACACACAAACAGGTGTGGACCATCATGTCTTGCATTTTTTTTTGAGGTAGGGTCTCGCTGTAGCCCAGGATGATCTGGAATTCACTAGGTATTCTCAGGGTGGCCTCGAACTCATGGCAATCCTCCTACCTCTACCTCCCAATTGCTGGGATTAAAGGCATGCGCCACCACACCGAGCATGTCTGGCATTTAAAATTTTTTATTTATTTATTTATTTATTTATTTATTTATTTGAGAGAGAGGAGCAGACCGACACAGAGAGAGAATGAGTATGGGCGCACCAGGGGCCCCAGCCCCTGTGAACTCCAAATGCATGTACTACTTGTGCATCTGGCTTTACGTAGGCACTGGGGTGCTGGGGAGTCAGACCCCAGGCTGTTAGGCTCTGCAAGCACTTTAACTACTGAACTTCTTTCCAGCCCATGCATGGCATTTTTTTAAAACAATTTTTATTTATTTATTTGAGAGCGACAGACACAGAGAGAAAGACAGATAGAGGGAGAGAGAGAGAATGTGCACCAGGGCTTCCAGCCTCTGCAAACGAACTCCAGACGCGTGCGCCCCCTTGTGCATCTGGCTAACGTGGGACCTGGGGAACCGAGCCTCGAACCGGGGTCCTTAGGGTTCACAGGCAAGCACTTAACCGCTAAGCCATCTCTCCAGCCCTTATGCATGGCATTTTTATGTGGATGCTAGGGATCAAACTCGGATTTTAATGCTTGGAAGGTAAGCACTTTACCCAATGAGCTATATTCCTAGACCTTGACAAATTTTTCCAATTTAGAAACTGATTGTGTTGCCAAGATATGTGAGCACATGTATTAAATTGGACATAAGTATCTTTGGTTCTGCAGCACACCATTTGTGAGTATACAAAAAAATACTGCTCTATTTTAATAAAGTAGTAAGAAGACAAACTGGAAAAATTATGACAATACTTTAATGTACACCTTAAAGTCTGAAATACATCAATCGGTTACAGGCTGACCATAGAGATTTCTCTGTTTTGAAATATTTTATGTATTCATTTTAGAAAGTGAGCAAGTATGAGTGCATCAGGGCCTCTTGCCACCTCAAACAAACTTCAGGCACACAAACATGGGTACTTGGGAGTTGAACCTGGGTTGGCAGGCTTTGCAAGCAAGCCCTTTTGACTGCTAAGCCATCTCCCCAGCCCCACAGGAACTGCACAATTGGAAGCAGTCCTTTGTAATCCAGCCATGAGTGGATAATAAGAAAGAGACACAGCATCAGATGTTGAGTTATCTAACAAGGGTGACATCTCCAGCACAACAGGATAGGACAGAGCAAGGAACAAAGGGGTAAAAATGGTGTTCACCATCCAAATCACATGCAACGAGTTTGAGGTCTTCAAGAAAATGGGCCTAAGATAGGCTAAGACTTAAGTAATAAAAAAAAAAAAAGTTGATGGGTAAATACAGAGACCACAAGAATGAATACAAACACTATGAAGGTCAAAAAGAATAGTCTAAAAGAAGGCTGGACAGATGGCTTAGCAGTTAAGGTGCTTGCCTGAGACGCCTAAGGACCAGGTTTGATTCTCCAGGTCCCATGTAAGCCAGATGCACAAGGTGGCGCATGTGTCTACAGCCCCCTCCCACACTTCTATTCCCAGACTCCTATTCAACCACTGCCGATTGTGTTGGGTGCACTGAAACAAAGATCCGCTTGTGGAGATTATATTTGAGGCAAGAAATGGACAAAAAATATATATGAATAGGTAGATAAATTACATGAAATGAAGTGGAAAATGGTGCCAGAAAGTTACAGGTCTTCAAATGGGAGTGCTGGGCTACAGTGTTCAACAGGGAAATCAGGAAGAACTCAGGTGAGAACGACTTGGTAGTTAGCCACATATCTACCTTCAGAATAACTACTGGGTTGAGCTCTCTGAAAGAGGAAACAGCTATGCCAATCAATCTAAACATGTTCTAGCTTTAATGTTGTAGACAAACATCAGGCTCTAGCAAATATTCCCTAATCTTCATAAAATAATTTTCACAGAGAAAAATATAATAAATAGGAATGCTTGGATCAAACAAAAATATTTTTAAATTAAAAAAAAATTTTAAATATTTTTAAATATTTTAATAGGTTGATATTGTATATATGTAAGTATAATGATTGAGATGGGGAGGTAATATGATGGAGAATGGAATTTCAAAGGGGAAAGTGGGGGGGGGGATTACCATGGGATATTTTTTATAATCATGGAAAATGCTAATAAAAATTTTAAAAAAATTTTTTTAAACAGGCCACCTATTTAAAAATTAATCAATTAAATGGCTATCTGACAGGGTAGGTGAGTGCTCTCCTAAACTAGCCAATGGGAGGAGAGAAGACCATGGGCAGCAGGTTGGCAGTGCCCAGCCTCCTGCTCTTTGTAAGACCTGTTCACCCCTGTGCTTTCCACCCAGTGAGCAGATCACCACTCTGCTGCTAGGGTACTTCTTCCATACAGGAAATATAGCTCAATAAGGACTGGTAACAGAGAGATGTTTTCCTCAAGAGTTAAATGTGCTGGGGATGTACTCAGTGGTAGAGTACTTGCCTATCATGCATGAGGTCCAAACAAAGCATTAATAAAATGTTATTTATACTGACATTTATGAATGCTATAATAAAGACATTTCTATGGAGAACAGTAGCCAACACTCTAGTATCAACCAGCATTGTTAATAATTAAAGTGTAAGTTCTCTTGGGCTGGAGAGATAGTTCAGTAGCTCAGGCGTTTGCCTACTAAGCCAAATGACCCAGATTCTATTCCCCAGGAACCAGATGCACAAGGTGACACATGCATCTGGAATTTGCTTGCAGTGGCTGGAGGCCCTGGCGCACCCATTCTCTCTCCTCTCTCCCCTCCCCATCTTTCTCTTTCAAATAACTAAAAATAAAATATTTTAAAAATAAGTTCTCGGTGCTGAGTAAAAAAATAAATAAAAATAAGTTCTCGGGCTGAAGACATGGCTTGGTGGTTAGGTGCTTACCTGTGAAGCCTAAGGACCCCGGTTGGAGGCTCAATTCCCCAGGACCCACATTAGCCAGATGCACAAGGGGGCGCATGCATCTGGAGTTTGTCTGCAGTAGCTGGAGGCCCTGGCGTGCCCATTCTCTCTATCTATCTATCTGCCTCTTTCTCCCTGTCTGTCACCCTCAAATAAATAAATAAAAATAAAAAAATAAGTTCTCAAAAAGGTTTTTCCATTTTTTTTTAATATTTATGAGCGACAGACAGAGAGCAAAAGAAGGAAGTGTGAGAATAAGAGAGAGCGCACGCGCAACAGCAAGAGAATGAGAATGGGCACACCAGGACCTCCAGCCACTGCAAATGAACTCCAGATGCATGTGCTACCTTGTGCATCTGGCTTATGTGGGTCCTGGGGAATCAAGCCTCAAACCAGGGTCCTTAGGCTTCACAGGCAAGTGCTTAACCACTAAGCCATCTCTCCAGCCCCCAAGATTTTTTTTCAGGTTTTTTGAAATAGGGTCTAGCTGTAGCCCAGGCTGACCTGAATTTCATTATAAAGACTCAGGCTGGCCTCAAACTCACAGTGATCCTCCTACCTCTGCCTCCCAAGTGCTAGGATTAAAGGCGTGTGCCAACACACCAGGCTTCATCTGATACTAGCAGGTAGGGGACAAGAGATGGTTTTGAGATATCAAAAGATGTAACTACCATGAAAATAGCTCTTTCTGGTTCTATATAACTGACACCACCTCCCAGACATATGAGTTAGCTTACTAATTAAAAACCAGAATTCCCAGTACTTCTCCTGTCCATCTGAGCCACAGGAAATGGAAGCAGCAGAATATGAATGCAAATAGGGATGCCCTTACAGAACTGCCACGAATTACATGATCAGGAAAAGAACAAAACAATACAAAGATTATGATCTCAAAATTTCCTACTGCCATCACTGAAAACAGGCAATCTTTGTAGAAGTGGTCTTGGAGATAACGGTTACAATAATAAATAAGCTCCAATGACTCCACACTCCCTGAGCAAAGGCTGTCATTACAGCCTGTCAGCTTCCTGTGGTACATTCTGTGGACATCCGGATAAATGGAGAAATTATGAAATCGGAACACTTACCCAAGGGAAGCAACTGTGCACTGAGTTCCAAGAATCTTTGAAACATTTACATGTGGGGCTGAAGAGACGGCTTAGTGGTTAAGGTACTTGCCTGCAAAGCCTAAGGACCCAGGTTCACCTCTCCAGAACCCACATAATGCACAAGGTAACGCATGTGCACAAGGTAGCACACGTGTCTGGAAGTGGCTGGAAGTCCTAGCATGCCAATATATTCTCTCTCTCATGGGAAAAAAAAATATTTACATGTGTTTAAGTTTTTGTTTTGTTGTTTGAGACAGTCTTGCCAGGATGACCTTGAACTCACCATCCTCCTGCCTCAGCCACCCAAGCACTAGGATTATAGGTATGTGCCATCACTGATAGCTAAAAGATTTATGTGTTGTTTTTTAATTTTTTTTTGTTGATTATTTATTTGCAAGGGGAGAGAGAAAGAAAGAAAAAGAGAAAGAAAATGGGCATACTAGTGCCTCTTGCAAACTAACTCCAGACACCAGTGCCACTTTGTGCAACTGGCTTGACGTGGGTACTGGGGGATTGAACACGGGCCTTCAGGTTTGTTAGCGAGCGTTTTCAACTACTGAGCCATCTCTCCAACCCTCCAAGGTGTTTTTTTTTATCTGATATATTTTCTAGGAATCTACCCAAAAGAAAGACAAAAATTGACTTCTCAGTGTTATTTCTTTGGTGACAAACCATGGAAAATTTGCACATTCAACCATGAACAGCAAAGAAAAAATGGCTTACAAACATATTTTGTTTTTCTAGCAGAAAATGCCAGCTTTGTTTAAGGTGCCATTTGTCTTTTGAGGTTTTTTTTTTTTTTTTTTAATAATTTGCTGGGTATGATGGCACATGCCTTTAATTCCAGCACTTGGGAGGTAAAGTAAAAGGTAGGAGGAATACTGTGAATTCAAGGCTGCCTTGAAACTACATAGTGAATTCCAGTTCAGCCTGGATTACGGCAAGACCCTACCTCGAAAAACATACATACATACATATGTAAATTTATTTGACAGAGGCAGATAGAAAGAATGGGAGCTCTAGGGCCTCCAACCACTGCAAATGAACTGCACATGCATGTGAAACCTTGTGCATCTGGCTTTATTTGGGTACTGGGGAATCGAGCCTGGGTCCTTAAGACCCACAGACTCTGCAGAGACTGGCCTTAACTGCTAAGTCATCTCTCCAGGCCCAGAGTTTTTTGTTTCTGTTTTCATTTTATTTTTATTTTTTTCTTTTTCTTTTTTTTTCTTTTTTTAATTATTTATTTATTTATTTGAGAGCGACAGACACAGAGAGAAAGACAGATAGAGGGAGAGAAAGAGAATGGGCGCACCAGGGCTTCCAGCCTCTGTAAACGAACTCCAGACGCATGCGCCCCCTTGTGCATCTGGCTAACGTGGGACCTGGGGAACCGAGCCTCGAACCGGGGTCCTTAGGCTTCACAGGCAAGTGCTTAACCGCTAAGCCATCTCTCCAGCCCTATTTTTTGATTTTTCAAGATAGGCTCTCACTCTAGCTCAGGCTGACCTGTAATTCACTATGTGGTTTCAGGGTGGCCTCGAACTCACTGTATTCCTACCTATCTCTGACTCCCAAGTGCTGGGAGTAAAGGCATGTGACCCCACACCCTGCCTTTACAAAATATTTTATTTACTTATTGTATTTGAGAGAGAAAAAAAATGCACATAGAAAGAGAGAAAATGGGTTTGCAAGCAAACTCCAGACACACACACCACCCTGGGTCCTTTAGCTTTGCAGGCATGTGCCTTAACTTTTAATCCACCTCTCCAGCCCCTTTTTTCAAATTTAATTTATTTGTTTGAGAGAGGTGGGAGGAGGGAGGCACAGAAATTTTCTTTTAAAAAAAAAATCTTTCCTGGGGCTTTAGACATGGTTCAGTGGTTAAGGTGCTTGCTTGAAAAGCCTAAGGACCCAAGTTCAATTCCCCAGTACTCATGTAATCCAGATGCACAAGGTAGTGCATTTGTTTAAAGTTCATATGCAGCAGCTGGAGGCCCTGGCGTGCCCATTATCTCCCCCCCCCATAAATAAGTAAAATATAAAACAAAATTATTGATTTGTGAGGAGACAGAGTGAATGTATAGGTGCACCAGGGCTTCCTGCCACTACAAATGAACTCCACATGGAGATTGTTGAGCCCAGTCCAGTAGACTTTGCAAGCAAGCACCTTTAGCCACTGAGCAAGCTCTAAGTAGATTATTAAGACTATGTAGTCCTAGGTTAGCCTCGAACTCACAGTGAACCTCCTATCTCTGCCTCCTATGTGCTGGGAATAAAGGCATGCAACACCATGCCCTGCTTTTGAAAAATATTTTACTTACTTACTGTACTTGAGAGAAAAAGAGGCATATAGAAAAAGAGAGAATAGGTTTGCAAATAAATACATAAAAATGTTTTAAAAAAGAAACAGGGGGCTAGAGAGATTGTTTAGTGGTTAAGGCGCTTGCCTGTGAAGCCAAAGGAGTCAGGTTCGATTCTCCAGTACCCACATAAGCCAGATGCACAAGGGGGCACATGCATCTGGAGTTCGTTTGCAGTGGCTAGAGGCCCTGACGCACCCATTCACCCTCTGTCTGTCTCCTCTCTCTCTCTCTCTACTTGCAAATGAAATAAAATAATTTAAAAAAAAGCAGAGAAAGTCATTTAGTAGGTGTACGTAATTTGATGGCAATAATAAAACTTGGTGGAAACAAGGCTCATCAGTTAAGAGCACTTTCTGTGCAAGCATGAGGACCTGAGGAGGTCTGAGAGAACATTCAAATTTGAATCTCCTGGATCCACATAAACAGCCATGTGCCTCTGTAACCCCAGCCCCGGAGGGGAGCAGAGACTCAAACAAAACAGCAGCTCTGGGATCACTAAGAGACTGCAGCTCAAATAAGAACAGGTGGAGAGCTGGACATGATAGCAAATGACTTTAGTGCCAGCACTCAGAAGTCTAAGGTACAAGGATTATGGTGAGTTTGAGGCCAGCCTGGGCTACAGTGAAACCCTGCTTCAAAAAATAAATTCAGGGCTGGAGAGATAGCTTAGCGGTTAAGCGCTTGCCTGTGAAGCCTAAGGACCCCGGTTTGAGGCTCGGTTCCCCAGGACCCACGTTAGCCAGATGCACAAGGGGGCGCACGCGTCTGGAGTTCGTTTGCAGTGGCTGGAAGCCCTGGCGCGCCCATTCTCTCTCTCTCCCTATATCTGTCTTTCTCTCTGTCTGTCGCTCTCAAATAAATAAATAAAAAATGAACAAAAAGTGAAAAAATAAAAAAAATTCATCTGGGCACAGTGGTGCACACTTTTAATTCCAGCACCCAGGAGACAGAGGTAGTAGGACCACTGTGAGTTCAAGGCCCGTCTGAGACTACATAGTGAATTCCAGGTCAGCCTGGACTAGAGTGAAACCCTACTTAAGGGAGGAAAAAAAAAAAAAAAGAAAGAAAAGAAAAAGAAAGAAGAGAAGAGAAAAGAAGAGCAGGTGGAAGAGTAGACACTTGACATTCCCTTCTGCTCTGGCAACACAGGCGACCACACGGGCTGCATTCACCACACACACAAGCAGAACACTAATAAACAAACAAGTATGCTGGGGACGTAGCTCTGCGGCAGAGCACACTCACCTAGTATGCTCAAGGACCTGCATTTGATCTTTAGTATGAAAGGGGGGGGTATAGAAAAAAGGGTATGGGAGAAGAAGGAAACAAAGTCATAATCAAAAATAATTTGACTTATGTCTACATCTTGCATCAGTAGTTTGAGTATAAAATGCCACCCTTGGCCTCATGTTTGTGATAAATCCTCAGTTGGTAAGGCCTTTGAGAAATGAAACCTTGCTATAGAAGGTGGGTCACTGGGGTGGGCGCTGCAGTTTATGAGTCCAGTCCCACTGGGTATTCACAGCTCACTCTCTCTCCTTCCTCCTGCTGCTATAGAGATGTGATGTCTACCTGTCTGTTCCTGCCATGCTTTCCCTGCTGCAAGGAATGTCCCCTCAAAACTGTCTACTGAAATAAACGTTCCTTCCATAAGCTGTTTCTAGCCTGATGTTTCATCACAGTGCTGAGAAGGTAAATGTTACAGTCAGAGCCGCATTAATGTGGCCCTCAGGAGGCTGAGGCAGGAGGATCATGAGTTCAAGCCAGGTTGGACTATGAGCTCCATAGAAAGACACTGTCTCAAATAACAAAAGTAGAGAGAGAAAGAAAGACAAAAGACTGAAAAACAACAACGCTATTGATTAAAACCATCAAAGGGACTTTATTGTGTCCATTCTTCTTCTGAGAATTCACTTTTCTGTAGCATAGTCTTTATGTTCATAAAGACTGAAAAGACAATTACAAAGCTCTAATATTAAAGCCTTCTACTGTTTAGACAAATCTAGAGTGAGCTGCCATGACACACACAGCAGCCTGTATCATCTGTGACTCAGTCAAGGACAGAACAGGGAAGGTAGAGGAGCCGCACGCACTCACTGCCATGGGCTGGTTTCTCACGACACCCTCCTCCTTCCAAACTCCCTCAGATCCGGCACACAGAACACATCCCAACACCACCCCCGATTCATTTTAATAACATTCTTCTGCCAAAGAAGGCCAAAGAACCACCTACTCCTGTTATATTAAGGTAAGATTCTCCTTTTTAACCCTCTGTAATCAGAGCACTGAAGTCCTGTCTGCCTGCACATTCTAATTATGAGCACAATGGATAAATTGAGGATCATTACGTGAAACACCGACATGCTGACAAAGAATCTAAGCACTTCAGATACAACGCCAGACTTTCAAATGCCTTTGCTTCAATTTAAAAACAAAACTGTTAGCCGGGCAGGGTGGTGCACATGAGTTTGAGGCCACCCTGAGACTGCATAGTGAATTCCAGGTCAGCCTGGGCCACAGTGAGACCCTACCTTGAAAAAAAAAAAAAAAAGATTCCTGGAAGGATTATACTTCAATGTGGCTGGTGAGCTCAGCCCCCACTCAGAACCTATAAAAGACTCCAATCTGGGTCTCTAGATGGGCTTCACCCTGCTCCTGCCTTCAGCTGTCTATACAGTTTTTAAAAATCATACTCAGGGGCTGGAGAGATGGTTTAGCGGTTAAGCGCTTGCCTGTGAAGCCTAAGAACCCCGGTTCGAGGCTCGGTTCCCCAGGTCCCACGTTAACCACATGCACAAGGGGGCGCACGCGTCTGGAGTTCGTCTGCAGTGGCTGGAGGCTCTGGCGTGCCCATTCTCTCTCTCTCCCTCTATGTGTCTTTCTCTCTGTGTCTGTCGCTCTCAAATAAATAAATAAATAATGAACAAAAAATATTTAAAAAAAATAAAATAAAATAAATAAAAATCATACTCAGGACATGACCTAATTGTCATCTGTCTGCCTACTGTATACTGTATTTGGTGACATAATCCTGTGCCTGAAGCACTACTGCACTCAGAGCAGGCAATCAACTAATGTGTTGGATAATAAAACCAGAAGATGTGCCAAAGACTGGAGTGAGATAAGTGGTTGCATGGGAAGAGTGAGCAGAACAATGACTTTCCAAATAGTGACTTTAAGCTCAAGAATGGAAAGCCAGAAACAGGCACAATTTTAACTATTTCATTTATTTGCAGAGAGAAGGAGTATGAATAAGAATGGATGCACCAGGGCCTCTAGCCACTTCACAGGACTCCAGATGAATGCACTATTTTGTGCATCTGGCTGCTGGGGAATCAAACCATCAGGCATAGCAAGCAAGCACCTTAACCACTGAGCCATCTTTCCAGTCCCCAAACCAGAAACCGAACAGCCCACATGACAGTATCAAGACACGGGGCACGGAAGATCCTGGCGTTGAAAGGAAACAAGTAGGGCAACACCATACTGAGAGGCAGAAAAAGTGACAGAGGG
Organism: Jaculus jaculus; assembly: GCF_020740685.1. Lineage (NCBI taxonomy): Eukaryota > Metazoa > Chordata > Mammalia > Rodentia > Dipodidae > Jaculus > Jaculus jaculus. The sequence goes on along the minus strand of NC_059107.1, from coordinate 93,248,604 downwards.
ACTGGAGAGATGGTTTAGCAGTTAAGGCACTTGCCAGCAAAGCCAAAAGACCCAGGTTTGATTCCCCAGTAGTCAAGTAAAGCCAGATGCACAAGGTGGTGCATGAGTCTAGAGTTCGTTTGAAGTGGCTGGAGGCCCTGGGTGCGACCATTCTTAACTGTGCCCCTTCTCTCTCTCGCCCTCCCCCCTCTCAAATAAATAAAATATGTTTTTTAAAAGTGACAGATGAGGGGCTGGAAAGATGGCTTAGCAGTTAAGTGCTTGCCTGTGAAGCCCAAGGACCCCAGTTCGAGGCTTGATTCCCCAGGACCCACATAAGTCAGATGCACAAGTGGGGGGGCTACATGCATCTGGAGTTCGTTGGCAGTGGCTGGAAGCCCTGGCATGCCCATTCTCTCCCTATATATCTGCCTCTCTCTTTGTTGCTCTCAAATAAACAAAAAATAATTTTTTTAAAAGTGACAGATGAAGGCTGGGCATGGTGACGCACACCTTTAATCCCAGCACATGGGAGGCAGAGGCAGGAGGACTGCTGAGTTGGAGGACACCCTGAGATTACACAGTGAATTCTAGGCCTGCCTGAGCTAGAGCAAGATCCTACCTTGAAAAAACAAACAAAATAAATAAATAAACAAAGCGACATGAAAGAGGCAAGCTCCGGACCCTGAAGCCTACCGTAAGGAGCCAGTAATTGACTCTTCAAGAAACATGGCCATTAAGAATTAAGCAGGGAGTTAACATGGTACGGTTAAATACCATTAATACAGCACTCTGCCTGTGGTGAAGAAATAATGCAGAGGAGACAGAAAAATGGAAATGGGGAGGCCAGTTAAGAAACTCAAGTCATTTTCCCATTGAGAAATGATGGTGCTTAGTGGTGGAGGCATGCACACGTGCAGTGAACGAATGTGAAGAGCTGCACTGTGGCACACGCGACAAGGTACTGGAAACATTATAACTAGTCCGAGGGGCACTAGCGGCCCAGCTGCAAAAGTACTGTGCAGAGCAGGGGAAAGGAACATGTGGAAAGGGATGAGAGTACTGAGAGGCAATAAAAGAAAGGGGATGAGTGTCCTCAGAGCAGCAGGAAACAAAGCTAAAGGTAAGAGAGCAGAGGAAGTAGGTGAGGAGGGAAGAAAAGCTGTGAAACAGTCCTCACAGAACAGGAGAAATAAAACTTATCAGCAGGGCTTTCCAGGCATAAAGAAGCCTGTTTGTGGGTTGTAGGTACCACTCCCTGGAATTCTACAAATACTGTGTATATATACTAAATATATCTATACATAATTAATATACAATGAAAAACTTAAGGAAATCTGACAATAAAATAACTTTAAGGAGCATATAGAAGGCTGGAGAAATGGTTTAGTGGTTAAGGAACTTGCCTGCAAAACCTAAGGACTTGGGTTCGATTCCCCAGTACCCACATAAGCCAGATGCGAAAGGTGTACATGCGTATAGAATTCCTTTGCAATGGCTAGAGGGCCTGGTACACCTATTCTCTCTCTCTCACACACAAATAAATAAATAAAATATTTTTAAAAAAAACATAGGTGCTGGAGAGATGGTTTAGTGGTTAAGGCACTTACCTTTGAAGCCTAAGGATCCAGGCTTAATTCTCCAGGACCCACGTAAGCCAGGTGCACAAGGTGGTGCATGCACCTGGAGTTCACTTGCAGTGGCTAGAGGCCCTAGCATGCCTATTTTCTCTCTATCAGCTTCTTTCTTTTTTTTTTTTTAATTTTTATTAACATTTTCCATGATTATAAAATATATCCCCTGGTAATTCCCTCCCTCCCCACCCCTACACTTTCCCATTTGAAATTCCATTCTCCATCATATTACCTCCCCATTACAATCATTGTAATTACATATATACAATATCAACCTATTAAGTATCCTCCTCTCTTCCTTTCTCCACCCTTTATGTCTCCTTTTCAACTTACTGGCCTCTGCTACTAAGTCTTTTCATTCTCCAGCTTATTTCTTAAATATATAAATACATACACAAATAAGCAAAAAGTAAAATATTGTGGAATCAATGTGGAGGTTCCTGAGGCAGCTAAAAATAGATATTCCAGCTACAGTGCTCCTAGGCATACACCCCAAGGACTTTCCTCACTCCCTAGAGGTACTTGCATCACCATGTTTATTGCTGCTCTCTTCACAGTAGCGAGGAAATGGAATCAGCCTAGCTGTCCCTCAACTGATGAACGGATAATGAAAATGTAGTACATTTATACAATGGAGTTCTACTCAGCAGTAAAGAAAAATGAAAAAACAAAATTTGCAGGGAAATGGGTGGATCTTGAAAGGATTATACTAAGTGAAGTAACCCGGTTCCAGAAAGCCAAACATCACGTGTTCTCTCTCATATGTGGATGCTAGTTACAAATGTTCAGACGTGTGTGAGTTGGAGTAAAAATCGGTAGCAGAGGCCAGTAAGCTAGAAAAGGGATGTAAGGGAAGGGGGACCTACAGGGATGGTATTGTACATATGTAAGTAAGCGAACAGATACCTGCAGGTAGAATGGCCTAAGTGAGGTCAGGGGAAGAGACTGAGTAAAAGAAGGGTGGGAGGATGGATAATCAAAATTCAGGATATTGTGAATAAGCCATATGAAAACCTACTTTTTTAGATAATGGCACACCCAGAAGCCATACTAGAAAATTTTCAGTGCCAGGGATAGGATACCTTCCAGTGAGTTGTTGGCCAGGGTGGTTGGTCCCTGATGCCCCGAAAACATTATAGGTTCCTGCCAAGGCTCTTGGTTTCTCACCAGAAATATATGGTAAGACTCTATTGCTGAAGACGCCACATCCCTGGGCTGCAAAGTCACTGAAATCAAGCTGGGGCTAAGCTGAAAACCTCCTCCCTGAAGACCAGCTCAAGATAGCTGGAAAAGGCTACACAGCATGCAGCTCTATGGGAAACAGAAGTCATCAATGGTGAAAACAGTGTACACCTCAAGCCTCAAGTTTGGCCAGGTAGGCCAAATGACCGAATGGGTGCAATAATGGCATGTCTGTTATGGAGGAAAACCAAGTGCCCTCCCATTCTATGGGAAGGAATACATGCCTGGTACTGACAACCTAATCAAAAGCCTATGGTGGGGGAGGCCATGAGCCTTAGGAGTATAACACCTGCTCTTGTCTGACTAAATGCATATAACATGCCCAACAAACTGCCCTGTAAGCAGTTTACTTAATGTTCATACCCACAGATTAATTAATTGATTAGAGACGTTTCTCTTTTCAGATGGTGGTGACCACTGGGGTAACACAAAAGGCACCACAGTGCTAAAAAGAAGTGACCGAGGAGGGCTCAGCACCGCAACATCTCTATCACGTTTCCCAAAGCCCCGGGGCCATTGTGGAAGAGGCGGGGAGAATGTAAGAGCCAAGGGAAGGATAGGACTCCTTACAGTATGCTCTTTCAGACACAAAATGTCCTGGATATCCAAGGTGTGATAAGAGATGTTGCAGTGCTGAGCACTCCTCGGTCACTTCTCCTCAGCACTATGGTGCCTTTTGAGTCATCCTAGAGGTCACTGCCATCTGAAAAGAAAAGCTTCTCTAACCAAAGTTGAGAGTAACATTAATATATGGGTATGAACATTAACAGAAGTACTTACAGAGCAATTTGGTGAGCAGGGCTGGAGAGACGGCTTACCCGTTAAGGCACTTGCCTGCAAAGCCAAAAGACCCAGGTTCAATTCCCCAGGACCCACATAAGCCAGATGCATAAGGTGGCACATGCATCTGAAGTTCATTTGCAGTGGCTGGAAGCCCTGGCGCACCTGTTCTCTTTGTCTCTCTCTCCCTCTCTCTCTCTCCCTCTCTCTCTCTCTCTCTCTCTCTCTCAAAGAAAGAAAGAATAAAATAAAATAAAAAGTAATTAGAGCCAGCAGCACTTGGGAGGCTGAAGCAGGAGACTGTTATGGAGTTAAAAGGCCAGCCTGAGACTACACAGTGAATTCCAGGTCAGCCTGGGCCAGAGCAAGAACATACCCGGGGTGGAGGAGGGGGTGGGGAGGAGAGGCAGGCACTTAGAGCCAGGTGTGGTGGCTCATGCTTCTAAACCCAGCGCTCAGGGGTAGAAGTAGAAGGATCGATACAGAGTGAGTTCCAGGTCACTGGGCTATAGTGAGACTCTGCCTCAAAAATGTGGTTTTGAATGAGATCCTCCCATAGCCTCAAGTGTTTTGAGTATGTGTCCCCAGCTGGTGGTAACTTGGGAAGAGGAGTGCAGCTGGAGAAGTGCCACTGGTGGCCCTGCAGTTCGTTGTTGGCACAGCCTGCCAGTGTGAGCCAGCTCCCTGACACTTCTTCCACCCATGTATGTGAGGGAGCTCACTCTTACCCCTTCCTGCCATGCTTTCCCTGCCAAGATGAAAGAAACCCCTTCCTCCCACCAACCGCTTGTGATCACGTGTTTTGTCCAGTCAACAAAAAGGTAACTACAGAGAACTGGTACCAACAAGGGTTGCTACTGCTGTTATGTCTGGTGACATGGTTTCTATCTAGTCTTTTGGAACAGACTGGAAGGAGGAATATGGAAGGATTTGAAACTGTGGCCCCCAGAATCCTTGCAATGCTATAAGCAGAGCTGAATGGACCATTCTGGTCAAAGTCTGAAAGACCTAAATACAGAAAGAACTAAAGACTGCGGAGGCTTGGCTTAGGAGAGTTCGGGGGTGGGGGGGGAGATTTGTCAGAACTAGGCTAGAGGCAGTTTGTGTGAGAGGCATATGGCTCTGCTGTATCCTAAATAATGAAGCACAGTTGAATGTGAAAGTCATGGGTTGTTGTGTTTGATGGAGAAATGTGAACAAAATCAGATCCCAGGCACAGAGACTGTTTCAGCAGCAACTGTTTTGAGAGATTACCACCACTGAAATTGGGCCAGCTATCCTGCACTGGGCCAGGATGAGGAGTGCTGATTCTCTTCTGAAAGGAGAATCACTGAAGGAAGAATGCTCAAGGAGCTCTCCTGTTCCTCAAAGTCTGGCCCAGTGTGGTGGCACATGCCTATAATCCCAGCAGTCCGTGGGCAGAGGTAGATGAGTTCAGGGACACTCCAAGACTACATAGTGAATTCCAAGTCAGCCTGGACTAGAGTGAAACCCTACCTTGGGGGGGGGGGGGGGAAATCAAAAACAAAGTTGGCTTTATTCTCCTCCCCTCCCCCCCGGATTAACAATTTTGTTAGCCCACCTGGTACTAGGTTTGGAACTATAACAAATGCAGGGGAGAGAGGGAATTGGATTTGCAATGCAGGTTGTTGGAAACGGCTCTTAGGTGACGTGGAGCAGCATCCTAGTCCTTGCATACAAGGCCATGGCATGGCGGGTTACAGTGGACATCTCAGGGTTTTGGAGATGCCAAGACTATGGACAGAGGCCAAGGAATGCTGCTCATTCTAGCTTGGGTGGATCTGCTCAGAAATCAAGTAGCTGAGGCTGGAGGGAAGAATTTGGAGCAGAGAGACTTTTGTTGCAATGCTGGGTACAGAGCACCAGGATTTGATGCCTGTCCTGTTGGCTTTCTGTCTTGCACTGATCCTACCTTTCCTTGTAACACCATCTTTTGCCCTGGGAATGCAATACTTACGTTGTGCTCTATGTGCTGGAAGTATTTAATTTGTGTTCTAATTTTACGGCCTCACAGTTTAAGAGACTATTTTGGGTTTCAGATAAGAATTTAAACTTCTAAACAATGTTGGAGTTGGTAAAGACTACAGAGACTTTTAAAGTTGTACTAAATGCATTTTGGATCATGAGATGGTTCTTAGTCTATGGAAGCCATGGGCAAAATGTGGAGGTCTGAATGAGATGTTTCTCATAGCCTCATGTGTTGGTCCCCCGCTGGTGGTAATTTGGGAAGTGGAACCTTGCTGGAAGAGGTGTGCCATTGGTGACCTTGAGGTTATTACCTGGCTTACGAGCATTGCGAGCTCACTTTTGCTGCCTCCTGATGTGCTCCTCCTGCGAAGATGAAACTTCCCCTGGAAACTGTAAGTTGAAATAAACCCTTCCTTCCCATCAGCTGCGTCTCATCAAGTTTTTTCCTAGCAATGAGAAAGTAACTGCTACATCAAACAAACAAAAAAGCAACTAGGAGAAGCTGGGCATGGTGACATACACCTTTAATCTCAGCACTTGGGAGGCAGACGTAGAAGGATGGCCGTGAGTTTGAGGCCACCCTGAGACTGCACAGTGAATTCCAGGTCGGCCTGGGCTAGAGTGAGACCCTACCTCAAAACTCCCCCCCCACCAAAAAAAAAAAAAAAAAAACTAGGAGAAAATATGACCATTGACTATCTTCTATACTTTGCTTTTTAAAAAATGTTATTTATTTATTTGAGAGAAAGAGGCAGACAGAAAGACAGTATCAGCATGCCAGGACTCCAGCCACTGCAAACAAATTCCAGATGCATGTACCACTTTGTGCATCTGGCTTTATGTGGGTACTGAGGAAATGAACCTGGGTCATCAGGTTTTGCAAGCAAGCATCTTTACCTGCAAAGCCATCTCTCCCGCCCCTCTCCTGTACTTCTAAAAGAAAATACATACCAATGCTTATGTTTTCAAATTACTGGAGATGAAGGCATAGGAGAAGAAAGTAGGTGGGGAAAAGATGAAAATGGGTTGGTCATGTATTTGTTAGAAATTATTGATGCTGGGTGATAAGTACATGGAGTCTCACTATACTAGTCTGTTTGTACTGAAAATTTCCACTACAAAGAGATAGATAATAAATCCCCTTCATTTCAGAAGTGACTGCTCCTCTCTCCTCTTCATTCAGGATCAACTCTGGTCAACCAAGATCTGAGTGGCCCACCAGGGTCTGAGAACTAGGGCACACGTACCTAATTGGGGGCACTTTGGATCTCCATGCTAAGCTCTACCTCAGTCAGTGTTAAAGGTACAAGAAAGAAAAAAAGGTAAGGCAAAAGATATTTAACTTTCCCTTCCTCAACAAATTTCTCATCTCCACAGTTCATGAAACCACTGCAAAATCATAATAGTAATAACCCCACCCTCATTACCTTTTCTTTTTGCAAACAGTAAGCAAATGTGGACAGAGATGAGGAATGCCCTTGACAGCAGGAATGGAGTGCCTAGGTCTTACGCTTCCCTGTGTCCCCACTGCCTTGAGCAGGCTAATGTATTTATACTAGACACTGCTTTGCAGGACACTTCCACTGTGGTGAGTGTGGACAGCAAACAGATGCCAAGAAGGAAAAGACAGTACTGAATAATTCACCTCCTGGGACATGAGACAACAGCATTGTGAGGATTCTACCAAGCACAACCTTCATCCCTTCCCAAACCCTTGTGGCCTTCCCTGTCCTATAGCCCAGTTGGTGGCTAGCCAGATGAACCACACATCACAGAGAAGCAAAGAACCAATGTTCTGTTGGCACCACCAGGATGGTGACTCCTGGCAAACCTGAGGGCAACCTGACTGGTTTTACTGACAGAACTGGTTGTCCAAGTGGGTGTATATTATTTCTGAGAGCAACAAAGAACGTTTTCTTTGCATAGAAAGTCTTAAGAGTACATCCATTTTTTAGGTTATGAACATCGTAGTTTCAGTGATTCTCCAATTGGCAAGTTATAGGCCTTGCTAGTCTACACTCAGATGAGGCTTAGAAATCTGTATTCTGAACTCACCAGGTAGCTGTGGTTCTCAGATTTAACAACTAATAATCTGTCATGACCTAGAGTGCAACTGTGAGGCATAATTCCCAAGAGGGACCTATCACACCTCTAAACTCTAGTTACTTATGCCGAACATAATGTAAGTATCTTTTTCCAAAATAAAACCACACTTCTAAAGCCAGGTATGGTGGTGCACACCTTTAATCCCAGCACTTGGGAGGCAAAGGTAGGAGGATTGCCTTGAATTCCAGGCCACCCTGAGACTACACAGTAAATTTCAGGTCAGCCTGGGCTAGAGCAAGACTCTACCTTGAAAAACCAAAAACCAAAAAAAAGAAAGAAAAGACAGAAAGAAAAGAAAAAAGCACTGAGAGACTGCTCAGTGGTTAAGGTACTTGCCTGCAAAGCCTAAGGGCCCATATTCGACTTTGCAGGTCTCATGTAAGCCAGACACACAAAGTGATGCAAGCATGCAAGGTCATACATGTGTACAAGGAGCCCATGTGTCTAGAGTTCAATTTCAGTAGGTGGAGGCCCTGGTGTGCCAAGTCTCTCTCTCGTGTGTGTGTATAATAAAAGGTCAGTATGTTGGGCTTGCCTCAAAAAAGTCGGGGGGGAGGGGGTCTGGAGAAATGGCTTAGTGGTAAAGGTGCATGTCTGGAGTTATATTACAATGGTTGAGGCTCTGGCATATCGATTCTCTCTCTCTCCTCTCAAAAAAGAAAGAGAGAAAGAGAAAGAGAAGAGGAGGGGAAGGCAAGTGTGGTGGCACATGCCTTTAATCTCAGCACTCAGGAGGCAGAGGTAGGAGGATTGCCGCGAGTTCGAGGCCATCCTGAGACTACATAGTGTACTTCAGGTCAGCCTGGGCCAGAGTAAGACTCTACCTTGAAACCACAACCCCCCCCCAAAAAAAAGAGCTACCAAATTAAAAAGAGGACTACAATAGTCTTTCAAGACTGGTACTGTTGACATTTGGGGACTATAGTATTTTGATGGTTCAGGCTACCTTGTATGTATTACAGAATGTTCTCATTATCTGAATATAAACTCTGTGAAAAATATATATTTTTTTAAGGTAGGGTCTCAGTCTGACCTGGAATTCCTAGCTATAGATGATTGGACTTCTGTGTGAGCAGGAAGAAAACTCAGTAGCAGAGGCCAGTAAGCCAGAAAAGAGATATAAAGGGAAGAGAAAGGGGGGGACTTAATAGGATGGTATTGTATATATGTACATGGGGGTGAAAAGGCCTAAATGAGGTCAGGGGAAGGGACTGAGTAAAGGAAAGGTGGAGGGACAGCTAATCAAAATCTAAGAGGATATAAATAAATCATATGGAAACCTACTTTTTTGGACAATGGAACACTCAGGAGCCATAGATTGTTACAAGAAAACTTTCAGTGCCAGAGAGATGGGACACCTTCCAGTGAGTTGTTGGCCAGGGAGGTTCCTGACACCTCCAAAACATTACAGGCCATTGCCGAGGCCCTTGGTTTCCTACCAGGAATAGACGGTAAGACCCTATTGCTGAAGACTCCACATACTTGGGCTGCAAGGTCACTGAGAAATCCTTTGCTGGAACTGAGCTGAAAACCTCCTCCATGTAGACCAGCTGACAGAAAGCTGGAAAAAGCTACGCTGCATGCAGTTCAATAGGAGAGAGAAAAATCACCAGTGAAGATACTCAAAAGTGGATACTGCAAACCTTACATATGGCCAGCCAGGCCAAATGAGCCAATGGACAATAGTGGCACATCTGTCAAAGAAACCAACTGCCCTCTAATTGGACCGGAGGCCCACTCCACAGGAGGGAATACATCTCTGATACTGAAAACCTACAACAGGGGTAGCCATGAGCCCTAGGGGTATGACGTCTGGTGCTACCTGGCTAAATGTATATACTATGCTTATCAAACTGCCCAGTAAGCACTTCTCTTAATGTTCATACCCTTATATTAATGCTACTCTCACTTTTGGTAGAGAATCTTCTCTTTTCAGAGGGCAGTGACTTTGGGATGACTCAGAAGGTATCATGGTGCTGGAAAGAAATGACAGGAGTGCTCAGCACTACAATATCTCTATCACACCTTCCAAGGCTCAGGGTCTATTGCGGAAGAGGTGGCAGAAAGAATGTAAGAGCCAAAGGAAGGGTAGGACTCCTTACAACGTGCTCCTGCAGACACAAAATGGCCTGGATATCCATGACCTCACAGTGCCTGACACTACCTACACAAGACCATCATAATAGGAGGAAAAGATCATGATATCAAAACAAAAGAGAGACTGATTTGAGAAGAGGAGGGGATATGATGGAGAATGGAGTTTCAAAGGGGAAAGTGGGGGGAGGGAGGACATTAGCATGGGATATTGTTTATAATCATGGAAGTTGTTAATAAAAAATTAATTAATTAAAAAAACACAGTTAGTGATTTTGCTAAAATGAAGGCAAGATTCGCTGACCTCGACACACTAGCTGCCAGAAACATCCCTTCCCCCAATTTGAAACCCTAATGTCTCTAGACAGTGCCAACTGTCCCAGGGGTAAAACCATCCCAGTTCAAAACACTGGACTAAAGGAGCTCAGTTGAAAATGGAAAAAGAAAGGCTGGGGCTGAAGAGATGGCTTAGTGCTAAGGTGTTTGCCTGCAAAGCCAAAGGATGCCAGGTTCGACTCTCCAGGACCCATGTAAGCCAGATGCACAAGGGGGCGCATGCATCTGGAGTTCATCTGCAGTGGCTGGAGGTGGGGGGGCGTGCCCATTATCTCTCTATCATTCTCTCTCTCAAATAAATGTTAAAAAAAAAAAGAAAGGCTAGAGTAGACTGGAAGCAGTAAAGACACAGGAAATGACACTGCCTTTAAATATAAAGCAATCATCGGGCTGGGGAAATGGCTTACTGGCACACACCTTTAATCCCAGCACTCAGGAGGCAAAGGTAGAGGAATGCGGCAAGTCTGAGGACAGCCTGAGACTACATAGTGAATTTCAGGTCAGCCTGCACTACAGTGAGACTCTACCTTGAAAAAATTAATTAATTAATTAATTAATTAATTAAAACTAAAGAAAACGGGCTTACAATTCAAAAGAAGGCATCTACAAAACTCCTGAGGGAGAAGTCCTTCGACTAAAGGGTCATTATGGCCAGGACCTGGAGCCCTTTTCCTAGGGATAATGAGAATAAATTAGAGTGAAAGGATGCTGACTCAGAAACTCCAACCAGTGTGTATAAGCCTGGAAGACCTCTGGAAGCCCTTTGTAGCCTAAGACTCTCTCATCCTGCAGCCCAAAAGGAACACATGTGACTCACAGGTAATATCTCACTGTGGACTCAGGTACATGTGATGTACCAATTTCTGAATTCACCTACAAGCAAGCAAATGAGGCTGACAGGTTTGTGGCCCTTCCCTGTTACCTTTGCCCCTCAAGGCTGAGGTGAGGCTATGAACCAGTTTTCCCATTTGTGCCCAAGTTTATCCCCAGCAGTTGCTGATGCCCGTCTAGAGCTGCCTATAGGGGTAGAGATCTGACGCAGAGTGGTATTTCACTCAAGGCCCGTGTGAGCAAAAGCAAGGCAAAGAGGAAATCAAAGCAAAGAGAAATAAACAGAGGTTGACCCAGAAATTATCTCACTGTAAATTTCAGTTCCCCAAAATGTCATCCACAGCATTCTGGGGATCCACAAGAACTAAGGCAAATCTGAAAGTAAAAACGATTTTCTTTTTTTCTTTTGCATGGGGGGGGGGATTTTCAAGGTATGCTCTTACCCTACTCTAGCATTACATGCACCCACTTTCAGATTTTAAAAACCCTTGCCCCCAAAAAATGAATTTTAGCCAGACGTGGAGGCGCACGCCTTTAATCCCAGCACTTGGGAGGCAGAGGTAGGAGGATTGCCATGAGTTCAAGGCCACCCTGAGATGGCAGTTAATTCCAGGTCAGCCTGGACCAGAGTGAGACCCTACCTCGAAAAAAAAAAAAGAATTTTCACAAATTCTGTCATTAAACCACTCAAGGAAAATAAAGTACAATTATATTCCTAAGAAAAATATAACTCAGGGCTTTAACCTCTCCCACCTCCTCTTTCCTTGTCTTTAAACATTAGAAAAAGAAAAAAGGCCAGGCACAGTGGTACATGCCATTAATCCCAGCACTCAGGAAGCTGAGGTAGGAGTGAGTTTGAGGCCAACCTAAGACTAATTCCTGGGCTACAGCAAGACCCTACCTTGAAAAATTGGAAAAAAGAAGAAAAGGAGGAGGAAGAAAGAAAGAAAGGGGGGGAAGGAGGGAAGAAGGAAAGAAGGAAAACTACATCTCTAAAATAACCTCCAAATACTTAATGGCGATCCTCCTACCTCTGATTCATGAGTGCTGGGATTAAATGCATGTGCCACCAAATGAGGTGCTGGCTTTTTTTTTTTTTTTTTTTTTAAGCAGAGTTTCAGGCTGGACAAATGTCTTAACAGTTAAGGCGCTTGCCTGCCAAGCCTAAGGATCAAGATTCAAGTCCCCAGTACCCAGGTAAAGCCAGATACACAAGGTGGCACATGCATCAGAAGCTCATTTGCAGTGGCCATTCTGTCTCTTTTTCTCTCTCCCCCTCTCTGGAAAGAAAGAAAAACAAAGAAAGCAGAGCCTCATTCTTCCCAGACTGACTTTGAAATCATGGTGATTCTCCTGCCTCAGCCTCCCAAGTGCTGGGATTATAGGTGTGAGCCAACATACCCAGCTATCTCAGGTTACTTTAAAAACACTTGGAGAAGCCAGGCGTGGTGGTGCCTAACACTCTGGAGACAGAGATAGGAGGATCGCCATGAGTTTGAGGCCACCCTAAGACTACACAGTGAACTCCAGGTCAGCCTGAGATAGACTGAGATCCTACCTCAGAAAACAAACAAACAAGCAAACAAAAAACACTTGGAGGGCTGGAGAGATGGCTTAGTGGTTAAGCGCTTGCCTGTGAAGCCTAAGGACCCAGGTTCAAGGCTCAATTCCCCAGGACCCACGTTAGCCAGATGCACAAGGGGCACACGCGTCTGGAGTTCGATTTGCAGTGGCTGGAGGCCCTGGAGTGCCCATTCTCTCTATCTCCCTCTTCTCTCTCTGTCTGTTGCTCTCAAATAAAAAAATAAATAAAAAAAAAAACACTTAGAGGCTCCCTAAGAGTTCGAGGCCACCCTGAGACTACACAGTGAGTTCCAGGTCAGCCTGGGCTCGAGTGAGACCCTATCTCAAAAACAAACAACAACAAAAAACTTGGAGGGGAGTGGAGAGATGGCTTAGCGTTTAAAGCGCTTGTAATGCATCGTAATGGTGAACAAACCAAACTGCCCTCTTTTTTGGGAGCTTGCTGTCCACCGAGGCAAGTGAACAACCACATAATTAAAGATAAAAGTGGGCTGTACTAGTAGGCTATGTATAGAGGTAGAGCTGGAGGTACTTGAGAGGCCACCTCAAGTAAGTACTGGGATTGGAGACGAGATGAGCCTTCTCAGCAAAGAAAAGTAACATTGCGGCGACTCAGGTGGCAAGAAACAGAGTTTTAGAAAAACCAAAGTAGAAATGGTTTAATGAAGAGAACAGAGCTAAAAGAAGTAGGTGGGAGTGGGAGAGCTGAGGACGCTCCTGTACAGGTTGGGAATTTCGCTGTATATCCCGAGAACACGGGAAAGCAGGTTAGAGAGTGTGTGTTTGTGTGTATGTGTGTTTTAATGAAAGTGGCTTCATAATCCAATCCATAATTTAACATCTCTTAGTCACGTGTCAATGAGAAATGACCAACCACTCAGGAAAAAAAATTATATCACAAAAGAACAAAAAATTAGAAAAAATTACATCTGACTGGAAAACCCTTGCTGGTGTCTTCACATCCTTCCTTGTGTACTTATGTACAGCACATTTTTTCTTTCAGTAAATCCATCCCTGTAGGTACTCTTCACCTGACCATTTACATATTCCTTCATTTTTATTTTATTTTATTTTATTTTTTAAATTAATTATTTATTTATTTGAGAGTGACAGACACAGAGAGAAAGACAGATAGAGGGAGAGAGAGAGAATGGGCGTGCCAGGGCTTCCAGCCTCTGTAAACGAACTCCAGACACATGCGCCCCCTTGTGCATCTGGCTAACGTGGGACCTGGGGAACCGAGCCTCGAACCGGGGTCCTTAGGCTTCACAAGCAAGCGCTTAACCGCTAAGCCATCTCTCCAGCCCTCATTTTTATTTTATTTTATTCATTTATGTGTGAGAGAGAGAGATAGAGAAAGAGGCAGAGAGAGACAGAATTGGGCATGTTAGGGCCTCTAGCCACTGCAAACGAATGCCAGACACATCATGCACCACCTTGTATGTCTTCCTTATCTGGGTCCTGGGGAAATGAATGCGGGTTCCTTAGGGTTTGCAGGCAAACACTTAACTGCTAAGCCATCTCTCCAGCCCTCCTTTACTTTTTTCTGGTGCTATGTTCATGTAGCCATCCAGGCAGGCCAGGACCCCACAATAACCCACCAGAACTTGATTTTTTTGGTTTGGTTTGGTTTTTGAGTAGGGTTTTACTCTAGCCCAGGGTGACTTGGAATTCACATGTAGTCCCAGGGTGGCCTCAAACTCATAGCAATCCTCCTACCTCTGCCTCCTGAATACTGGGATTAAAGGAGTGTGCCACCACACCTAGCTCACAACTTAATTTTATCACACCTGGCTGGCCAATGATTTGCTTTTAAGAGTCACGGGGGGTGGGGGGGCACTTGCTTCCACAGACTCATTTGGGAAGCAGGTAACCAGAGTTCTAATCCCAGGTCTGCTACTTAATTAGCTGTGTGGCTCAGGTAATTAATCCCTTCACCTCTTTTCGACTCAGCTCTTCATCTTTCAGCTGGGACCCAGACCTCAGGTGTTGTAACAGCTGGGCCTGTGCTAGGTATCAAAGTAATTTATGTATTTGAGAAAGAGGCAGACTGAGAGACAACAGGCACTGTAGAGCCTTCTGCCACTGCAAATGAACTCTGGACACATGGGCCTCTTTATGTATCTGACTTTATGTCTGTCGTGGGGAACTGAACCCAGGCTGCCAGGCTTTGGAAACAAGAGCCTTTAACCGCTGAGCCATCTCTCCAACCCCTTTGCTAGTTTTCTTTTTTTTTTCTTTTTTCGAGGTAGGGTCTCACTCTAGCTCAGGCTGACCTGGAATTCAATGTGTAGCCTCATGGTAATCCTCCTACCTCTGCCACCTGGGTACTAGGATTAAAGGTGCCACCACACCCAGCTAATATATTATTTTAAAAAACTGAACTAGGGCTGGAGAGATGGCTTAGCGGTTAAGGGACTTGCCTGCAAAGCCAAAGGACCCAAGTTCAATTCCCCAGGACCCATGTAAGCCAGAGGCACAAAGTGGTACATATGTCTGGAGTTCATTTGCAGTGTCTGAAGGCCCTGGAGTGCCCATTCTCCCTCTATCTGCACTCCCACCCCCACAATAAAATTTTTTTTTTAAACTGAACTAGCTAGTTTTGGAGGCTATCTCTCCTGTTTGATTCTGTTGGCCTGAACTATGACAAGTACGGAATTCCATTATAAGAAAGTTCAATTGCTCTGAGGCAGCATCGCCATGGTCAGTGCTATAACAGAGGTCTCCATCAATCCCTGATGACATGGTCTGGAGCTTGTGTATTATCTCTCTGCTACCACTTTCAACATCTCCTGTACACTGAGGATAAGGTCAGACTGTGTGCAGCAGACACTCTGAGTGAGCCTGTGCCAACAGTGAGCTGTGGGTGGCAGGAAGAAAGGGGCTGAGATGATCTATCTGGCAGGAGGCACAAGAGCAACCCCCTGTCAAATACGAGGCCACTAACAGCACTGAGTTTTGCACATCTCTATTCCCCGAAACACCTAGCACAGAGCTTTACAAAGTCCACATTCCAGCAGCTCCTTGCCTAAGGCAACAACGAGGTGACTCTAGCTTCTGTATGGTATGAGTGGCTGTACTTGACAACTTTATGAGAACTACTTCTTCAGGATTACATGCTAGCAGTCTGCAGCAGACTTAGGAGAAAACCTAAAATGATACTAGCAATTTATTTAGTTCAGCAAGATTGACAGCATGACACTCCAAGCCACATTAGTTATGCGCACACATGCAAAATGGTACATGCCTAACCAGCTTCTGAGTGCCAAGAGCATCCTTTGTTTTAACAGCATCTCCTAGCCAAGATGCTGACGCTGGGCATATTCTCAAGCTCTCAACTGTCTCCTAGAGCTGCTCAAATCTGATTTAATACTGTCCATGAAGAGTCACAGCATGAGAGGGGCTGGATCATGATGCAGCATGAAAGGCAGCACTTAGAGGAATGTTAATTTATGGAAGCAGGCACCCAGACAGCAAACTGTTTGCTGTGACTTTCGATTCTATCAGCACAATGGAGAATCTATAGCCATCTTTTTTATTTCTGAGGTAGAGCCTTGCTCTAGCCCAGACACCCTGTTAGTCCAACAAGCGACAAGCTCAGCAACCCTTAATTCTCTGCTGAGCAAATGCTTTCAGTTCTTCTTGCAAAATATTTTACTAGGCTGGGAGTGGTGGCGCACGCCTTTAATCCCAGCACTGGGGAGGCAGAGGTAGGAGGATCATGGTGAGTTCAAGGCCATCCTGAGACTACACAGTGAATTCCAGGTCAGCCTGAGCTAGAGTGAGACCCTACCTCAAAAAAAAAAAAAAAATAATAATAATAATCCAGGAAATAAGTCGTAACTTCGCAATATATAAATTAAAACACAAAACAATCTACTTTGTACAGTTTTTTTTTTTTTTTTACTTCCTAAGTGTAATCCTCCCCGCAAGTAGGGTCTCCCTCTAGCCCAGGCTGACCTGGAATTCACTATGTGTGCTACCACGCCCAAGGGTAGTTGGTATTTTAAGTACCAACTACCATACTGTTTCACAACCCTTGCCAGTACTAATTTCTGTTATCTGATACTTTATTGTCCCTAAAATTGACAAATTATACTCTTAAATAAAATTCCACAGGGCTGGAGAGATGGCGTAGCGGTTAAGCACTTGCCTGTGAAGCCTAAGGACCCCGGTTCGAGGCTCGGTTCCCCAGGTCCCACGTTAGCCAGATGCACAAGGGGGCGCACGCATCTGGAGTTCGTTTGCAGAGGCTGGAAGCCCTGGCGCGCCCATTCTCTCTCTCCCTCTATCTGTCTTTCTCTCTGTGTCTGTCGCTCTCAAATAAATTAAAAAAAAAAAATTCCACTATGTAACTCAGGAATTACTTCAAATTAGTTGGAAAGGGAAAAAGAGCCACGCGCCCTGAAACACACTGCCCTGGCCACCCGCTCCTCACCCACAGCTCACGGAGGGGAGGGGACGTGTTACGGAGACAAAAGTGGACATGGAGAAGCAAGGCTGATCTGTGCCATGCTTTAATGTGGAAGGGGCAATATCCTTCAAAAGCATTCATTAACACTTAAATTCCTGCTAATGTATGGAATTTGTTTTCATCAGTTGCTCAGGTTAAAATAAGACACAAAGCCAGGCATGGTGGTGCACACCTTAATCCCAGCACTGGGGAGGCAGAGGTAGGAGGATCTCCATGAGTTCAAGGCCACCCTGAGACTACAGGGTGAATTCCAGGTCAGCCTGGACTAGATCTTGAAAGACAAACAAAAGAGACAAAATATGCTTCTGGGAAAAAATACTTGTGGTATCGACCAAGTGGGAAGAGGCCTGCTGACTGCAATCTGGGCGGATACAGCAATCCTATGTATGGGAACTGAGAAAAGGAAAGAGGCCCAGGAGAGGGAGGTCCTCCAGGGGCTCACAGTACAGAGAGCTTCCTGTTTTTTCTCCTCCTCCTCCTTCACTTCCTGGCTTCCACCCAAGAATGCCCCTGTCCTTGTGCCCCAATTCACAAAATAGTACAGTGGACACAAACTAAAACTGCTAAAATGACGTCATCCTGGCCAGGCCACGCAGGCCAGTGAGTACAGAGTGAATTTCCCTTTCCTTCATATCTTCTTGCCTGGCTCCTGCCCCGAAGTCTGGACTAGTTACAGGACTACAATAGGGCCCCTAAAATCCCAACATGGTGACAGAATACCGAACAAAAGAAATCTGGAAAAAAAAAACCCTATTTCTATATATGAACAATTCCAAAGAGAGACAACAAACGCTCTTAGACCTGAGGTTTAATAAGACACTGGCCAAACTAGCCCTCTCATGGCACATGTAGAATGATTCCACACAGCCTAGCCCAATCGAGCCCAACCCAGCCCAGACCTAAGAAATGAAAATGAGAGCCACCACCCACAAAAGTGAGACCAAACTTAAAATCTAAGCCTGGGGGCTGCAGAGATGGCTTAGTGGTTAAGCGCTTGCCTGTGAAGCCTAAGGGCCTAAGGACCCCGGTTCAAGGCTCGATTCCCCAGGACCCACGTTAGCCAGATGCACAAGGGGGCGCACGCGCCTGGAGTTCATCTGCAGTGGCTGGAGGCCCTGGGGCTCCCATTCTCTCTCTCTCTCTATATATATATATATATTTGCCTCTTTCTGTCTGTCACTTTCAAATAAATATACAAAAAAAAGTTTTTTTTAATCTAAGCTTGGCTTGCCTAGTCCCTGCAGAATGATTCCACACAGCCTAGCCCAACTCAGCCCAACCTAGCCCAGACCTAAGAAATGAAAATGAGAGCCACCACCCACAAAAGTGAGACCAAACTTAAAATCTAAGCTTGGCTTGCCTAGTCCCTGGGTTCTATCACCTACACCATCAAAACAAAACGGGTTGGTAAGATGTCTCGGCAATGGCCCAGATTCAATACTCCAGTAACCACATAAACCCAGATGCACAAAGTGGCACATGTGTCTGGAGTTTGCTTGCATTCTCATTAATATTCTCTCTCATAAATAAAAATATAGTTTTTGCTGGGCATGATGGTGCACACCTTTAATTCCAGCACTCGGGAGGGAGAGAAAGGAGGATAGCTGTGAGTAAGTCCAGCCTGACACTACATAATGAATTCCAGGTCAGCCTGGGCTAGAGCAAAACCCTACATTATAGTGGCTGGGGAAATAGCTTAGTGGTTAAGGCGTTTGCCTATGAAGCCTAAGGACCCCGGTTTGATTCCCCAGGACCCATGTAAGCCAGATGTATAAGGAGACACATGCGTCTGGAGTTCCTTTGCAGTGGCTAGAAGCCCTGGCGCACCCATTGCCTCTTTGTCTCTGCCTCTTCCTCTCTCTCTCTCTCTCGCAAATAAAGAAATAAAATATTTAAATATATATATATATATATATATATATATATATATATATATATATGGCTGGAGGAATGTCTTAGTGGTTAAGGCACGTGCCTGCAAAACAAAAGGACCCAGGTTCGATTCCCTAGGACCCATGTAACCCACACGCACAAACTGGTGCATGCATCTGAAATTCATTTGCAGCAGCTAAAGGCCCTGGAGCACCCATTCTCTCTCTCTCTCTCTCTCTCTCTATCTACTTCTCTCTCTCAAATAAATAAGTTAAAATTAAAATATATATATATATATATATATATATATATATATATATATATATAAAGCTGGGCGTGGTGGCACATACCTTTAATCCTAGCACTTGGGAGGCAGAGATAGGAGAACTGCCATGAGTTCAAGGCCACCGTGAAACTACATAGTGAATTCCAGGTCAGCCTGAGCTAGAGTGAGACTCTACCTCAAAAAACATATATATGTATATATATTTTTTTAAACCTACCTCACAACCCCTCCCCCAAAGAGTATATATATGTATGTATATATAATCCCAGCATTTGGGAGGCAGAGGTAGGAGGGATGCCATGAGTTTGGGGCCACCCTGAGACTACAGAGTGAATTCCAGGTCAGCCTGAGCTACAGTGAGACCCTACCTCAAAAAACATACATACATACATACATATTTTAAAGCAAAAACCCCAGTTGGGCATGGTGGCACATGCCTTAATCATAGCACCTGGGAAGCAGAGGTACCTCAAAATCAAAAAACAATACCAAAAAACCATGAAGCATTGAAAAATTTAAAGCATCAATATTATGTAAACTTACATCTTAATCTTTTTAACTTTATTATATCACATTTCTCTTTTAATATTTATTTATTAGAAAGAAAGAATGGGAACACCAAAGCCTTCTGCCACTGCAAACAAACTCCAGGTGCATGTACTATTTGTGCATCTAGCTTTATACAGGTATTGGGGAATCAAATCCAGGCCATCAGGCTTTGCAAGCAAGTGTGTTTAACCACTGAGCCATTGCTCCAGCCCCACAATCCTTTTTTAAAATAATTTATTTATTTACTTATTTATCTGAGAGAGAAAGAGAGAGAGAGAGAGAGAGAGAGAGAGAGAGAGGAAGAGGCAGATAGAGAGAAAGAGAATGGGCACACCAGGGCCTCTAGCCGCTGCAAATGAATTCCAGATGCATGTGCCCCTTGTGCATCTGGCTTATGTGGGTCCTGGGGAATCAAACTGGGGTTCCCTAGGCTTCACAGGCAAATGTCTTAACTGTTAAACCATTTCCCAAGCCCCCCCTACATTTCTTTTTAAAGAGAGTAATTTCCAAATTAAAGTAGAAGAAAAAAGAAAAATGAAACCTAAAAGCATGAATGATTCATTCAGTGGGAAAAGAGGAACCTTAGCCCCTGAAGGAGAATAGGAAAGGACGTCAAATCACTCAGAGTCCAGGTTTGGAATTATAACAGCCTTCATACGGGGTATGGAGAGAATTGCACACAGGCTGGAAGTGATTGATTGACAGAATGCACTCTTGCTCTCCACCTTGACTGTTTCCATCTGAAAGACTCCACTTCACCTTTCTAGAAGACAAATCTGGACAGGCATGGCGTCACATACCAGTAACTCCAGCACTGAGGAGGCTGGGCCTGGAGGAAGGTCAGCCTGGTGTGCAGAATGAGACCCTGTGTCACAGAGAGTAACAGAAAAGAAAAGGAGGGGAAGAGGAAGAGCAAAGATCTGCCATCGCCTGTTACCTGAGGAAAGGATGCTCTCTGGGCTACGTGAAGGAAGGAGGAGGACCTGCTAAGCTTTTTGTAAACTCTGTGCAAATGACTTTACCCTCCTTGCCAGGTGAACTAATCTACCCATTTCTGAGTCTTCATAGTTTTCCTATAGTACCAATCTTCTTGCTCCCCAATTGCAACAAAGGACTTAGCTTCCTCAGGTGGGCTGAGGCGGTGGCCGACCCTTTACCTGCTCTCCACAGGCCGAGTGCTGGCGCTGTTAGGGCCGTGCAGTTCTGCTCTGTCCGGCCACTCCTCCACACCATCCTGCAAGCTCCAGAGCTGACTTCACAACTACTTTTTGCTATTTGAGCTGCTCCTTGTTGGCAGAATTCTAGCTCAAAAATATATGCTGGCAACTTACTGATCTTCAGCAAACCTCATCTCTCAGGACCTCTACAGTAAGTGTAAGAGGAGCCAGGCGTGGTGGCGCAAGCCTTTAAGCCGAGAACTTGGGAGGCAG
This sequence comes from Jaculus jaculus, assembly GCF_020740685.1. Classification (NCBI taxonomy): domain Eukaryota; kingdom Metazoa; phylum Chordata; class Mammalia; order Rodentia; family Dipodidae; genus Jaculus; species Jaculus jaculus. The sequence continues at coordinate 93,227,418 of NC_059107.1, read as the reverse complement.
AGGTAAGGGGATCACTATTTCAAGGCCACCCTGAGACTACATAGTGAGTTCCAGGTCAGCATGAGCTAGAGTGAGGCCCTACCTCAAAAAAAAAAAAAAAAAAAAAAAAAAGTAAAAAGAGATTTCTGGGCTGGAGATATGGCTCAGAGGTTAAAGGCACTGCCTGGGTTCAATTCTCCAACACCCATGTAAAACCAGATGCACAAAAGGGCACATGCAACATACATCTGGAGTTTATTTGCAGTGGCAGGAGGCCCTGGTACACCCATATTCTCTTTCTCTCTCCTTGCAAGTTAATAAATACAAATAATAATTTTTTGCAACAGGGTGAAGCTACCATCTGTGGCGTTATGACTGAACATCTCTAAGTCAGAGTCCGCCCAGGGGAAACAGTGCAGCAGCGATGAAGGAGCCTCAGTTGGCTATGCAAAGCCAGGTCCCTGCCTGTCCCCACCAGTGGGCCATCACACCTTCGCACAATGCTTGGGGACAGGTGCCCTTTGTCCCAGAAAACAGGTAGTGGCCAGGCCTATCTCCACAACACAAGTTCATCTGGAATCTGGCACTAAACCAGTCATAGATGACCTGCTCCTGGGTCAAGGGTTTGGTAAGTAGCAGAGCAGCTCCCTTGCTGTGATTTATTGAATGTTAGCCCTCGACACAGGATTAAGAATCATTTAAGGGCCGGAGAGATGGCTTAGCGGTTAAGCACTGGCCTGTGAAGCTTAAGGACCCCGGTTCAAGGCTCAACTCCCCACGACCCATGTTAGCCAGATGCACAAGGGGGCGCACGCATCTGGAATTCGTTTGCAGTGGCTGGAGGCCCTGACGTGCCCACTCTCTCCTCTCTCTCTTTCTGCCTCTTTCTCTCTCTGTTACTCTCAAATAAATAAATAAAAATAACAAAAAAAATTTTAAGTCTTAAAAAAAAGAATCATTAAAAATAATAATAATTTGTTGTTGTTTGTTGGAAGTAGGGTCTCACAATATCCCAGACTGACCTGGAACTCACTCTTTTTCTCAGGCTAATCGTGAACTCACAGTGATCCTCCTACCTCTGCCTCCCCAGTGCTGGCATTGCCCAGGCCCAACCTTTTCTTAACTTTAAAAGAAACGTTTTATGTTTCTTTTTTTGCCAGGAAGGCCTGTCAATTGATGACAGTGGGGTACTGAAGTCACCTACTACAACTGTGTTTGGTGTTACCTGTGACCTTAGGTCTAATAGTGTGTGTTTGATGAGACTGGAAACCCCCATGCTAGGTGCATATATGTTTAGAATTGTAATGTCCTCTTGGTGGAATGTTCCTTTAATCAATATTAAGTGGCCTTGTTTACTTTTCTTTTGTTTTAAGAATTTGCACTTATTTACTTATTTATTGTTTTTTGTTTTTCGAGGTAGGGTTTCACTCTAGCCCAGGCTGACCTGGAATTCACTATGTAATTAGTGTCAGGGTGGCCTTCAGCTCACAGTGATCCTCCTACCTCTACCTCCAGAGTGCTGGGATTAAATGCATTCGCCACCACACCCAGCTTCTTTTTTATTTTTTAAATACTTAAATTTTTTTTTCTTTTCTTTTTTTGTTGGTTTTTCGAGATAGGGTCTCGCTCTAGCCCAGGCTGACCTGGAATTCACTATGGAGTCTCAGGGTGGCCTTGAACTCACAGCAATTCTCCTACCTCTGCCTCCCAAGTGCTGGGATTAAAGGCATGCGCCACCATGCCCAGCTCACTTTTTAAAATTTTTTATTTGAGAGAGAGAGAGAGAAAGAAAGAAAGAAGCAGAAATACATAGAGAATGAGCACACCAGAGCCTCTAGCCACTGCAAACAAATTCCAGACACATGTGCCACTTTGTGCAACTGACTTATGTGGATACTGGGGTATCGAACCTGGGTCCTCAGGTTTTGTAGGCAAGCACCTTAATTGCTAAACCATCTCTCCAGCCCATCTTTCTTGACTAATGTTGATTTGATGTCCATCCTGTTAGATATTAAGATAGAACAGAAGTGACAGAGGAGTGTTCAGCACTGAAGCATCTCTGTCACACCCTTCAAGGCTAAGGGTCCATTTTGGGAAGAGGTGGTAGAAAGAATTTAAGAGTCAAAGGAAGGGTAGGATTGCTTACAATACAGGCCTGAATGTCCATGACCTCGAAATGCCTGGTACTTACCTACATAGGACCCTCAAAATAGGAGGGAAAGATGATGTTATCAAAACAAAAGAGAGATTGATTGAGGGGGAACAGGGATATGATGGACAGTGGATTTGCCAAGGGAAAGTGAAAGAGGGGAAGGAATTAACATGGCTTATTGTCTATAATTATGGAAGTTGTCAATTAAAAAAAGTTAAAAAAAATTTATGCCCAGTGTGGTGGTACGTGCCTTTAGTCCCAGCAAAGGTGACAAGACTTTTGTTGTGACCACATCTGTATGTTTGGACTGCTTAAGGTTGGAGGAATTTATGTTGTATAAGTTAAGCATATTTTAATAAATTCTAAAAGTTACTTTTTTTCTACGATTGAAAGAGTGAGACTAGGCACACCAAAGCCTCCTGCCACTACAAACAAACTCCAGATGCATGTGCTACTTTGTGCACCTAGCTTTACGTGGGCACTGGGGAACTGGACCCTGGCAGACAGACTTTGCAACAAGCACCAGTAACTGCTGAGCACCATGGACTCCAACAGACCTCTCAAAGATAAGAGCCCCAGAGAAGCCTCTTGCCCACAGTTCAGCTGGTGCCTGCAAAGCCAAAGGACCTCAGTTCAATTCCCCAGGACCCATGTAAGCCAGATGTACAAAGTAGCACATGCGTCTGGAGTTTGTTTGCAGTGGCTGGAAGCCCTGGCATACCCATTCTCTCTCTCTCTCTCTCTCTCTCTCTCTCTCTCTCTCTCTCTCTCTCTCTCTCCCCCCCCCTCTACCTCTTGCCATTTCTCAAATAAATAAATAAAAATAAAATATTTTAAGATATATAAAGTTGCCAGGCGTGGTAGCACATGCCTTTAATCCCAGCACTAGGGAGGCAGAGGCAGGAGGATTGCCATGAATTCGAGGCCACCCTGAGACTAGAGTGAATTCCAGGTCTGCCTGAGCTAGAGTGAACCTAGCTCGAAAAAACAATAAACAAAACAAACAAACAAAAAAAAGATATTCAAAGAGCCTAGTTCTACCTAGAGTTCCTAAAGTGTGCTGTGTGGCTTTTGCTTCCTGACTTGTGGCTTTTTTGTCTGTGTTTGGTCATGTAAAGACAGGCCAACTTCTGCCATTACAGAACTTCCCCTAGATCTATAAGCTTCAGTAAAATCCCTTCCTTCCATAACTGTGCTTGGTTAGGTATTTCATCTCAGTAAGCCTCAAACTGGCTGCTACTGCTTCCTAAGAAGATGATGTGTGCAAGAAATGTTAAAAAAAATTTTTTAATCTTTTTAATTTTTATTTATTTGAGAGAGAAAGAATAAGCATGCCAGGGCCTCTAGCCACTGCAAACAAACTCCAGACACAAGTGCCCCTTTGTGCATCTGCCTTACATGGGTCCTGGGGAATCAAACTGGAGTGCCTTGGCTTTACAGGCAAATACCTTAGCTGCTAAGCCATCTCTCCAGCCACATTCCATGCATTTTTTATGTTTTCAAACTAATACCAGGTGTGCAGGACACAGCCATATTTTTAATTTAGGGATGAAATAAATAATAATCTTGAAAAGTAGGTTCTTTCTTTAGTCAACTCTTTTCAAAAGAGTTGTATTTTTCTCATAGTCTTTCCTCAGGCATCTTTTCATTTATTTATTTTTTAAAATTTATTTATCTGAGAGTGACAGAAAAATAGGCAAGTAGAGAGAGAGAGAAAATGGACGCAGCAGGGCCTCCAGCCACTGCAAATGTACTCCAGATGTGTGCGCCCCCTTGTGCATTTGGCTAACGTGGGTCCTGGGGAATCAAGCCTCGAACTGGGGTCCTTAGGCTTCACAGGCAAGCACTTAACCACTAAGCCATCTCTCCAGCCCTCAGGCATCTTTTTGATTGTCTTAATGTAAAGCAGTTGGTTCATCTTTCTTAAGATTGTTAATATGTTTGACAATAACAGCTTCAGTAACCAAAAACCAGTCTCAGTGCCAGTAATTTTGAACTTGTTTGAGTTTTTCTCTCAGCCTAATATATCTAGCCAAGCACATTAGTCCATAATAAATTTAATCTTGATCAAACTCTCTGGGCCTGGGCGGCAAAACACAGCCAGCCTTTATGCCAGTACCCAGTTCCAACAAAGTCTTCTGTAGTTTTCCTTCCCCTTAGAAAGCTCGTAAGCCAAGCCTACAAGTTCATAAGCCGAACCATTAAACACAATTTTCACTGAACCTAGCAATCTCAAACTTTTATCAGAATAGTCCATAATATTTGGCTTAGCATTCCAGAAGGTGTCTTCAGTTGCAAGCACCACGTCTATGTCCATTCTTCCAAAACAAAAGTTCCATAAGACCAAAATCCACAATGTCAGTTTCATCTCAGCCCACTCCTGGTACCAACTTCTGTAGCAGACAGTTTTAGGTTTACTAAGATGAAATTCCAAACCAAGCACAGTTATAGAAGGAAGGGATTTTACTGAAGTTTATAGATCTTGAGGGGTTAGTTCCATAATGGCAGAAGAACTTGGCCTGTTTTACAGGACCAAACACAGAGAGAAAAGCCACAAGCCAAGAACCAAAAGCCAAACAGCACACTTTAAGAACTCTAGGTGGAACAAGGCACTTTGTGTATCTTTAGACAAGAATTTCAAACCCACTACCACACCTTAAGATCACCCCAATGACACCTCCTTTAGCCAGGTGGCTGCAAATCCAAACTACAAACTAATAAAACACTGAATATATTGGGGACCATCCATTTAAACGACCATAGAAGCCCTTCCACTGAGGGTACACCAAGTTAAGATAGACCAGAATGGTGGCCACCCAAGAGTGGAGAGATCACCCAAGCTTTGGGAGAGCCTGGACCCTGCTGGCGCTCACATCCACAGACAAGCAGCCTCACATCTGCAGAAGCAAGATGGGCAGGATGCAGATTATAAATCATGTCAGTTTCCCAAACACTTTCAGTTTAATCTCTCTCTTTTGCTTCTGCAGGTCCTATAAAGAAGAAAGAGACTACTTTTATAGGAGCAAGACTCAATCATTCATAATATTTAGTGGTAGGTATCACTTAGGACAATAAATTCAGCCCATCTAGCTCCTAATAGAAGTTCTGTTCGGAAAAATTTAAAAAAAAAAAGAAGAAGAAGTTATGTCCAGGCTGGAGAAATGGCTGAGCAGTTAAGGCACTTGCCTGCAAAGCCCAAGGACCAAGGTTCAATTCCCCAGGACCCACATAAGCCCATGCACAAGGGGACACACACATGGAGTTTGTTTGCAACAGGTGGAGGCCTTGGCACACCCATTATTTCCCTTTCTCCCCTACTCTCTCTCTCCCTGCCTATTTCTCTCTTTCTCAAATAACTAAAGAAAAATAAAATATTTTTTAAAGTTCTGTTCAACTACTCAGAATGTTTATTTTATTTAAAGAACATTTTCCATAGTAACAAAACCCTGCAAAAAAGATGTGTCAATAGAGAAGTAGTAAAAACAATGGAAATGAGAGGAGTGACACAGGATAAGGGGAGCAAGAATGAAGTCAGAACATACTGTAAGTCAACAAGGATTTTATTTCCAAAGACTGGCATATGGGCTTACTGTTGACTTTCAAGCAGCTATGCAAACAGAGCTAGAACCTACACTTTGGTAGGTGTACTTTGTATTTGGGGAACAGAGAAGCTCAGGAGGGAAGGCAAATTAATAAGAAATAAATGAAGGGCTTCTCTACTGGGTCTAGAAATGTAGAGTCACACCGAGAAGATGAGCCACCAGGAGTGTGGTTGACTGGAAAGACTAGATGAAAGATTGCCCAGTACTACAGAGGACCAGAGCTGGAACAAGATGAGAACTCAAGAGTCAAGGGAACAAGGAAATAAAAGGTGACTAGGAACGGGAAACAGATCCCTTCAGGATTGGGAAAAGCAGGCTGACAACAGGGGGACTCAACAACAGGTGGACTTGTTTAAGAAAAGTAAAGTCCTGGATTGTCTCCTCTCCTCCACTCAGCCAAGACAATGTCCTTCCTCACACTGGCAGGCTTATTTTCTAGAAGGGTTAAAAGTGCTTCCTTGCAAAGCCTGCTGGCTTTCTTTTGTAGCAGCAAGACACACACACACACACTTTTTTCTTTTATTTGGTTTTTTGAAGTAGGGTCTCACTCTAGCTCAGGCTGACCTGGAATTCACTATGGAGTCTCTCAGGGAGGCCTCAGACTCACAGCGATCCTCCTACCTCTACCTCCTGAGTGCTGGGATTAAAGGCGTGTGGCACCACGTCCTGCTCGGGTTTTGGTTTTTGAAGCTAGGGTCTCCTTCTAATCCAGGTTGACCTGGAATTCTTGTCCACTGAGCTATGTAGTCTCAGGCTGGCCTTGAACTCACAGCGACCCTCCTACTTTTGCCTCACAAGTGCTGGGAATAAAGGCATGAAGCACCATGCTGGGCATACACTTTTTAAAACTCATCAAAAGAAGATACATCTCAGAGGTAGAATACTTGCCTAGCATGTGTGAGGCTCTGGGTTCTCTGGCTCTGCATATGCACACAATATTTAGAATTAAACCCAAGAGCATATGGGCATAATTGTACATTAATTTAAGTAGGACAACAATGGCCCAGTACACATACAGCTCAGAAATCATGACAACCAACCACATTTGCATGTGTGTGCAGATGCATGTGCTCCATGTTTACACATGCAGAGACCAGAGGAGAATGTAAGAGTCTCTCTCTATGGCTCTTCTGCCTTATGTCCTTGAGAAATGGTCTCTCACGGAAACTGGAGGTGTTGTTTTCTTCACTTAGGACTGGCTGACCAGCGAGCCCCAGTGATTCTCCTGTCACTGTCCCTCTGGCACTGGAGTTACAAGCTTTTACATGGGTGTTGGGATTGAATAGCAAGTGCCCAAAACCCACTAAGCCATCTCTGGTCCCCACTCTCAGCCCTGGCTTGTTCAAAGAAGAAGCTCAAGAGCCCAAGCAACTGTACCCAAGAGCTTCACTGCTCCAGAACACTGTCCTTTTTTCACTTTCAGAGGTCATGCAGTGGGTCAATCACCATAAAATTTAAACTTTAACTCTGAACCACGAACAAGTTTTTGCCTGTGTTAAAGAACTTGCACATGTATTACTGAAATACTACAAAGTAACACTTTCAAAACAAATCCTATTACTACATAAAGCATTAAAGGGCCATTACTTGCAAGTGTGATGTTAAAAACAACAACAACAACAAAAACTTCTCTGTCTTTGCTTTAAAAATGCATGCCAAAGGGTCAGGTGTGGTGGCACATACCTTTAATCCCAGCATTAGGGAGGCAGAGGTAGGAGAGTCACCATGAGTTCGAGGCCACCCTGAGACTACATAGTGAATTCCAGGTCAGCCTGAGCTAGAGTGAAACCCTACCTCAGGGGAAAAAAAAAAAAAAATCATGCCAAAGCAAAGGCAGAGATAGGAGGATCGCTATGAGTTTGAGGCCACCCTGAGAATGCATAGTGAATTCCAGGTCAGCCTGGGCCAGAGTGAGACCCTGGGAAAAACCAAAAAAAAAAAAAAAAAAAAAGCCAAGTGATCTTGAGATGACTCAGAAGGCATCATGGTGCTGGAAAGAAGTGACAGGAGAGCTCAGCACTGAAACATCTCTATCACAGCCTCCAAGGCTCAGGGTCCATTGCAGAAGAGGTGGCAGAAAGAATGTAAGAGCCAAAGGAAGGGTAGGACTCCTTACAACGTGCTCCTACAGACACAAAATGGCCTGGATATCCATGGCCTCACAATGCCTGACACTACCTACCTACACAAGACCATCATAATAGGAGGAAAAAATCATGACATAAAAATAAAAGAGAGGGCTGGAGAGATGGCTTAGCGGTTAAGCGCTTGCCTGTGAAGCCTACGGACCCCAGTTCGAGGCTCGGTTCCCCAGGTCCCACGTTAGCCAGATGCACAAGGGGGCGCACGCGTCTGGAGTTCGTTTGCAGAGGCTGGAAGCCCTGGCGCGCCCATTCTCTATCTCTCCCTCTATCTGTCTTTCTCTCTGTGTCTGTCTCTCTCAAATAAATAAATAAATAAATATTTTAAAAAAATAAAATAAAAGAGAGACTGATTGAGAGGTGGAGGTGATATGATGGAGAATGGAGTTTCAAAGAGGAAAGGGGGGGAGGGAGGGAATTACCATAGGATATTGTTTACAATCATGGAAGTTTTTAATAAAAAAAAATGTATGCCAAGGGCAGGAAAGAGGGCTTAGTGGTTAAGGAATTTGCCTGCAAAGCCAAAGGACCTCGGTTCGATTCCCAGTACCCACATAAACCAGATGCACAAGGGGGCACATGTGTCTGGAGTTTGTTTGCAGTAGCTGGAGACCCTGGTGCACCCATTCTCTGTCTGTCTGTCTGTGTCTCTCTCTCTCTCTCTCTCTCTCTGGCACTCTCAAACAAATAAATAAAACTTAAACAACTTGAGAACTATTATTTGTCAGGCTCCTACTATCTGCAAGGCACTAGAAAAGTACTTTGTTATATGCACTGTTCTATTTAAGCACCACAAGTAACATATGTGAAGCATTACTGGCTCACTGTCCACACAAGCAAGCACCTGAGAGTCCCACAGAGCAAAAGCCCCCTACAGTACAGGTGGGAGCGCTGGGATGATGGCACACAACGGTAATCCCGGAACGCAGAGGTCTAGGGCAGGGCTAACCAGAGGTGAAGGCTAGTCTGAAGTAGATGAATTAGTCTCTACCTCAAAAGACAAAGCCAGCAAGTTATTGAAAACAGGTACTTGGGTCAGTAACTCATTGGAGCTAGTTGAAACATACATATTCCATAAATGTGCCTCATCCCTTGAGCTGTGGAGGGCAAACATGTGGCAAGCACATCACTTCTGCACCAAGTCACAGATTCTTTCTCAGTGACACCACCAGTGTATTAATTTACTTAGGAATGGCTCCAAGAATTCTCCACAAGTAACTCCAACTGGCAGGAGTGAGTATGTCAAACTACAGGCTATCCCACAGTACACCTGTACCTCTCATTGTAAATAATAACATGCCTGTAGGACAAGAGCAAGTTTTTGTATGTATTTTTTTTTCCAGAGGTAGAGTCTCACTCTAGCCCAGGCTGACATAGAATTTACTCTGTAACCCTAGTCTGGCCTCAACTCACAGAGGTCCTCTTACTTCAGCCTCCCCAGTGCTGGAATTAATGAAGTGCACCACCACGCACAGCTAAGGCCAACTTTTGCTATACTTCTCCAAAAGGGCAGATCTACAACAGACTGCCTCCACCTTTGAGAAAAGAAGTCCAACCAGTTGGCTGAAATAAAAGGATAATAGAAACTACATCGAGTGGAAAGTACACTGACATGTACAGACAGCCTATTCAAATGTGCTCATCTTTTCCACAAAAAGAAACTGAAAAATCAAGATGAACCCTCTGGTTTCATTTCTACTGTGCTATACAATTCCTCAGTAAATCTTACTTTACCTGTACTGTACTCTGATTTTGTCAAAAACATGTCCCAGGGCTGGAAAGATGGCTTAGCGGTTAAGGCACTTGCCTGCAAAGCCAAAGGACCCAGGTTCAATTCCTTAGGACCCATGCAAGCACAAGGGGGGGCATACATCTGGAGTTCGACTGCAATGGCTGGAGGCCCCGGCATGCCCATTTTCTCTCTCTCCCCCCACCCAATTTCTCTCTCTCAAATAAATAAATAAAAAGTTTTAAAAAATTAAAAAAAAATGTGTTCCAGAGCTGGATGTGGTGGTGCACACCTTTCATCCCAGCACTCAGGAGGCAGAGATAGGAGGATCCTCAGTTCAAGGCCACTCTGCAACTACATAGTGAATTTCACGTCGGCCTAAGCTAGAGTGAGACGCTGCCTTGAAAAACAAAAAAACAACAAAAACAAAAAAAGTGTTCCAAACCAGAACATGGTAGTGCATGTCTGTAATCCCAGCACTTGGAAGGATTACTATGAGTTTGAGGCCAGCCTGAATTCCACAATGAATTCTAGGCCAGCCAGGGTTACACAGTAAGTCCCTCCCTCAAAATAACAACAAATGGGACGTGGTGGCGCACGCCTTTAATCCCAGCACTCGGGAGGCAGAGGGAGGAGGATCGCCGTGAGTTCGAGGCCACACTACATAGTGAATTCCAGGTCAGCCTGGGCTAGAGTGAGACCCAACCTCGAAAAACCAAAAAATAAAATGAAGTAACAACAAATGTTCCATTAGCATATTCTGTAAGAGATTCTGAATTCTATACCACTCATACTTGTATAACAACAAATGTTCCATAAGCATATTCTGTAAAAGATTCTGAATTCTATATAACTCATACTTATATAAGTACCATTACAAAAAGCAACATAAGGCCAGGAATGGTGGCACACGCCTTTAACCCAGCACTCGGGAGGCAGAGGTAGGAGGAGCACTGTGACTTTGAGGCCAGCCTGAGACTACATAGTAAATTCCAGGTCAGCCTGGCCTACAGCGAGACCCTACCTTGAAAAAACAAAAATAAAATAAAAAGCAAAACAGAATAAAAAAAAAAGCTCAGGGCTGAGAAGATGGCTTAGTGGTTAAGGGTGCATACTTGCAAAGTCTGAAGTCCCACATGGAAGTTACAAGCAGCCCACATAAGCCAGATACAAAAAGCTGCACAATCACATGCCTTTAATCCCAGCACTTGGGAGGCAGAGGTAGGAGGATCACCATGAGTTCAAGGCCACCCTGAGACTACATAGTGAATTCCAGGTCAGCCTGGCCTAGAGTGAAAACCTACCTCAAAAAACCAGAAAAAAAACCCCAACAACTGCACGGGTTGCATTTGGTGTCCATTTGCAGCGGCAAGAAGCCCTGGCGCACCCTCCCACACAGACACATACACTAGCAAGTAAATAATATTTCTAAAATAGAAAAGTAATAGATGTAATTTTGGTTGAGGTCTGTGCAAAAGGGACTTTTCTTGTGCCCGCCCACACACCCTTAGAAGCTCCTCACAGAATGACTGTATATTTTTTAAATATTTTCAGTTGGGCATGGTGGCACATGCCTTTTCCCAGCACTTGGGAGGCAGAGGTAGGAGGATTGCTGTGAGTTCAAGACAAGCCTGGGACTACAGAGTGAGTTCCAGGTTAGCCTGGTCTACACTGAGACTCTACCTCGAAAAAGCAAAAGTATGTATTTTTAAAACATTGTTTGTTTGCAAGCAGAGAGTGATAGAAATACAGAGAGAGAGAGACAGAGAATGGGCGCACCAGGGCCTCTAGCCACTGCAAATGAATTCTAAATGCATGTGCCACATTATACATCTAGTTTTATGAGGGAACTGGGGAATCAAACCAGGGTCAACAGCCATTGCAGGAAAGTGCCTTAACCCCTGAGCCATCTCTCCAGCTCCTATATCTATATATCTAGATATTTAATATTTTATTTTTATTTATTGGAGAGAGAGAATAGGCATGCCAGGGCCTCTGGCCACTGCAAAAAAAAAAAAAAAAAATTGGAGGCGCAGGAACCACCTTGTGCATCTGGCTTACATGGGTCTATTTGAGGGAGGAGGAAGGGAGAGGAAGAGAGTAAGCGAGAGAGGAGGCAGAGAGCGTGGCCACGTCAGAGCCTCTTTCCTGGACAACAGGCAGTGACAAGGTGCTGTTTGCTTCGGTCTCTGCTGGCGAGACTAGGAGCTTCCAGGGAAGGTGCATCTAAAGTGCCCCCAGATAACCAACCTGGCAACAAGCCTAGTGTGCTGTCTGTCCTGTTAGTAGGTGCTCAGAAGACATGTATTTGATTTTAATTATTTTACTGACCAAAGTACTTTAGCTATCTTCCTTCTTGCTTTTTTCCCCAAAAATCCAAATATGAAAAGACATTCTATTTCACACAGCTCAATCTTTACCCTCACTTCTGCCTCAAATCCCATGCTATCTTTTTTTCATTACTGAATACTGTCAGTTATAAACAGTATTTGTGCAAAGTTACACAGTTCTCAGCATCTCCTCCATGTCAACAACTGGGTATGGAGCTAAGAATATTGGCGTTCCTTTTGAGGATGCTGCACTAGCCCAGCAAGAATGATCAGCCTGTGCTTTAAGAAAATGGCTGAGGGAAGGAGAAGGTGCTTGCTTAGAAAGCCTGGTGGCTCAGGTCTGATTCCCCAGTATCCACATAAAGCCAGATGTACAAAATGGTGAAAACATGGAATTCGTTTGTGACAGCAAGAGTCCCTGACACATCTATACTTTCTTTCTCCTTGGAAAAAAGTGATATAAATGATAATATTGTTTTTAAAAAAGAGAAAAATGAGCCAGGTGTGGTAGTGCATGCCTTTAATTCCAGCACTCGGGAGGCAGAGGTGGAAGGATTATTGTAAATTCAAGGCCACCCTGAGACTACACAGTGAATTCCAGGTCAGCCTAGAGTGAGACCCTGCCTTAAAAAAAAAAAAAAAAAGAGAGAGAGAGAGAGAGAGAGAGAAAGTGGCTGCAACCTGAGGTCTTTCTAAGATCTGACTTAAGGCAATCTGTGGCACGCCTACCTTGTCTCCTCTACCTTGGCCTCTCCAGCCTCCCATCTGCTCCAGGCCTCTGATCTCACGTCAACAAAGCCGCTGTCCCTGTGCTGACCCTCCCACTGATTTCCTGCTCTGTTTCCTGACTCCCTAGTTCCTTCACGGAAACTTTTGCTACAGCCTTCTTTTTTTTTTTTTTTTTAAGATTTAATTTTATTTCATTTATTTATTAGAGAGAGAATAGGCACATCAGGGTCTCCAGCCACTGCAAACAAACTCCAGATGCATGCACCACCTTGTGCATCTGGCTTATGTAGGACCTGGAGAATTGAACCTGGATCCTTAGGCTTTGCAGGCTAACGCCTTAACTGCTAAGTCATCTTTCCAGCCCTGCTACAGCTTTCTTGATGATTAACCCAGGCCTTACTCCTGCTAACTCCCCACACAAACCACATGAAGAGACAAAGGCACTGTCCTCAGTTTCAAATCAGTCTTTTCCCAGGAGATACATCAATCCTTGAAGAGGTGATGGCATCATGGAAAGAGAACTGGCTTAAAAGTCAAAGAGGCATGGAGAAGTACAGCCTTAAAAAAAAAACATCACCTCTATAACCGCAATTTCCTCAAATATAAAATGTGAATTCTATGTGCCTACAGTTATTGTAAGGATTATAGAAAATTCATGTAAGAGGTCTACAGCAATGAATATTTCTAGTTATCAAAACTTTTACTTAAAAAAAAAAAAAAAAAAAAAAAACTTTTACTTGACAAATCCAGGGCAGCCTGGGCTAGAGTGATGCCCTACTCCAAAACCAAAACAAACAAACAAAAAAAACCCTTTTATTTGAACACAAGATGTTTTTAAATAAATAATTTTGCTGGGCATGGTGGCGCACACCTTTGATCCCAGCACTCGGGAGACAGAGGTAGGAGGATCGCCATGAGTTTGAGGCCACCCTGAGACTACAGGGTTTCAGTCTAGCTCAGGCTGGCCACCCTGAAACCACACAGTGAATTCCAGGTCAGCCTGAGCTAGAGTGAGATGCTACCTCCCAAAACACCAGCTGACAGAAACCTGGAAAAAGCTACACTGCATGCAGCTCCATGGGAGAGAGGCAGAAGTCATCAGTGGAGATAAATAACAGTGGACACTTCAAGCCTTAAGTTTGGCCAGCTAGGCCAAACGAGCCTACGGGTGCAATAGTGGCACATCTGTTATGTGGAAACCAGCTGCTCTGTAATTGGACTGGAGACCTGCTCCACAGAAGGGAACACATGCCTGATACTGAAAACCCATAATGGGAGAAGTCATAAGCTCTAAGGGTACAACATCTGCTGATGTATGGCTAAATGCATATATAATGCTCACCAAACTGCCTGGTAAGCACTTTTCTTAATGTTCATACCCATATACTAATGACACTCTCACTTTTGGTTAAAGAAGCCTCCCTTTTCAGATGGTGGTGACCTCTGGGATGACTCAGAAGGCACCTTGGTGCTGAGAAGAAGTGACAGAAGAGTGCTCAGCACTGAAACATCTCTATCACACCTCCAGGGTTCAGGGTCCATTGCAGAAGAGGTAGCAGGAAAAATGTAAGAGTCAAAGGAAGGGTAGGACTCCTTATAACGTGCTCCTCCAGACACAAAATGGCCTGGATATCCATGACCTCGTAGTGCCTGACACTACCTACACAAGACCATCATCACACTAGGAGGAAAAGATGATGACAACAAAATAAAAGAGAGGGGCTGGAGAGATGGCTTAGCAGTTAAGGCACTTGCCTGCAAAGCTAAAGGATCCAGGCTTAATTCCCAGTACTCACATAAAGAAAGATGCAGAAAGTGGCACATACATCTGGAATTCGTCTGCAGTGGCTGGAGGCCCTGGTGTACCCATTCTTTCTATCTGCCCCCCTCTCTCTGTCTCTCTCCCCACCCTCTGTCAAACACATAAATAATAAGAATATTTTAAAAAACAAAAACAAAATAAAAGAGAGACTGAGAGGGGTAGGGGATATGATGGAGAGTGGAGTTGTGAAAGGTAAAGGGGGGGTTATCATGGCTTATTGTCTATAATTATGGAAACTATCAAGAATTTTAAAAAGGGCTAGAGGGATGGCTTAGTGTTTAAAGTGTTTGCCTGCAAAGCCAAAGGACCAGGTTCAATTCCCCAGGACCCATGTTAGCCAGATGCACAAGGTGGCACACATGTCTGGAGTTCATTTGCAGTGGCTGGAGGCCCTGATGCACCCATTCTCTCTTTCTCACTTTCTCTCTCTGCCCCTTTCTCTGTCAAATAAATAAATAAATAATTTAAAAACATAAATAAAAAATAAAAATGGAAAAAATGGAAAAAAAATAAGTAAATAATAAAAATAAACCAAAACAAAAAAATTATTTTTCAGGAAGAATATGGAATCTCAATTAGTCCTTACAAGCTCAATATAGACAGTCTAAATTTGTTATTCTTTACTTCTTTACATTAATAGTAAACATATGTAGGCTGGAGAGATGGCTTAGCAGTTAAGGTACTTGCCTATGAAGCCTAAGAATCCAGGTGTGATTTCCCAGTACCTACATAAAGCTGGATGCTCAAAGTGGCACAGTTATCTGGAATAAGTTTACAGTGGCTGGAGGCCCTGATGCACTCATTCTCATTCTCATTCTCTCTCTCTCTCTCTCTCTCTCTCTCTCTCTCTCTTGCTCCTTGCAAATAAATATATATATATATCAAAAAGAAGGCCTAAATCAGTAAGAATGAATGAATGAGATAAAGAAAGAAAAGGTTAGCACAATTGAAAACTTAAACACAGGCTTCAAGGATGGCTTAGCAGTTAAGGCACTTGCCTACAAAGCCTAAGGACCCAGCTTGGATTCCCCAGTACCCATGTAAGTCAGATGCACAAGGTGGCACATGCACCTGGAGTTCATTTACGGTGGCTGGAGGCCCTGGTGTGCCCAATCTTTCTCTCTCAAATAAATTAATTAAATAAAATCAGAAAGACAAAAAAGAATTAAAGGAAACTCACTTAGAGTATTAATGCTTACAGCTAGGTATTAGGATTAAGGAATGTGCACTTTTTCTTTCACTTTAAGATTGGCATGTGTTATTTCTGAGGAGAAGAAAACTATTGTTAAAACCTGAACTGGGGCTGGAGAGATGGCTTAGCGGTTAAGGGTTTGCCTGTGAAGCCTAAGGACGCCAGTTCAAGGCTCGATTCCCCAGCACGTTAGCCAGATACACAATGGGGCGCACACATCTGGAATTCGTTTGCAGTGGCTGGAGGCCCTGGTGCATCCATTCTCTCTCTCAATCTCTGTCTTTCTCTCTGTGTCTGTCACTCTCAAATAAATAAATAAAAAATGAACAAAAATTTTAAAAAGCACACCTGAACTGTTTAGGAGCTTGTGTTCAGCTGCATTTACCATAAACAGCTCCCCTGGTAGAGGATGAGGAGCAGTGAACTCCAAACCAGAAAGACTACCACAGAAAGATCTAAAAGTACATTTGGGTTATGCTGCATTTTCTTTGAAGGCCAAGGCAAGAAGCAGCGTCATCATGGTTTGATTCACGCTCTGAAAGTGTCCTAGCACCTCTCAGTTCTGCTGATGAGGGACACATAAGACATGCTAAAATCCAAACAGGACTTAACAAGTGAGGTGTATCAAACACAAGCCCTGTTATTGTCACGGTTTCTAGGTGGAGTTGCTGCTCAAGTATCATAAGATCATTCACATCTGAGTCAGTCACCCACTCTCCTGTCTCTCTCTCCTGGCACATCAGACACGGCAGGAACTTAACACTATACATAGCACAGGTCTGAGTAAAATGGAGTAGATTTCAGACCGGTGTAAGTCAGAACTAGCAAGTCTTTTCCTCTAAGGATAGAAAGTAAAACCCGGAAAAATGATTAGCAAAACCCCATCAATACAGATTATTTATATAATAAAGACTATTTTTGGACATGTTTATAAATTTCGAGACAAGTGCAGCCCTTGAGCGTTCCATTTATGAAGTTTCTTTGCCCTTTCTAGTCACGCGTGTGTGCTGGGTATGTTACTTTCCTATGCAGAGTTCAGAGTCCAGGAAGTTCCAAATCTAGAAAGGTGTCAGACAGTTGGCAATCACATACTACCACCTGGATTTACAAGTGGTGAAACAAGTCTAGTCCAAAATGTAGGGAAATATGAAATGCTCCTATAAGCCGCAATGTAGAATTAAACATCTTCCTGTTGAATTTCTTTTTTTTTTAATGTGTTTGTGTGTGTGCTCATACCAGGGTCTCTTGTCACTCCAAAGGAAAAACCATTAGGCTTTACATGAGGGCTGGGGAATTGAACCCAGGCCAGCCGGCAGATCATTAAGCCATCTCTCCAGCTCCTCTATTTGAATTTCTTAGTTTTGACTACCTCAGTTCTCTAACATAAGCTGCTTTACCATGTTTGTTTGGTTTTTGTTTTTTCAAGGTAGAGTTGCACTGTAGCTCAGGCTGACCTGGAGTTCACTATGTACTCTCAGGGAGGTCTCAAACTCACAGTGATCCTCCTACCTCTGCCTCCCCAGTGCTGGGATTAAAGGCATGCCCCACCACATCCTGCTTTACCTGATGTTTTTTGTTATTATTCCGGATTTTTGTTTTGACTTCTTTTTGGCAGTATAGAGAACTGAATCCAAAATCTCACACACAGTAAGAAAGAACCACTACACTATATTCCAGGCTGTCACCACTAATTAAAAAGAAAAAATCCCCTTCCAGCTTTGATCATCAGTTCTTCTCATAAAATGATGTAATTTTCTTTTTTATTTTTAATATTTTGTTTTTATTTATTTATTTGACAGAGAAAGAGGGAGAGAGGGAGGGGGAGAGAATTGGCGCACCAGAGACACGTGCGCCCCTTGTGCATCTGGCTAACATAGGTCCTGGGGAATAGAACCTGGGTCCTTTGGCTTTGCAGGCAAAGGCCTTAACCGCTAAGCCATCCCTCCGGCCCAATGCAATTTTCAAGTCAGAATTAAAGTAGCTACATTTTGTGGACCCCTATCACTTATTGACTTTTTTTTGGAGGGGGTTATCAAGGTAGGGTCTTGTTCTAGCCCAGGTTGCCTTAGAGTTCACTATGTAGTCTCAAGCTGGCCTAGAACTCACAGTGATCCTCCTATCTCTGCCTCCTGAGTGCTAGAATTAAAGGTGTGTACTACCACACCCTGCTTCATTTTTAAAATAAATTTTAAAATGCTTTAAATTTAAAAAACTTAAAATATAATATTTGGTTCATTTTGTCCCCAATTTATTTATTTATTTATTTTCTCTCTTTCTTTTTTATTTTTATTTTTTAGAGACAGTGAAAGAGACAGAGACAGAGAGAGAATTGGTGCACTAAGGCCCCAGCACTGAACTCAAACTCCAGATGCTTGTGCCACCTACTGGGCATGTGTGCCCTTGCCTCGCATTTGTGCGTCTGGCTCACGTGGGATCTAGAGAGTCACACATAAGTCCTTAGGCTTCACAGGCAAGCTCCTTAACCACTAAGCCATCCCTCCAGCCCCAGTCCCCATTTTATCTATAGATTTCATACAGTGTGGCAAAGATTGGGTCTACTTTAGTGAGAAACTTACAAAATTATATACATATTTGCTTATATATAATTATATATTTTTTATTATATGACTTTATTATATATATTTTTGCTAACTAGCATAAGAAAAATAGTTAATAGTTGGTCTGACTTCCAAGATTCTAGTCTTTGAAACAGTATACAAGACAAGGGTGCCCTTCAAAGCCTTAGGAACCTTCGTGTCTAGCTTCACACACCCACCTCAGCATATGACCCAGCCTACCAAACATCACATCAGGGACTGGCCGCCGTTCGAGGCAAGGCAGTTTCATGCAGCAGCACATTAACAACTGTTAAACACCCTCCAAATATTGGAGACTTTCACATTTCATCATCCTTATAAACTACAAACAGAAACATGACAGGATGTAAGTAAGTTCAGTATTAACTCATCTGGCACAGTCAAGAGCTAAAGGAATGTAGAATTTACAGTGTTAAAGAGGGAAAAAAGATATCTGAAACAATTTTGAAATAGTTAAGTACAGTATTTAAACATTGGCTCCTTCCTTTTCATACTTTTGGAAGAAAGTAAGGAGCTAGGGAGCCCACTGGGTCGCGAGGCTAACCTTTACTTAGCATAGGCAATGAAAACTGCCAATTGCACAGATTCCGCAGGAAAAGAAATCCCAAGGATATGCAATATTCTTGAAATAAATCCCATAAATTTTTTTGAATCAGGCAATCTGATTTATTTTAGCTACGTATTTATGTTATACTTTTCACATATTCAGAAACGGTCACTTGATTTTAATCCATACAGCTCAGCACAATACAAATGATAGCAAAGATGACAAAATCCATTTGTTTAGGCTTGGCTTATTTTTAATGCTGGGGTATTTTTAATGCTGGGGTACTGGTATGCTTTATTCTATTTCACTGGAGCAAAATTCCCACGGCCTTTGGATCATCCTTGAAGACCTTACTATCCTTATGAGAAAAAATATATATATAATTTAATTTTTTTATTTTTATTCATTTATTTGAGAGTGACAGACAGAGAGAGAGAGAGAGGGAGAATAGGTGTGCCAAGGCCTCCAGCCACTGCAAACAAACTCCAGATGCATGCACTACCTTGTGCATCTGGCTTACATGGGTCCTGGGGAATCAAGCCTCAAACCAGGGTCCTTAGGCTTCACAGGCAAGCACTTAACTGCTAAGCCATCTCTCCA
Organism: Jaculus jaculus; assembly: GCF_020740685.1. NCBI lineage: Eukaryota > Metazoa > Chordata > Mammalia > Rodentia > Dipodidae > Jaculus > Jaculus jaculus. The sequence continues at coordinate 93,207,998 of NC_059107.1, read as the reverse complement.
GCCCCTTAAATATTTTTAAAATATATTATATATTTATTTGTGAGAGAATGGACATGCCAGGGCCTCTAGCCACTGTAAAGGAACTCCAGACACATATGCCACCTTGTGTATCTGGTTTACATGGGTACTGAGACTTGAACCTGGGTCCTTGACCTCAAGGCAAGCACGTGAAACTTTAGCTAAGCCATTTCCCCAGCCCTCAAATATTTTTACATCAGCCAAGACCAAAGTATATTCTCAAGAAGGCTTGTCCATGGCAGGTCACAAAATTGTATTTTGTTTGGTAAAATATTAAAAGCTTTCATAGAAAAGGAAAGTCCTCACACCCTAGGAGTTAGTATGGACACTACAGATGCTGCTGCTTCAATCTCCTGAGCGGCACTAAATGTGAGCGGTTACAACAAAACTTTCTTCACCCTCCCCAGCTCTGAAACCTGACTTTCCTGAACCTGGCCTGGCATCATGGCCAAACTGTTCTCACATTGGTACAGTGTATGTTGCTGCAAAGGGATGGCGAGTACAGAAGACATCTGGGATCCCTCCAAAGCCCAAGGTTAGGTTCTTTCATAAGCCCAGCTGTGGAAAACTGCTTATGCTTCCTCGTGTTCAAGCAAGTTCCATTATCCAATTTAATTACTATGGTGATCATCAGAAAATTTCCAACCAACTCTCATAAGTTGTTTAAATGAACTTACAACTGTGCTCATGCCTCAATACTCAGATGCCATCTAACCCAAGTACTCCAGAGACCCGTGAGTGGCACTTATCAGAGGGTATGCATCCCTAAAAGAAGGCCAAACCAAACTGCTCCCCAAATTGTAGTGATATGTAAGGTAGATTTCTCAATGTGCCTGAGTGTATCAGCCCTACCGTCAGGGATCACAAACTGAGCACAATTTTTCTGAGTTCTGTGATATGACTTCAAATGAATCCACCTAGTCAAAGCAGAATAGGAAAACTGTTCTCAAAAGTACCCTACTGTCAGGAGTGGTGGCGCGCACCTTTAATATCAGCACTCAGGAGGCAGAGGTGGGAGGATTGCCATGAATCTGAGGCCACCCTGAGACTACATAGTGAATTGCAGGTCAGTCTAAGCTACAGTGAGACCCTACCTTGGAAAACAACAACAACAAAAAGTACCCTTTATAGTTTAAGTGGAAAGTACCCAAGTACTATCCACCAGTATAGCAAGGAATAGGGGTAGAGCTCAGTGGTATGAACTTGTTCAGCATACCTGAAGCCCTAGGCTCAATCCCAAGCAATACTAGGAGAAAGAAACACCCTCCATACACACAGCCTAAGGACCCAGGTTCAATTCCCCAGGACTCATGTAAGCCAGAAACACAAACTGGTGCATGTGTCTGGAGTTCATTTGCAGTGGCTAGAGGTCCTGGTGTGCCCATTCTCTCTCTCCTTCTCCCTCTCTCTTTCTCTCTCAAATAAATAAATAAATAAATAAATAAATAAATAAATAAATAAAGCCAGTAGAGAGCTAGGCATGGTGGTACACGCCTTTAATCCCAGCACTCAGGAGACTGAGGTAGTAGGATCACCATGAGTTCGAGGCCACCCTGAGACTTCACAATGAATTCCAGGTCAGCCTGGGCTACAGTGAGACCCTACTTAGAGAGAAAACACACACACACACACACACACACACACACACACACACACACACACGAAGCCCAACTAATCTTTAGAAAATCCTTTACATCTTTTCAAAGCTTTATATTTTTTTCCTTTTTTTCCAATGTGACAAAGTGAATTTGAATTACTGACAGTAGGTGAGAATAAAAATATAAGAAATGTAGTAATAAAGTTGCAAACCTCACAAAAACACTATGACTCAAGCTTAGAAGAAAGTACTTGAAAATAGACATTTGATTTTAAAAAATATTTTATATACTTATTCATTTGCAAGCAGAGAGAGAAAGAGCAAGAGGGGGAGAATATCTACTCATCAGGGCCTTCAGACACTATGAAAGAACTTCAGATGCATGTGCCACTTTCTGTATCTGGCTTTATGTGGGTACTGGGGAATCAAACTTGGGTATTTACACTTTGCAAACAAGTGCCTTACCTCTGAGCCATCTCTCCAGCCCAACACTTGCCTTTTTTGAGATAGGGTCTCACTCTAGCCTAGGCTGACATGGAACTCACTATGTAGTCTCACACTAACCTCAAACTTATGGCGATCCTCCTACCTTTAACACCTGAGTGCTGGGATTAAAGGTGTGTGTCACTACTCCCGCTAAAAAGACATTTGATACAGATGGCCTTGTCAATGTTTCTACAAATTATTCTGTTTGCAAAGCCTGTAGTTAACAAGTAAAAACTGTACTGATCCTTTCCATATTTACTCATTCAATTTTCTCTTGTAATCCTTTTCAGAATTCTCCAAAGGATAAATGGAGATGTTAAATTATGTTTTAATTCTAGAACATGAAACTAAATGAATCTAAGGAACTACTGAAAATACAAACAAAGGGTTGGAGAGATGGAACACTTGTAAAACCTGACGGCTCAGATTCAAATCCCCAGGACCCTATGTATAAGCCAGATGCAGAAAGTGGTATATACATGTTTACAGTGGCAAGAGGCCCTGGTGCACTCATACTCTCTCCCTCTCTCCTTTTTTCTCTAACTGCTTGCAAACAAACAAATAAATTACAAAGAAGCCGATAAAGTAATTTCTAATCATTTATAATTTCCCATACAAAGATATTTTTTTTCAAGGTAGGGTCTCATTCTAGCCCAGGCTGACCTGGAATTCAGCATGTGGTCTCAGGATATGGCCTTGAACTTGTGGCAATCCACCTACCTCTGCCACCTAAGTGCTAGGATTAAAGGTGTGCACCACAATGCCCAGCTTCAAGGATTCTTTTGAAGACTTTTTATTATTTTATGTATTATTTGAGAGAGAGAGTGGGGGGGAAGGAGTGAGGGGAGGATGTGCATATGGCTTACATGGGTACTAGGAAATTGAACCTGGGTCCTTTGGCTTCGCAGGCAAATGCCATAACTGCTATGCCATCTTTCCAGCCCCCAAGCTTTTATTCTTATTTGAAACTATCATGTACGCCTTGGAAAATCCATTACTAATGGTATAGATATATTTACTTATTGTTTCTTTTGTGGCATTTTCAAGGTAGAGTCTCACTCTAGCCTAGGCTGACCTGAATCTCACTCTGTATGTAGTTCCAAACTGGCCTCAAGCTCACAGCAATCCTCCTAACCCGTGACTCTTGAGTGCTGGGATTAAAGGTGTGCACCACCATGTCCAGTACATGTGTGTTTTCTTCATATATTTATTTATTGATTTGGGGAGAGGGGGAAGAGGAAGAGGTAGAGAGAAAGAGAATATGGGTGCTCCAGGGCCTCCAGCCATTGCAAACGAACTCCAGACACATGTGCCCCTTGTGCATCTGGGTTACATGGGTCCTGGGGAATTGAACCAGGGTCCTTAGGCTTCTCAGGCAAACGCCTTAACCGCTAAGCCATTTCCCCAGCCCTAGATATATATTTTCTATGAAAGAAGAGGCTGGAGATTGCCTGCAAAGTCTAAGGACGCAGGTTCAATTCCCCAGATACACAAGAAGGTGCATACATCTGAAGTTCCTTTGCAGTAGCTAGAGGCCCTAGCATACCCATTTATTCTCTCTCTCTGTTTTCTTCACTCCCTCCCTCTTTCTCTCATATATAAATAAAACATTTAATATGAAATATGTAAGACTGTCCATAGCTGTAATATCTGTAATAGCCCCCCCCCAAAAAAAACAAGTACACTCTCTGCCAATTGGTGAATGGACTAATAAACTGAGATGATCTCATGCATTGGAATGCTATAGCAGCAGGGGAAAAAGAAGAACCATAACGACTTGCATCAGCAAGAATGAATCTCATAACAATACTGGGCCAAAATTTGCAAGTCACTGGGGAATACATACAGCACGAGTCTATTCACATAAAGTTCAGAAACTTATAAAAAATAACAGATAGCCGGGCGTGGTGGCGCACGCCTTTAATCCCAGCACTCGGGAGGCAGAGATAGGAGGATTGCCATGAGTTCAAGGCCACCCTGAGAAGACAGAGTTAATTCCAGGTCAGCCTGGACCAGAGTTAGACCTACCTCGGAAAACAAAAAAGATAAAATAAAATAACATGCAAAGCAAAATTAGACAATGAGCAAACTTCAGGATAATAGTTTTATTTGAGGGTGATGGAAAAGTAACAGAAATCCTCAGAGATATTTAAAATTTTCAGTTTCATAAAAAATATTTTGTTCATTTTTATTTATTTGAAAGTGACAGAGAGAGAGAGGAAGGGGGGGGAGAGAGAGAGAGAGAGAGGGAGAGAATGGGCACGACAGGGCCTCTAGCCACTGTAAACAAACTCCAGACGCGTGCGCCTCCTTGTGCATCTGGCTAATGTGGGTCCTAGGGAATTGAGCCTCGAACTGGGGTCCTTAGGCTTCACAGGCAAGCACTTAACCACTAAACTATCTCTCCATATTATTTATGTATTGCAAAAAGAGAAATTGGAGGGGAGTCACACCAAGGCCTCTTGCCACTGCAAACAAACTTCAGACCATACACCACTTTGTTCATGTAGCTTTACTTGGGTACCAGGGAACTGAACCTGGGCTGGCCGGCTTTGCAAGCAAGTGCCTGTTAAAGGCTAAGCCATCTCCCCAACAAAAATTTTAGTTTATAAACTAGATCACACACAGGGCAGTAGCCAATGTGAAAGTTTCACACACTGTGAGTTCACATTATACACTTGTGTGTGTATGTGTGCATGTGCATGTACATGTGTGTGTTAGGTGTATGGTATTATGGTGCTGTGTGTGAGGTACATGTATGTGCACATGCACATGCATGCACCCCAAACACATACACTTGCCAAAACCAGAGGAGAGTAAGTGTTCTCCAGTCTCACTCATCCATGAGTTTCCTTGAAACAGAGTCTGCTGCTGTTAGGTCAGAGCGCGCTGACCAGCAGGCCCCAGTGACTCATTCTCTGGGTGCGCTCCTCAGAGGACTGGGGCAGTAGGTGTGCACGGCCATGTGCAGCTGTTTGTGTGCACTCTGGCAGTCAGACACTCTCATGCCCTTATGCTTGCACTACATAAGCTCTTTCCCACTGTGCCACCTCTCTAACCCTCCAGAATTTTTAAAATATTTATTTATTTATTTGCAAGCACAGAGAGAGAGAGAAGAGAGTCAGAGACAATGGGTGCACTAGGGTCTCTAGCAGCTGCTAACAAACTCCAGATGCATGCACCACGTTGTGCATCTGGGGTACTGGGGAATCAAACCTGGATCATCAGGCTTTGCAGGCAAGTGCCTTACCTGCTGAGCCATCTCTCCAGGCCCCTCCAGAATTTTTAGATAAAATTTTCCACAATAACATTTTACATATAAAATAAGACCCATTTAATTCCAGAAGAAAACTGTATCACCTACTCATGCTAACAGCTAAGTCACTCACATTAACTGTGAACCACCACAAATAACATATTTTAAAATATTTTTTGTTCATTATTTATTTATTTATTTGAGAGTGACAGAGAGAGAAAGACAGAGGAAGAGGGAGAGAATGGGCGCGCCAGGGCTTCCAGCCCCTGCAAACGAACTCCAGACACGTGCGCCCCCTTGTGCATCTGGCTAACGTGGGACCTGGGGAACCAAGCCTCGAACCGGGGTCCTTAGGCTTCACAGGCAAGCGCTTAACCGCTAAGCCATCTCTCCAGCCCACAAATAACATATTTGAAGAAATGACAGAAAGGCTAAAAAAAGGGCCAAGATAGTTGGTCAGAAGAACTTTCTCCAAAGGAAATGAGATATTTCAGAACTTAGAATAGAATTTATTTTTAAAATCTATTTAGGGGGCTGGAGAGATGGTTTAGCAGTTAAGAAGCTTACAGCCTAAGGACCCATGTTCGACTCTCCAAATCCCATGTAAGGCAGACGCACAATGTGATGCAAGCATGCAAGGTTGCATATGCACACAAGGTGGCGCACACATCTGGAGTTTGACTACAGTGGCTGGAGGCCCTGGTGCACCAATTCATATTATCTCTCTCTCATTAAAAAGTGGGGGGGGGGGGGCTGGAGAGATGGCTTAGCGGTTAAGCGCTTGCCTGTGAAGCCTAAGGACCCCGGTTCGAGGCTCGGTTCCCCAGGTCCCACGTTAGCCAGATGCACAAGGGGGCGCACGCGTCTGGAGTTCATTTGCAGAGGCTGGAAGCCCTGGCGCGCCCATTCTCTCGCTCTCCCTCTATCTGTCTTTCTCTCTGTGTCTATCGCTCTCAAATAAATAAATAAAAATAAACAAAGAAAAATTAAAAAAAAAAAGTGGGGGGAGAGCTGGGCATGGTGGTACACACCTTTAATCTCAGGACTCAGGAGGCAGAGGTAGGAGGATTGCTGTGAGTTTGAGGCTATCCTGAGACTCTCCATAGTGAATTACAGGTCAGCCTGGGCTAGAGTAAGACCCTACCTTGAAAAATAAAAAAGTGGGGTGCTGGAGAGATAGCTTAGCAGTTAAGGTGTTTGTCTGTGAAGCCTAAGGACCCAGGTTCAATTCCCCAGTACCCAAGTAAACCAGATGTACAAGGTGGTGCATGCATCTGGAATTCGTTTACAGTGGCTAGAGGCCCTGGCATGCCCTTTTTTTCTCCCTGTCTCTAATAAAGAAATAAAAATAAAATCAATTAATAAAAAAATGTTAAAACTAACTAGGCCAGGCATGATGGCACTTGCCTTTAATCCCAGCACTCAGAAGGCAAGAGGCAGTAGGATCACTGTGAGTTCAAGGCTACCCTGAGACTACAGTGAATTTCAGGTCAGACAGGCAACCTCAAAAAAAAAAAAAAAAAAAATTAGCATGCTCAGAAAAGTTGAAGAGGATTTATATTGGCAAAATTAAAATAGGGGCTGGACAGATGGCTTAGCAGTTAAGGTGCTTGCCTGTGAAGCCTAAGGACGCATGTTAGACTCCCCAGATGCCACATAAGCCAGATGTACAAGGTGATGCATTCGCAAGGTGGCACTCGCATCTGGAGTTTGATTGCAGTGGCTGGAAGTCCTAGTATCAATTCTGTCACCAAAAAATAAAAATAAGTCAAAATGTAATTCTGTTAAGATGAGAACAAGAAGGCTGGAGAGATGGCTTAGCGGTTAAGATGCTTGCCTGTGAAGCCAAAGGACCCAGGTTTGAATCCCCAGGACCCACATAAGCCAGATGCACAAGGGGACACATACATCTGGAGTGGCCCTGGCTTGCCCATTCCCCCCATATGTATGTATGTATGTATATGTGTTTGTGTGTGTGTGTGTGTGTGTGTGTGTGTGTGTGTATGCCTTTCTCTCAAATAAATAATTTTTTTTTTAATGGGGAATTTGTGCTTTCTGTGGGCCCCGGGGCTGAGATCGCAGCCATGGTGAAGATCTCTGGTGTGTTCGGTACTCTCCTCATGATTTTTGTGACAACTCTTGGTCTAGCTGAGTCTCCACATCCTGTACTGCCGCCTGGCTTCAGGTCAGAGTGAGCCGAGCACCTCCAGTGGAGAACCCGCAGCCCCAGCCTAATGAGCTCTTTGTGGGATACAGCTGCCATCTCCTTCATCGAGGGGATTCCTTTCAGTTCCTTCATATCCTCACTTGCTGTGGCCTCGGGGTGCATGTATACCGGCTAGCCATTCTCAAAGTGCAATCACCTATGATCCGGCACAGTTGAATTACACTTGTCACAGTCCAGTGTCATGCTACTTTCAAAGATTGTTTCCAATTACCTTTGTGATGAAACAGACAGAGGAAACTAGATGTGAGTATAAAAGGCCAGTGGGACAGAAATGCTCAGTGTCATCAGAACTTGAACACATGGGAATCCAGCCAGGAGTGTTACCTCGGAACAGTGTGCTCCCTTTGCGCCATGAACGTTGGCTTCCTTGCTAGGTCGTGTAGGAATTAAGCTGTACATTCCTCATGATGCAGGAGTCTGGCAATCCCAAGCGCTGACTGCTCAAGGATTTCACTGCCCCTTAGGAGTGGAACAAAGCTTTGGAAACTGGCTTTTATAATTTTTAATAGGATTGTTTTAAATTAAAATTTTGCCATGCTGTCCATATTTATGAATACTTTGGGTGAGATCAAGGGGTTCCTTGGATTTAAAATTCATTAAATAAAATTTGGCAAATATTAAAAAAAAGTTGAGAAAGAGACAATCACCAGCAAACGTGCAGCTAGAGGAGAGCTCAAAGCCTAAATCAAAAGAACTTGTTTTCTGCAGCCCCTCAGGCAGCGGCGCTGAGCGAGGGTGAAGCTGACATACGTTACAGAGGAACAAGCAGGTTGCTCCAGACAAACCTGTTGAAGAAGAAGGGGGGGGGCACGCATGAGCGAGCTCTGTCATCCCCCGAGCTGGAAGTGAAAAAACTCAGTGCTCCAGACATTGACGGAAATGTTCCAGTTCATACAGAGTTTACAGGGATCCAGATGAAAACAGGAGAGGGGTGGCGTTTCTCTAAATCCAGAGGAAGGTGCAGAGTTCTGACATTAATGATGCAACAAGAAAACTGTTCAAGGAGCCAGGTGTGGTGGCGCACGCCTTTCATCACAACACTGGCTGTGAGTTCAAGGCTACCCTGAAACTATACAATGAATTCCAGGTCAGCCTGGGTTAGAGTGAAGCCCTAGCTCGAAAAGTAAAAAAAAAAAAAAAAAAAAAAAAAAAAAAAAGTGGTTGGGAAGTATGAATGAGAATGGAGAACTGTGTTCAAGTTCATACTTCTGAGTTTTTCAAAAGGGCTCCCCTGCCTTTTTGTTTTAATGAATAGAGGCAAATGCAGTGTTCCTGCAAGTATTTTCATACTTTTCTACTTTGATAACCCTAACTTAAAAATCTTATATTCTGCTGGGAGTGGTGGTGATGCCTTTAATCCCAGCACTCAGGAGGCAGAAGTAGGAGGACTGCCATATGTTAGAGGCCACCCTGAAGCTACATAGTGAATTCCAGGTCAGCCTGGCCTAGAGTGAGATCCCACCTCAGGGAAAAAAAAAAAAAACAGTGCCTGACACTACCTACACAAGACCATCATAACAGGAAGAAAAGATCATGACATCAAAATAAAAGAGACTGACTGAGAAGGGGACAGGATATGATGGAGAGTGGAGTTTCAAAGGGGAAAGCAGGGGGAGGGAGGGAATTAGCATGGGACATTGTTTACAATTATGGAAGTTGTCAATAAAAAATTTTTTTAAAAAAGTTCTTTCAAAAAAAAAAACTCTCTCTCCCTCAAATAAATAAAATATTAAAAACAAAACAATAAAACGAACACTACTGCAGCTGGGTGTGATGGGGCACACCTTTCGTCCCAGCATTCAGGATGCAGAGGTAGGAGCCTTGAGTTAGAGGCCACCCTGAGACTACATAGTTAATTCTAGGTCAGCCTGGGCCACAGTGAGACCCTGCCCCGGTGTGTGTGGGGGGGGGTGGAGGAGAGACAGAATAAGGTGGAGAGAAAATGAGGAAGCAGTTTACACTGACCTCTGTACACACGTTGCATCCACACACATACACATGCAAAACATGTTTAAATTATTTTTTTCTTTGAGAGAGAGGCAGATAGAGAGAGAGAGAATAGGCGTGCCAGGGCTTTTAGAGGCTACAAATGGAACTCCAGAATGGGCATGCCAGGGCCTCCTGCCACTGCAAATGAATGTCACCTTGTAAATCTGGCCTAAGGGGATCCTGGGGAAATCGAACCTGGCTCTTTTGGCTTTGCAGGCAAGCAGCACCTTAACTGCTAAGCCATCCCTCCAGCCCTTAACATTTTTTTTTAACTAATCAAGTAAGTTCTCTTGAATTCACCTCCTTTCCTTCAAACTGAGAAGCCTATACTCACTGCCTGTATGTCCTTACCAACACTTTCAACCTAGCCTTTTCTTCGGCTAGCTCATTTTCCCAACTTCCCCATAGCTGTCACATCTGTGTATCTTTCTCTCCACATCAAAGCACGACACCACCATCCCCTACTTCTGTGGCCTTGGCACCTGACAGGAAGCTTCTTTCTCTTCTTGCTATCACCCAGAGAGGAGGAAGACAAACAGGACCCCTTCCTGCATCTGCTGCACCCTACTACCCCACAGAAGCCTCTCTGGCTGTCCAGATCGTTCTGCGCCCCTAACTCTTCTCTCTCCTGAATGACCACGGACCATGTGCCACCTTCCAATTGGCCCTTTCTCATTACCCACCAATATGGTCAAGCCTCCACTACTGAAGCGGAGCCTCATTCTAGCCACCGACTGTTGGCGATCTTGATTTCAACAACAGGAAGCAAGACAGACTTGTCTGTCTCTCCTTTTCTTCCTTGATACTGTTCACCAAGCATCAAACCATCAACAACCTCCAATACAACACTGAAGCTGGGGATGCAGCTCAGCGACATAGCACCTGGCCGCCTCCCCACCCCATGTAAGGCCTAGTTTAAATCCCCAGTACAAAAAAAAATTAATTAAAGAAGTAATAAAATAGGGCTGGAGAGATGGTTCAGCCATTAATTAAGGTGCTTGGCTGCAAGGCCTAACTACCTGGGTTCGGTCCTCCAGCACCCATGTAAAGCCAGATGCACAAAATGGCACATGCTTCTGGAGTTTGTTGGCAGTGGCTAAGTGGCTAGAGGCCCTGGTGCTCCCATACTCTGTGTCTGTCTCTGTCTGTCTGTCTGTCTGTCTCTCTCTCTCTCTGCTTGCATATAAATAAATGCAAATAAATAAATAAAATATTTTAAATAAATAAATAAAAAATAGGGCTGGAGAGAAGGCTTAGCAGTTAAGGCACTTGGCTGCAAAGCCAAAAGACAGGTTCAATTCCCCAGGACCCACGTAAGCCAGATGTACAAGGTGGCATTCATTTGCAGTGGCAGGAGGCCCTGGCATACCCATTTTCTCTCCTTCTCTTTCTCTCTCTCAAATAAATTTTTAAAAATAATAAAATTAGGGCTGGAGAGATGGCTTAGCGGTTAAGTGCTTGCCTGTGAAGCCTAACGACCCTGGTTAGAGGCTCAACTCCCCAGGACCCACGTTAGCCAGATGCACAAGGGGGCACACGTGTCTGGAATTCATTTGCAGTGGCTGGAGGCCCTGGCGCGCCCATTCTCTCTCCTTCTCTCTATCTGCCTCTTACTCTGTCTGTCACTCTCAAATAAATGAATAAAAATATTAAAAAGTGCCGGGCGTGGTGGCTCACACCTTTAATCCCAGAACTCGGGAGGCAGAGGTAGGAGGATTGCTGAGAGTTCGAGGCCACCCTGAGACTACATAGTGAATTCCAGGTCAGCCTGAGCCAGAGTGAGACCCTACCTCGAAAAACAAAAAAACAAAACAAAAAAAATATTAAAAAGAAAAAGAAATCGCCTAACCAACAGCAGCTTCTGGGCTTAAAAAAATAATAATAATAAAATTAAATTCTGGGCTAGAGGGCTGGAGAGATGGCTTCGCCTGTGAAGGCTAAGGACCCCAGTTCGAGGCTCGATTCTCCAGGACCCATGTTAGCCAGATGCACAAGGGGGCGCACGCGTCTGGAGTTCGTTTGCAGTGGCTGGAAGCCCTGGCGCGCCCATTCTCTCTCTCTCTCTCTCCCTCCCTCCCTCCCTCCCCCCCCCCCTTCTCTCTCTCTCTCTCTCTCTCTCTCTCTCTCTCTCTCTCTGCCTCTTTCTCTCTCTGTCACTCTCAAATAAATAAATTAAAAAAAAATTTCTCAGCTAGAGAGATGACTCAGTGATTAAGTGTGCTTCCTATGCAAGCATGAGGACCTAAGAGGGCCTGAGACCAAACCCAAGAGTCTGAATCTACAGATCCCATGTAAGTAGCTGGGCATGGCCACAGGCACTTGTAACTCCAATGTCCCAGGGAAGCAGAGACTTGGAGTCAACGTTCTGGAGTCAATAAAGAGACTCTGCCTCAAAATAAAACCAAGCAGAAGAATGATGGCGTGGGACACCCAACATTCTGAATAAGGGCCCACCACTACAGGCAAGCATACGGAGCACCACACCACATCACACCATATATATGCACATGCACGCACACACACACACACACGCGCCAAAAGAAGGAGAAAGAGGGCTGGAGAGATAGCTTAGCGGTTAAGGTGCTTGCCTGTGAAGCTAAAGGAACCAAGTTCAACTCTTCAGGACCCATGAAAGCCAGATGCACAAGGGGTGCATGCATCTGGACCTGATCTACGGTGGCTGAAGGCCCTGGTGCTGGTATGCATATTCACTCTCTAACTCACCCTCTCTTTCTTTCTTTCTTTCTTTCTTTCTTTCTTTCTTTCTTTCTTTCTTTCTTTCTTTCCCTCCCTCCCTCCCTCCCTCTCTCTCTCTCTTTCTCTCTCTCTCTCTCTCTCTCGCTATCTCTCAGATATTATAATAACAATAATAATAGTAAAAAAAAAAAACAGAGAAAGAGAAAAAACTCAGCATACAAGTTTATACTACATACAAAGTAGGGATGATGGCTCTTACTGCATATGAACCTTCTTTGTACAATAACGGTCCTGATGAATTTAGAATAAGATCTTATTTTCATAATATATCCTGTCACAGGTTATCTTAGCAATTAAGAGCTAGAAAAAAACTAGATTTTTCTCATCCAGCAACTTCATCTCCCAGAAAAAAACAGAAGACGTTAAATGAGTTGCCCAGGTCACAGCTTTTGAATAGCTCAAGTGGGGCCTGAACCTATGACCTTTGCCTTGTTCCCCATTGCCTTGGGCATGCCTCTATAATCACAGAAGGCCTTCCAATTGATTCAGGTAAAAAGCAACAAAAATGAGAATTAGATACTGAGTCATTTGAAAAGAAAAAAAAAATTCTTTTTGGGGTTTTTTTTTGTTTGGTTGTTTTTTTTTTAATTTTTCAAGGTAGGGTCTCGCTCTAGCCCAGGCTGACCTGGAATTCACTATGGAGTCTCATGGTGGCTTCAAACTCACAGTGATCCTCCTACCTCTGCCTCCCGAGTGCTGGGATTAAAGGCATGTGCCACCACACCCAGCTCTTTTTTTTTTTTTTTTTGAGGTAGGGTCTCACTCTAGCCCAGACTAACCTGAAATTCACTATGTCTCTCAAGGTAGCCTCAAAACTCATGGCGATCCTCCTACCTCTGCTTCCAGAGTGCTGGGATTAAAGACATATGCCACCACACTCGGCTAAAAAGAAATTTAAAAAAAATATTGATTTATTTTATTTATTTGAGAGAGAAAGAGAGAGAGGCAGACAGAGAATGGGTACACCAGGGCCTCCAGCCACTGCAAACAAATTGCAGACACATGTGCCATCTTGTGCATCTGGCTTAAATGGGTCCTGGAGAATCAAACCTGGGTCCTTTGGCTTTGTAGGCAAGCTCTTTAACTGCTAAGCCATCTCTCCAGCCCAAGAAATTTTTTTGAGGCAGGAGTCATACTATCATGTCCAGGTTAACCTCAAACTTCTGGGGTCAAACAATCCTCCTGCCTCAGCCTCCCAAGTAGCCAGGACTGTAGCTGAAGGCCACCACGCCCAGATTCAAAATCCTTGAAAGTAATCTTTAGTCACACATGTAATATCAATCCCAGGAAAATAAGGATCTAGCTATAACTTAGTTCTCTGTTAAAATAAGAAACGGGTCTTCAGCTTGTTTATGGCAAAGTGACCACATGACTTGTTCCCCAAGTTCTCCTCAAAATGCTGAGGAAGTCATTTCCTCTTCCGCAAAATAAATGCCTAGCAACTTCTATTTCATGGCTAAAAGAAACTTAGAATTTGGAGAGGTGAGGACACACAGCTTTCCCCTAACCCCAAGCAGAAGTGGTATGGCTTAGAAACAATAAATTCCTAGGTGTGGAACCAGGAGCTAGGGCTGGTAGCGTGCTTGCCCTAGGATGCATGAGATCCTGGATTCAATCCCCAGAACTGCACCAACCAAGTATGGTGGCACCTCTCTGTAATCCCAGCACTTGAAAGGTAGAGGCAGGAGGAACAGAAATTCAAGATCATCCTGAGCTACATTGTTTGAGACCAGCCTGGGCTAAACAAGGGCTGGACAGATGGCTCAGCAGTTAAAAGAGCTTACTTGCAAAAAATAAAAATAAAATAAAAAGAAGAGAATAAAAAAGAAAAAAATAAAATAGAAAGAGAAAGAAAGAGAGAGAGCTTGCTTGCAAAGCCTGCCAATCCAGGTGCAATTCCCCAGGATCCACATGAAGCCAGGTGGAAAGTGGTGCATGCATCTGGCAGTCCTGTGCAGCAGTGAGAAGTCCTGGTGTGCCCATTTACACTCTCTCTTATCTATTTGAGAGAGAGGCAGATAGACAGAAGAGAACAGGCACGCCAGGGCCTCTAGCCACTGAAGACGAACTACAGAAGTATGTGCCACCTATGTGTACCTGGCTTACATGAGTCCTCGGAAAATCAAGCTTGGGTCCTTAGGCTTTGCAAATAAGTGCTTAAAACCACTAAACCATCTCTCCAGCCCCCTGGTTTTTGTTTTGTTTTGTTTTGCTTTATTTTTGAGGTAGGGTCTCACTCTAGCCCAGGCTGACCTGGAATTCACTATGTAGTCTCAGGGTGGCCTCAAACTCATGGCAATCTTCCTACCTCTGCCTCCTGAGTGTTGGGATTAAAGGTGTGTGCCACCACGCCCGGCTCTGGTTGTTTGTTCGAATATAGTGCTTTGTGCTGGTGTCTGATGAGTCCCCAGAACTCATGTAAGCCAAATGCTTAGATGGCGCATGCATCTGAAGTTTGCCTGTAATGGCTAGAGGCCCTGAGGTAACCATTTTCTTCTATCTACCTCTCTCTCAAATAAATAAAAATATTTTAAGTATATTTTTTCTTAATTTTTTAATATTTTATTTTTATTTATTTAACAGAGAAAGAGGGAAAGAGAGAGAGAGAATGGACACACCTGGGCCTCCAGCCACTGCAAATGAACCCCAGATACATACACCCTCTTCTGCATCTGGCTAACATGGGTCCTGGGTCCTTTGGCTTTGCAGGCAGACACCTTAACTGCTAAGACATCCCTCTAGTCCCTTATTTTTGTTTTTGAGACAGACAGGGAAAAAAGGCAGAGAGAGAGAGAGAGAGAATGGGTGTGCCAGGACCTTCAGCCTGCTGCGAACTCACTCCAGATGTGTGTGCCCCCTTGTGGCACATGTGCGACATTGTGTATTTGCATCACTGTGCATCTGGCTATGTGAGACCTCAAGATTTGAACATGAGTTCTTAGGCTTTGCAGGCAAGCACCTTAACAGTTAAGCCATCCCTCCAGCCCCTTGGGGACTTGGCTTGCCTGCAAAGCCTAAGTACCCAGGTTTGACTCTCCAGAACTCACGTAAGCCAGACGCACAAGTTGATGCATGCACACAAAGTCACATGTGTACAAAGTAATGCAAGCATCTGGAATTCAAATGCAGTGGCTAGAAGCCCTGGCATACCAATTCTCACTCTTTCTCTCTTGCTTCTCAAAAAAAGAAAAAAAATACAGAGCTGTGGATGGGGAGAAAGAGCAGTTAGGAGCATGTAAGCATAAGAGGAAGCAGCCGCCTAGTCACAGCGGGAAGCTGTCCTTCAGAAATGCATTCACATGAACTGGAGTTCAGAGCCGGGGAAGATGTGCTCACCAGCATCCCAGCTTAGTTTGATGAAGCCCAGCAACCTGAATACACAGCCCTACTAAAATAAATAGACGATGATGATGGATGGATGGATGGATGGATGGATGGACGGATGGATGGACAGGCAGACAGACAGACAGAAACAAAGGCTGGAGAGATGGCTTAGCAGCTAAGGCATTTATTTACCTGCAAAGCCAAAGGACCCAGGTTCAATTCCCCAGAACCCACGTAAGCCAGATGCACAAGGCAGCACATGTGTCGGGAGTTCGTGTACAGTGGCTGAAGGCCCTGGCATGCCCATTCTCTCTATCTGCCTCTTTCTCTCTCAAATAAATAAAATAAAATAATAGAAACACCTGGGCATGATGACGCATGCATTTAATCCCAGCACTCAGGAGGCAGAGATAGGAGGATCACCATGAGTTCAGGGCCAGCCTGAGACTACATTGTGGAGTTCAGGTCAGCCTGGGCCAAAGTGAGACACTACCTCGGAAAACAAAAACAAAAATAAACAAACACTCATGGGCTGATAAGACAGATCAGTGGAGAGCACTTACTTGCCTAACATGGCCAAGGTCTTGGGATCAAGCCCAAGTACCACCAGTTGGACTGGGGCGATGGCTGGGTGGGTCAATGACTGCTGTGAAAGCATAAAGACCCGAGTTTGGTTCCCCAGCACCCGTGTAAAAGCTGGTCACATGCCTGTGATCCCAGCGCCGGGGAGGAGGAGATAGGAGAACCCCCAGGGCTTGTTGGCTAGCTTGTCTAGCTGAATGAGCTCTGGGTTCGCAAAAGACTCTCAAGAAAATAAAACAGCACAATAGAATCTACCCCTTTCTCCTCTGCTCCCCTTACAGGGAGCATATTCTAACATGTGAGAAATGCGCAACACAAGAAACCAGAAGCCCAACTGACCCTGCCTTGTGTAGCTTACCTGTCAAGACTGTTTCCAACACTGGCTGGTTTGCACAAGGGCACAAGGGCACAAGGAAAAGCCACCAGCTCAGCTGGGTTATTTCATTTCAACTAATGTCTGAAAGAGTGCAACAAGCCCATATTACTCTTTTCCCATTCAGAAATTTCCTAGAAACAAGTAAGTCTTGAATTTGATTAAGCTGAAAATAGAATTAAACAATGAGAACTTTTAACATTCTCTACACTAATGCTAGGTAAAACTTAATGCCACAGACAAATATGGTCATGTCTTGCTCTGGTGACTCACCGTGACCATGTCACATCCTCTTTCTCACCACTACCTTCGCTTCTACACAGACCACTTGAGAAAGAGGTTACCTAAAGCTGGAAAGCGGCTTCCTGTTAAATGAATCAGAAACAGATCACTGGAAGCCAGTCTGGGTGAGGACCTGAGTTGTTGCTAACAAAGAGTGACTTCACTCAAGGCTCCAGTTTCTGTTGGTCCTCCCACCAGGCACAAGGTGAGCCTCCTGTACTGCCCTTTTCTTGCCCCCAACCCCCGCCGGGCCCACTT
Source organism: Jaculus jaculus (assembly GCF_020740685.1). Classification (NCBI taxonomy): domain Eukaryota; kingdom Metazoa; phylum Chordata; class Mammalia; order Rodentia; family Dipodidae; genus Jaculus; species Jaculus jaculus. The sequence continues at coordinate 93,190,849 of NC_059107.1, read as the reverse complement.
CCGTGAGAGCCCGGTGCCAGCCTCCTATCACCTGTGAGGTAGCAGTGATACAGAAGAATGAGGTGAGCGCACGCGCGCTCCCCGTCACACCACAGCCACACCCAGCCATCAGACCCGAGACCAGAGGCCGCTTGTCTCACCCACCTCCACTCATCCTGTCTGGCATGTCTTCACCTCCGCTACCCTCTGTGTCAATGCACACAACTTTATATGAGCTTACAACCATGTGGTCATGAGTTCCCTTATAAGTACAGCGGTTTAAATAGGGACGGAGAGCTGGAGAGATGGCTTAGTAGCTAAGGCGCTTGCCTGAGAAGCCCAAGAACCCAAGTTTGATTCCCCAGAACCCACGTAAGCCAGATGGGGTTTGTTTTCAGAGGCTAGAGGCCCTGGCGTGTGCATGCTGGTGCACATGTGCACGCTCTCAAATAAATATAAAGTATTAAATGAGGATAGGTCTTTTGGTAATTTTTTTTTGTTTTCCTGAAGCTTTTTTAAAAAAAGTTTTTGTTTTGGTTTTTTTTTTTTTTTTAAAGATCTATTTTAAATTTATTAGAGACAGAGAGAAAGAGGGAGGGGGGAGAGGGAGAGAATGGGCATGCCAGGACCTCCAGCCATGGCAAACGAAATACAAGACACATGTGCCATCTTGTGCATCTGGCTTACATGGGACCTGGAGAATTGAACCTGGGTCCATAGGCTTCACAGGCATGTGCCTTAACGGCTAAACCATCTCTCCAGCCCTGTTTTTGTTTTTAGGGGTTAGGTCTCGCTCTAGCCCAGGTTGATCTGGATTCACTAGGTAGTCTCAGGGTGGACTTGATCTAACAAGTGATCTCCCGAGTGCTGGGATTAAAAGCATGTGCCACCACACTCAGCTAATTTTTTTTTTTCAAGGTAGGGTCTCACTGGAATTCACTATGTAGTCTCAGGGTGGCCTCCAACTCCCTGTGATACTCCTACCTCGGCCTCCCGAGTGCTGGGATTAAAGGCGACAACATGGTGGCGTGTGCCACCACGGCCAGCAAAAAAAAAATTAAGCCATAGATTGTCACTAGAAAAATTTCAATACAAGGGATGGGATACCTTACAGTGAGTTGTTGATCAGGGCAATCCCTGTTGCCCCAAAATATTACAGGCCATTGCCAAGGCTCTTGATTTTCCACCATGAATAGATGGAAAGACCCCTATTGCTGAAGACTCCACATACTTGGGCTGCGAGGTCACTGAGAAATCCTGCTGGAGCTGAGCTGAAAACTTCCTCTATGTAAACCAGCTGACAGAAAGCTGGAAAAAGCTATGCTGCATGCAGCCCTATGGGAGAGCGAAGTCATCAGTGGAAATAAAAAACAGCAAACACTGCCAATCTTAAGTTTGGACAGCCAGGCCAAATGAGCCAATGGGTACAATAGTGGCATGTCTGTTATGGGGGAATGAGATGCTCTCTTATTGGACTGGAGGCCCACTCCATGGACGGAAATACATGCCTGGTACAAAAAACCTATGACAAGGAGGTCATGAGTCCTAGGTGTGTAAGGCCTGCTGGTGTCTGGCAAAATGCATATATTATGCTCACCAAACTACCCAGTCATTATTTTTCATAACATCCATACCCATGTATTAATGTTACTTTCACTTTGGGGTTTGAGAAGCTTCTCTTTTCAGATGGCGGTGACCTCTGGAATGACTCAGAAGGAACCTTGGTGCTAAGAAGAAGTGACAGAGGAGTGCTCAGCCCTAAAACATCTCTATCACACCTTCCAAGGCTCAGGGTACATTGTGGAAGAGGTGGCTGAAAGAAAGTAAGAGCCAAAGGAAGGGTAGGACTCCTTACAATGAAGTTTTCCAAACACAATTTGGCCTCAGTATCCATGACCTCACAGTGCCTAGTACTACCTACACAAGACCCTCATAAGACAAGGAAAAGACCATGACATCAAAATAAAAGAGAGACTAATTGAGAAGGGGAGGGGATGTGATGGAGAGTAGATCTGTGAAGGGGAAAGTTGGGGAGGAGAGAGAATTATCATGGTTTATTGTCTATAATTATGGAAATTGTCCATTTAAAAACTTTAAAATAAAAATAGAAAAAAGAGCTGGAGGAATGAATGGCTTAGCAGTTAAGGTGCCTGCTGCAAAGTCAAAGGACCCAGGTTTGATTCCCTAAGACCCAGAAGCCAGAGGCACAAGCACGCATCTGGAGTTCATTTGTAGAGGCTAGAGGCCCTGTTGAGCTCATTCTTGCCCTCTTCCCCTCTCCCTCCCTCCCTCTCTCTCTTTCTCTCTCTCTCTCACAAATAAATAAATAAATCATAAAATTTAAAATATATATACAGAAAAAAATATTTTGATTTTTTGGAGAGAGAATATGGGCACTCCAAGGAAACTAACTCAAGACTCATGTGTCACTTTGTATGTCTGACTTTAGAAACTTTTTCCCAAAGATACATATACTTACTCTGTATTATTTTTAATATTTTTATTTATTTATTTGCAAGCAGAGAGAGATAGAAGGAAGAGAGACAGAGAGAATGAGTGCACCAGGGCCTCCAACCACTGCCAACAAACTCCAGATGCATGTGCCACTTTGTGCACCTCGTTTACATGGGTACTGGGGAATTGAACTCTGGTCATTAGCCTCTGCAGGCACATGCATTAACCATGCCTTAATCACTGAGCCCTTCCTCCAGCCCCTATTCTGTATTTTTAACTAAGAGAACACTCACAAAGCCATCAAGAGAGGGCTCTCTCAACTTCCTCCTCCACCATCTATAAATATCTGCCTCCATTCTGGCCCTGTCCTCCTTCCCCTCTGTTTCAACAGAAGAGCAATCCCTCCTAGAGTCCTGGATACCACTCCAGCCGTGCCTGGGACCACACACTGCTGACTGCCCAGGAGCACACCTATGTGGCTTTTCTCCTCTAGAGCTTTGAGCCTCCTCTCCAAGAGCTCTTTCCTCTCTACTCCATAAATTAAAGTACTTGAGTATCCCCCTTCTCAGCACAAGTCACTAATTTGAGCATCAAACATGAAGAAGCAACTGCACTCGGAAGGGGAGCAAGACAAAGAACAAATGAGCATCCTACCTCTGTCTCTTCTCACACAGTCAGGCTCACACTCCACTTCCTTTCTGCCTTACATCCATTACCTACAAGAACCCAACAGGGTGCAGTGTTTCACAGATGCACACACCTGTAATCCCAGCACTCTAGAGCTCAGGCACAGGGACTGCCTTGAATTCAAGGCTGGCTTGGGCTGCAGAGAGAGAGAACCAGGCCTGCCAGGGCTACAGAGTGAGATCCTGTCTCCAAAACATAAGGCACCAACAACAACAACATAAAGCTCAGGCAACATTCACCACTAATGTCCTTTTCAGTTTCCTTTTTATTTACAGACAGACAAAGAATGAATGCCACATCCTCTTGTCACTGCAAGTGAATTCCAGACACATGCACCACTTTGTACATCTGGCTTTAAGCAGGGGCTGGGGAACCGAACTCAGACTGGGAAGCTTCACAAGCAAGCACCTTTAACTGCTGAGGCAGCTCGCCAGTCCCCAGGTCCCTTTGGCTGATGCTTCCCAGTGCTTTGCACTTAGCCTTATCCGTGAGACCCACTGAGGAGAACTGAATGTGAACCTTCCAGGCAAGTCTTTCCAAGGCACTCCCAGGGAGCCAGGTGCCTGCCACAGACCTTCATCTGCATGTTCTCAGGCTCAGAGGAACTGACTTACCTCTGCTAAACCTAAAGCTGGGTGCCCTCCACTCTGCTCCCTCTATTACGAAACAGTGGCACCTTTCTCTCAGGAACCCCATAGTTCACATGGAAGCATACGGGCGCTCCTGCGTCTCCACGCTAGCGTCATCCCTTCTGCCGTCCTCCCTAGTCCTGCTGCAGGCAAGGTACACTTCAGTGGCCTTCTCTGAGTCTTTCTGCCCAGTCTTGCCCTCTAGCCCTATTTCTACCTATGTAGGGCCACTCTGCTCTGTATTCTATGTGAATGGTTTGGCTGTAGGACACGGAAGCATAAGGCTATCCCTCTAGAGAAATCTCCCCAAATACAGATTTCATTTACTCTTGCTTACAACAAGTCTTGAGTTCGCCATGATTTATGTGGATGGCCTTTAATTTGTTCCCCTGGAAAAAAGTGGTGGGGAATTAGAAGAGGCACAGAATGCAGAAAATGCACTCATTATTAATTGTTTAAAATACTTATTCACTGATTTCACAGAAAGGGGATCCGCCACGAGAAAGGGGGGGAATGGGCACACCAGGGCCTCCAGCTACTGCAAATGCATTCCAGATGCATGAGCCACGTTGTGCATCCAGCTTTACAAGGGTACTGGGGAATCGAACCTGGGTCCTTTGTCTTTGCTGGCAAGCACCTTTAACTGCTAAGTCATCTCCCCAGCCGTCATTATTATTAATTTTTTTGTCTTTTTTTTTCTAGGTAAGTAAGGTCTTACTCGAGCCCAAGCTGACCTGAAACTCACTCTGTGGTCCCAGGCTGGCCTTGAACATGGTGATCCATCTACTTTTGCCTCCAGAGTACTGGGATTTAAATGTACACCACTACAGAGACCCTGGTTTTTATTTATTTGCAAGAAGAGATTGGGAAGGGTCTATTGCCATTGCAAATAAACTCCAACCGCATCGGCCACTTTGTACATGTGGCTCTACATGGGTACTGGGGAAGCAAACCCAGGCAGGAAGGCTTTGCAAGCAAGCACGTTCAACCACTGAGCCATCTCCTCAGCCCCTGAATATTATCTTGAATACAGGTAGTCAAGTCAGCACCTATGAGGAACACTGGCAGAACTAACAGACAAATGTGTGTACCCAGATGGACACATTACAGCCTAGTCAAAGGTCTAGCTTAGTTCAACAAAACCAGTATTTACCATATGGTTTAATATTTCACTTCTCTAATTTTCCAATACTTTGCAAAGGATATGAAGCAGCCAAGAAAAAAAAAAGCTAGAAAATCTGGCATGTGAAATATTTAGATTGTCTCTAACCAAGACCAACTTATTCAAAATGCAGGTAGCTGACAATGTCTGGTCTATAGGAAAACTCATCCAATCAACTTTGGCCTCCTGGTAAGGTAAGGAAAAGGAATCAATGAATGGACAAAGTACAAGGAAGAGCAAGAATACAGACTCCTCGGTGAGGTGTGGGGCACTCCCAGGTGTGGCTCCGGCTTGTACGCATGCCTGCGTTGGGCATGGAGCCTTGAGTACCCAAGTTATTGCACAGTAAATATCAACTGACCTGGATTAAGCAAAGCAGCCAGGCAGGCTGAAGAAATGGAAAGTTGTCACACATCATCCAGCTGCCACAGTCACACATAATCAGAGGAAACGCTGATAGGTGCAGGAAATACAAGAGAAACAAACATCAGGAACCAACCAAATGCCAGAAAAGGCATAGGCCTTAGAGGTCCAGCTCCGGCCAGTTTCTACAAGGGTCCCTTTTCCTTCCTGAAAAGCACCCCGGAGACAGAGCCACCACTTTTATCCTTCAAAGCTGTGACAATTTAAAGAATCCCATTGGAATCTTGTGCCCACGATGTCCTGCAATGTCCACTTGCTCGCTGAACAAGTGTCTGCTGAGTCTTCCACATGCAAGGCCCTGGAATAGGAATGTCCCTGCACCCACACAACCTGAACCTGACCCCAAGCACCCGTCAATCAACAAAGAGCAAGACCACTTCAAACGAGGTGTTCATCACAACGGGGCTTTTCATTTTTCAAGGTAGGGTCTCACTCCAGCAGACTGACCTGGAGTGCACTATGTAGTCTCAGGGTGGCTTTGAACTCACAGTAATCCTCCTACCTCTGCTTCCTGAGTGCTGTGATTAAAGGCACCACACCCAGCAATAAATGTGTTTTCTTTTTGTTTTGTTTAGTTTGTGGTATTGGTTATTGAACCTATGGCCTTGGGTGTGTTAGCTAAGCACTCTACCACTGGGCTACATCTCTAGCCCTTTTAAAAGGGCAGAAAAATAAACAATGTTAACAGAATGGTGAGATGGAGAATGACCAGAAAGCTGCTCATTTCAACTTGTTTAGGGATGACATGCTGAGGCAGAAAGTAGGCACAGTTGTTGGTGGAGCAGAGTTTTCTAGCAAAAGAAAAGCAAGAAACAAAGTCTGGAACACATACAGCCCAGAGGCTCCAAGAAAAAGAAGACCAGGCTGGAGAGGTGACTTAGCAGTTAAGGCGCTTGTCTGCAAGGCCAAAGGACCAAAGTTTGATTCCCCACTACCCATGTAAGGTTCAAGTTGGCACACGCATCTAGATTTCCTCTGCAGTTGCTATAGGTCCCAGTGTACCCATTCTCCCTTTCTCTCAATCTCTCTCTACCTATCTGCCCCTTTCTCTCTCAAATAACTAAATAAATTTTAAAAAAAAAAAAAAGGACTGGAGAGATGGCTTAGTGGCTAAGCACTTGTCTGTGAAGCCTAAGGACCATGGTTCAAGGCTCAATTCCCCAGTACCCACATAAGCCAGATGCACAAAGAGGTTCATATATCTGGAGTTCATTTGCAGTGGATGGAGGCCCTGATGCACCTATTCTCATTCTCTCTCTCTCTCTCTTTCTCTCTCTCTTTCTCTCTGCCTGTCGCTCTCAACTAAATAATTTTTTTTTTAAAAAAAAAAAAAAGGGAAGATTTTGCTGGGCATGGTGGCACACACCTTTAATTCCCAGCACTCAGGAAGCAGAGGCAGGAGGATCACTGAGTTCAAGGCCACCCTTGTGAATTCCAGGTCAGCCTGGACTAGAGTGAAACCCTACCTTGAAAAACAAACAAACAAACAAAAAAGATCACCTTGCCAGATGTTGGTGGCACATGCCTTCAATCCCAGGAGTATCGCCATGAGTTCAAGACCAGACTGACACTACATAGTGAATTCCAGGCCAGCACGGGCTAGAGCAAGACTCTAGCCTCAAAAAAAAAAAAAAAAGAAGACTTCATCATGCAGAGAACCTTCTTCAAACACCACCTTACCATGAAGCCTTCAAATCACTCTCACTAACTCTGCTCCATTATTTCCTATTCTACTTTATGCTCTTCTCTACTGAAGTTTCAGCCATCTGGTAAGAGATATAAAACATTTTTCTGTCTTCTGCTATAGGGTGCAAGCCCCAATGGCAAGGATTCTTCTTAACCACCTGCATCTATATGGCACACAGTAGGAAGTCAATAAATAGATGCTAAATAAATAAAGGAAGAGCTAAGGAAGAAAGGAAAAGTAGGGGAGAAAAAGAAGGAGAGTAGAATCCTCCAACACAGCTGAAAAGCAGTGGGCAAGGTCAACAGATGATGAGACAGGACTAGGTAAGGTCTTAAAGTCACAAAAAGAAGTTCAGGGCTGGAGAGATGGCTTAGCGGTTAAGCACTTGCCTGTAAAGCCTGAGGACCCCGGTTCGAGGCTTGATTCCCCAGGACCCATGTAAGCCAGATGCATAAGGTGGTACACATATCTGGAGTTCATTTGCAGTGGCAGGAGGCCCTGGAGCACCCATATTCTCTTTCTCTCTGCCTCTTTCTCTGTCTGTTACTCTCAAATAAATAAATAAAAATAAGCAAAAAAAAAAGATGTTTACATTTTATTTTTATTTATTTATTTATTTGAGAGTGACAGACACAGAGAAAGACAGAGGGAGAGAGAGAGAATGGGCGTGCCAGGGCTTCCAGCCTCTGCAAACGAACTCCAGACGCGTGCGCCCCCTTGTGCATCTGGCTAACGTGGGACCTGGGGAACCGAGCCTCGAACCGGGGTCCTTAGGCTTCACAGGCAAGCGCTTAACCGCTAAGCCATCTCTCCAGCCCTACATTTTATTTTTTAAATTTACTTGAGAGAGAGAGAGAGATTATGGGCATGCCACTGTCTCTTGCCGTTGTAAACATATTCCAGAAGCATTGCCACTTTGTGTGTCTGGCTTTAAGTGTGTACTGGGGAGTTGGCAGGCTTTGCAAGCAATGCTTTTAACCACTGAGCCAGAGGCAGAAGGTGCCACCTCTTTGAAGCAGAGAGCAAGCCCAGACAGTGCATATGCTGACAGCCTTGATCTTAGGTTTCTTGAATCCTGGTAGCACAGCAACAGCAGACTAAAGCAATATATTAGTTATTTTTCTCATTGCGTGAGGACTTACTTAAGGGAAAAAGGGTTTATTTTGGCTCCCAGCTCAGAGGATAGAGTCTGTCAAGGTGGGAGAGGCATGGCCATGTTGACAAGAGACTGTTTACTTCACCTTGACAGATCAGGTTGTGGAGAGAAGGAATGTCAGCGCTTAATTCAATTTGCTTTCTCCCTTCCGTTTTGGTTCAGTTCAAGACCCCAGACCATGGGGCTGGAGAAATGATTTAGTGACTAAGGTGCTTGCATGCAAAGCCAAAGGACCCAGGTTCAATTCCCCAGGACCCATGTAAGCCAGATGCATAAGGGGATGCACACATACAGAGTTTGTTTGCAGCAGCTGGAAGTCCTGGTGCGCCCATTCTCTCTCTAAATAAATAAATAAAAGAAAAAGAAAATGTTTTTTAAAAAGCCGGGCATGGTGGCACATACCTTTAATCCCAGCCCTTGGGAAGCAGAGGTAGGAGGATCGCCGTAAATTCAAGGCCACCCTGAAACTACATAGTGAATTCCAGGTCAGCCTGGGCTAGAGTGAGACCCTACCATGAAAAACCAAAAAAAAAAAAAAAAGGTCCTAGACCATGAATGGTGCCACCACATTCAAGATGGCTTGTTACTCCTCTAAAGAAAAGCCCTCAAAGTTCTGTTCCCAAAATCAGCTTCATTAATACCCTAGGTGTGTTTCCTTTGGTTGGTTGGTTTTTGAGGTAGGATCTCACTGTAGACCAGGATGACCTGGAATTCACTATGTAGTCTCAGGGTAGCCTCAAACTCATGGTGATCCTCCTACCTCTGCCTCCCGAGGGCTGGGATTAAACACATACACCACCAAGCCCAGCTTGATATTCTTAAGTAACAACTATATCAGGAGAAAGGAGGTGGGAATCCAGAGGCTGAAGCAGGGAACTGTTCGAGGCTTAAGTGGCTGTCTGGAGGGACAACAATGGTGAATTCAGAGTCAGGAAATGAGATTAAGACTACCCATTGATGGCTGAAGCCCTGGGCATGGAGGACATTTGTAATTTATTCTGAATAATGATACAACATCAAGGAACACCTATATCAGAAGAAAGAGAAGAGGCCAGGACTGGAGAGGTGGCTTAGCAGTTAAGGCATTTGCCTACAAAGCCTAACGACCCAGGTTCAATTCCCCAATACCCACATAAAGCCAGATGCACAAGGTGGTGCATGCATCTAGAGTTCATTTGCAGTGTCTGAAAGCCCTGAAGCACCCACTCTCTGTCTCTCTTTGCTCTATCCCTCTCTGATTACAAATAAATAAATAATTTAAAAAAAAATGACAAGACAAGCCAGGGATGGTGGCACATCCAATACTCGGGAGGCAGAGGTAGTAGGATCACCATGAGTTCAAGGCCACCCTGGGACCACAAAATGAATTCAAGGTAAATCTGGGTTAAAGTGAGAACTTACCTAGAAAAACCCAAATATGGGCTGGAGAGATGGCTTAGTGGTTAAGCGCTTGCCTGTGAAGCCTAAGGACCCCGGTTCAAGGCTCGGTTCCCCAGGTCCCACTTTGGCCAGATGCACAAGGGGGCGCACGTGTCTGGAGTTCGTTTGCAGAGGCTGGAAGCCCTGGTGCGCCCATTCTCTCTCTCTCCCCCTCTATCTGTCTTTCTCTCTGTGTCTGTCGCTCTCAAATAAATTTAAAAAAAAATTAAAAAACAGTAGAATTTATAAAATAAATCCATACTTAAAAAAAAAGAAAAACCCAAATATTATAAAGAGAGAAAGTAGCACATGCTTTAATCCCAGCACTTGGCAGGCAGAGGTAGGAGGATCACTATGAGTTCGAGGCCAGCCTGAGAGAACATAGTGAATTCCAGGTCAGCGTAGGCTAGAATGAGACCCTACCTCAGGGGGAAAATATTATTTTAAATTGTTAATATATATATAATATATACATTATATATAATATATATATATAATTTTTTATGTATTTATGTGTGTGTATACCAGGGTCTCTCACGCTACCAAAAATGGTAGTTCTTATGGCACACTCTTAAAGAGCTGCAAGAAACTGCATAAACAAGAAAAAAGCATTTCAAAGATTATTCCCAAATTAGTCATGAGCGACAACCTGGAGAACAGGAGTAAAAAGTGGCACAAACAGGGGGCTGGAGAGATGGCTTAGTGGTTAAGCACTTGCCTGTGAAGCCTAAGGACCCCGGTTCGAGGCTCAACTCCCCAGGACCTACATAAGCCAGGTACACAAGAGGGGTATGTGTCTGGAGTTCATTTGCAGTGGCTGTAGGCCCTGGCGCACCCATTCTCTATCTGCCTGTTTCTCTGTCTGCCTGTCGCTCTCAAATAAATAAATAAAAATTAAAAAAATTATTTAAAAAAAGGGGGGGCACAAATACAGGCAAGGAGCCTTTCAGGCAATCATCTGAACTTCCAACCCTGAGGTCCAGGCCTTTCACAGACCAGGAAAGAAAGTAACAACCAAGGGGTGGGTAAGTCAAAGTGGCACATTAGTCATTTATATGATTTAAAAACCCAGCTCAAGCCTGGCATGGTGGCTCACACCTTTAATCCCAGCACTTGGGAGGCAGAGGTAGGAGGATCACTGTGAGCTCAAGGCCACCCTGAGATGACATAGTGAATTCCAGGTCAGCCTGGGCCAGAGTGAGACCCTACCTCAAAAAAATGAAAAACAAATAAATAAATAAGTAAAAATAAAAACCCAGCTCAGTGGTTAAGGTGCTTGCCTGCAATGTCTGACAACTGGGTTTTGATTCCCCAGTATCCATGGAAAGCCAGAGTTTCATTTGTGGGGACAAGAGGCCATGGTGCACCCATTCATTTCCTCTCTCCTTCCTCTCTTCTCTCTTCTTGCAAATAAATAATTTATTGTTAAAAATGGTATTCTTAAAAAAAAAAAAAAAAAAACACCGGTTCAGTGCTATGGGACTGTTAACCAACAGGATCAGGATTAATTTCCCAAATACACACCTCAGAACTAGGGTGCCCAAACAAGCACTGTCCTGTTAAGGTGATCATTCTTCCTTGAGTTTGTTACTTCTTCTGGAACTACCCCACAAAACCAGTTTGCAAACATTCTAACTTTTTACAACTCAAATAAATTCCTATTTACTCGTAGAAATTGCACACCTTTTAATCCCAGCACTCCAGAGGCAGAAGAAAGATGATCACTGTGAGTTCAAGACCATCCTGAGGCTACATCCCAGCACTCGGAAGGCAGAGAGAGGTAAGACTGCTATGAGTTCAAGACCACCCTGAGACTACATAGTGAATTCTGGGTCAGCCTAGGCTAAAGTGAAACCCTCCCCTCCCCTGGCCCCCCCCCAAAAAAAAACAACTCCTTGCCTCCTAGCATCAGTTATTACAAGTGCACAGATGTAACTCTGTAATAAGAAGCTGCATATTTGGAGGGCAGTGCCATGTTTTCCGTGTCAGGTAAAGCAGAATGGACCCACTGCTAAGCTTTCTGGAAGCCCAAGTATACTTGCCCAAGTATCAGACTAGAATACAATCTACCCAGCATCTTTATTTGCATCTTCAACCCCCATCTTCTCCACTCCAAAACAGCTCCTAGGAAGCAGCCCAACCCCAGCCTTCAAAGTGGCCCCTGGGCCATGTGAAGGACACAGGGACCTGGGATGAAACATGCATACAGGGAGGATGTGACTGTGTTTGTTGTTTGTACCCAGAGAAGTGTTCAAACAAGAAAAGGGAGGGTCCCTTCCAGTAAATGTTATTCTATCTTAAATGCCTTTCCAGTTGTCATCTCTGGCTGCGCTCAGACACTTGAAGGACTTGAGCTCCTTCCAGCATGCAAGAGAAGTACAGGACTAACATCCTTCTTCACTCGGTACTGGGCGCACAGGCCTGTCCAGCCCCAGCCTTCCCCCCTCAGCACGCAATCCAGCCGTGCACCTCCAGTCCTCTGCTGCCGCTTGGCCTCAGCAGCAAGGCAAACAGCTCTCTCTTTTCTAAGAAGGCAGCCCGTGCCTAGCTCCATCATGGTCATGCTTGGTGGACATTTTTAAAAAATATTTTATTTATTTATTTATTTATTTATTTGAAAGAGAGAACGAGGCAGAGAGAGACAGAGAATGGGCATGCCAGGGCCTCCAGCCACTGCAAACAAACTCCAGACGCATGCACCCCCTTGTGCATCTGGTTTATGTGGGTCCTGGAGAATCGAACTGGGATCCTTTGACTTTAGAGGCAAACGCCTTAACCGCTAAGCCATCTCTCCAGCCCTTGGTGGACATTTTTAAGTGATCCCCTATGAGCTCCGAGAGCTGGCTATGCACGGAGCAGGAACAAGATAGGCCATGGTGAATCTGAAAGAGAATCAATGGAAGTATTTGGAATCGTTGCGTGCAACTGAATGTATCTTTCCGTACAGTACAATAGTTAATAGCTTGTGCAATAAAAGCTCAGATATTTAAGTCATTCTGCTCCCCTAATTACATCACAGCTTGAGATAATGGTGTTTAATAGATGTGCAACTTTAGACAAGCACTTAAACCTTTATAAGCCCTAGTTTTCTCTTCTACTGAACCCAAAGGGCGAGGGGAAGTAGTTAATACTTATGTTATCTAATCAAGAACTTTAGTGACGTTCAAATGACATTGGACAAGAAAATCACTACACAAATACATATTACTGGACAGAGATAAACAAGCAATTCTCAACATCAGTGCTACTTCATATGCATACACTTGAAAGGACGGTATGAAAAGTTCAAACAACACAGCTTCCTGTCAAATACATAATGACAACATCATGCAGACCAGTGAGTACGTGTAGAAGCCTATTTAATTCATCGAACAAAAATCCACAGTTATGTGTAAATCCAATTTCTAAATGTCTCCAGACAGTTTCAAGCTGTTCTTCTGAAGCCCCACGTCCATGTGACCTGCCGGAAGCACCAGACACAGCCCAGGGCTCTGCAACACTCTCTGCGGCAAAGGAACCCCAACCTGCGCTTCAGCAGAGCTGCTGCTCCTGACCCAGGTCTGCAGCAGAGGACACAGGCACACAAAGAAATGCTTGAACAGCACACGACTGTCCCTAGGATTAGGACCAACAACAGCCTGACCCTAGGAAAAACAAGACCAGAGAAATGAATGTGCCAACGACAGCGAGCCGTGACACATTACGAACACCGATCTCTCTCTCACTCTTTAAGCAAAGCACTTTTGCCAGAGCGTAATTAGTGAGAAAATGCGTAACAAACAAGCAGAGGTTAGCTCAAAATGTGCTGCACATGTCACCAACACCAGTACAGATTGGGGGGGGGGTCCCGGGTATTTTTACCTCACGTGGATTTCAAGTAGTGTCTTGCTAACCTCTCCAGTCAACCATCTGTGTACTTTCAGCTAAAAAAAGACAGATGGACAATATGCTGACATTGCGGGCCTAAGGTTTTTCATCTGTATTTTCCCAGAAGTAAATTCAAGATAATGCAGCATAAATCCACAGGAAAGAAACTCTAACTCAAGAAGTGCCAGTCGAAACATGGGAAAATAAGTCGAGCACTTATCCTTTAAATGTTCTTCAACCCTGGCACTCGCAGTTTCTAAGAACTTCACACCTTTCTCAAGGTGAGCTTGGGAAAGGGTCCTAGCAATAGTTCCTCAGAACAGTTCCTTCTCTAGATGTCTAGAAATACCCAGAAATGCAAACAGTCATAGCTGGCAGCTGATACACACCAAGAAGGGGAGCTCCCAGGACTCCCCTTTCCGTGTGAAAGCAACCAACTCCTATTTTTAACCTCACTGTGATGCAAACGTTCAGCTAGGCCTCACATTCTGGTGAATGAAAGCTAGCTCTCTTGTTACTACAAAATAAGTGAATGGAATGAATCAGATTTAATGACAATGCTCAGGCATCTACAGGATGCAAAAGCGCCCTACCGGATTTGGGGGTGGGCAACACCTAGAGAAATTTACATTTCAACAAACTAAGTCTAGTTAACTGGGTCCTGTCCTGGTGAATAATTCAACCAAAGGTATCGATGGGCAACAAGCCCAAAGGACTCCTATCTTCCTAAACACTTCCCAACTGATTAATTGAAAAATAATATGTTGGTAATTAAGTACAGGTGAAAACAGCACCACCCTATACATTGGGAAAGCCTAAAAGGGTTATTAAAATTAATTATTTCCTTCAATGTCTGAATGGATTTATAATTCGAATCCACCTCTGGTTTTTCACTGTGAAGAATTGTGGAGAGGGGAGGAAGACCCCCAATGTCTTGATAAGTAAATAAAAACTCACAACCCTCTTGGGAACTTGCCACATTCTTTTTTTCCAATGAACAGTTTTTAATCCACTTGGGGGGAAAAAAAATGCGAGCAAAGGGGGCCTTTGGCAAGGAATTCAACACTACGAAACTCCAGAGCCACCAACAAAGTACTGACTGACATTCAGCTTGGAGAAAATGCTGCTTTTGTCTCTAAGGCGGCCCTGTGATAAAAACAGGAACTTTACAGAGAACTGATCACAACTGCACATTTGCCTGATCACATGCCCACAACAAGCACTGTGTTTCTCTCATTGTTATCCAAGGGACCTTCTCTAATAATAGTGGCTTGATTTATTCCATTTTTGTTGTTGTTGTTGCTGTGGTTGTAATTCTCAAAGTAAATCCAACCCTCCCCGTACCAATCCACCGGCAAAAGAAAAAAGAGGGTGCCGGCCAGGATTTGCATATATAACCTCTCCCTCAAAGACTCCAAAAAGGTGACCAACATGAGCGGGGTACAGGTGCCCCGAAAAAGCCCTGATGACAAAGGTGATGTCAGCGCAGCCCCAGCCCCCTGTGTCTCTTGGGGTCCGGCGGTCAGGGCGACTGCTCCCAACCTCCGCAGGACCCCGGGAGGCTCCGGGCTCCTTCCCCGCGCCTGTCACCGACGCTCCTCGCATTGTTCCAGAAAGAAGCAACGCCGATGCGGCGGCGGCGGCGGCGGCGGCGTGCCCATGGGTCTCTCCGGGCAGGGAGCTCGGGCACAGGGGCAGGGTCGAGGCGTCCCGGGCAGAGGCAAGGGGCACAGCGAGGTGTCAGCCGGGGCCCCCTCGCGTCCCGTCGCCCCAGCCCGCGGCGGACACCCGGGGCCCGCGGCAGCTTTGTCTCGGGCCCCGGGGCGCAGGGAGCGCAGGCCGGCCGGGGCCCCCTCGCGGGAAAACAATGAGCCCGGGAAAGCCTGGGCGGCGTGGGGGAGGGAGGACGCCGCCGGCCCGGCGCAGAGCGAGAGCGGGGGGGGGGGGACCCCGAGAGAGACCCGGGGAAGACCCCGCGCCTACCTTCCGACAGCTCCAGCTCCAGCTCCGCCAGCTGCGCCCGCACCTCGGCCGGCAGCGCCGCCACCGCGGCCGGCGACGGCTCCAGGCCTCCACGCTCCGCCATCCCGGCTCCGCCAGCCACACTCCGGAAGACGAGGGAGAGGGGGCCGAAGGAGGGACGGACTGACGCGTGCCCACACCCCGGCTACAGGATCCGGCTCCAGCCGCCGAGCGCCGCCGCCGCCGCCGCCGCCATGAGCGAAGGTCACGTGAGCGCGCCGCCCGCCGAGCCGGGCCCGCCCCGAGGCCGCGCCGACGCCACGCGGGCCCACGGCGCCCTCTGCCGGCCAGCGTCGGGAGTGGCCCGACGCGCGGTCTTCCTCCTGCGGCTCCTTCCAGCCCCCTTCGCTTAGGAGCGCATGCCTCTGTCGACTCTTCCGTGCCCATCCCAAAGGTCCCGGTCACGGACGAGCTCCCTTGGCTTCCAGTTGCCACCTGCCAAGAGGGCTTTTAAGACCCACAAGAAAGTTGGGCATCTCATTCATGCCTGTGGAGGTCATCCTTCGCCCACATGTTAGGTTCGAGACCAGCTTGTGCTGCATGAGGCCGTGTCTCAGAAAAATAAAAAATAAATAAAATGGGCCGGAGAGATGGCTTAGCCGCTAAGGTGTTAACCTGCAACGCCAAAGGACCCAGGTTTGATTCCCCAAGACCCACGTAAGCCAGATGCACAAAGTAGCACGTGTGGCTGGAGTTCGTTTACGCTGGCTGAAGGCCCTGGTGGAGCCCTTTCTCTCCTTCTATCAGCCTCTATCTCTGTCTTGAATAAATAAAATAATGAGAGAAAAGAGGGGGCTAGAGAGATGGCTAGCGGTTCAAGCACTTTCCTGAAAAGCCAAAGGGCCCCAGTTCAAATCCCAGTCAGATGGTGCATGAATCTAGAGTTTGTTTGCAAGGGCTGGAGTCCCTGGTGCACCCATTCTCTTTCTCTTTGCCTGCCCCCCACTTCTCTAATAAATAAATAAGCTCAAAAAACAATGGAGCCTGGCATGGTAGCACATGCCTTTAACCCCAGCACTTGGGAGGTAGAGATAGGAGGATTGCCATGAGTTTGAGGCCACCCTGAGACTACAAAGTGAATTCCAGGTTAGCCTAGGCTACAGTGAAGCCCTACATTGAAACACAATCTAAAAAAGAAAGCGTGGTGGTGCACACCCTTAATCCTAGCACTTGGGAGGCAGAGATAGGAGGATTGCCTTGAGTTCCAGGCCACCCTGAGAATACAGAGTGAATTCCAGGTCAGCCTTAGGCTAGAGTGAGATCCTACCTCAAAAACCAAATATAATAATAGTAGTAGTAGTAATAAAGATAACAAGTGAAGACAAGATAGAGCTACACTGATGCTCCACCCCATTTACTATTCTTGGTAGACCCCTCTGACACACAGCTAGGGTTTGAACATATGGCTTCCTAGGCCCAGTGAGATACCAGCAAAACTGACAGATTTGGAAAATGCTTGTGCATTGAAGCTCACCGGCCCCATCTCCTTCTGTTTCTCAAAATTTTGGACCATTACCATGTGCATGAATGTAGGTTAGCCTATTGGATGATGAGAGGTTTGGCTCATTTACTCTCATCACCCCAAGCAGGTCCAATCAACTGCAAAGCCTGTGAGGCCACACACTGCTATTTAATCACAAGTGCATGAATGAGCCCTGCTGAACTCAACCCAAAAGGCCAACGCAGCGTCATGAGCAAATAGATGGTTGCTGGTTTAAGCTGCTTACTAATGTCTGATTGTTCCAGAGCAAGCACTGGTTTTAAAGCCTCTTCTGCGAGCTTCCACTGCTGGGTGGGACACTGTACTTACCCACCACTGTCCAGGCAGAACTCTTCAACTTAAGCCTGTAGCAGAATGATGGAGGCTTATTATGGCATTAGGGCCTTACATGCATTTTGTTTTATCTTTCGAGGTAGGGTCTCACTCTAGCCCAGACTGACCTGGGATTCACTACGTAGTCTCAGGCTGGCCTTGAGCTCAGCGATCCTCCTACTTCTGCCTCCCGAGTGCTGGGATTAAAGGCATGAGCAACCTCCCTGGCTTTGTATTGTTTTTTGACAAGGTCTCATGTTGTAGCCCAGGCTGACTTTGAATTTGTAATCCTCCTGTCTCAAGCTCCCAAGTGCTAGGATTACAGATGTGTGCAGCTGCTCCTGGCTATAATTTACATTTCTAGCAAGTTTCATGGTGGTGTGATGCTGAGGTAGATGAGAGACCCTGACCCCGGTACCACTGCTGAGCATTGGCCGTTCCAGAGCCAGTGGTCTGTGAAATGTCATGGACAGTTAATTGTCCCTGAGAAGTCAACCCTTATTGAAGACTACTACATAGTTCCAGAGGACTTGGGATAGATGTGGGATAGGAATTGGATGAGATTGGTAGCCTCTTCCTTGGTGTATGAAGGAAAAGATGAAATGTTAGCAAAACACGACTTTGCTTTCTCTCTCCTTTTCCTTTCTTTCTCTTCCTCTCTCTCTCATTCCCTTTTCTTTTTGGCTTTTTTTTCATTTGGTTTTTCGAGGTAGGTCTCACTCTAGCCCAGGCTGACCTGGACTTCACTATGTAGTCTCAAGGTGGCCTCAAACTCATGGCGATCCTACAAATGCCTCCTGAGTGCCGGGATTAAAGGCGTGCACCAACACGACCGGCTTTATAGGTTATTATTATTATTATTTAAATATTTTTATTTATTTGAGAGAGGCAGATAAAATGGAAGCACCAGGGCCTCCATCACTGCAAGTGAACTCCAGAAGCATGCACCACCACCTTGTGCATTTGGCATGTGTGGATACTGGAGAGTCAACTCTGGGTCTTTAGACATCCCAGGCAAACTTAACTAATACTATATATTTGTTTATGTATGAGAGAGAGAAAGAGACAGGTAGAGAGAAAGAATGGGCATGCCAAGGCCTCTAATCACTGTAAAAGAACTCCAGACACATGTGCCACGTGTGCATCTGGCTTTAGGTGGGTGCTGGGAAATCAAACCTGAGTCCTTTAGCTTTGTCCACAAGCACCTTAATTAACTGCTAAGACATCTCCCCAGTCCCCCCCCTTTTTTTTTTTACTCAGGGTGGCCTTGAACTCACAGCGATCCTCCTACCTCTGCCTCCCGAGTGCTAGTGCTGGGATTAAAGGTGTGAGCCACTACACACAGCTTTGTTTTTTTTTAAACATTTTTTAAGTTTAGTTAACGTTCACATGAGAAAGAAAAAGAGAGAGGAAGAGAAACACAGAGAGGAGTGGCAGGATCTCTAGCCACTGCAAACGAACTCCAGACACAATAAGACCACCATGTGCATCTGATTTCCATGGGTTCTAGGGAGTTGAACCTGAGTCTTTAGGCTTCACAGACAAGTGACTTAACCACTAAGCCATCTCTCCAGCCCTTTTTTTTTTTTTAAACATGTTTTTCAAAGCAGGGTCTCCCTCTAGCCCAGGCTGACCAGGAATTCACTATGTAGTCTCAGGGTGGCCTCAAACTCATGGCCATCCTCCTGCCTCTGCCTCCTGAGAGATGAGATTAAAAGTGTGCTTCACTCGCCAGGCTCTTCCTTTAGCATTTTTAACTGTGTGTAAAGGGATTGTGGTAGAAACTGTGAGTTGTCTACCTACATCTTACTTCCCACCTTTCTCGTTTCTAGAGGGCCCACTCACAACCACGGAAGCTGGGCATGCCAGAACCTCAGACTCACTTGCTGCTGGGAAACTGGCACACTATCCTGCTAGGATTCTAAAGGAAAGTCAGCCTTAGTGGTGGAGAGCAGTTCTAGAAAGATAACCTTCCTGGATAATAAGAGACATACGGGGAGAGCCCTCTGAACTCTTTTGGATTCTTGGGATATTATGCTTTCAGAAGAAAATAGCAAGGCTGGCAAAGAAAAGCTTGGAACACAATGATGGCCTCAGAATCATAAAGGTGGTTATGAAAGCTATAGTCTGCATAGCTTGAAACCCACACTCAGGAAAAGCCAGAGGTATACTAGCTGGATGAAACACAGGTGTGTGCGTGTGTGTGCGCGCGCTTCAAGGCAGGGTCTCATTCTAGTCCACACTGACCTGGAATTCACTCCCAAGTGCTGGGATTAAAGGTGTACGCCATCATACCTGCCCAGGGGAAATCTGGTTAGGAGGCTACCACTCCAAGCAGGAGCAGCAACATTTCTACATTTCCTGTCCCAAGCTCCCACTTGTACACAAGGGGAATACTGTGAATTTCAAGTGACACAAAACTTCTCTATTGGGATGGAGAGATGGTTTAAGAGATTAAAGCCCTTGCCTGCAAAGCCAAAAGACTCAGGTTCAATTCCCTAGGACCCACTTAAGCTACATGCACAGGGTGGCACATGCATCTGGAATTCTATCTGCCTTCTCTCTCAAACAAATAAAAGTTTTAAAAAAATTAAGTTTCTGCCAGGCCTGGTGGTACACCTTTAACCCCAGCATTCAGGAGGCAGAGGTAAGAGGTTCGCCGTGAGTTCGAGGCCAGCCTGAGACTACATAATGAAGTCTAGGATACCCTGGGCTAGAGCTAGACCCTACCTTGAGAAAAAGAAAACAACAACCAAAAAAACCTGAAGCAAAATTGTAAGCATTATAAAGCCAAATCTACGGCTCTCTACCTTTAAAGGCAAAACACCCTTCCCCATGGGGGTGGGGGAGACCAGAATTATGGTAGAACTAGAGTGGGCATAAAAATACCATCTGGAACCAGGCGTGGTGGTGCACACCTTTAATCCCAGCACTCGGGAGACAGAGGTAGGAGGATCACCGTCAGTTCAAGGCCATTTGAGACCACATAGTGAGTTCCAGGTCAGCCTCAGCTAGAGTGAGACCCTACCTCAGAAAACAAAAACAAAATACAAACCAACAAACAAAATCTAAAGAAAAGAAAACCAGTTGTTTTTTAATGATTTTATTTTTTCTAATTTTGTAATTTTAATTTCCCGTAGCACCTTGGCAATATTAAAAACAAATACAAATACAGGATGTTCAAACATTTTATGCATGGGCATGTGCTATACCATTCATGGGGGGACAGTTGTGACAACAGGAACAAATCTAAGCTATGGACAAAATAGAAGCCAGGTAACTGGTTCTGGCATCCTCAACCCCAACACTTACGAGATGTCACTCAAGGGACACCTGAATTGGTTTAAAAAATAAGAACAAATCAACATTGATGTGAATATGTCTTTGTATTACTCATCAGTGTTATGTGCTGTAAAACTAAAAATGAAACCATTTCACAATACAGATAACTGAGTTTTACCTTTGGGAAGTATCTACTCAAGGATTCATAAAAAGTTGATTTTTTAAAAATAAACATTAAGCTATTAAATGAGGTGAACTCTAAAGCAGAATTTAAAATGTCCTCATTTGGCTACTGAAAACTGAAATGTCCACGTATCTTCTTGAAAGCTCAGATTAACTATGAAGCATATGCCAAGTCTAAATTAAATCATTGGCCACCAAATTGTAAGGAAATATTCAAAAAATTAGAAAAACTCCATCATATATTATATTTAAGAATTTAGTTTTAAAAACCCTCAAAGGGAATATTCTATCCTCTTTTGAGAGTCTTTTCTTTTCCATTAAAACCCAGAATAGAATTGGAACTCTTAAAATATGGTTAATATATATTACCAACACAAATATCAGAAACTTAACCCCAGTGTTGTTCAACTGTGTCAAAGAAAAACCAGTGAACATTTAAGCCAAGAGACAAATTATTAAGGCCTTAACTAGTAAGATTAGAGAAAGTATTAAATAAATTTTAAATACTATCTTCTGTTCCAGCAATATTCTTTTTTCCTTTATACTAGGTGAAGATACTAACATTCCATTGTTAAGTCTTTTGGTTATTTAAAAGAAGAAAAAAATGGAATGTGAAACACTGAAGCTACCATAACTTTAGGAACCAAAAAAATGAAAATAAAAAAATCTGCATGTTGATTATCCGCAAAATAAGCAGGTAAGATATCAGTAAACCCATTATTGAAAGGTCTGATCTTTCTCCAAAGTTCAGTTGAAAAAAAATTTGGATGGATCACTACTTTAAATGCCACTGTCTATATTGGGCAAAACTGGGATTACTCAGATTAAAGACAGAAAATGGAGAGAGATTTTGCCATGCCTTTCCATGCACCTTCTCTACCAAGTGCAAAGTAATGAACTTGTGTGGCTTCCGTTTTCTTCCAGCAGCAGGAGCTATGGCATGTCACTGTAGCATACATCCAGTATTATTTTAGCTACTTTTGGCCTACCTCAACAATCCAAGGAAATGTTAAGTCATAAGGGCGAAGAGAAAACTTTGTTATTTAAATCCTCCATCTAATCAACCAATAAACAGTTGAAACAGAACATTTACCCTATCAGTTAGAGTAATGCTGGGAAAAAGCCACAATTTCACACAACTCACAGGCATCATTTAGATACAAATGTTAAATCTGATGCAATAAAATAAATGCTAAATACACACTGTGAATATACATATTACATATATACACACGTACAAACACACATACACACTTATTCCTCCCTATATATCCCATCAAATGGGAACTACTCTGATGTGATGAGGAAAATTACATTAGAAACCTTGTTTTTAAATTTATACATTCAATAACATTTGGAGAAAAATCAGTGGTACGTCTGCCTTCTTAAAAAGAAACCCTCGTGTGTCAGTCAGAAGCATCTTTAGAGGGCGGGGATACGACTCTATGGTAGAGCAGTTGTGTCACCTGTGCAAGGTCCTGGGTTCAATGTCCAGCAGTATAAAAAAGCAATCTGTAGATTTTGGGAAATTAACAGACTAACAGTAAGTCACGTGATCATACAAGTAATTTGAGACTGTATCTGTGACATGTTTGAAGAAAACAAACAGGTAATGTTTCATTATTATAAGTGCAAAAACAAAGTTTATAATTCTTACCAAGTGATTTTTATAAAATGTTTATTCTATTAAATCCAATGCATTCATAAGTTGTTAACACTAAATGTTTATCATTGTCACCAACTGCAGCATTATCTAAGAAAACCAGAATAAACACTTTTATCTTCAATGTAATTAATGATTACTAATACTTTTCAAAGGACCTAGAGCTCCCCCAATTAAAGGTAGTTTTATTGTATGTTTTATCTAGTAGATGATTTAAAAGTGTGTAGAAATGAATAGCTTCAAACTGAGTAAATATATTATACCATGTTATCAATGCACCCAATCAAAAGCAATTGCCAAGCTGAATAAGTTACAAAGAAATAGTAAATCTGGCTTGTACAGAAATGTGCAGTGTTTTCAAAGCTCTTAATAGTTACCCACCAACACAAATCTCCAAAGCTGAACTTAGAGCTGGAAGATAAGTTTCACAGTAATTTTAACTTCCATTTACATTCATTTTTAATATATTACTAAGATGTCTATGTCACAATGGTGTTTTCCAGTGCTCACAATTTGCAGTTCACTTTGTACATATGTAACTCACTAACATGAGGGCGGTTCTTAATATTATAAACCATCCCTTGAAAGAAAATAAAATGCCAACCTATGCAGAACTATAAAAATGGTAGGTCTTAAAACAGATAAATGGAACATGGTTTTTTGTATTTTAGCTGTTTTCTACATATCAGCATGTAAACTTTCCTATTTAATATGATATCTACTTTACTCATTGAGAAATTATGCATTCATTTTTAAACAATCATTTTCATCTTAAAATTTTCTTGACCTGCTGTTTCAGTAAATTAAAATTGTATACTTTTTTTTTTTTTTTTTTGAGGAGAGGGAAGATGATAAACAACAAGAACAGAAAAAGTTTTCCCAATTAGTCCTTAAATCTTTTTCCCTTACTTTTGTACTCTTATACTTTACAAAGCCAGTTACGTTGTTTCACAGTTAACACTAACACAAATAAATGACTGGCAGGTCAGTCTGCCCTACCATCTTAGGACCTAAAACACTTAATTGTTAACTGAAAATACAATTCTTCAAAATTAAATTATGAAATTTAAATGATATGATTTGACCAACTTGTCAAAGCAGTGAGAAACATACAATTCAGCAGGCAGTCTGTTATTTTAATAGCTTTGGGTGGTGGGTAGTCAAGGAACAGAGAATAACAAATGAGTAACAAAAATTTTTGTTTCTCTGGGGGAATAACAAGTCACAAGGCAGTTTAAACTTCTGAAATCCATTTGGCCTATCCACTGCTCAAGCCTAAGACAAAGTTTTCAATCATCTGAATAACCTCCATTCTTCAGTTGAGTATCAAATTGATTGGTAGTCACATCTCCAAGTACAATCAGAGTGTAATAGCCTGGTGAATACAATATTAGTAAGATCAAAAAGACAAAACTAATTGCAAACTAGAAAAAACATCTACTCAAGTATTACATTCAGTTTTCAAATCATTTACTAACATGACAACAGATTTGGCTTAAATCACTCTTGCACACACTCATATCCACACCAGACACCCCAGCCACCGATCTGCTTTGCAACAAAAGGCCATTAAGTCAGAGATGGCATTCTCCAAGCCAAACTTTAAATAGATTAAAAAAAGTAATTTCTAATTTTTACAGAAATGTTTCTTCAAAAAATATTTTCTCTTACTCCCCCATCTCCTATACTGAAGGATGTATAATGTTTTGTTTTGTTTCCTCTCAAGCTAAATCTGAACCCTTAAAATTGATTCCAGGCAGAAATTCTCTGCAAATTAAAATCAAAAACAAAAATAGAAAAATTATATTTATATATATATATGTGTGTATATATTTATATATATTTATACTGATTGGAATCCTCCAGCATTTTAAAATCACTTTAGAAATGAATTTTGGGATCCTACTCCTCACAATTCCAAAATCCATAATGATTTAAGGACATACTTTCCATTTCCTTTCTGGCTAGCTCCTCCCCTCCAAAACAGTTCAGTATGGCCACGGCTCAAGTTGAATGGGAAGAAAGAAGTTTGTGAATAGTTTTCGTGGGTGTTTTCTTTTTACTTTGGTGATCTGGGGGGCACAGATTGCTCTTTGCCGTTCCGTCGAGTCACTCCCTGAGGTATAGCCCTATGGCTAAACTGGCGTCTCTGTTCCCTGATTTTTCCAGCTGCTCCCCTGGGAATAGTATTGCCTCGGAAGCCGGCATAATCTTTGCTAGCCCTTGCTTCCATTTTCTCAACAGACTTCTCAGAAGCTCCATTCTCTTCATTTTTGATGGGAGACACCACATTGGAGCGAAGTTCCCGTAGTGGCTGTACAACTGGAGATGGCTCTTTAGGGGGCTTCTGGCACACTTCAGCATAACTTAACTTCCGGGGTTCCTTTGAAGGGATAAGAAAAATTATTATGGTGCATATTCTACAAAGGATTAAAAGGATAAAATTAACCACAAAGTGCTAATTACTATTTAGGAAACAACCATAGGTACTCTCATACACATTGACTACAGCATATTTGAATGAACTTACCATCTTTGCAATTGGGATGGAGAGAGATTGCTCAGTGGCTAAGGTTGCCTGCTGAGCCTAACAACTCAGGTTCAATTCCCTAGAACTCACATAAGCCAGATGCACAAAGTAGTACATGCATCTAGAGTTCATTTCTGGTGGCTAGAGCCCCTGATACACCCATACTTGATGCACGCCTTTAATCTCAGCACTTGGGAGGCAGAGGTAAGAGGAATGGCAAGAGTTTGAGGCCACCCCGAGACTGCATAGTGAATTCTAGGTCAGCCTAGGCTGGCGTGAGACACTGCCTCGGAAAAAAAAAAAAAGTCTTCACATTTATCCTGACAACAATTTTACTTGAGGAAGATATCAGAACAATATTCATGTCAGCTTTTTTACACTGATGGAAGCAATGGAAATGATCTAGGCACTTATAATGAATAGATAAATTAATAATGGAATATCCACATGATGAAAGAAAATGGTTTTACGTTACCTTTTTCTGCTATAAAGAGCCTTTAATCTGCCTATAAACTACCTTTAATCCCAGCACTTAGGAGACAGAGGCATGAGGATCACCATGAGTTCAAGGTGACACTGAGCTAGAGAAGAGATCCTACCTTGGAAAAACACTTAAAAAAAACAAACCCATCACCACCTATGGACTAGAAGCATTCACTGGTTCATTTAGTCTGTTTTTATTCCACTTACTGACTTAGAAGATAGCATCTAGGGGCTGGAGAGATGGCTTTGCAATTAAGGCGCTTGCCTGCAAAGCCAAAGGAACCAGGTTCAAATCCTCAGGACCCATGTTAGCCAGATACACAAGGGGGCCCATACACCTGCAGTTCGTTTGCAGTGGCTGGAGGCCCTGGCACACCCATTATCTCTCTCTCTCAAATAAATAATTTATTTTTGGGCTGGAGAGATGGCTTAGCGGTTAAGCGCTTGCCTGTGATGCCTAAGGACCCCGGTTCGAGGCTCGGTTCCCCAGGTCCCATGTTAGCCAGATGCACAAGGGGGCGCACGCGTCTGGAGTTCGTTTGCAGTGGCTGGAGGCCCTGGCGCACCCATTCTCTCTCTCCCTCTATCTGCCTTTCTCTCCATGTCTGTCGCTCTCAAATAAATAAATAAAAAATGAACAAAATTTATTAAAAAATCAATAAATAAATAAATAATTTTTTAAAAAAGAAGATAAGGGGCTGGAGAGATGGCTTAGCAGTTAAGCGCTTGCCTGTGAAGCCTAACGACCCAGTTCAAGGCATGATTTCCCACGACAGACGTTAGCTGGATGCATAAGGGGGCACATGCGTCTGGAGTTCATTTTCAGTGACTGGAGACCCTGGCACACCCATTCTCTCTGCCTCTTTCTCTGTCTGTTGCTCTTAATAAAAATAAACAAAAAAGTTATTTAAAAAAAAGAAGAAGAAGATAGGGGCTGGAGAGATGGCTTAGCAGTTAAGCACTTGCCTGTGAAGCCTAAGGACCCCAGTACGAACCTCGATTCCCCAGGACCCACATAAGCCAGATGCACAAAGTGGCACATTCAACTGGAGTTCATTTGCAGTGGCTGGAGGCCACTGGTACACCCATTCTCTCTCTATCTGCCTCTTTTGCTCTCTGTCACTCTCAAATAAATAAAAAAAAAATTAAATTAGCTGGACATGGTGGTGCATGCTACATATATATATAAATATAAAATATAAAAAATATATATATTCCAAATAACTGCCTTATGTCTTACCTAAAATAGTTCCCTAAATCTGTTTTTCCATAAACCTGAGCCAGTCCCTGGGGAAGAAGCATTCCTGGAAGGTTTAAATCTGACTGTGGCAAATTGTGGCTGGTTGAATTCAGCCCCAAAACTTGACATCATGGCTACTTAGCCCAGTCCCCATTCATAATCTATAAATGACCCCAGTTTGGGTTGCACCGTGGGCTTTACACCTGCTCACGTCCCTCATACTACGAGCTCTCGGTATTTCATCTTTCCTTCTCAATCTAATACACATTTTAAATCTTTTTTTTTCCTTTTTGGTTTTTTGAGGTAGGGTCTCACTCTAGCCCAGGCTGACCTAGAATTCACTATGTAGTCTCAAGTTGGCCTTGAACTCACAGTGATCCTCCTACCTCTGCCTCCCGAGTGCTGGGATTAAAGCCGTGCGCTACCATGCCCGGCGACTCTCTAAACCTTTAAATTAAAAAAATTAAAAAGTGCAGCCAACTAGTCTAGTTATCCAATGTGTTTCTGCAGAAATTTAGACAGAGCTGGCAATAGTGATGCCATCTTATGAGCCTTAAGGTCAACAGGTTATTATGTTCCATGAAAATGGCTACAATAGCATCATGTTGAAGAGTTTTCATAAAATAAAAATAAAAAAAATAAAAAAAAAAGAGTTTTCATAAGATTTAATTAAAATTTTACTTGTTCTAAGCTTAATGAAACTTGGAAAAGTTTATATTATTGCATGAGGGAAAAAAGTGCGTGCTACCATGTCCAGCTGCCTTTTCCTTTACTAAAATATTTTATTTATTTATAAGGACAGAGAAAAAGAGAGAGAATGAACTGGCATGCCAGGAACTCCAGCCACTGCAAATTAACTACAGACATGCAACACCTGGCTTTACCTGAGTGCTAGGGAATTGGACCTCTTGGGGTTTGCAGTAAAGTGCCTTAATTTCTGAGACCTTTTTTTTGTGTGTGTGTGAGAAGTAGGGTCTCTTTCTAGCCCAGACTGACCTGGAATTCACTATGTAGTCTCAGGGTGGCCTTGAACTCACAGCGATCCTCCTACCTCTACCTCCCAAGAGTTGGGATCAAAGGTACACGACTGGCCCACCTAATTTTCTTTTTTTTTGCTTTTTATTTTATTTTATTTTTTAATTTTTATTAACATTTTCCATAATTATAAAATATATTCCATGGTAATTCCCTCCCTCCCCACCCCCACACTTTCCCATTTGAAATTCCATTCTCCATCATATTACCTCCCCATTACAATCATTTTAATTACATATATACAATATCAACCTATTAAGTATCCTCCTCCCTTCCTTTCTCCACCCTTTATGTCTCCTTTTCAACTTACTGGCCTCTGCTACTAAGTATTTTCATTCTCATGCAGAAGCCCAGTCATCTGTAACAAGGACCCACATATGAGAGAGAACATGTGGCGCTTGGCTTTCTGGGCCTGGGTTACCTCACTTAGTATAATACTTTCCAGGTCCATCCATTTTTCTGCAAATTTCCTAACTTCATTTTTCTTTACCGCTGAGTAGAACTCCATTGTATAAATGTGCCACATCTTCATTATCCACTCATCTGTTGAGGGACATGTAGGCTGGTTCCATTTCCCAGCTATTATAAATTGAGCAGCAATAAACATGGTTGAGCATGTACTTCTAAGGAAATGAGATGAGTCCTTTGGATATATGCCTAGGAGTGCTATAGCTGGGTCATATGGTAGATCAATGTTTAGCTGTTTTAGGAACCTCCACACTGTTTTCCACAATGGCTGGACCAGATTGCATTCCCACCAGCAGTGCAGAAGGGTTCCTTTTTTTCCACATCCCCGCCAACATTTATGATCATTTGTTTTCATGATCCACCTAATTATTTTTATAAACAGAGAGAGAGAAAGAGGTAGGCAGACAGACATAAAGAGATGCAAACGAGAATAGGTGCACCAAGGCCTCTTGCCACTGCAAAAGAACTCCAGATACATGCACCACTTTGTGAATCTAGCTTTTTCCTTGTCTTTT
The DNA here is from genome assembly GCF_020740685.1 of Jaculus jaculus. NCBI lineage: Eukaryota > Metazoa > Chordata > Mammalia > Rodentia > Dipodidae > Jaculus > Jaculus jaculus. Next base: position 93,162,152 of record NC_059107.1, on the reverse strand, counting down.
ATTTATCTGAGAGACAGAGAGAGAGAGAGAAAGAGGCAAATATAAAGAGAGAGAATGGGTAAGCCAGGGACTTTAGCCACTAATGAATTCCAGACACATGTGCCACCTTGTGCATCTGGCTTATGTGGGTCCTGGGGAATTGAACCTGGGTTCTTTGGTTTTACAGGCAAGACATTTCTCCAGCCCAAAGTAATTTTGTTTGTTTGTTTGTTTTTCAAGGTAGGGTCTCATTTTAGCTTAGGCTGACCTGGAATTCACTATGTATCAGGCTGGCCTTGAACTCATGGTGATCCTCCTACCTCTGCCTCCCAAGTGCTGGTTTTAAAGGTGTTACCCACCATGCCTGGCTTGCTTTGTTTGTTGAGGTAAAGTCTTGTACTAGCCCAGGCTGGCCTGGAATTAACTATGTAGTTCCCTGCGTCTCATGTGCTGAGACTAAAGGCATACACCAACATGCCTAGCTGAACCTGACTTTTTAGGTGAGTACTGGGTAATCAAAACTACTAGGCTGTCATGAATTGCATGCAAGTATCTCTATCCATGAGCCATCTTTCCAGCCTATGTCTGGCTTTTCTTCTAGCTTGTTTCTGATGTATGTAGTCCTAATTTCAAATACTTCCAAATGACTGTTTTAATAAAATGTTCTATAAAAAATAAAAGTTTTATTATCTGTCTTACTATACTTTTCCCCACACATTAAACCTCTTCAAGTTACCTGTAGGGCCCCAGCTATGGGTACATTTATGTTACTATTACATGGTGAAGCAGTGTTTTCCCTTGATGGCTTTGCAGTACTTGGAGAAGAAACTGGTAAGGACATCTGATTGAGAATATCCTTCTGAACAGTGGCATCCTCTATTAGATCCTTTTCTTGCTGAGTTGTGCTAAGGAAAAAATGAACTTGGTATTAGACTCAGTATAGCACATAGGAGCTTAAAGTTAAGCTACAACTGAAAACCATCTAGCTTTACGTAATACTGGGAAATGGAACCCAGGCCGTTAGGATTTGCTAGGAACTATGGAGCAATCTTTTAAACCCTTCTTTCTCTGTTTTTGAGAAAGGTCTCCACTATGTAGCCAAGGCTGACCTCACACTTCTATTCTTTTGGGCAGAGATAGAGGTGTGTACCAGTCCTCCCAGCTAAAGACATTTACTGTTGAAAATCTTTTGTACTGAAATATTCACCTTAATACAGGAAGCTCGGCTGCACATGGAGGACTAGTACTCAGACTGAGTTGTTGGGCAGAAGGGCAGTCTGTCTGTCCATCCTCAGCAGGCACTGGACAACTAATTCCCAAGTCTTCATTGTCCTGAAAGAAAGATATTTCAAAATTACATTTAAACATTTAAAAAACATTTTCTTTCCCTCGCTCCCTTCCTTCTTTTTTTCTTCATGAATGACAAAGACTACGAATGGGCATGCCATGGACTCTTTGTACACTGCGCTTTATGTGGGTAATGGGGAAATGAATGCGGGCTAGGAGGCTAGCTAAAATGTGAAAATAACTCAAGATTCAACATGTGGTAAGTGGATAAACAAAAGCTGGCATATCTAAATAGTAAAATATTATTTGGCAATGAAAGGAATAAAATACTTATGAGAGATGGCTCAGTCATTAAAGGCGCATGCTTGTAAAACCTGATAGCACAGATTTGATTCCCCAGTAGGCATATAAATCTAGATGCACAAAGTGGCACATGCATCTGGAGTTGGTTTGCAGTGGCAAGAGGCCCTGGTGCATCCATTCATTCTCATTCATTGAGTCTCAGTCTCTCTCTCTCTGCCTACAAATAAATAAATGAAAATGTATTTATTTTTGAAAGTACTGATAGAGATTAAAAATGAGTGAACCTTGAGGATACTCTGTTAAGCAAAGTAAGCCAGGTTATAGGAAGTCAAATATTACATAACTTCATTTATTTAGGATGGCCACAGGAGTCAATTCATAAAGACAGGAAATAGGAAGGTGATTTGCTAGGGATAAGGAAAAGGGTAAACATGAAAGATGTTGATAAGGTAAAGAGTTTTAGTTTTGCAAGATGAGTTCTGGATAGCTAGCAACAGAACAAGAAGCCCTTATCTTTTATAGTGTTTACCATTCTGCGTTGGCAAAATTTTTTGCAAAAGGCCAGACAGTATCCCAAATCCTTTCACTTTTTTTTTAATGCCCTTCAATAATGTATAAGCCTTTCTTTGTTTTCTAATTATAAGAAATCAGGTTTTAGATTGGATTTAATTTGGCACTTAGTTTGCCAGCCCCTCCCTTAAATAGCTTATTTCTTACTGTGTCAGCTTCTTGTTTGTGTTCATGGGATTTGGTGGTGGTTGTTCTTTTTTTCGAGGGTGGGTCTCACTCTGGCCGCTGACCTGGAATTCACTGTTAGTCTAGGGTGGCCTTGAGCTCACACCATCCATTTACCTCTGCCTCCAAAGGGCTGGGATTAAAGGCCTGTGTTACCACACCTGGCTTGTTGTTTTGAGGTAAGATCTCACCATATAGCTTAGGCTGGCCTCCAAATCTCTAATTTCCCCACTCAGCCTCCCTAATGCAGAGATTCTAAGTTTGTACTATCACACTCAACCTAGTGTGTCTGTTTTTGAATACCATATCAAGAGGACTGTATGATAAACATTCTGTTATCTCCTATATTTCTTTTTATATTTATTATTTGTAAGCAGAGAGAAAGATAAAAAGAAGAGAGACACAGAATGGGCACACTAGGGCCTCTACCCACTGCAAATGAACATCAGAACCATGTGGCACTTTGGGCATCTGGCTTACGTGGATACTGGGTAATCGAACCTGGGTCCTTAGGCTTTGCAGGAAAGCACCTTATTAATGGCTAAGCTATCTCTCTAGCCCATTCTTACTTTTTTATTGGTTTTGCTGGTATCAGGTGTGTTGCACCATACCTTGAAGCAATATATACTTTTTTCTTTCTTTTTTTTGGTCTCTGATGATCCTTGATAGGTAGGGCAGTTGTGAGAACCAGTTTTTCTCTCCTGGTGGCACAATAAGTCATTCCCACCATCTCTTGGAAACTCGTGGCAGCTAATGGTGTGACTGACCCTCCACCCCAGTATCACTGCAAATTCAAAGCTTTCTCTGTCGTGCTAACTTCATGTCCGCAAGTGAACGCAAGGCACATGCACTACGTTGTATATTTGGCTTTATATAGGTACTGGGAAACTGAACCTAGGGTCCTTTGGCTTTGCAGGAAATTGCCTTAAATGCTAAGCTATCTCTCAAGCCCTTTTTATTTATCATATATTTTATTTATAAATCTTTGTTTTTAATTACATTTTTATTTATTTATTTGAGAAAGAGAGAGAATAGGTGTGCCAGGGCCTACATCAATGCAAACAACTCCTGATAATGTGCCACCTTGTGCATCTGGCTTACATGGGTCCTGGAAAATTGAACCTGGGTCCTTTGGCTTTGCATGCAAGCGTATTTAACCACTAAGCAATCTCTCCAGCCCTATTTATAAATCTTTTAAGAACACTCAAAGTATGATGCTGAAAAATTCAAGAAACAAAACTATGACAGAAATAAATACTACCGCCAGGGGTGATGAAGCACAACTTTAGTCCCACCATCCTGGAAGCAAAGGTAGATGGATCATCGTGAGTTACAGGCCAGCCTGGGACTACAGAGTGAGTTCTAGGTCAGCCTGAACTAGTGTGAGACCTTGCATTGAAAAAAATATCAATAAATAAATATAGCCAGGTGTGGTGGCACATGCATTAATCCCAGCACTAGGGAGGCAGAGGCAAGAGGATCACCATGAGTTTGAAGCCAGCCTGGGACTACAGAGAGTTCCAGGTCAAACTGGGCTAGAGTAAAACCAAACCTTGCAAAAATTGAAAATAAGTAAGTAAATAAGTACTTCTAAAGTCCAAGTAAAAACAACCCAGAAACCAACGCTCAAAATGACCCTGTACAGTGAGTGAACAGTACTGAATGCTTCAGTGTTTACCTTTTCTTTGAAGACACCTTTAACGACATCAGACATCCTGTTGTCCAAAGCGAGTTCACCTGGCATCCTTGATGAACTTCCAGGTAAAGGAGGAAAATTAGAAGCTAGCAAGTCAAACTTTGGTGTTGGGGGCTTAGCTTCAACTGCTGGAGGATGGGGTCTCTGAGAAACACAAATCAGCAAACAGGTCATATAACTGTGGCTGTCCCTACCCCTTTGCCACAACAGTTGCAAGAAGATACACAAAGACTGGAACCTAAGACAGAGTGTTCTCACCTCAGGGAGCTCGCACTGGTCTTACTAACTACTGTTTCTTTCACATACTTTCCCACACTTCTTTAGTCAATAGCCATGATTCTTATTCTCTATTTTTTTTGCGGGAAGAGGGGGTGGGAATGGCATGTTAGGGCCTTAGCCACTGCAATCGAACTCCAGATGCTTTTACCACCTAGTGGGCATGTGTGGCCTTGCACTTGCCTCACCTTTGTGAGTCTGGCTTATGTGGGATCTGGAGAGTCGAACATGGGTCCTTCTGCTTCACAGGAAAGCACCTTACCTGCTAAGCCATCTCTCCACCCCCCATGACTCTCTGCTTTCTAACTTTGCTATACCCTGTCTCCTATAACAAAAGCAAACAACTTCTTCTTGCCATCATTCTTACTCCTCCAATATCTCCAGTCAAAATAGTCACTCTTCTAAATCTAGTGGTGCATACCTTTAATCCCACCACTTGAGAGGCAGAGGTAGGAGGACTGTTGTGAGTTTCAAGACCACTCTGAGACTACATAGTGAACTCCAGGTCAGCCTGAGCTAGAGTGAAACCCTACCTCAAAAAACCAAAATAAGAAAAATCATAAAAAAATGAAAAAAACATCAATGTCTTCTACAACAAAAATTAAAATTAAGAGACTATCATTCCACAGCCAGCACACGCCTTTAATCCCAGCATTTGGGAAGCAGAGGTAGGAGGGTCGCTGTGAATTCGAGGCCACACTGAGACTCCATAGTGAATCCCAGGTCAGCCTGGGCCAGAGTGAGAACCTACCTCGAAAAACCAAAAACATCAATGTCTTCTACAACAAAACTAAAGAGGCTATCATGGGCTGGAGGGATGGCTTAGCAGTTAAGGCCTTTGCCTATAAAGCCAAAGGATCGAGGTTTGATTCCCCAGGACCCACACGAGCCAGCTGCACAAGGGGACACACATGTCTGGACTTTGTTTGCAGTGGCAGGAGGCCCTGTCATGCCTATTCTCTTTCTCTCTCTGTCAAATAAGTAAATAAATAAAAAAAATATTAAAAAAGACTATCATTTCTGATCTCATCATAGCTTGAGAATGATCCATCCTTGTGTCTTTCAAGATCACTTTTATTTTGAACTCTTTTTTTCATTCTACTTAAGAAACAGCAAATATTTACTGTGATCAAACTATAAGAAATAAAACAAGAAGAATCTGAAGCCAAGGAACATTAAAATTCTCTTGCCTCTACCTCCCAAGTGCTGGGATTACAAGAGTGGCGGGGTGAGCACAGCTTTAGCCCCAACACACAGGAGGCTGTAGTAGGAGGTGTGGGGAGGTTGAGGTCAGTCTGAGGTTCCTGAGAGGACTCCAAGTCAGACTGGCCTAAAGTGAGAGCGTGCTGTGAAAAAGCAAAATGAGACAAAACCAAAAAATCTACTCCCGAATGATAAACTAAAGTTCCCGTAGCTCAGAAAACCTTGAAGGAACAGAAACCGTCTGGTGGGATATCCTCCCTAGACAATTTTGCTAAAAATGCTTGCTCTGAGTAAAAACGCAAATAACTACAGTTCCTTATCTACTTCCTTGGACCTACAGCTGGTCCAGTCTATTTTTCTTAGGTTCCTCCTTATAGCTTGCACCCCAGCCTGGCTCAGTGCTCCAGCCTGCATGCCTCGGGAAGGTTGCCGTCCCTCACTGCTTTTCTCAATGAACAGTCTCTCTGTAGAGACCAAGCCCGGTGCTCTCTTTTGCTTTTCCTTACACCCTGGCATCCCAATAAACACACACACACACACACACACACACACACAGAGTGCACATGTCCTCTGGCACCATTCCTCAGGAATGCTGTCCACTTTGCTTTTGTTGAGTTGGGGGCTCTCATTAGTCAATTAGGCTAGACTGGTTGGTCAGTAAGCCGCAGGGATCGACCTACTTCCACTTCCTCAGAGGCGGGGTTACAGGCACGGGTCATCCTGCCTGCAGTTTTATGTAAGTTATGGGACTTGAGCTCAGGTCCTCATGCTTATGTAGCACATTACTGACTGCGTGGTATCTTTAGACCCACCTGTAATAGTTGTTTGTTTTTTCTTTCCGTTTTCTGAGGTATAATCCTCCTTTAGCCCAGGATGACCGGGAGTTTTGCCTCCCATCTGCTGGGATTAAAGGTGTGCACCACCAATCCCAGCTGATGTTTCATAAGGATATAAGAGTTAAGGGAGATGGCATAGTTGGTAACATAGCATTATATTTCTGCAATATTAGCACTCAGGTGACTAAGGAAAACTGAGTTTGTAAACAACCTGAGCTATACAATAATACTGTGACTCAACACAAGGACCAAAATGAATTCAATGTCTACAAATAATGCAATAAGATTACACATTTATTTACTTTTAGTTTCATTTTTTGGCTTTTCAAGGCAGAGTCTCACTCTAGCCCAGGCTGACCTGGAATACACTATGCAGTCTCAGGGTGGCCTCGAAGTCTGCCTCCTGAGTGTTGGGATTAAAGGTGTTCGCTGCCACACCAGGCTTCAAATTTATTTTTTCAAAGATTCTTTTAGTATTTATTATTTATTTGTGTGCACATGATGTTCCTGTCTTCTCCTCCTATCTCACCAGCAGTGTGCTGGGATTATAAAAGCTCTGCATAGTTCCCAGGTTTTTATATGGGGCCTGGGAACAAAGTGTTAGCAACAAAGACTTTTAAGCGTGTACTGGAGGGTGAATGGTTACAGTGAATATTTTCAAATCAGTATTTGTCTCCATTAGTTTTCCTGAATCAATAAAACAAAAACAAGCAAGCAAACAAACAATTATAAAATCCAAACACACGACAGACCAAAATCAAACACAATAGAAAAAACATCCAAACAGTATAACCAAAGTTAAAATACTTACTGGGGTCCTTTCATCTTCTCTTCGCCTTCGACCTCTGAAAAGAGTTCTCCTTTTAACAAGAGAGATGGGATAACATGTAAGATTCATGAAATAACACACATTCTACTGGTACCTAGAATTTCTAAATACAGGCCTATTCTCCACATGTTGTTATAGGATAATTTTTATTTGTTTTTTGGGGATAGGGTTTCACTCTAGCTCAGGCTGACCTGAAATTCACTATGTAGTCTCAGGGTGGCCTTGAACTAAACTCATGGCTATCCTCCTACTTCTGCCTCCTGAGCCTGGGAATAAAGGCATGAGCCACCATGCCCAGCTTGGATAATCCTAAACTAATCTAAGAAAATCTTCACAAACTATCATTATCACAATGTTAAGTGAGACCATTTTTAAAAAATTATCGTTATTTATTTAGTTATTTTGGAGAGAGAGAGAGAGAGAGAGAGAGAGAGAGAGAGAGAGAGAGAGAGAGAAGGAAAATGAATGGGCAAGCCACAGCCTCCAGCCACTGAAACATTCCACTTTGTGCATTTGACTTACATGGGTACTGGGAAATCAAACTTGGGTCCTTATGCTTTGTGGGAAGCGCCTTCACCGCTAAGCAATCTTTCCAGACCAAGTGGGTCCATTATTATTAGTAAATTCTCCATGGCATAAGCATTTTAGAATTTAATTTGGCTAGGATAGCCAGTATATATAATCCTATTCCTATACTGTAGAAGTCAGAAGAAATAAACCAGGCACGGTGGTACATGCCTTTAATCCCAGCACTCTGCAGGCAAAGGTGGGAGCAGATCCTACTTGGTGGGGTGGGAGTGGGTTGGAAGAACTTAAGATTAAAATGCAGATGGATATTATATTATCCTAAACGTTTTTTTCCTCAATTAGCTATTCAAAATATGAATGTCTAATTTAGATCTATATGCAGTTCCTGTCTCCCTCTATCGTATCCACCCTTCCTTTCTTTGTTATTTTTCTAACGGTCTCTCTGTAGCCTAAGCTGACCAAGAACACTCTCTATACCCCAAGCAGGCCCCCAACTCACTACAACTCAACTACGTCAGCCTCCTGTGTGCTGGGACTAAAGGTGCACACTTTCTTTTCTTTTCTTTTTTTGCTTTTTAATGGTAGGGTCTCGCTCTAGCCCAGGCTGACCTGGAATTCACTATGGAGTCTCAGAGTGGCCTCGAATTCACAATGATCCTCCTAACTCTACCTCCCAAGTGATGGGTTTATTAAAGGCATGCGACACCACCCTCGGCTGTATTTCTTTTCCATTTTTTTTTTTTTTTTTTTGAGGTAGGGTCTCAATCTAGCTCAGGCTAAGGGGGGGGGGGAACAACCCTCCTAAACCCTATATAAGAATAATGTATTCATTTAACATACCCATATGCCAATAGTGAATTAAAATAAGAACACTCAAATATTAAATATGAGCACATTATGATCAAAGAATTGTTTATGTAGCCGTATTTCCTTACCTGCCTCTACCATAGTCCCCATTCTGTTCCACCGGTAAAACAGGAGCATCCTTTGGAAGATAAGTTTGTTCTTGATGCCCTGTTACTATAGGGTTATGCCGTTCAGGTAGAAAATTCCTTGAACTAGATCTGTTCAATGGTCCATCCCCCAATGACACAGACCCTTCTGTTGAGTGTTCTGAACCACTGGATGACCTAAACTGAGGTTTCACACTAAAAAAAAAAAAAAGTATATATATATAAATCACATATATGAAGGAATAAACTAATAAAGAAAAACCTTCCTTCAGGTTAAAATGTGTTTGGAGGGCTGGAAGATGGCTTAGCAGCTAAGGCACTTGTCTGCAAAGCCAAAGGACCCAGGTTTGATTCCCCAGGAGCCGTGTGATAGCAAAGTTCAAGGCCCACCTGAGACTACATAGTGAAATCCAGGTATCCAGGTCAACCTGGGTTAGACTGAGACCTTACTTCAAATAAAACAAAACAAAACAAAAACAAAAAGTAAAAACAGGGCTGGAGAGACGTCTTAGTGGTTACAGCGCTTGCCTGCAAAGCCAAAGGACCTTGGTTCAATTCCCCAGGACCCACATAAGCCAGATGCACAAGGGGCACATGCATCTGGAGTTCATTTACAGTGGCTGGAAGCCCTGGCACTCTCTCTCTTTGCCTCTTTCTCTCTCTCAAAAATATATTAGTTGTAACTACAAACCATAAAGATTGAAGGAAGTGTGAGCTCGGTGTGGCAGCACATGCCTTTTATCCCAACATCGGAGAGGAAAAGGTAGAAGCATGGCTGAGTTGAGGCCAGTTTGGAACTACAGAGGGAGTTCTGGGTCAACCTGCACTAGAGTGAGACACTGCCCAAGAAAATCAAATTTATTTTATTTTTAACTTCTTTGAGATTGTGGAAGGGGCAGAGAGAGAGGAAAATGGGCTCGACAGAGCCTCTAGCCACTGTAAACAAACTCTAGACACATGTGCCGATGTGTGCATCTGCCTTTTACATGAGTACTGGACAATCGAAACTGAATTTGCAGGCAAGCACCTTAACAGCTAAGCCGTCAATCTATCTATACCAGAGTTCAAGATATATATACTTTTTTTTTCAAGGAGAGAGACAGAGTAGTGACACATCAGAGCCTCTTGCTGCTGTAAACAAACTCCAGATGCAGGAGCCCTTTTGTGCATCGGGCTTTAACTGAGTACTGGAGAATTGAACTCAGGCCATCAGGCTTTGCAAACAAGCGCCTTAACAGCCTAGCCATCGAGATTTATATCTGCTTGCAGTTTACATAATATATATTATGCTACATATATAATTTATGGAACCCTTACAACCTAGTTCCACAGACATAAATTTGTAATATCCAAATAACATGTCAATTCCTAACTTTCTGAAAAGGGATTAAAAACTTCAATAACAGGAGCCAGGCATGGTGGTACATGCCTTTAATTCCAACACTGGGGAAGCAGAGGTAGGAGGATTGCTGTGAGTTTGAGGCCACCCTGAGAATACAGAGTGAATTCCAGGTCAGCCTGAGATAGAGTGAGATGCTACCTCGGAAAAAAACAAACAAACAAACAAATAAACAAAAAGCTTCATAACAGGGCTGGAGAAATTGCTCAGCAGATAAAGTGCTTGCCTGCAAAGCATAAGAATCAGCATTTGATTTCTAGAACCCTACATAAAGCCAGATGCACAAAGAGGCACATGTGTCTAGAGTTTGTTTGCAATGGGTAGAAGCCCTGGTAAGTCCATTCTCTCTCTCTCTCTCTCTCTCTCTCTCTCTCTCTCTCATATACACACATACAAACAAGCCAGGCATGGTGGCACACTCAGCAGGAAGCAGAGGTAAGGAGGACAACTGTGAGTTCCAGGCCACCCTAAGACTGCATAGTGAATTCCAATAGAGCGAAACCTTACCTCACAAAACCAACAAAATAAAACAAATGCAAGCTGGGCATGGCAGCTTGTCTCTTTCATCTCGCTGAGGCAGAAGTACAGGAAGGATGGTCACTGAGAGTTTCAGGCCAGCTGGGCTACACTGAGTGACTACTTCAAAATAAAATTTAAGTACTACTCAATAATTCAAAACACTTAAATCTTTTATTCTTTGGTTACTCATTCTCCATCAAAATTCATACCAAAGGGGCTGGAGAGATGGCTTAGAAGTTAATGCACTGGCCTGCAAAGCCTAAGAACTCAGGTTCGATTCCCCAGTACCCACATAAGTCCGATGCACAAAGTGGTGCATGAGTAAAAAGGATGCGCCAACATGCCCGACCCAAATTACTTAAAAACTAAAAAAAAAAAAAAAAAGAAAAGAAAAGAAAAAAAAAAGCCAGGGGCTGGAGCAATGTCTTAGCAGTTAAGCACTTGCCTGTGAAGTCTAAGGACACTGGTTCAAGGCTCAATTCCCCAGTACCTATGTAAAGCTAGATACAAAAGATGGTGCATGTATCCGGAGTTCATTTGCAGTGGCTGGAGGCCCAGATGTGCCCATTCTCTCTTTCTCTCTGCCTCTTTGTCTGCCTCTCTCAAATAAATAAATAAAAATTTTAAAAATATGAAAAAACACTCCAGGTGTGGCAGCACTTGCCTTTAATCCCAGCACAGGTAGGAGGATCACCATAGGAGGATCAGCATGAGTTCAAGGCCAGCCTGAAACTACATAGTGAATTTCAGGTCAGCCTGGGTTAGAGACCCTACCTCAAAAAACAACAAGTATGGGCTGGAGAGATGGCTTAGCGGTTAAGCGCTTGCCTGTGAAGCCTACGGACCCCGGTTCGAGGCTCGGTTCCCCAGGTCCCACGTTAGCCAGATGCACAAGGGGGCGCACGCGTCTGGAGTTCGTTTGCAGAGGCTGGAAGCCCTGGCGCGCCCATTCTCTCTCTCTCCCTCTATCTGTCTTTCTCTCTGTGTCTGTCGCTCTCAAATAAATAAATAAAAAAATTAAAAAAAAAAAAAAAAAAAAAAACAAGTACTACAACAATAACAAAAAAGATGGGGCTAGAGAGATGGCTTAGCAGTTAAAAGCACTTGCTTGCAATTCCTGAGACCCCAGGTCTGACTACCTAGTATAAAGCCTGCGTCACAAAATGGCACATACTCCTGCAGTTTGGGTGCCCATTCACTTCTTCTTACCCTCTCCCTTTGCTCTGTGAAGTAAGTCAACCAGTCAGTCAGTCAGTCAATATAATCAACTGATGTCTACATAAAACGTAATACTTAAAGGGCTGGGGAGATGGCTCAGTGAATGAAGTGCTGGCGATGCGGTTCCTGAGTTCATGTCCACAGACCTCTCAGAAAAGCTGCAAGCTCATGGGGCTAACTAAGCTGGCAAATTGAGCAGTCAACAACCAGGGACAGCTTCAAATGAGATGGAAGATAACCTTTGACTGTCATATACACTTTGGCACATGCCTACCCACACTTAAGACAATGAATGATTATATACATATACCATACACATAACAGTAATCAAAAACATTTAAAAGATTTGTCAATCCGGGCTGGAGAGATGGCTTAGCGGTTAAGCGCTTGCCTGTGAAGCCTAAGGACCCCGGTTCGAGGCTCGGTTCCCCAGGTCCCACGTTAGCCAGATGCACAAGGGGGCGCATGCGTCTGGAGTTCGTTTGCAGAGGCTGGAAGCCCTGGCGCGCCCATTCTCTCTCTCTCCCTCTATCTGTCTTTCTCTCTGTGTCTGTCGCACTCAAATAAATAAATAAATAATTTTTAAAAAAAAAGAGAAAAAAAAAGATTTGTCAATCTTAGGTATGATAGTAAACATTTTCCAGGATTACTAATGGTTTTTTTTTTTTGTTTGTTTTTTGAGGTTAGGGTCTCACTGTAGCCCAGGCTGACCTGGAATTCACTTTGTAATGTCAGGTTGGCCTCAAACTCACAGCAACCCTCCTACCTATGCCTTCTGAGTGCTGGGATTAAAAGCATGTGCCACCATATCCGCCTTGTTCATAGTTCATATACTTTTATAAAAATAAGTAAAATCTTTCTACTGAGTCTCTCAACAAGCACTGCTACTAACAGAAATTTGTTAAGAACTATTAGGAATTGTTTCAAATAAACCCCATGGCTAAACTGGGTGTGGTGGTGCATGCCTTTAATCCCAGCACTGGGGGGCCAGAGGTAGGAGGATCACCATGAGTTATAAGCCACCCTGAAACTACTTAGTGAATTTCAGGTCAGCCTGAGCTAGAGTGAGACCCCACCTCCAAAAAACAAAAATAAAAAACAAACAAATAAACTAAATTCCATGGTTTAGCAGTGAAAGGTGCTTGCTTGCAAAGCTTATTGGCCCAGGTTCAATTTCCCAGTAACCGCAAGAAATTAGAAGGAAAAAGTATGAGTCTGGAATTCATTTGCAGTGTCAAGAGGCTCTGGAATGCCTATGCTTGAATTTTCTCTTTCCTTTACCCAATCCCTCACCTCAGGCACATATTAAAAATCAAAATGAAGCCGGGTGTGGTGGTGCACGCCTTTAATCCCAGCACTGGGGATTAAATCGCCATGAGTTCAAAGCCACCCTGAGACTACAGAGTTAATTCCAGGTCAGTCTGGACCAGAGTGAGAGTGAGACCCTACCTCGAAAAACCAAAAAAAAAAAAAAAAAAAAAATCAAAATGAAAACTTTTAATCTTACCGATTTTTTTGGAATGGTCGACCCATATTCATAGCAGCAGCATTTGTTTTGTAAGATCCTGGTGAGTTAAAGCCATTCACAAAACTACCATTGGGAAAGGGAGCCTAGAAAAAAAGGTGAAAGTTTAAAAATATTAATAGTAAAGATAAAATATAGGGTAAAAATTTTCAAATAAACAGAATGAGCTAAATTGTCATTAGTTCAACAAGCCATAAAGAATTTTACTCACTTGGCAATTTTTACATTGTGTACTACTTCACAAAACATCTATCATTTGTAATAATTAATACTAAATTCAAAATAAATACTAACTCAACATATAACCAAAGAAGCATTTAATTTGTTTATTTACTTATTTGAGCAAGAGAGAAAAAAGCAGAGAGAGAGAATGGGCATACCAGGGTCTCCAGCCACTGCAAATTAACTCCTGATGCATGTGCCCACTTGTGCATCTGACATATATGGGTCCTGGAGAATCGAATTGGGATCCTTTGGCTTTGCAGTCAAATGCCTTAACCACTAAGCCTTCTCTCCAACCCCTCAGAAACACTTAAAATCATACAGGAAGGCTGGAGAGATGGCTTAGTGGTTAAGCACTTGCCTGTGAAGCCTAAGGACCCCCGGGGTTCAAGACTTGATTCCCCAGGACCCACATTAGCCAGATGCACAAGGGGCCCATGCTTCTGCAGTTCATTAACAGTGTCTGGAAGCCCTGGTGTGCCCATTCTCTCTGTCTCTCTATCTGCCTCTTTCTCTCTCTGTCTGTCGCTCTCAAATAAATAAAAAATTTAAAAAATCATACAGGACTTAAGTCACTCAGCAGAACTTATAAAAAAAATTAGAGAAAATGCTGGGCATGGCGGCACACATGCCTTTAATCCCCAGCACTGGGGAGACAGAGGTAAGGATTGCTGTGAGTTCAAGACCACCCTAAGAATACAGAGTGAATTCCAGGTCAGCCTGGGCTAGAGTGAGACCTTACCTCAAAAGCCAAAATTTAAAAAAATTAGAGAAACTATGGGCATGGTGGTGCATGTCTTTAACCCCAGCACTCAGCAGGCAGAGGTAAGAGGATTTCTATGAGCTACCCGGGGCCACAGTGAGACCCTACCTTGAAAATAACAACAAAAAGAAATTAGAGAAACTAAAGAGCTCAACCTCAGTAATATGCTTATATTGGATAAAGACTTATCTCTTAATCTAAACAAACAAACAAACAAACAAAAAACCCTACACAAAATAATTTACTACTTCTGCTGATTTCTAAGCTTTATACTTATTTTTTGTGTGTCGTATGTGTGGTGTGTATGCAGTGTATGCACATGTGCATGCTGACATGTGAGTCCTTTGTTCCTTGGGGCCGCAGTAAATGTCAAGTGTCTTCCTCTATTGTACGTGGATCTGACATGTCTTCAGACCACAAGCCCCATGGTAATCTATCTGGTCTCTGCCCCTATAGAAATGGGCCTGAGTAGTCACGCCCATCTATGTACATGGCACTGGTGAACAGGCTTTCTCAGGTCCTCATGCTTGCGCAACAAGTGCTCTTTTCCATGTAGCCATCTCGGGGTCTTCCTATGTAGCCTGGTTTGATGTCATACTTTTAGCAACACCATGGCTTCTATCTCCTGAGTGCTGGAATGATGGGGTGCTCCACTATGGCTAGTTTTCAGCTGAATTGAATTTTAATTAAAAAGTTTGTTATTTTCTCATTCTATAGTGATCTCACTTACCAGTGGTGTTTCAAAGTAAGGTGCTGGACTTGGAGACCATGACTGAGGCACAATGCTATAGACTGAGTACTGTTGGTGAGGGTTATACACAGGATGCATAAAGACTGGAGAGGGATACTGGGCTTGAGTATGAATGGGCTGAGTATACATACTAGAATCCATTAATCGATAACCATTTTTAGCAAAAAATGTATTGATGGCTTTTATCCTTGCCTAGAAACAAGAAGACAAAATAACAAAAGATGAGTTTGGGGGCTAGAAAGATGGCCCAGCAGTTAAGAAACTTCCCTACAGAGGTTCAATTCCCCAGGACCCATGTAAGCCAGATACATAATATGACACATTCATCTGGAGAATGTTTGCAGTGGCTGGAGGACCTGGCATGCCCATTCGCTCTCGGCTTCTTACGATAAATAAATAAACAAACATAAAAAATACCATTAAAAAGTTTTTAAAGATGAATTTTTTGGTTTATCAAGGTAGGGTCCCATTCTAGCCCAGGCTAACTTGAAATTCACTATATAGGAGGGTGGCTGTGAATTCAAGGACAGCCTGGAGCTGCAGAGTGATTTCTAGGTAGTACTTTCATTAGAATGAGACCCTATCTTTTTTTTTTTTTTTTTTTTTTTTTTGAGGTAGGGTCTCATTCTAGGCCAGGCTGACCTGGAATTCACTATGAAGTCTCAGGGTGGCCTCGAACTCAAGGCGATCCTCCCACCTCTGCCTCCCAAGTGCTGGGATTAAAGGCGTGCGCCACCACGCCCAGCTAAGACCTATCTTAACAAACAACAAAACCAAAGATGAATGAGGGGCTGGAGAAATGGCTCAAATGGCTCAGTGACTAAAGGTATGTTTGCAAAGCCTGATAGCCTGGGTCTGAACCCCAGTACCCAGAAAACACCAGATGCACAAAACAGTGCATGAATCTGGAGTTCATCTGCAGTGGTAGGAGGCCCTGACATGCCTATTCTCTCTCACTGCCAAAAATATTTAAAAAAAAAAAAAAGATGAATGAGGGGGCTGAGACGCACATATGTAAACACCTAAGCATGGACACAAGCGCTTATAAACTGTGTCAAAGAGGAGCAAAGGCCCCAGAGACTCAACAAAGCTTGCACCACAACAGCACACTCAGATCAGTAAGAGACTCTGGCTAGAATGATGAAGTGGAACATTCAGTGGAACTGCAAATAGCACAAGAACACACCACTGCAGGTGAGCCCATGGAGTACTGCATGGACACAAACACGTACAAATGCTACACCACACAATTACTTCTTCCAGATAGGATCTGACTCTAGCCCAGGCTGTCAAGGAATTCACTGTAGTCTCAGGCTGGCCTTAAACGCACAGTGATCCTCCAACCATAGCATCTCAAGTATAAGGATTAAAGACATGCACTACCATGGCCAATCCAAAATTTTCCCTTTATTTTTCTTTAATGAGAGAGAGGGAAAGAGAGAGAGAAGCGGCATGCCAGGACCTCCAGCCAGTGCGATCAAGTCCAGCTGCAAGAGCCACCTTGTGCCATGTGTGCACTAGCCCTTGTTTCACCTTGTGAGCCAGGCAATGCAGGGCCTGGGGAGTCAAACATGAGTTCTGGTGCTTTGCAGGAAAGTACCTTAACCACTAAGCCATTTCTCAAGCCCTGGAAGGAAGAGGGAGGAGGATTATTGTGAGTTCAAGGCTACCCTGAGACTACATAGTAAATTCCAGGACAGCCTGAGCTAGAATGAGACCCTATCTCAAAAAACAAAAAAAGAAGATAAAATGAGGGCTGGAGGGGTGGCATAGCAGTTAAGGCACTTGCCCACAAAGTCAAAGGACCCAGGGTCGACTCCCCAGGACCCACATAAGCCAGATGCACAAGATGACACATGCATGTGCAGATTGCAGCAGCTGAAGGTTCTGGCACTCCCCTTCATCTCTTCTCTCTCTCACTCCCTCCCTTTTTTGCTCCAAAATAAATTTAAAAAATTTTTAAAGATGTTGTGATATCATTTCTTTTTAATTGTTTATTTTGGGCTGAAGAGATGGCTTAGCAGTAAAGGTGCTTGCCTGCAAAGCCAAAGGATCCAGGTTCAATTCCCCAGGAACCATGTAAGCCAGCTGCACAAGGTGGTGCATGGAGTTCACTTGCGGTGGCTGGAGGCCCTGGCACACCAGTTCTATATTACTCTGCCTCTTTGTGCGTCTCTCTCTCCCAAATAAGTAAATATTTAAAAAATTGTTTGTTATTATTTATTTATTTGAAAATGACAGAGAAAGAGAGAGAGAGAGAAAATGGGCACTCCAGGGCCTCTAGCCACGGCAAATGAACTTCAGACACATGCACCACCTTGTGCAGACAGAGAAAGAGGCAGAGAGAGAGAGAATGGGCAGCCACTACAAACGAACTCCAGATGCAAGCGACCCCTTCTGCATCTGCCTAATGTGGGTCCTGGGGAATGGAGCATCGAAACAGGGTCCTTAGGCTTCACAGGCAAGCGCTTAATTGCTAAGCCATTTCTTCAGCTCATAAATAAAAATTTTTAAATGAAGATAAAATGAGTTAATATATGTTATAAGTGATTCAAATAAAAACTAATACACAGAGAGAAAAGAACAGAGATAGCAAGAATAGTGTATTACATTTAAAAGCAATGATGAAAACAACTGTATCACAGGGGGAAACAGGACCATGTGAAAGTAAATCAATCCTTAGTATGTACTAGAATGGCAATTTTATTTATTTTTTTTTCACTTTTTTTTTTGGTTTTGTTTTGTTTTGTTTTTCGAGATAGGGTCTCACTCTAGCCCAGGCTGACCTGGAATTCACTATGTAGCCTCAGGGTGGCCTCAAACTCACGGCAATCCTCCTACCTCTGCCTCCCAAGTGCTGGGATTAAAGGCATGCGCCACCACACCCAGCTACTCACTTTTGTTTTTCAAGATAGGGTTTAACTCTATTTCAGGCTGTCCTGGAATTCACTCTGTAGTCTCAGGGTGGCCTCAAATTTACAGAAATCCTACCTCTGCCTCCTGAGTGTTGTGATTAAAGTGTGTGCCACCATGCCTGGCTTAGAATAGCAATTTTAATGGTAATGTAGAGCATTGAAAAGCTTTCTTCCCCCCTGCTGCCCACCAAGCAAAGCTGAGGGCACATGAATTTAAAGGAAGATTTTATGAGAACTGAGAAGAGCTTAAACATGTAGACAGTCCAAAAATGTGTTCAATGCTTGGGAGTTACTATGGTAATACAGTTAACTGAGACAGGGATGAAAGTGCTGAGAATGTTTTTCATCTGTCACTAAAAGTTATTTCTGTGCCAAAGAGATGGCTCAGCAGTTAAGATGCTTGCTACAAAGCTTAAGGATCCAGGTTCGATTTTCTAGAACCCATATAAAGCAGATACACATAGTGGCACACACAACTGGAATTTGTTTGCAGTGGCCAGAGGCCCTAGTGGGCCCATATTCTCAAATAAATAAAAGATGATAACAAGCAAAGAAAACTAACTAGACGCCAGTCATGGTAGTACATGCCAATAAACCCAACATTCAGGAGGCAGAGGGATACATTCCAGTGAGTTGTTGGCCAGGAAGGTCCCTGATTCCCCCAAACATTAGAGGTCATTGCCGAGGACCATGGATTCCCACCAGGAATAGATTTAGGTAAGAGCCTGCTATTGAAGACTCCACAGGCTTGGGCTGCAAAGTCACTGAGAAATCCTGCTGGAGCCAAGCTGACATCTGCCATGTAGACCAGCTGACAGAAAGCTGGAAAGAGCTACGCTCCATGGAAGAGAGAAATCATCAGTGGAGATAAACAACAGAAGACACAGCAAGCCTTGTATTTGGCCACCCAAACTAAATGAGCTGATAAGTGCAATAGTGGCATGTCTGTTATGGGGGAAATCAACTGCCCTCTAATTTGACTGGATGTCCAGTGCATGGAAGGTGTGGTGGTTTGATTCAGGTGTCCCCCATAAACTTAGGTGTTCTGAATGCTAGCTCCCCAGCTGATGCATATTTGGGAATTAATGCCTCCTGGAGGGAGTGTATTGTTGGGGGGCGGGCTTATGGGTATTAAAGCCAGTTTCCCCATGCCAGTGTTTGGCACACCCTCCCGTTGCTGTGGTCTACCTTCTGTTGGCCAGGGGGTGATGTCCACCCTCTGCTCATGCCATCATTTTTCCCTGCCATCGTGGAGCTTCCCCTCGAGCCTGTAAGCCAAAATAAATCTCTTTTTCCCAGAAGCTACTCTTGGTTGGGTGATTTCTAACAGCAATGCGAACCGGACTGCAACAGAAGGGAATACATCCCTGATACTGAAAACATACAACAGGGGTAGTTATGAGTCCTAGGGGTGTAATGTCTGCTGGTGTCTGGTTAAATGTAAATACTATGCTCATCAAACTGGCTGGTAAGCACTTCTCCTAATGTTCATACCCATATATTAATGCTACTCTCACTTTGATTAAAGAACATTCTCATTTCAGATGGCAGTGACCTTGAGATGACTCTCACAATAGTGCTAAGAAGTGTCAGGAGTGCTCAGAACTGAAACATATCTACCATATCTTCCAAGACTCAGGGTCCATTGGGGAAGAGGGGGTAGAAAGAATGTAAGAGCCAGCTGGGTGGAGTGGCACACACCTTTAATCCTAGCACTCAAGAGGCAGAGGTAGGATTGATGTGAGTGCTAGGCCACGCTGAGACTGCACAGTGAATTCCAGGTCAGCCTGTGCTGGAATAAGACCTTATCTTGGGCGGAAAAAATGTAAAAGCCAAAGGAAGAATAGGACACTAAACAGAAGACTGGACTTCTGGTTAAAATGACAGGGAAGGAACCACCGCAAAGAAGCCTAGGGGGGAAAAAGCAAAAACAAACAAAAAAAAAAAAAAAAAAAAGAAACTGAATACCTGAAACAATACTGAGCAACAAAAATAAGGCCAGTGGTATCACCATACCAGATCTGAACCTATCCTACAAAGCCATAGTAACAAAAACAGCATGGTACTAGCACAAAAGCAAACATGTAGATCAATGGAACAGAATAAAGGACTCAGATGTAAGTCTGGGTAGCTATACTTGACAAAAATGCCAAAAATACTCATGGGAGAAAAGACAGCCTCTTCAACAAATGGTGCTGGGAAAATTGGATATGTAGCTGTAGAAGGATGAAAATAGATCCTTCTCTCTCTCCATGCATAAAAATTGAGTCCAAATGGATTAAACACCTTACATCAGACCTACAACTCTGAAACTGCTAGAGTAAAAACTAGGGGAAAACCTTCAACATACTGGTCTTGGCAAAGACTTTCTGAATATAAAACCAATTGCTCAGGTAATAAAACCACAGATTAACTGCTAAGACCTCATGAAATTACAAAGATTACAGCAAAGGACACTATGAATAAAGCAAAGAGGCAATCTACAGAATGGGAAAAAAATCTTTGCCAGCTATACATCTGATAGAGGATTAATATCTAGGATATACAGAGAACTCAAAAATTAAATAATAATAAATCAAATTAGCCAATTAAAAAATGGGCTGTGGACCATCATGAAAACAAATGATCATAAATGTTGGCGGGGATGTGGAAAAAAAGGAACCCTTCTGCACTGCTGGTGGGAATGCAATCTGGTCCAGCCATTGTGGAAAACAGTGTGGAGGTTCCTAAAACAGCTAAACATTGATCTACCATATGACCCAGCTATAGCACTCCTAGGCATATATCCAAAGGACTCATCTCATTTCCTTAGAAGTACATGCTCAACCATGTTTATTGCTGCTCAATTTATAATAGCTGGGAAATGGAACCAGTCTACATGTCCCTCAACAGATGAGTGGATAATGAAGATGTGGCACATTTATACAATGGAGTTCTACTCAGCGGTAAAGAAAAATGAAGTTAGGAAATTTGCAGAAAAATGGATGGACCTGGAAAGTATTATACTAAGTGAGGTAACCCAGGCCCAGAAAGCCAAGCGCCACATGTTCTCTCTCATATGTGGATCCTAGCTACAGATGACTGGGCTTCTGCGTGAGAATGAAAATACTTAGTAGCAGAGGCCAGTAAGTTGAAAAGGAGACATAAAGGGTGGAGAAAGGAAGGGAGGAGGATACTTAATAGGTTGATATTGTATATATGTAATTACAATGATTGTAATGGGGAGGTAATATGATGGAGAATGGAATTTCAAATGGGAAAGTGTGGGGGTGGGGAGGGAGGGAATTACCATGGGATATATTTTATAATCATGGAAAATGTTAATAAAAATTAAAAAAATAAAAATAAAAATAAACTAAAAATAAAAAAACTAAAAAAAAAAAGGGCTGTGATACTAAATAGAGAGTTCTCAAAAGAAGAAATACAGGTAGCATATAAGCATCTAAAATAATGTTCTACATTCCTAGTCATTTAGGGAAATGCAGATTAAAACTACGTTGAGATTCCATCCCATGTCTATCAGATTGGCTACAATCATGAAAACAAATGACCAAAAATGCTGGTGAGGATAATGAAAAAAGAGGAACCCTTCTACACTGTTGTTGGGAATGCAATCTGGTCCAGCCATTGGGGAAATCAGTGTGGAGGTTCCTAAGACAGCTAAAAATTGATCTAACAAGTGACCCAGCTATTGCACTCCTAGGCATATATATATCCTAAGGACTCATCTCATTACCTTAGAAATACTTGCTCAAGCATGTTTATTACCGCTCAATTCACAATAGCTGGGAAATGGAACCAGCCTAGATGTCCTTCAACTGATGAGTGGATAACGAAGATATGGCACATTTATACAATGGAGTTCTACTCAGCAGTAAAGAAAAATGAAATTATGAAATTTGCAGGAAAATGGATGGATCTGGAAAGGATTATACAAAGTGAGCTAACCCAGGCACAGAAAGCCAAGCATCGCATGTTCTCTCTCATTTGTTGATCCTAACTACAGATATTTGGGCTTCTATGTGAGAAGGAAAAAACTCAGTAGCAGAGGCCAGAAAGCTAGCACACAGATATAAAGGGAAGAGACAGGAAGGGAGGTTACTTAATAGGATGGTATTGTATATATATAATAATATATATATTATATTACATATAAGATAATATATGTAAGAATAGGTTAATGGGGCTGAAAAGGCCCAAGTGAGGTCAGGGGAAGAGATTGAGTAAAGAAAGGTAGAGGGAGGGCTAAGAGGATATAAATAAATCATATGGAAACCTACGTTTTTGGATAATGGAACACTCAGGAGCTGCAGATTGTTGCTAGAAAATTTTCAGTGCCAGGGATGGAATACCTTCCAGTAAGTTGTTGGCAAGGGAGGTCCCTGAGGCCCCCAAAACATTACAGGCCATTGCCGAGCCCCTTGGTTTCCCACCAGGAATAGATGGTAAGACCCTATTGCTGAAGACTCCACACACTGGGGCTGAAAGGCCACTGAGAAATCCTGATTACCTCCTCCATGTAGACCAGATGACAGAAAGCTAGAAGAAGCCATTCTGCATGCAGTTCAATGGGAGAAAGGGAAATCACCAGTGAAGATACTCAACAGTGGATACTGCAAATCTTAAATTTGGTCAGCCAGGCCAAATGAGCCAACGGGTGCAATACTGGCACATCTGTCATGGTGGAAACCAACTGCCCTCTAATTGGACTGGAGGCTCGCTCCACAGGATGGAATACATCCCTGATACTGAAAACTTAAAATAGGGGTATTCATGAGCCCTAGGGGTGTAACGTCTGCTGCTGTCTGGTAAAATGTATACACTATGCTTATCTAACTGCTCAGTAAGCACTTCTCTTAATGTTCATACCCTTATATTAATGGTATTCTCACTTTTTTTTTTCAGTTGGCAGTGACCTTGGTACGACTCAGAAGGTATCAAAGTGCTGGACAGAAGTGACTGGAGTGCTCAGTATTCCAATACCTCTTATCATACCTTCCAAGGCTCAGGGTCTATTGCAGAAGATGTGGTGGAAAGAATGAAAGAGCCAGACTCGTTAAAACATGCTTCCCCCAAACACAAAATGGCCTGGATATCCATGACCTCACAGTGCCTGACACTACCTACACAAGACCATCATAATAGGAGGAAAAGATCATGATATGAAAATAAAGGAGACTGAGAGGGGGAGGGGATATGTTGGAGAATGGAGTTTCAAAGGGGAAAGTGGGGGGTGGGAGGGCATTACCATGGGATATTGTTTACAATCATGGAAATTATTAATTAAAATAAACTAAGAGACTGATTGGGGGTAGGATGGGGACATAACAGATTGAAACTGCAAAGGCAATAGTGAGGGCTGATTATCACAGTCTATTGTCTATAATTATAGAAGTTGAAAAGAAAGAGGGCTGGAGAGATGGCTTAGCAGTTAAGCGCTTGCCTACGAACCCTAACAACCCTGATTTGAGGCTCAATTCCCCAGGACCCAAGTTAGCCAGGTGCACAAGGTGCACACGTCTGGAGCTCGTTTGCAGTGAAAAGAAGCCCTGGTTTGCCCATTCTCTGCCTCTTTTTCCCTCTCTGTCGCTCTCTAATAAATAAATAATAAATAATTAAAATAAAAAAAGAAAGAAACACATGCTGCCCATCATTTGGTGACACGGGTTCTCTCAACGTTCCCAGGCTCACCAATCAGGCTAGACGGACGGGTGGGCCAGTGAACCTCAGGGACTTATTGTCCCTATATTCCCAGTACTGAGATTTTAAGTGCAAGCCACCACTCTTGGCATTTTTATATGGTTCCTGGGACTTGCACTACCTGACTGAACCATCACCACAGCCTCTACTATAAATTTTATAAAATATTATCTACATGTTTATTTATTTGCAAGGAAAGAAAGATAGGATAGAGAAAGAATGGGCACACCAGGACCTCCAGCTGCTGTAAAAGAACTCCAGATGCATGCACCACTGTGTGTCTGGCTTAATGTGGGAACTGAGGAATCAAACTAGGGGTTGTTTGGTTTTACAGGCAAGCACCTTAACCTTTGATTCACCTTTCCAACCATCCCTCCTTTAAAAATTATTTTATTTTATTTGACAGAGAAAGGGGGAGAGAGAAAATGGGCATGCCAGGGCCCTCAGCCACTGTAAAGGAACTCCAGAGGTGTGTGCCAACTTGTGTATCTGGCTAATATGGGTCCTGAGGACTTGAACATGGGTCCTTTGGTTCTGCAGGCAAATACCTTAACCGCTAAGCCATCCTTCCAGTCTCCCTTTTTAATTCTCTCTTTTAAAATAAGGCAAATAAAATGCTCCTTTAAATTATTACCTTCTGGGCTGGAGAGATGGCTTAGCGGTTAAGCGCTTGCCTGTGAAGCCTAAGGACCCCGGTTCGAGGCTCGGTTCCCCAGGTCCCACGTTAGCCAGATGCACAAGGGGGCGCACGCGTCTGGAGTTCGTTTGCAGAGGCTGGAAGCCCTGGCGCGCCCATTCTCTCTCTCTCCCTCTATCTGTCTTTCCTATGTCTGTTGCTCTCAAATAAATAAATAAATAAAAAAAAGAACAAAAAAAAAAAAATTATTACCTTCTACAGGAATTACAAATGTTTCTTACCATGATTGGCTTGCCCTGAAATGTTTTAACTTCTTCTCTTAAATATTTAAACGCCTAATTAAAAAAGCAAAAAAGAATATTCATTAGTATTCAAATATTTCATTAAAGTCACCTTTACTACCAAGTGAGTTTGGTATTAGCAAGTTCTAAACAGAACAAGAACTCATGCTTGGTGTAGTGGTGTAGTCCTGTCATTCTGTCACTCACAAGTCTCCTGTAATCCTGTCACTCAGAAGCCTAGAAAAGCCATATGGCGAGCTTGCGGCCAGTCTGGGCTACATGGAAAACTCTTAAACCAGCCTGGGAAGACGCAAAACAAACACTAGTGCTAACAGGGAAACATAACATCAGAAATTAAAACATGCTCAGTTACAGTTCACATTTAATATAACAGAGCTCATATGGATTACTGCCACAGAAATTTTACAATTCTGTGTTGGGCCACATTCATAGCTATCCTTGGTGGCATGTTAGGTGTGATATACCTGGATAAAGAATTTTAAAATGTAGAATGAAAATTTAAGTAATCTTACAACATTATATATTTTATGTTTAATAGAACATTTATTTTATCTTTAAGTAGAATATAATATTAACATAAGCCTGTGCTAGGAGTAGTGGCTCACAGCTTTAATCCCAGCACTTGGGAGGCATG
This sequence comes from Jaculus jaculus, assembly GCF_020740685.1. NCBI lineage: Eukaryota > Metazoa > Chordata > Mammalia > Rodentia > Dipodidae > Jaculus > Jaculus jaculus. Next base: position 93,136,942 of record NC_059107.1, on the reverse strand, counting down.
GGTAGGAGGATCACTTTGAGTTCAAGGTCACCATGAGAACACAGTGAATTCCAGGTTACTCTGGGCTAGAGTGACACAGTACCTCAAAAATCCAGAAAGAGTAAGATTGTGACTCAGCTGTGGTACTTTAACCCTATCACTGGGGCTGCAGAGGTAAGAGGACCACTGTGAGAACGAGTCCAGGCAGGGCCAGTCAGACCCTACTGAGGTGTGTATGGCAGCTCATACCTGTAATCTCAGCAGTACACCTGAAGCAAAAGGACTGCCAAAAATTTGAGGCCAGTCAGGACTACACTGAGAATTCCAGAGCAGTCTAAGTTACAGTGAGAATGTCTCCTGAGCCTCTGTGTTCATTTTTTATTGATCAGTAAAGGCTTTGTAAATTGAAAGTAAAAAGTTATGTAGATAATAGATTATACGAAAGATGATCAAGATGCTTTGTAACAACAGTATTGCAGGCATGTGCCTCCACCACCACAGATCCAACCAGACATCTTTTCCTTTTCCTCTTCCCTTTGCTGGCCCTTTCTTCCTTCCTTTTCCTTCCTTTCTTCCTGACAGGGTCTCAAGTTGCCCAGGGGGTGGCCTCCAAAGTTGGTCTTAAATTTCTTTCTTTCTTTTTTTCTTGGGGTAGGGTGTCATTCTAGCCCAGACTGACCTGGAATTCACTATGTACTCTCAGGGTGGCTTGGAACTCACAGCAATCCTCCTACCTCTGCCTCCTGAGTTCTGGGAGTAAAGGTGTGCACCACCACGACCAGCTTAACACTTTTTATTTTTGGTTTTCTGAGGTAGGGTCTGGCTCTAGCTCAGGCTGACCTGGAATTCACTATGTAACCTCAGGGTGGCCTCGAACTTATGGCAATCTTCCTACCTCTGCCTCCCGAGTAGTGGGATTAAAGGCATGTGCCACCATGCCTGGCAACCCATTTTCTTAATTAAGGCACTTGCTTGGGAAGCCTAAGGACCCAGGTTCGATTTTCCAGTACTTACATAAGCCAGATACACAAGGTGACACATGAGTCTGGAGTTCATCTGCAATGGCTAGAGGCCCTGGCATACCCATTCCACTCTCTCAAATCACACACACATTCTTTTATTACCAAGACTTCTCACCTGCTGTGCATCTGTGTCTGACTGGAACGTGATATACCAATTGCTATTGTGAGCAAACTCACAGCTTATCACTTTGGGGCAATTTTCATTTTTAAACAAAGCTTTCACTTCCTAAAAAAAAATACAATACAATGAGCTACTCATTAAAGTGTCATTAAAATAACATATGATTATTAAAACCAAATATAACCTTTATTAACATCTTCTAGGACCTAATAATATATATAAATTCTAATATAATTAGATGTTTTGTTTTCATCAAATGCTGTGCAAAAAAACTTTCCTACTGATACAAATGGAAAAAGAAACTACAACAAATATGAGTTAGGAAAAAAAATGATTATACCAAAACTCAGAATGATACAAGTTTGCAGGCTGAATGAAACAGAGAAAACAACTAGAATTGAATATTAAGTACTCATAAGAAGATAATAATAATAAACATCTGTTAAAATAAAATCATGGCTCAAAAGGCAGGCATAGTAGCACACCAGGGCCCATAGCAACGGCAAACAAACTCCAGATACATGTGCCCTTTGTGCATCTGGCTTATGTGGGTCCTAGGGAACTGAACCTGGGTCCTTTGGCTTCACAGGCAAACGCCTAAAAATTAAGCCATCTCTCCAGCCCAGTAAAGACATTTTTTTAAAAAAAGAATATCACTACAGTACTTTGTCTATAGTCCTAAGAAAACAGAATTTTTCCTTTTTTTTTTCCTTCAAGAGATAAGGTCTCCCTGTAGCCCAGGCTAACCTGGAATTCACTATGTAGTCTCAGGGTGGCCTTGAATTCATGGCGATTTTCCTACCTCTGACTCCTCAGTGCTGGGATTAAAGGCTTACGCCACCACGCATGGCTCCTCACTTTAAATTACTCCAATACTTTAGAATTACAAAAATAAACATTTATAGTAATGACAGTAACTGATATGAAGGTGTTGATTTATATTTTGCCCACCTACAATTTAAAGAGTTAAGAGACATTTGGCTTTAATAAGGTTTAATGATTTTACCTCTACTGGAGTTGTTTCAGGAATCTCTCTGAGAATTACAATACAACGTTTATGACTTGGTCTCACTTTCTCACCCTTCTCATCAACTTGTACCATAGGAGAAGCTGAAATTTAAGACAAAAGATGTTTAATTTAGACGTGACAAAATAGTGATACTAACAATGACATGAAAAAAATTATTCATATAATTTCCAACAGAATTATGAGAGACTAGAGTAATGTGCAAAAATTAAATGCTAAAAAAATATTCGGGGCAGGGCATGGTGGTACACACCTTTAATCCCAGCATTTGGAAAGCAGAGGTAGGAGGATTGCCAAGAGTTTCAAGGCCATCCTGACTACATAGTGAATTCCAGTTCAGCTTGGGCTAGAGGAAGACCATACCTCAAAACCAAAACTAACTAAATAAATAAAAATCAGGGCATCTACTTTATGACACATTGTCAAAAAGCCTTTAGGTATGAAAAAGCACCTATGAGGCTGGATAGATGGCTTAGCATTTAAGGTATTTGCCTACAAAGCCATAGGATGCCAGTTTGATTCCCCAGGACCCATGTAAGCCAGATACACAAGGATGTGCATTTGTCTGGAGTTTGTTTGAAGTGGCTGGAGGCCCTGGCGTACCCATTCTCTCTTTCTCTCAAAGAAATAAAAGATATTTTAAAAAAGAAAGAAAAAGCACTTATGAGCTACATATGGTGGCTCAGGCCTTTAATTCCAGCACTCTGGAGGTTGAGGTAGGAGGACCACCATGAACCCCACACCAATCTCAGCTAGAGTAAGAACCGGCCTCAAAGACAGACAAAACCCCAGCTCACTCCTTTAGCCTTGGTTCTTAGGAAGCTAAGGTCAGAGACTTGCTGTGAGTTTGAGGCCAGCCTGGTTACAGAAACACCTACCTCATGGGGGGAAAACAGCCACTTATGATCATTAGCTCCCTTCTGCAGTGCTAGAAATCAAACTCGGAACATCTCCAATATCTTTAATCTTTTTCATGTGTACATGTGGAGATGTCTTCCTCAGTCACACTACAACTTCTTATTCTCTGACACAGGGTCTCTCACTGAAAGTAAAGCTCAATGATTTGGATAGACTTGTTTACCAAGGATTCTGTCTCTGCCTCCTCAGAGCTGGCATTATAGGCACATGCCAACACAGCTAGACTTTTACTTATTTTTTAAAATTTTTTTTTGTTTATTTTGAGAACAACAGACAGAGAGAAAGAGACAGATATATATAATGAGAGAATGGGCACGCCAGGACCTAAGACCACTGCAAATGAACTCCAGACACGTGAGCCCCCTTGTGCATCTGGCTAACGTGGATCCTGGGGAGTTGAGCCTTGAACAGGGGTCCTTAGGCTTCATAGGCAAGCGCTTAACCACTAAGCCATCTCTCCAGCCCTAGACTTTTATTTTTATCTACTTATTTTTGAGCAGAGAGAGAAAATGAATAAGTGTGGGTGTGGGTATAACTGGGCCTCTTGCCATTGCAAACAAACTCCAAATGCATGTGCCACTTGGTGCATCTGGCTTTGCATGGGCACTGGGGAATGGAACCTGGGTGGAATGTCTTTGCAAGGAAGCATCATTAACCACTGAGCAATCTCCTCCAGCCCATTTTGGTTTTTCCAGGTAGTGTCTTCCTCTAGCCCAAGCTGACCTATAATTCAAATACTCTGTAGTTATAGGGTGGCCTTGAACCAATGGCAATCCTCCTAACTTGGCCTCCCAAGTGCTGGGATTAAGGGCATGTGCCACTGTTCCTGGCTTCCATTTACTCATATAAAACTAAAAAGACCTTCCAAAGTCATGTTTAGAATTGATTTTGAAGAAACGATGAATGAAAGATACAACCACATAGCCAAAACTTTGATGTTAGTTCCTTCTGAGCGGTAAAACGTTACAGTTCCTTGAACAAGTAAAGAAAGAATAAAGTTCAAAGCAAGTCTTTAAAAAAAAAAAAAAAAAAAAAAAAAAACACCCAACAACAAAAAAATAAAACCAGAGCTAAGTATGGTGTTATTCAACATCATCCTCAGCTACATACCAAGTCTGAATCTAGCCCAGGCACATGAGAGCCTGAGAAAGAAAGGGACACACACACACACACACACACACACACACACACACACACACACGGCCCATGGTGGTATGCATCTCTAAATTCTACAACTTAGGAAGCTGAAGTACAAGGATTTTGAATTTGAGGCCAGTCTGGGCTACAGAGTGAGACCTTAGGGTGAAGGAGAAGAGAGAGGAAAGAGAAAAGAAACATAGGAGGGAAGAAGGGAGGAAAGGAAAAGTTCTATACAAGTATCAGGAGTATAGGTCATTTGTAAGTCACAATCTGGATTGTGAAATCAGAACAAAAGATGAGTTCATTACAAGCATTTACTCTTAACTCATAAAAGTGACAGTTCAGGGATAGAAAGATGGGATTTGCTTACAAAGTCTGCCATCCAGCTTAAATTCTCCAATACCCACAGAAACCACAAATAAAACACATCAAGAGTTCATTTGCAGCAATAGGAATCCCTAGTGCATCCTTGCTCTTTTTCTCCCTCTCCCTCTCTCTCAAATAAAATCTTAAAAATGCAGCCAGCCATGATGGCTCACACCGTTAATCCCTGGGAAGGCAGAACAAAAAACCAAAAACAATAATAAAAAAAAAAAGTAAGGCACAGAGGGCTGGAAAGATGGCTTAGAGGCTAAGGCACGTGCATGCAAAGCCAAAGGACCAAGATTTGATTCCCCAGGACTAATGTAAGTCAGATGCACAAGGTGGCACACGCATCTAGAGTTCCTTTGCAGTGACTAGAGGCCCTGGAATGCCCATTCTCTCTACCTGCCTCTTTCTTTCTGCCTCTATCTCTCAAATAAATAAATAATATATGTATTTTTAAAACAGGCAATGATATCTTTAGAAAAAGAAACAAAAAGAAAGAAAAAAAAACACCTTAGCTGGGTGTGGTGGTGCACACCTTTAATCCCAGTACTTGGGAGGCAGAGGTAGGAAGATCTACATAAGTTCAAGGCCTCCCTGAGGCTACATAGTGAATTCCAGGTCAGCCTGGTCTAGAGTGAGACCCTACCTCTAAGCACCTGGAAAAAAAAATCCAAAAAAGGAAAGTCCCTGACATTTTAGTTGTGTGCAGGCATGTGGAAGGACGGCGAGGGAGGGAAATGTTACTTAGAATTGGTAGAGCGCTCACCTAGCAAACAAAAAATCTTAGGTTCAATATCTTCAGCACTATAACCAATACGGGGGCGGTAGAGGCATATATGGCTATACGGTTCCAGGCCAGTCTGAACTACATGAAACCATCTCAAAAATAACAACAGAAAAGTTTCAAATACAGCTTTAAGCCTGGCGTGGTGGTGCACGCCTTTCAACCCAGCACTCGGGAGGCAGAAATGAGGGTCACCATGAGTCTGAGGTCAACCTGCAACTACACAGTGAATTCCAGGTCAGCCTGAGCTAGTGAGAACCTACCTCAAAAAAAAAAAAAAAAAAAAAAAAGCTAGGTGTGGTGGCATACACCTTTAATGAGGCCACCCTGAGACTACATAGTGAATTCCAGGTCAGTCTGGGCTAGAGTAAGACCCTACCTAGGAAAAGAAAACAGAACAACAACAAAAAAGTTTCAAATACAGCTTTAAAGAGAATAATATATATAGCTGAAATATGGTATGTATATGTGTGTGTGTGTGTTATTTTTTTTGGTTTTTCGAGGTAGGGTCTCACTCTGGTCCAGTCTGACTTGGAATTAACTCTGTAGTCTCAGGGTGGCCTTGAACTCATGAAGATCCTCCTACCTCTGCCTCCCGAGTGCTGGGATTAAAAGTGTGCGCCACCATGCCCAGCTTCTCTCTTTTTTTTTTTTAAGGCAGGGTCTTGCTCTAGCACAGGCTGACCTGGAACTCACTATGTAGACTTAGGGTGAGCTCAAACTCATGGCGATCCTCCTACCTCTCCCTCCCAAGTGCTGGGATTAAACACATGTGCCACCACGCCCAGTGAAAGTATGATTTTTTTCAAAAAAATTTGTTTATTTGAGAGTGACAGACAGAGAAAGAGGCAGAGAGAGAGAGAATGGGCACGCCAGGACCTCCAGCCACTGCAAATTCGAACTCTAGATGTGTGCGCCCCCTTGTGCATCTGGCTAACATGGGTCCTGGGGAATCAAGCCTCGAACCAAGGTACTTAGGCTTCACAGGCAAGCGCTTAACCGCTAAGCCATCTCTCCACCCCAAGTATGATATTTTTAATAGCTCCTAGTATCTCATAAAACAAGGCTTGTTTACATACTATGTGAACATCAAGATGAAAAACCAAAGCATAGAACTGATATAGAAGCAACACATATAAACATATAAACCAGCCAGTCAGCTAGTAAAAACAAATGAACAAAATACAAAATAAATAATTCCAGTCAAAACACTTCCCTATATGATTAAAAATGAAAAAAAGAAATAAACTATTTAAATATAACCAAAAAGGCATTATTTACATACATCTTAAGACTTCAAGAATTAGATCAGGATCTGTGGTCAACTTTTTTATTTCTTCCATGTTGGCAACTGTCCAAATTGGGACGAACTGATCACTATCCATTTGAGATATCAAGTAAAGATCCTTTGATAAGTTTTCTCTGAAAAGAATAAACAGAAGCAATGTAACAAACAAGTCTTAAACAGCACCTAAAGAAAAAATACATATACCTTATTCATGTCTGTTACTATATCTAGGGAAACAAATGTATGTTATTTGAAATAATGTGTGAATAGTTATAAAGGTTCATTTAAAAATACACCAACATACTATACATCAGCAGCACGTTCACTAAGTTTTTGAATCCCCAAACACATCTGATCCAACGGTATGAATGAGGGAGTTTAAGGAATTATATCAATAGGGAATAAACAGTGTGTTATAAAGTATTATATAAATGCATCCAATACCGTGCCATCTTGTAAACACTTTAATCACTATTTTGTACACACTTTTATCATCTATGTTAGATGGAGAGATGGCACAGCTATTGGGGGTGCTTGACTGTAAAGCTGAGAGGCACAGGTCTGATTCCCCAGAGGCCATGGAAAGTCAGAAGCACAAAGTAGCATGAGCATGTGAGGTTTGTCTTCAGTGGCAGGAGACCCTAACATGGCCCTCCCCTCATTCTCTCTCTCTCTCTCTCTCTCTTCTGTTGCTTGCAAATAAATATACAAACAAGCTGTTTCTGTGGGTGCTTGGGAATTAAAATCAGGGCAAATCAGGACCTCAGATCCCCATAATTGCTCTGCAAAACCTTTTTATCTGCTGAGCCGTCGCCCCAAATGCATTTTCGTTTTGTGTGTTTTTTCTTCTGTTGTTGTTTTTTCCAGGTAGGGTCTCCTGCTAGCCCCAGGCTGATTTGAAATTCAATATATAGTAGTATCGGGCTGAACTCAGTGGCTGGGATTAAAGGTGTGTGCCAACACACCCAGCTGGTTTTTTTTTAGAGGCAAGGTGTCACTGTAGCCCAGGCTGACCTGGAATTTACTATGTAGCCGCAGGGTGGCCTCGAACTCATGGCAATCCTCCTACTTCTGCGTGTGCCACCATGCCCAGCCAAATAAATAATTTTTTTTTAATTAAAAGAAAAAAAGCCGCCGGGCGTGGTGGCGCACGCCTTTAATCCCAGCACATGGGAGTCAGAGGTAGGAGGATCGCTGTGAGTTCAAGGCCACCCTGAGACTCCATAGTGAATTCCAGGGCAGCCTGGGCTAGAGTGAGACCCTACCTCGAAAAACCAAAAAAAAAAAAAAAAAAAAAAAAGCCTATGGCTGACAAGGTCTCTCACTCTAGCTAAGGGTGGCCTTGAACATACAACAGCTATCCTCCTACCTCAATCTCCTGTTTCCTGGGATTATAGACATGAGTTACCATCCCAGGCCTTGTTTGCACTTAAAATATTTTAGGGCTGGAGAGATGGCTTAGCAGTTAAGCGCTTGTCTGTCAAGCCTAAGGACCCTGGTTCGAGGCTCAGTTCCCCAGAACCCACATTAGCCAGATGCACATGGTAGCGCATGTGTCTGGAGTTCATATGCAGTGGCTAGAGGTCCTGGCATACCCAGCCACTATATCTCCCTCCCTCCTTCTCTCTGCCTCAAATAAATAAATAAATAAATAAATAAATAAATAAATAAATAAATAAATAAATAAATAAATAAATAAATAAAAATATTTAGCTGGGTATGGTGGCACACGCCTTTAATCCCGGCACTATGGAGGTAGAGGTAGGAGGATTGAGGTGAGTTTAAGGCCACCCTGAGATACATAGTGAATTCCAGGTCAGCCTGAGCTAAAGTAGGACCCTACCTTAAAAACAAAAAACAAACAAATAAATCTTTAAAAAAAATATTTTGATTTATTTATTAGAGACTAAGAATGGGCACACCAGGGCTTCTACCCACGGAAAACAAACTGCACACACATGTACCACCTTGTGCACATGGCTCATGTGGGAATTGGACCTGGGTCCTTTGATTTAGCAGACAAACACCTTACCACTAACTAAGCCATCTTTGTTTGCATTCTTTATTTTCTCAGGCAGGACCTCACTTTAGTCCAGGCTGACCTGGAATTCATTATGAACTCACAAAATGGCTTTGAAATAATGGGTATACTCCTACCTCTTCCTCCCGAGGGCTGGGACTTAAGGTGTGCACTACCATACCTGGCTGTTTCCATGTTATCATTAGCATGTTTGAATAGTATAACATAAAATGTACATTTAAGTTCAGATGATGTATTTCTCAAGGTATAGTTAAAAAGATATATTTGTATTACATATAAAATCTTGGAGGCTGAAGAGGTGGCTTAACAGTTAAGGTACTTGCCTACAAAGCCAAGAACACATTTTGAATCTCCAGGTCCCACATAAATAAAGATGCACAGTGACATAAGTGTGCAATGTCACACACGTGCACAAGGGGATACAAATGTCGGGAGTTCGTTTACAGCGGCTACAAGACCCTGATGTGCCCATTCTCTCTGTCTACCTCTTCCCCTCTCTCTCAAAAATAAAAAATTTAGGGCTGGAGAGATGGCTTAGAAGTCAAACACTTGCCTATGAAGCCTAAGGACCCTGGTTCGAGGCTCAATTCCCCAGGACCCACGTTAGCCAGACACACAAGAGGGAGCATGCATCTGGAGTTCGTTTGCAGTAGCTGTAGGCCCTGGCGCACCCATTCTCTCTATCTCTGTCTCTCTCTGCCTCTTTCTGTACTGTCGCTCTCAAATAAAAAATAAACCAAAAAAAATTTAAAAAATAATAATTAAAATTTTAAATAACAAAAAATAAGACCAGAATTTGATCTTAAAAAAATTTTTTTTGTCTTTTTTTTTTTTTTTTTTGTCATGCTCTTCTATTCCAGACTGACCTGGAATTCACTATGTAGGCTTGCCTCGAATTCTCAGTGACCCTCCTACCTCTCCCTCCCCAGTGCCAACATCTGCATCTGGCTTTATGTGGGTATTAGGGAATCAACCAGGGTCAAAGGGCTCTACAGTCAAACACCGTAACTGCTGAGTCATCTCTCTAGCCCCTCTGCCCTTACTTTTATTCCATTAAGTTATTCATTATTTTCATTTGACAATTACATTTGTTGTATGTGGATACCAGTAGTTGATGTTGGAAGTCTTCCCCGGTTGCTTTTTAACTCTATTTACTTACTTATTTGTGAGGAGAAAGGCAGAGAAAGAAAGAGACAGACAGACTAGGTGTGCCAGGGCCGTCAGCCATTGCAAACCAACTCTAAACACACTGTGCCACCTTGTGCATTTGGCTTACGTAGGTCCTGGGTCACTGAACCTGGGTCCTTTGGCTTAGCAGGCAAGTGCCTTAACCTCTATGAACCTAGAATTCCTTGATTCTGCAAGCCCATCTAGCCATTGAGCCCCAGGGATTCTTTGGCACTGCCTCCCCAGTGCTCAGATCACAGGTGCATGCCACCATACCTGGGCATTTTAGGTTGGTTAGAGAAACTCAGGACCTCATGCTTGTGCAGCTATCTCCCTAGTCTCAATAACAGTTTCTATGCCAAACAGCCTTCATGATCTAGCCAGGCATGGTGGTGCATGCCATTAATCCAACCATTTCACAGGCTGACTCACAAGTGTTACCAGCAGTGGATCCCGCAAGCTCTACAGTTGGCCAGCGTAGGCCAAATGTGCCAGCAGGTGCTAGGGTGGCATGACTGTTATGAATGAAACTAACTTTCTTGGACAAGACTTCAGACCTACTCCAATGGAAGGAGTGTGGTACTAAAAACCTAATCAAAACCCTATGCCTAGAGAAATCACAAACCCTAAGGGGCAACTACTACTGTTCCCAGGCTAAATGGGTATATTATGCCCACCAAACTACCCTATGTTATGGTGACAAAAGCTTCTCTTTTCAGATGGTAGTTATTACTGGGGTGACTCAAATCTCACAAACTTGCTGAGAAGTGACAGTGGAGTGTTCAGAACTAAGTGAGACATCTCTATGATACCTTCAAGACTCACATACAATGGAGAAGAGGTTAAAAAAAAGGTGTAGCCAAAAGGAGTGCTTTGTTACCCCCCTCCCTGAGGTAGGGTTTCACTCGAGCCCAGGCTGCCCTGAACTCAAGGCAATCCTCCTACCTCTGCTTCCCGAGGGCTGGGATTATGGGCATGCACCACCACGCAGGACCTGAGGACGCTTTGATATACATTCTTCTAGAAAAAAAGAGGCTGTGGCATTCATTACCTCACAGTGGCTGACTCTACCTACACAAGACCTGAATAATGTAAGTGGGGGAAAACAGTAGAAAATGGCCTCGATATCTATGACCTCACAGTGCCGGCTAATACCTACAAAAGACCATCACAATAAGATCATGACATCAAAATAAAAGAGACTGATTAGAGGGGGAAGGGATATGATGAAAAGTGGAGTTTCAAAGAGGAAAGTGGAGGCAGAGAGGGAATTACCATGGGATATTTTTTATACTTATTGAAGCCGTCAATAAATTTTTTTTTAATAGTAGAGGGCTAAAGAGATGGCTTTGCAGATGTCAATACAACCCAAAGTCCCAGGTTTATTTCCCCAGTACCCATGTACACCACATGCACAAGGGCAAGAGTTCCCTATACTTTCTTTTCTTTCTTCTCTCTCTTTTACCCTATATGGGCTGTCAGACAACATGGACTTTCCTTCTCCTGGTTTTAGATAAATTCAATTAATTTAATAATAGAAAACGTTTTAGTATTTTTTTTATTTATTTATGTATTTGAAAGAGAAAGAGGTGGAGAGAGAGAAAGAGCATGCCAGGAATCCAGACACTGGAAATGAACTCTAGAAACATGTGACACTTTGTGCTTATGTGGGTCCTGGGGAATTGAACCTGAGTCCTTTGGCTTTGTAGGCTTAACCACTAAGCCTTAACTGCTAAACCATCTCTCCAGCTCTAGAAAAAGTTTTTAATAAAGAGGGAACTGGACAGATGGCTCAACAATTAAGGGGCATGCCTGCCAAGTCTAATGACACAGGTTTGATTCCCCCAGAACCCATGTAAAGCCAAATACACAGGGAGGCACAAGCATCTGGAGTTCATTTGCAATGGCTGGAAGCCAGGGCATGCCTACTCTCTCTTTCATCTCTCATAAATGCTCATAAATAAATATTTTTTTTAAGAAAAGTAGAGAGAAAGAAACTTCACTGAGAATAGATTGCTGAAGAATTCATCTGAAGACTATACTTTTAGGGCTGGAAAGATGACTTACCAGTTAAAGTGCTTGCCTCCAAAGCCAAAGGACCCAGATTCAGACCCCTAGAACCCATACAAGCCAGATGCACAAGGTTGTGCATATGTCAGGAGTTCTTTTACAGCAGCGGAGGCCCCAGCACACCAATTTCTCTTTCTCCTTTCTCTCTCAAATCAACAAAAATATTTAAAAGCATGTACTACTAACCCCCTGCAAAAACAATAATTAAAAAAAAAAAAAAAAGACTACACTTTAGCTAAGAAACTACACATCATGGGGCTGGGAAGATAGCTCAGGTAGCTTCTTTGCAAAGCTTGATGATCTAAGTTGAATTCATCAGCCACACAAACCAAGACAGGCTTTCATTTGCAGCAGCAAGATTGCCTAGCACACCCATACACACACACAATTATTTTAAATAAAATAAATTTTAAAAATACTATCCCAGCACTTGGGAGGCAGAGGTAGGTGGATCACAATGCATTCGAGGCCACCCTGTGACTACAAAGTAAATTCCAGGTTAACCTGGACTAGAGTGAAACCCTACCTCAAAAAACCAAAAAACCGGCTGAAGGGATGGCTTAGTGGTTAAGGCATTTGCCTGCAAAGCCAAAGGACCCAAGTTTGATTCTCCAGGACCCGTGTTAGCCCAATGCACAAGGGGGTGCCAAGTGTCTGGAGTTTGTTTACAGTGGCTAGAAGCCTGGCACACCCATTTTCTCTGTGTGTCTTTCTTTCTCTGTCAAATAAATGAATAAATACAAAAATTTTTTTAAGGGTTTAAAAATAAACCAAAAAACACAATCCTACATTTTTTTCTACTTTAGAAATATACTGAAGGCCTGGAGGGGTGGCTTAGCGGTTAAGGTGTTTGCCTGCAACTCAAAGGACCCAAGTTTGATTCCCCTGGACCATGTTAGCCAGATGCACAAGGAGGCACATGCGTCTAGAGTTCGTTTGCAGTAGGTGGAGGCCCTGGCGCACCCATTCTCTCTCTCTCTCTTTCTCTATCCCTCTCTCCTCCCCTCCCTCCCTTTCTCAGTCAAATAAATAAATAAATGTATTTTTTAAAAATCCCAGTTAGGCCTAATGTCACTTAAAGGAAATATATACTGAAGAGGATGGAGAAGTAGCTCAGAAGTCAAAGGCACTTGCTTACAGAGCCTACTACCCACCCTGAGTCAATTTCCCAGAGTCCACATGAAGCTGAAGCAAAATGGTACAACTTGGAGCTGGGGAGATGGCTCTGAAAACCCCTGCTTGCAAAGCCTGCCAGACTAGGTTCTAATTCTCAGAACTCATGTAAAATCAGAAGCACAAAGTGGTGCAAGCACATGGAGTTCATTGCAGCAAAAAGATATACTGGTATATGTACACACACACATATACACACACAAATAAAAAATAAGCCAGGGCATAGTAATGGCTCAGCAGTTAAGGTACTTGCCTATAAGGCAAAGAACCCAGGTTCAATTCCCCAGGATGCAAGAGAGCCAGATGCACAAAGTAGAGCATAGTGTATGGAGTTTGTTTGCAGCGGCCAGAGGCCCTGAACAACCCATTCTCTCTATCTGCTTTTCTCCCTTCCTTCTTTCCTTCCCTCCCTCCCCTCTTCCTCTCTTCTCTCTAAATAAATTAATTAAAAAACAAAATAGGTCAGGCATGGTGGCGCACGCCTTTAATCCCAGCACTCAGGAGGCAGAGGTAGGAGGATCACTGTGAGTTAAGAAGCTACCCTGAGACTATATATAGTGAATTCTAGGTCAGCCTGGGATACAGCGAGACCCTACCTTGAAAAAAAGAGTTATACGAAAATGTATTATTGAAAGGAAATGAAAACCACCATTGTTACAATCTACTTCATGAGTATTTTATAACAATAACCAAGCAACTAAGCAAAGGAGAATATCAATTAAAAATGATTTTATACCTTGAGAAACAGAACTCTAACTGCTTTTTCAGACATTCTTTTAAATCTTCTGTAGAAATTGCTGTACTGCTTTCTCCTGGTGGCAGAAAACAAGAAATGGAAGGATTATTATCAAGAATAATAAGTGGTAAAGTTCAAATACTACATTCAGAAGTCACAACAGTATTTGACTTGAAATGCCAAAGTATCCAGGTTTGATTCCCCAGGAACCACATAATAAAAGCCTGATGCACAAGGTGGCACATGCATCTGGAGTTCATTTGCCATGGCTGAAGATGCTGGTGGGTCCATTGTCTGTCTGTCTGTCTCTCTTTCTCTGCCTCTTCTTTCTCTCAAATAAATAAAATAAATTACACAAGTTTTTTTTAAAATATATGATCATTAATCCCGAAAACCACTTGGCTACTATGTTATGAAATACTGACCTAACCTCTATTTAAAAATGTGCTAAACTCCATGGTGCTAATAAATGACAGAGACATCTCTATCACACCTTCCAAGGTTCCGGATCCATTGCAGAAGGTGGTGGAAAGAATGTAAGGAAAGTCTGGACTACTTACAATGCAATCTTCCAGACACAAAATTGCCTGGATACTCATGATCTCACAGTGCCTGGAACTACCTATATAGGACCAGTACAACAGCAGGAAAAGATAATTAATGACAATCAAAATAAGAGAGGGGCTGGAGGGATGGCTTAGCAGTTAAGCACTTGCCTGTGAAGCCTAAGGACCCCGGTCTGAGGCTCAATTCCCCAGGACCCACGTTAGCCAGATGCACAAGGAGGCGCACGCGTCTGGAGTTCGTTTGCAGTGGCTGGAGGCCCTGACACACTCATTCTCTCTCTTTCTCTCTCTCTCTCTGGCTCTTTGTTGTTCTCAAATAAACAAAAAAAAATTTTTAAAAAAAGACTGATTGAGAGGGGGAAGGGATATAATGGAGAGTTGGATTCTGAAGGGGACATTGAGAGGCGAGGCAATTATGCTTATTGTCTATAATTATGGAAGTTGTCAATAATAATAATAAAAGACCAGCCTTGATCCACAGTGAATTCCAGCTCAGCCTGAGCTAAAGTGAAACCATGCCTCGGGAGAAAAATAAAGAAGTGCTAACTACTTAATTAATAGTAGTCTAAACCTGATGACTGGAATGAGGTGTACAAAGAGAAACATATTTATATATAACTACATCACCTTTATCAGTAGGACATTTGATGTT
This sequence comes from Jaculus jaculus, assembly GCF_020740685.1. Lineage (NCBI taxonomy): Eukaryota > Metazoa > Chordata > Mammalia > Rodentia > Dipodidae > Jaculus > Jaculus jaculus. The sequence continues at coordinate 93,121,889 of NC_059107.1, read as the reverse complement.
AGTCATGCTCGTTTGATTCTATCTATCCTTTTTCCTTCATTCCTTGATTTTTAAAAATATGTATGCATTTATTTATTTATATGAAGAGACAGAAGAGAGAAAGAATAGGTGTGCTAGGGCCTCTGGCCACTGCAAAGGAACTCCAGATATATGTGCCACCATATGCATATGGAGAATCACATCTCGTTCCTTAGGCTTTGCAGGCAAGCGCATTAACCACTAAGGTATCTCTCCAGACTCCCTTGTTTCCTTGATAAAGTCTCTTCACTGATTCTGGAGATCTTGACAGTTCATGAGCCCCAGTGATTCTCCAATCCCCATAGGATTGAGTTACAGCTGCTCATGCCCACACCCAGATTATTTATGTGGGTTCTGGGTAACCTAATTCAGGGGTCTCCAACCTCCATGCTTATGCACAAAGTGCTAACTTCTGAGCCATCTCTCCAGGCCTCTATTTTTTTTTTTGTTATGTTAAAATTATTTATTTTAAACAGAATGAGAAACAGGCAGAGAGAGAGGAGGAGGAGGGAGGGTAGAAGTGAATATGGGCACACCAGGGCCTCTAGCCACTACAAAGGAATTCAAGATGCATGTACCACTGTGTACATCTGGCTCACGTGGGTACTAGGAATCAAACCTGAGTCCTTAGGCTTCACCAGAAAGCTCCTTAGCTGCCAAGTCAGCTCTCCATCCCTGGCTCTCTAATTTTTAAACAAGAGAGACACTTTATTATATAGCTCAAAGATTCCTCAAGCTTTTTGCCTCTGCCATGGTTTTTCATGTTTGTTGTTGTGTAACTGTGTTAAGTACAGGTATGCATATGCCACACAGCATAGATGCAGAGGTTATAGGACAAATACAGGGTTGGTCCCAACTGTCCACCTCATTTGAGGCAGGGTTTCTGGCTCTGGATTCTGCTGTTTTTTTTTTGCTGGGTTCACCTTGAAATTCTAAGTAATTCTGTCTTTGCCTCCCACTTGGCTATCAGCACCAGTGCAATGGGATTAGAAGTCCACATGACTCCAGACTTTTTTTTGTTTTTTAAGTTTTTCGAGGTAGGGTTTCACTCTAGCCCAGGCTGACCTGGAATTCACTATATAGTCTCAGGGTGGCCTCAAACTCATAGTGATCCTCCTACCTCTGCCTCCCGAGTGCTGGGATTAAAGGCGTGTGCAACCACGCCCTGTGACTTCAGACTTGTTCCATGGGTTTTGCTCAGGTTGCTCTATATTGTGTGGAAAGTACTTTCTCTGCCCATTGTTTTTAAAATTTTTATATTTTAGTTATTTAAACGGGGGGAGGGGGAGATAGAGAGAGACTGGGCATATGAGGGCCTCCACCACAAATGAACTCCAGACACATGTGCCACCTTGTCCATCTGGCTTACAATGGTACTGGGGAATTGAAACTGGGTCCTTAGGTTTCAAAGGCAAGTACCTTTAAATGCTAAACCATCTCTTCAGCCCTGTTTCTTTTTAAAAATATTTTATTTACTTATTCGAGGAAGAGAATGGGCATGCCAGGGCATCTTACCACTGCAAACTAATTCCAGATACATGTGCCACTTTGTGCATCTGGGTACAGGGGCAATGAACCAAGGTTATTAGGTTTTTTAGGCAAGCACCTTAACCACTGATCTGTCTCGCCAGCCTATCATTTTTGTTTTAAGACATTCAAAACAAAACACGCTTTTTAGCAAAGGTGATGGCACATGCCTTTCATCCCAGCATTTGAGAGGCAGAGGTAGGAGGATTGCCACTAGTTCGAGGCCACTCTGAGACTACATACATATAATGAGTTCCAGGTCAGCCTGAGCTAGAGCAAAACCCAGCCTCAAAAAGCAGAAAATACAAAAAAAAAAAAAAAGTTTTTAAAAAGATTTGCCTTTATTTATTAAAGACAGAGAGAAAACAAGAGAGAATGGGTGCATCAGGGCCCCTAGACACTGCAAATGAACTTGAGACTTATGCACCACCATGTGCATCTGGCTTACGTGGGGCCTGGAGAATCGAACCTGGGTTCTTAGGTTATGTAGGCCTTAACCACTAAGTCCATCTCTCCAGTGCATCTTTTTTTTTTTTTTTGGTTGGCAAAAGTGATAGGAAAACTGATACAACTTGCAATGACCTTAACTAAGAAAATCCTTTGAGAGGATCTTTTCAGTATTTTTCCAGATATCTCTTATTTCATACTTTTCTTTAATTGAATTTCAAAGAATAGAGATTTTTTTTTTAATTTTTTTTTATTTAGTTATTTGACAGCAACAGACAGAGAGGACAGAAAGAGAGAGAGAGAGAGGGAAAGAATGGGCGCACCAGGGCTTCCAGCCACTGCAAACGAACTCCAGATGCATGTGCCCCCTTGTGCATAAAGATTATTTTTTTTTTTATTTTTTTTTTGGTTTTTCGAGGTAAGGTCTCACTCTAGTCCAGGCTGACCTGGAATTAACTCTGTCATCTCAGGGTAGCCTCGAACTCATGGCAATCCTCCTACCTCTGCCTCCCAAGTGCTGGGATTAAAGGCGTGCGCCACCACGCCCGGCAAAGATTATTTTTTTATAACCAAGTTCCTGTTTGGCATTAGTCAACAGTATTTGTAACACTTGACTAATAGTATAACACAATTTTTTAATCAAAGAAGAAAACAAATTAATACCATGTTTATCAAAACAATAATGGGGGAGGGCCTAGGATACTAAATTCTTATTTTAGCAGTGAAATGACAGGTTACCAGAAACATCGTATATTTGGTAACTCAAATCTTCGGGTCCTAAAATTATGCCATCAGTTGATTCTTCAATGTTTGTAGTATTTCTTGTGGTTTCACACGATGGTGAATACATTACTTCATATTCCTTACACATATCTTCTGAAAGTTCTGCATTACCTGCATTAAAGAAAAGATATTAAATCCTACCTTCAAGAATCCTGAACAATCTGTCTTCTATAGCAAAATTTCAAGAAATTATACCCATTGGTTTAAATCGAAGTTATTGTAGGGCATGGTAGCACACACCTTTAATCCGAGCACTTGGGAGACAGACACAGGACGATCTCCATGAGTTCAAGGACACCCTGAGTGAATTCCAGGTCAGCCTGTTCTAGAGTGAAACTCTACCTCTAAAAAGACCAAGAAACAGCCAGGAGTGGTGGCAGCACTTAATCCCAACACGTGAGAGGCAAAGGTATGAGGATCACAGTGAGTTCCAGGCCACTCTGAGACTACATAGTTAATTCTAGGTCAGCCTGGGCTATAGTGAGATTGTACCTCGAAAAAACAATAACACAAAAAGTTATTAATGAAGGGAGATAAGTATTGGCCACTATGAATAAGCTAACATTATCAACAGTAAGCAAAAGCTACATAGGACTTTTTTAGGACTTGTGTCAGACAGTTCCATATATCTACCTTGCTTAGTGTTCTGAAAATGCTATGCTGAAAGCAATTATTATTTTCCATTATTTCTGTTTTACTGATGGAAGAAACAAGCACTAAGACATCATCTGGGCTGCCTAAGAACAGTGAATAAATAGAGCAATGAGGCAGATTAAAACTTATTTAAGCTGTGTGTGGTGGCGCACGCCTTCAATCCCAGCATTCCGGAGACAGAGGTAGGAAATTCACCAAGAGTTTGAGGCCACCACGAGAATACATAGTGAATTCCAGGTCAGCCTGGGTTGAAGGAGACCCTCCCTTGAAAAAAACAAAACAAAACAAAAAAAAACTAATTTAAACCTGGGGTGGTGGCGCACGTCTTTAATCCCAGCACTCAGGAAGCAGAAGGAGGAGGATTGCCTTGAATTCTAGGCCACCTTCAGAATAGAGTGAATTCCATTTCAGCCTGGGCTAAAGTGAGACTCTACCTCGAAAAAACAAAAATCAAACAAACAAACAAAAAAAACCCCTAATTTATCGCAGGAGGTGGTGGTGCATGCCTTTAATCCAAGCACTCGGAAGGGAGAGGAAGGAAGAATGATGTGGGTTCAGCCCCGTACCAGGTCAGCCTTAGCCTGGAATGAGACCCTATTTAAAAAAAAAAAAAAAAAAAAACCTCAAAAATCCTAATTTATGAATAACACACTACAAATGATAAATACATTATAAACAGGCTAGACATGAGATCCAAAGAGTCTCACTCTAGCTCAGGCTGACCTGGAATTCACTATGTAGTTTTAGGGTGGCCTCGAACTCATGGTGATCCTACCTCTGCCTCCCAAGTGTTGGGATTAAACGCGTAAACAACACGGCCGGCTCCTATACTATATATTATACTAAACATTTATAAATATATTTTATCATTGGTTTGGATCTGGATGACCCCCCCCAACAGCTCATGTGATAAAAGCTTGGTCCTTTATTGCAACAATGTTTAGAGGTGGGGCCTTGGGGAAGTGATTACATCATGAAGCCTATAATGACATCAATATTATTAGTTCACTGAGTGGCTAATAATTTAATGAGCTATTATGAGGTGAGGCCAACTTAAGAAACTGGGATCTAACTGAAAGGACGGAGGTCTCTGTGGGAATGCCTTGGAACCCTTTCCTGTAGTTCTCTCTGTTTCCTGGGAACCATGAGGTGAGAAACTGTTTTCACCATAGACTCCCAGCTATGACATTGTGCAACCTCTAAATCATGTGTCAAATCTTTCTTCCTTAAAATTGACTTTTGTCAGGTCTTTTGTCCAGTGACAAAAAGTTAACCAACACGTCAAATAATCAAAGAACATAACCTAAAGTCATATGTTTAAGAAAATTCAATTTTCAAATGAGATATTCAGAACTTACACTCAGGATGAGATCCTGATGTGGCAGCTGTTGCTGTTTCATGCCAAGAGCTTTCAGTTCCAGGAGTGGCCGCAGAATTTCCAGGAGGAATTTCTTGCCATACTTTGGCATTAGGATTCAACCCAGTCCCTTTAGATGTTACCTGCTAAATAATCAAAAGGTACATTTGTAAAATTTACATCCCTCGCCGGGCATGGCGGCGCACGCCTTTAATCCCAGCACATGGGAGGCAGAGGTACTACATAGTTATTTACAGGTCAGCCTGGGCCAGAGTGAGACCCTACCTCAAAAACAAAAAATCTCAAGTAATAAAATTAAAAGCATTTTAATACAAATATATAAATATTATAGAAATTCATAAAAAGGGCCTCAAACAACCAAAGCAAGTCAGCCTTGAGTTGTGATCAGTGTGTCTCCACCACCTAAGCACCAAAATTATAGTCATACACCATCATGCCTAGCTAAATAAACTTTTTGTTTGTTTCTCCAGGTAGGGTTTTGCTCTAACCCAGGCTGACCTGAAACTCACTATGTAGTTTCAGGGTGGCCTCAAACTCAAGGCGATCCTCCTCTCTCTCTCTCTCTCTCTCTCTCCTTCTTTCTTTCTTTCTTTCTTTCTTTTTTTTTGTTTTTTTGTTTTTTTGAGGTAAGGTCTCACTCGAGCTCAGGCTTAAAGGTGTGTGCCACCACACCCAGTTGCCAAATACAATTTCCGATCAACCTGAAAAATTTTTAAATAATCTTAACTAATATTTTCAGAATTAAAGAGAAAGGGAAGAAGAAATATATAAACACATTGATTTTTTTTTTGTACTGAATATGCTTCAAGGGCTGCAGATACACTCAGTAGACTTCTTGCCTAGAATGCATGAAACCCAGGTGAGGTAGTACACCTGTAAACCCAGATCTAAGGAAATATAATCAGAATTTCAAGGCCATTCTTAGTTAGATAGTAGGTTCAAGAGCAGCCTGAGACATGAAATCCTATGTCAAAGACAAAACGACCCAGCTTTGATTCACCACCCATGTGGCACACGCATCTGGAATTCATTTGCAGTGGCTGGAGGCCCTGGCATTCTCATTCTCTATCTTTTTCTGTCTTACACTGTTACTCTTGTGGTTTTCTTTTTGTCACAGGACTTCCTTAGGCCTGTGGGAAGGAATTACAAGACAATTTTAATACCAGCACTCAGGAAGCAGAGGTAGGAGGATCACCTTGAGTTTGAGCCACCCTGAAACTACATAGTGAATTCCAGGTCAGCCTGAGTGAGATACTACCTCAAAAAAAAAAAAAAAAAAAAATCAAGTTAAAAGAAAAATTTTTAATGAAATTCTCAGCTGGAGAGATGGCTTAGCAGTTAAGGCACTTTACTGCAAAGCCTAAGGTCTCATATTTGACTCTCCAGATCCCACATAACCAGATGCACAAAGGTGAGGCAAGCACAAGGTCACATATGGACACTAGGTGGCAAAGTGTCTGGAGTTCGAGTTCAGTGGCTGAAGCCTTGGTGGGCCAATTGTGTGTGTGTGTGTGTGTGTGTGTGTGTGTGTGCGCGCGCGCACATGTATGTCTGTCACACTGAAATGAAATTTATAGCCAGGTGCGGTGGTGCATGCCTTTAATCTCAGCACTCAGGAGGCAGAGGTAGAGGGATCACCGTGAGTCTGAGGCCACCCTGACATTACATAGTGAATTCCAGGTTAGCCTGAGCTAGAGTGAGACCCTACCTCAAAAGGGGGGGGATTAAGAATAGCAGGGCGTGGAGGTGCACACACTCGGGAGGCAGAGGTAGAAGGAACACTGTGAGTTAGAGGCCACTCTGATAATAGACTGAATTCCAGGTCAGCCAGGGCTAGAATGAGACCCTACCAGGAATAGATGTTAAGACCTTATTGTAGAAGACTCCACATGCTTGTGCTGCAAGGTCATTGAGAAATCCTGCTGGAACAGAGCTGAAAACCATCTCTGTGATGACCAGCTGACAGAAAGCTGGATAGAACTATGCTGAGGCTAGAGAGATGGATCAGCAGTTAAGGCACTTGCCTGCCATGCCTAAGTACCACAGTTAGATTCTCTAGTACCCATGCAAAACCAGATATAGTAGGTGACACATGTGTCTGGAGTTCATTTGCAGTGGCTGGAGGCCCTGTTGTGCCCATTCTCTCTGTTTCTATCATCTGTCTCTACTTGCAAATAAAAAAATAATAATAAAATAAACTGCTGCATGCAGCTCCATGGGAGAGAGAACTCACCAGTGTAGATAAAACAGTGAACATTGTCAAATTTAAATTTGGCCAACTAGGCCAATGTGCCAATGGGTGCATTAGTGGCATGTCTGTTTTGAGCAATACCAACTGCTCTTGTATTGGACTGCAGGTTCGCTCCACAGGAGGGAATACATGCCTGATATTTAAGTCCTATGACTGGCAAGCCATGAGCCCTAGGGGTATAATGTCTACCGGTTTCTAGCTAAATGTACATATTATGCTCACCAAAAAGTCCAGTAAGCACTTCTCTTCATGTTCATACCCATATTAAGACTACTTTCATTTTGGATTAGAGAAGCGTCTCTTTTCAGATGGTAGTGACAGAGGAGTGCTCAGCACCAAAACATCTCTATTACACCTTCCAAGGCTCAGGGTCCATTGCAGAAGAGGTGGCAAAAAGAATGAAAGAGCCAAAATTCCTATAGAAGTTAGCCCTTGAGGCTACACAGCAAACATCAAATACTTATTAAATTATGTAAACTGAAAAAAAGTTTGTAAGCTGTCCATGTGTACAATGAAACTATTGTGAACATATGTAAGATACTCCACAAAAATATCCAAACTGGGGTCTGGGGAGGTGGATAAAGTACTTGTTTGGATCCCTAGATTTCATGTAAATCCTGTAATCCCAGTCACCCTACAGCCAGCAGAGACACAGAGAGGACAGCACACACCATGTGAGTACACTTTTGCAGGAGGCTGGGGAAATGACTCCGTGGTTAACAGGAGCAGTTGTTTGCAAAGCCTACTGGCCCAGGTATAATTCCTAAGCTACCTACATCAACCAGATTTTAAAAAGTGGCATAAGTATCTGGGGTCCATTTGCAATGGCAGGAGGCCTTGGTGTGTTCATGCAAACAAACTTGTAAACAAACAAACAAAAAAATCAACCTGTCCTTAAAACTGACAAATGAGAAAAGATGACATCAAAATGAGAGGATGATGATGGAGAGGGGGAAGGGATATGATGGAGAGTGGAGTTCAGTAAACCAGAACCCGTCTACTATAGAAATTGGTACCAGGAGTGGGATGAGATGAATCTGATCATGATTTTGGTCTTTTGTAACTTTTGTCTTGGAGGAATAGGTATGGACTTAGTACTTCCAACTGAAGATGCTTTCTGGAGTGGTAAGCCAAGTTTTATAGACTATTCTGGTGACAGTTTGAAAGTGTTAAGTGCCGAGAGAATTGAGCTTGGAGGCTTGGCTTATGAACTTTCTAAGGGGAAGGAAAGACTGCAGAGGACTTTGTTCTAACTGTGATATTGGCATAAGGGCTAGCTGTGTGCTGCACAGAGATCAAGGTTAAATTTGTAATTGATGTGCTTGGCTAAAAATATAGAACTGAAAGAGTTAAGATCTTAAGTTAGAAAACCTCAAGCAAGTTAAAATTACAGGCACTGAGTCTAGTTTTAGATTACTGAAGCTGCCATTGTCAAATACATTGCAGTCTTAAGGAACATGGCCCAACTGCTTTACATTAAAATAGTGGAAGACTGGAGAAATAGCTTAGCCATTAAGGCATTGGCCTGCAAAGCCAAACGATCCCAGTTCGATTCTCCAGGACCCACATAAGCCAGATGCACAAAATGGCGCATGCATCTGTAGTTCATTTGCAGTGGCTGAAGGCCCTGACACATACATTCTCTCTCTCAAATAAATAAAATAGACATATACATACATACATATATGTATGTGTGTGTGTGCATGCATGTATGTGTGTATGTATATATATATAGTGGAGAGGATGCCTGAGGAAAGACTATGATAGAAATACAAACTCTTGGGCTGGAGAGATGGCTTAGCGGGTAAGCGCTTGCCTGTGAAGCCTAAGGACCCCAGTTCAAGGCTCGATTCCCCAGGACCCACGGTAGCCAGATGCACAAGGGGGCGCACCCATCTGGAGTTCATTTGCACTGGCTGGAAGCCCTGGCGCGCCCACTCTCCTCTCTCTCTCTCTCTCTCTCTGCCTCTTTCTCTCTCTGTCTGTCACTCTCAAATAAATAAATAAAAATAAAAAAGAAAGAGAAAAATAAAAAAAAAAAAAGTAATACAAACTCTTTTGAAAAAGAGTTAACTGGAGAAGGAAACTGCTCTTCAAGGTCATGATTTATTTCATCCCTGAATTAGGAATATGGCTGTGCCCTGCATACCTGGTATTGGTTTAGGAGGCATGAAAAATATGTGGAGTGGTCATGAAATGCACACAGTTCCAGCAGCCACTGCTGAGATACAGCATACAGACAGGGTGTGATGACCCTCATAAATAGGCTGGAAGAGTCTTAGGAAGATGGACCATGGTTTGTATGAAGACCCAAAGGTGTTTTAGATATACCAGGACTGCGCTAGTGCTTCTGTGGAATGCACTGCTGGCCCGGAATGGAAATATTCCCTGGCTACTCTGCCCAATTGGAGGGGTGAAACTGGAAAATCCAGAGACTGTCAGTCAGTCACTGGTTAGGACTGAAGTTGAACTGCAGAAGTTTGATGTTTGTTTGATGATTGTTTAGTTTGCATTGTTCTTACCTCTCCTTGCTATGCCTTATACCAGTTCTGTGCCTTTATATGTTGAAAGCTTTTACCTTGCTTGATTTTACAGGATTCAGCTTCAATAAATATCCCTTCTTCCATATCTGCGCCTGGTCTGGAAGTTAATCTCAGTGAACCTGAAGCTGTCTATGACATTAAGCCATCTCTCCAGCCCTCCAAAAATATTTTTAAAAATTAAATAAATATAAAACAACTAACTCTAGCTGAGCATGATGGTACATACCTTTAATCCTAGTACTCAGGAGGCTGAGGTACGAAGATCACTGTGAGTTCAAAGCCAGCCTGAGCTATAGTAAGACCCTACCTCAAAAAAAAAAACAAAAAACCCTAACCCATCTTCATAACATGTTTAACTCTTACTATCATCAACTTCACAGATAAGGAGAAAGTTACTGTCTCCATTTTCTTCTGTGTGTGTCATCCCGTCCCTCAACCAACCTCCACTATGCCTTTTGCTTGATTTGCGTCTGTCTCTTCCCTCCCTTTCTGCTGCTTCTGCTTTCACCTCAGTGGCGTCCCATTTTGAGCAGACTCTCTGGGCCTCCCATGCCCTTTTACCTTGGGACCAGACTCACTGGCACATGGAAGACAGAAGGAGTGGATTACAGCTGGATGACTATTCTGGCTCATGAATTAAGGTAACAAAGGCATAGGGATCATGGGAAAATCCTAGTGGTAGAGAGAGGGTGATAGTCTTGCCTCTACCATGTGATCATTGTCTGAGAAATGCTTCTTGATCTACAGACATGCCCAAGGGAGGAGGTATATCCAAGGGAAGGCCAGAGCCCTGATGTCCTAGCCTGAGGAAGGTGGGCTGCACTCTGGACCCCTAGGTATGAGAAAGAAAAAAAATGTTACCATACCTTACAGTAACCTGCCAAATGTCCAAGGTCATGCAGCTAATAAGAGAGAGCTAGGATTCTGACCTTCACAATCTGCAAAGTTCATGACTAAAACCAGGACTCTAAAACTAAGTTCTGTAGGAATATTATAAATCTCTCTACAACAAATGGCCTCTGGCCCCAGATTTGCCTATTGAGACTCATGATCCACAAGAAATAGATACAGATGCTATAATGCAATGACTGCTAACACCTTGAATAGAGCAAACAGTATAGGAAGATAAATAATATAACAATAAAATCTGAATGAATCCATCAGTAAATAACTATGTTAGTATTTCTCAAATTTAATGTATGCAAGAATTATCTAGGGATATTGATAAAATTCAGGATCTGATTTACTACTTGAAAATCAGGGCCAATTTGTGTCCTAATAAGTCTCTGTGTAATATAAGCTTGTTGCTAATTCTAGGTATCATAATTTAAATACCAAGTTAACTCAATAAATCAATGTCATTTCTAGCAAGCTATCCAAGCTGTCCACAATCAGGGTTCACTTATTAACTAGAAAGTGACCCAAACATGAGAGAAGAAAGAGGTTTCAAAAGAGAAATATGGAAGGTAATAGATTTTATGTGATATAAAAATCAAAGGAGGGCTGTAGAGATAGCTGAGCAGTTAATGCTCTTGCCTGCAAAGCATAATGACCCTGGTTTGAGTCTCCAGTACCAATGTAACAAGAGATGAACAAAGTGGTGCATGCATCTAGGGTTCCTTTCCAACAGCTGAAGGCCATGGTGCACCCATTCTCACTCTCTCTCTCTACATGCAAATAAGTAAGCAAATAATATGTATGTTTTAAAAGTCTCTGACCACACAGGAATTTCCGGCTGTGGGTGAGTTTTCCTTCGGCTGGGTCAGCCAGCTCAGCCCAGGATCACTTATGTTGATCGGAGGGCAGGCCCTCTAGCCTTTACTCTCTCTACAAGGGCTCTTTTACCCTCTCCCACAGCTTCCCACATGGCAGGAGCTCCTTGAACTTTATTTTCCGTCCATGGTTTTTCCAGACCCACCACATGGGATTCTCTAGCCATGTGGGTACCTTTCCTTGGCTATGTACTTCCCTAAATAAATATAGTAATTTAATAATAATGAAAAAAAGTCAAAGGCATGGAAAGGTGGGTTCGGGTTAAGTGCACACCTTTGATCCTATCACTCAGAAGGCAGAGTTCAGAGGATTGATAAGTTCAAGGCTAGCATGAGACTATATAGTGAATTCCAGGACAGCCTAGGCTAGAGTGAGAACCTACCTCAAAAAACAAAAAAATAAAACAAACTCAATTGTTCAAACACCATAGGTAGAGGTAGGAGGATCACCATGAGTTCAAGACCACCCTGAGACTACATAGTGAATTCCAGGTAAGCCTGAGCTACAGTGAGACTCTTCCTCAAAAAAAAAAAAAAAAAAATTCAGGACCAGTGTGGTGGAGCACACCTTTAATCCCAGCACTCAGGAGGCAGAGGTAAGAAAGAGGATTTCAAAGCCGGGCGTGGTGGCGCACGCCTTTAATCCCAGCACTCGGGAGGCAGAGGTAGGAGGATCGCCATGAGTTCAAGGCCACCCTGAGACTACAGAGTTAATTCCAGGTCAACCTGGACCAGAGTGAGACCCTACCTCGAAAAACCAAAAAGAAAAAAGAAAGAGGATTCCAGGTCAGCCTGGAATAGAGTGAAACCCTACCTCAAAAAACCAAAAAATAAATAAATAAATAAATGCAGACCAGGTGTGTTGGCACAGGCCTTTAATTCCAACACTGAGGAGGCAGAGGGAGGATTGCTGTTGAGTTCCAGGCCAGCCTGGAACTAGAGTGAGATCTGAGTCAGCCGGAGCTAGAGTGAGACAGTACCTAGGAAACTAACTAAATAAATAACATAGCATTTTTTTAATGTACTTTCTTCTTACAAACTCCTTTGTGTTGTTTTGTTTTTCTTTTTTAAGATAGAATCTCTCTCTAGCCAGGCTGACCTGGAATTCACTATGTAGTCTCAGGGTGGCCTCAAACTCATGGCTATCCTCCTGCCTCTGCCTCCTGAGTGCTGAGTGATTAAAGGTGTGCATTACCACACCCAGCCAGAAACTTTAATTAATAAAAATTATCTTAAAAAAAAAAAAAAGGTTACTGATTCACCTTGGTGTTTGTCCAAAACCAGTATTGGTGTAATCCACATGTTTTCTTTGACCTCTATCCCTTGAAGGTTTAAGTTCAACTCTATTTTATCAGCTGTTCCAGTTTCAGTGGAATCTTGTACTTTAGTACTCAATATACTCATTTTACATATATATATATATTTATATATATTTACATATAAACATATATATATTTATTCATTATAACAAATCGTTCTCCCAAATTAAAAAATTATCCAGGTAAATATCCCACTTATTTCAGTCTAAAATTTGAAATGCTACCACCTAAAACAGCAAAAAAGCCTTTAGTTTCTATAAGACAAGATAAAAGAGTCCTGATGGTACATGGTGATGTTACACAATAATATGAAATGAATGTCCTTAAAAATACTTCTGAACTATGAACGTAAAGAGTTAATGGGCTGAGGCGAAGACTATTTGGGTAAAGTGTTTGCTACACAAGGAGGAGACCTGAGCTCAGATCTCCAGCACACATGTAAAAATCCAGGAATGTTGGTGTGAGCCTGTAATCCAAGCACTCAGGAAGTAGAGCAGGTGGCTTTGTTGGCTAGCTAGCTAGTCAATTGTATCAGTGAGCTCTGGGTTCAGTGAGAAAATCTTAAGACAATAACGTGGGGCCAGGCATGGTAGCACCAGCCTTTAATCCCAGCACTAAGGAGGCAGAGGTAGAAGGATCACCATGAGTTCAAGGCCACCCTGAGACTACATAATGAATTTCAGGTCAGCCTGAGCTACAGCAAGACCCTGCCTAGAAAAAAAAAGAAAAGAAAAAAAAAAAGAGAAGAGAAGAGCCAGGCATGGTGGCACATACCTTTAATCCCAGCACTCAGGAGGCAGAAGTAGGAGCATCGCCATGAGTTGAAGGCCACCCTGAGACTATGTAGTGAATTACAGGTTACCCTGCACTATAGTAAAAACCCACCTCGAAAAAAAAAAAGTTATAGATTCCAATAGTATAATTTTGAGTACATTTAAATTTCCTGTACCTTGAATGTAAGGGCCAAAGGGTAGGACTGCTGACAATGTACTCTTCCAGACGCAAAATGGCCTGGATATCCATGATCTCACATTGCCTAGCAGTACCTTCACAAGACCCTCATAATAGGAGGAAAAGATGATGACATCAAAATAAGAGAGAGACAAAGGGCTGGAGAGATGGCTTAGCAGTTAAAGTGCTTGCCTGAGACGCCTAAGGACCAACGTTCGATCTCTCTCAAGAAACCACACAGCCACATGTGGTGGCACACGCCTTTGATCCCAGCACTCGGGAGGCAGAGGTAGGAGGATTGCTGTGAGTTTGAGGCCATCCTGAGACTGAATTTCAGGTCAGCCTGAGCTATAGACCCTACCTCAAAAAAAAAAAAAAAAAAAAAGACCCCACATAAGCCAGACGCAAAGGTGAGGAAAGCACAAGCATCTAGAGTAACTGTAATGTCTGAGGCCCTGGCAAGTCAATTCTTTCTCTCCCTCCCTCCTTCCCTGTCTGTCTGTCTGTCTGTCTCTCTCTCTCTCTCTCTCTCTCTCTCGCTCTCAAAAATAAAAAAAAAAAAAAAAAAAGCCAGGCGTGGTGGCACACACCTCTAATCCCAGCACTCGGGAGGCAAAGGTCAGAGTATCACTATGAGTTCGAGGCCACCCTGGGCTAGAGTGAGACCTACCTCAAAAACCTATAAAAACTTAAAAATAAAAAAGAAGCCAAGTATGGTGGCACACATCTTTAATCCCAGCACCTTGGAGGCAGAGGTAGAAGAATCGCTGAGAGTTCAAGGCTACCCTGGGACTACACAGTGAATTCCATCCAGGTCAGCCTGGGGTAGAGTGAGGCCCTACCTGGGAAGGGGAGAATCTCTGAAAAAAATATATGATCTCTTCAATATAGTGACAGACCCTGTTGCCTTCACTATAATTTAAAGAATTTTCAGTTATTTTTTATCTAGAGTACAGTTACAACATATGGGGAAAAAACAGGCAGTTTTTTTCCTCAGTGAAACTAAGATCCTTTAATTCTTCCCAGCAACCTACTCAAAGAATCCTTTTTAAAAACTTTAAAAAACCTAATTTTTAGTATTTTATTCATTTATGTAATAGAGACAGAGAATGGGCACACAAGAGCCTCTAACCAGTGGAAACAAACTTAAGACACATGCATCACCCTGTGCATCTGGCTTATGTAGGTCCTGAGGAATCAAACTTGGGTCATTTGGTTTCATAGGCAAGTGCCTCAACCACTAAGCCTCTAGCCCAAGAATCCTTATTTTTTTAATATATATTTATTTATTTGAGTCAGAGAGAGGGGGAGACAGAAAATGGGTGTGTCAGGGCTTCCAGCTACTCCAGGCGCATGCATCCCCTTGAACATCTGGCTAATGTGGATCCTGGGGAATTAAACCTGGGTCCTCTGGCTTTGCAGGCAATCACCTTAACACTAAATCATCCCTCCAGCCCAAGAATCCTTATTTTAAAAGGAAGTGCAAATATAAAATTTGGTGTTAGAGATTTGTAATCTGTAAGAGCAGGGTATGTGTTGTAGAAGGCAATCTTCAGACTTTAGTCTCTAGATTATTTACAACTGGATGACTTTAGACATCTAACTTCTAAGCTTTGGTTCCCTTGTTGAGAATAATTACTACATCATGGGGTTATAAAGAATCAATACTAGCCGGGCATGGTAGTGCACGCCTTTAATCCCAGCACTCAGGAGGCAGAGGCAGTAGGATTACCATGAGTACAAGGCCACCCTGAGACTTCATAATGTAATCCAGATCAGCCTGTGCTAGAGTGAGACCCAACCTGGAAACCCCCCCACAAAAAAAAATCCATGCTAAGGCTGGAAAGATGGCTTAGCAGTTAAGGTGTTTGCCTACAAAGCCAAAGGACACCTGTTTGATTCCCCAGGACCCATATAAGCCAGATACACAAGGGAGTGCATGCATCTAGAGTTCGCTTGCAATGGCTGGAGGCCCTGGCACGCCCATTCTCTCTCTCTCCCAAATAAATAAATAAAATGTATTTTAAAAAAAAATCATGCTGGGCGTGGTGGCACACGCCTTTAATCCCAGCACTTGGGAGGCAGAGGTAGGAGGATCACCACGAGTTCGAGGCTACCGAGACTACATAGTGAATTCCAGGTCAGCCTGAGCTACATTGAGATCCTACCTTAGAAGAAAAATAAAATCAATACTAGGCCAAACTTAGTGGTACACATCTTTAATCCCAGGACTTGGGAGGCTGCCATCCTGTGACTACATATTGAATTCCAGTTCAACCTGGGCTACAGCAAGACCCTACCTCGAAAAACCAAAAAAAAAACCAAAAGCAACCAATACTAGAACTGGGTCTGAGTCCCTAAGTACTCATAATATACGTGCAAGACCTTGATCTCCAGTCACATCACTCCCACTCACAATCAAATATTAGTTAATGAAAAGCCTGGTGTGGTGGCGCATGCCTTTAATCCCAGCACTCGGGAGGCTGTGGTAGAAGCATCACTGAGTTCGAGGCTACCCTGAGACTACGGAGTGAATTCCAGGTCAGGCTAGTATAGAGTGAAACCCAGGACCCTATGGGCCCTGGGGAATGTTTGGCTTTGCAGGCAAATGCCTTAGCCACTTAGGCACTCTCCAGCCCTATTTTGTTTGTATTTATTTATTTATTTTAGAGAGAGACTGAGAGAGAATTGGTGTGTCAGGGCCTCAGTACTGCAATTGAACTCCAGAAGCTTGCACCACCTAGTGGCATGTGCGACCCTGTGCTTGCTTATCACCTTTGTTCATCTAGCTCATGTGTGATTTGGGAGTCAAACATGGGTTCTTAGGCTTTGCAGGCAAGTATCTTAACTGCTAAGCCATCTCTCCATTCCACCCCCTTTTCTTGTTTTGTTTTTTGAAGTAGGGTCTTACTTTAGCTCAGGCTGACCTGGAATTTACTATCTAGTCTCAGGGTGGCCTTGAACTCACGGTGATCTTCCTACCTCTGCCTCCCAAATGCTGGGATTAAAGGCGTGTGCCACCACGCCTGACTCCTATTTTGTTTTTAAAATAAGGTCTTATGTAGTCCAGGATGGCACTGAACCTGCTATAAAGCACGGATGACCTGAACTCCCAGTCCTCTCTCTTCCATGTGCTGGGATTAAAAGAATATGACACCAAATCTGCATTTTACAAATAAAAAATATTTTAACTTATTTATTTATCAGGAGAGAGGGAATGGGAAAGCTAGGGTGTTTTTTGTTTTGTTTTTTGGTCCTTTGTTTTGTTTTGTTTTGCAACTACAAACTAGTTGCGGATACATGTGTAAATCTAGCTTTACATGGGTACTGTGGAAATCAAACCCAGGTCATCAAAGCCTGGTGCCTTTTTATTGTTTGTCTGTTTTTTGGTTTTTCAAGGTAGGGTCTCGCTCTAGGTGACCTGGAATTCACTACACAGTAGTCTCAAGCTGGTCTCAAACTCAAGGCGATCCTACCTCTGTCTCCTTAGTGCTGGTATTGACGTATGCCACCATACCTGGCTGATACTTTATATTTTAAATAAAATGCACAGAAGAGCTAGGCATGGTGGCACATGCCTATAATCCTAGCACTCAGGAGTCAGAGGTAGGACTCCTATGAGTTCAAGACCACAGTGAATTCCAGGTCAGCCTGGTCTAGAGCAAGACTCCATCTCAAAAACAAACACGATGCTGTGATGGCTTAACAGTTAAGGTGCTAGCCTAAAAAGCCTAAGGACCCAGGTTCAATTTCCCCAGTACCGACATAAGCCAGATGCATAAAATAGTGCATGCATTTGGAGCTCGTTTGCAGTGGCTACAGGCCTTAGTGCACCCATTCTCTTGGCTCTATTTCCCTCTTTCTCTCTCAAATAAATAAATAAATAAAATATTTTAACCCCCCCCCCAAAAAAGATAATGTTGCCAGGGCATGGTGACACACACCTTTAATCCCAGCACTTGGGAGGCAGAGGTAGGAGGATCTCCGTGAGTTCAAGGCCATCCTGAGACTCCATAGTGAATTCCAGGTCAGCCTGAGCTAGAGTGAGACCCTACCTCAAAAAAAACAAGAGCACTCAGAGATAAAGGTAGAATTACTGTGAGTTCAAGCCTGAGACTAAAAGTGAATTCCAGGTCAGCCTGTGCTACAGCAAGACATATAAAGAAAGGAAGGAAGGAAGGAAGCAAGCAAGCAAGCTTGCTAGCTAACTAGCTAGCTGAAGAGGGCTGGAGAGACGGCTTAGCGGTTAAGCGCTTGCCTGTGAAGCTGTTCAAGGCTCGATTCCCCAGGACCCACATTAGCCAGATGCAGAAGGGAGCACACGCGTCTGGAGTTCATCTGCAGTGGCTGGAGGCCCTGGCGCGCCCATTCTCTCTCTCTGCCTCTCTCTGTCCTTGTCGCTCTCAAATAAATAAATAAATAAATAAATAAATAAATAAATAAATAAATAAAAATAAAATAAATGAAGCTGAAGAGATGGCTCTGAGATTAAGGTCTGCAAAGACCTTAGTTTGATTCCCCAATACCAACACAGAACCAGATACACAAAGTGTCACATGAGTCTGTACTTCATTTGCAGCTGCTGGAGGCCCAGGTGTGTCCATTCTCTCATCTCTTTTCTCTCTCAGGTATGATGGTCCACACCTTTAATCCTAGAGTTCCCATGAGCTCAAGGTTACCTGAAACTACATAGTGAATTCCAGGTCAGCGAGACCAGGCTACAGCGAGACCCCACGTCAAAAAAACAAAAAAGTTTGGAGAAATGGCTTTGTGGTTAAGGCACTTGCCTGCAAAGCCTATGAACCCAGGTTTGATTCCTTAGTACCCAAGATGTAAAATGTGGTGCATGAGTCTGCACTTTGTTTGCAATGGCTAATGTGCCCTCCCCCCAAAAAAGAAAAAAAAGTTGAATTCCAAGTCAGCCTGAGCTAGAGTGAGACTCTACCTCGAAAAACAAAAAAGAAAAAGAAAAGTAAACATTAGCCAGATGTGGTGACACACTTTTAATCCCAGCATTCAGGAGCAGAGGTAGGAGGACTGAGGTGAGTTCCATGCCAGCCTGAGACTCCACAGTGAATTCCAGGTCACTCTGAGCTATAGAGACCCTACCTTGAAAAACCAACAAAGAAGGAAAAAACATTTAGTAATAGGTTACATTTTTTAGTGTTGGAACTGAGGCCTTTCCTGTCTCTAAGACAACATTGCAACATTTTTACAGATAGGGAACTGGCTGAAAGGTTAAGTAACAATAAAAGTAAAATGGTGGAATTTAGATCTAGGTCATCCTCCTATTAAATAAGGCCTAATTCCTCTTTTTTATTTATTTTTGTTTGTTTTTTTGAGGTAGGGTCTCACTCTAGTGCAGGCTAACCTGGAACTCTATAATCTCAGGCTGGTTTAAAACTCAAAGTAGTCCTAACTCTGCCTCCTGAGTGTTGGGATTAACATTCTTATTTTAAATTATTATTATTTAATATCATATGTATAATTATATATAAATAATATTATATATTACATAATTATATATGATATATATAATTACTATTATTTAATTACTATTATTACTTTTTTTGTTTGTTTTTGTTTTTCAAGGTGGGTCTTGCTGTAGCCTTGGCTATCCTGGTATTCATTATGCAGTCTCAGGCTGGACTTGAATTCAAAGTGATCCTCCTACCTCTGCCTCCAGACTGCTGGGATTAAAGGCATAGGCAACCACACTCAGCCCTGTTAGATTTTAGTAAGATCAAACAAATTAATTTAAAACTCAAAAGTTTGTTCTGGAATTAATATTGATATAAGTCAAACTCCACAACCTCTTTTTTTCTGATATTACCAGGAAGTTGTGGCCCATGTCTTTAATCCCAGTACTTGGGAGGCTGAGGAGGGAGAATTGCTGTGAGTTTGAAGCCAGCCTGGGCTAAAGAGTGAGTTCCAGGTCAGCTCAGGCTAGAAAGTCAGCGTCAAAACATTTCCTTTAAAAAGGTGGGGGGAAGTGGCTGGACAGAGGGCTCTGCAATTAAGGCATGTTAGAGTTAAAGTTAACAGTTAAAGCCTAAGGAACGGGTTGGATTCCCTAGTACCCAAGTAAAGCCAGATTCAATGCATGCATTTGAAGTTCCTTTAGAGTGGCTAGAGGCCCTGGCAAGCCAGTATCTCTGTACCTCTGTATTTGTAAATAAGCAAATAAAAAAATAAAAATATTTTCAAAAACCTATAGTATTTGCATGACATAACAATTCTTAACACATAGCAGTCCTGCTTTCCCTATTCTGTTTAGTGAAAACAATGTTGATTTAAAAAGCAAGGAAGGGGGCTAAAGAAATGGTTTAGCAGTTAAGGCGTGCCTGCAAAGCTAAAGGATCTAGGTTCAATTCCCCAGGACCCACATATGCCAGATGCACAAGGGGGCACATGCATTCTGAACTTCGTCTGCAGTGGCTGGAGGCCCTGGCATGCCCATTCTTTGTCTCTCTTTTTGCTTCTTTCTCTCTCCGTCTCAAATAAATAAAAATATTTTAAAAAAAAAAAGTAATGAAGGGCTGGAGGGATGACTTATAGGTTAAGGAGTTTGTCTGCGAAGTCAAAAGGACCCAGGTTCAATTCACCAGAACCCACATAAGCCATATGCACAAGGTTGTGCATGCATCTGGAGTTCGTGTGCAGTGGCTGAAGGCCCTGGCACTCCCATTCTCTCTATCTGCCTCTTTCTTTCTCTCACTCTCAATAACTAAAATAAAATAAAGGAGGCTTCATCACACAGCTGTCCTGACAGCTGTTCTCTTACTCCTGACATAAAATAAATACATATGTGGGCGTGGTTGCGTACGCCTTTAATCCCAGCACTAGGGAGGCAGAGGTAGGAGGATCACCGTGACTTCAAGGCCACCTTGAGACTACACAGTGAATTCCAGGTCAGCCAGAGCTACAGTGAGACCCTACCTCGAAAAATAAATAAATAAATAAGCAATGACCAGGCCATGGGTGGTGGTGCATACTTTAATCCCAGCACTAAGGAGGCAGAGGTAGTAGGTCAGCTGTGAGTTTGAGAACACCGTCAGATTACATAGTGTGTAGGTCAGCCTGGGGTAGAATGAGAACCTATCTTGAAAAACCAAAATAAATAAATAAATAAAATAAAGAAACAATGAACATAAAAAGTAATTTTGAACCTTTTAATGATTAGTATGGAATATTCCACAACGAACATTTATTACTAAGTTGAGTATACCATATGACAGCAGTATCATTTTAAAATCTAACTTAGGGCTGAAGAGATGGTTCAGTGATTAAGGCACTTGCCTGAAAAGCCTGATAACCTAGGTTCGATACCCCAGTACCCACATAAAGCCAGATGCACAAAGTGGCACATGCATTTGGAGTTCATTTGCAGCAGCTGGAAACCCTGGCGCACCAATTCTCTCTCTCTCTTCTACCACTCTCTGTTTGCAAGTACATAAATAAATAAAATTACAAAAAAATCTAATTTGGGCTGGAGAGATGGCTTAGCGGTTAAGCGCTTGCCTGTGAAGCCTAAGGACCCCGGTTCGAGGCTCGGTTCCCCAGGCCCCACGTTAGCCAGGCGCACGCGTCTGGAGTTCATTTGCAGTGGCTGGAGGCCCTGGCATGCCCATTCTCTCTCTCTCTGTCTCTCTCTCTCTCTGCCTGTCTCTCTCAAATAAATAAATAAAAACAAAAAAAAAATTTAAAAAAAATCTAATTTATCAGCTATATAATATGGGGGAAAGTAAAATCATTGGGAGCAATGGGGGAACTTTCAGTATACAATATACTTGTAACAGTCCCATGTACAATAAACACATGCAATAGAAACAAAATCTTTAAATACAATCGTTTATTTACTTTTTGCCAGAATATTACAGAATAAGATTCCCCCACCACAGTGGTGGCGGCAAGCCTTTTATCTCAACACTCGGGAGGCAAAGGTAGGGGGAATCACCATGAATTCGAGGCCACCCTGAGACTACATAGTGAATACCAGGTCAGCCTGGGCTAGAACAAAACAAATCTCCTACCGCCAATTAGAACATCTCCCCCTATAACGCTGGTCGCATCTCTAAAGTCCACTATACAACCTGTAACTTCCTTCCCTCAGTGAAAAGATTCTTTTTATGGGCGCAGTTTAAATGCCAAGTTGCAAAGTTGCAGCTTTGCTGGTCTGACGTTTTCACAATGTAGGAACAATATGATCTGGAATCTACTCACAGCATTGGCCAGGCAGTCAGCTGACGCTCACTGCACACGACAGGACAAAAACGAGAGAAATCAAACTTCATACCAGTGCAAGGCAGGTGTCACTACCTTGAAACTTACAACAGGCGGACAGCGGACGTTCCAGCTAAAGTAACTAATGTCCTCCCATTGTTCCAACATAAAACCCCCTCACTCTGGGAATTCTTGTCCGGAGCTTTTTTAATCGTCTCACAGAATCAACCCGGCATCACGCAGCCGCAGGCCGGCGAGTAACTTTTACAAAAAGGTCAAAGCGGTGCCTTTCAAGGCTCCCAAACCCCGGGGCGGCTTCTCGGGTCACTGCAAGTCGCTTTCACCCACAGAACGTTCGAGAGCTACGCTACAACCACCGGGACGGGGGTGGGTGTGTGGTTGGGGAAGGATGCGGGGGGTGGGATTAGAGAAAGATCGAATAAAATTTGCAAGAGGTTAAAAAAAAAAAAAGTTTCCATCTTTTCAAAACACTTCAAACCAGGGGGGGGGGGGAGGAGGAAAAAAAAATACAGTCAAGTGACAAAGCAGAAACTTCAAGTTCAGGGCTCCGGGTCCCAGCGCGGTGCCTGCCACATGTTGCTCGCCGGCTCCGCGAGCTGCCCGCCAGGCCTCGCTTCACCCCGCCGCGACGCGCCCACCTGATCGCCGCGCTCCGCAGACTCCGCCCGCCCGGCCGCGGAGCTCCATATGGGACGCTCTCCCTTTCCCCCCACCGCCTGCCCGCGCCCGCCTCGGACCAACCCTCCCCACGCCACCTTCCATTCTCCCCGGCGCCGGGCCTCCCAAGTGCCCGGGGGCGCGCCGAGGGGAGCTGCGGGCCTGCGCCGCCCCGGCTGCTGTGTCAGCCTCGCCGGCGGCTCCACACGGCGTGTACGGCCTGCAAAGTCACATGGCGGTGGGGCCGGCCGGCGCCACCCCCACCACCACCGAACACCCGACACTTCGGCTGGCTCTCGCCCCGGCCGCAACACCTCGTCCCCCGACCCACTCACCTCAACGAAGAGCAACATGTCGACTTCCGCTCGGCCCCGATCGTTCCCGCCGCCGCGACTCCCAACCGGCTCCCAAGGCCCGAGCCCCAATCGCTTAGGATAAGGACACTCGCTTTTGGCCCCTCCACCCGGCAGTGGACCCGGCTCCTCCCCCGCCGTCAGGCGCTGCGGCCTGTGACCCGCCCAGTCCCTCCTCCTCCTCCCTGGAAACTGCAACTGTTTCCGGTTCTGGAGAACAATTGCTTCCGGTAGGCAGAGGAAGCCCTCCGCGCGCTCCAGCGACGGAACCGAAAGCCCGGTGTTCCGTCTGGAGCCCGGGGGGAGGGGAGGGACGTTCAGAGGGAGACACCGTTCTGTGCCACCGGGTGATGCAATTGTATTCTTGATAGATTTGTTTTATCCTTAGCCAAAGAGGTCAAACCCCCAACAGCTACTCAGTTTTTGTAGATGAAAATCTACATTTGGGGTTTTGGCTTGCTTTGGTTTTTGAGTTTTCGAGTAATCGTTCTCATGCTTCTGGCCCAGGCTGACCTGGAATTCACTACGGAGTCTCAGGGTGGCCTCGAACTCGCGATGATCCTCCTACCTCTGAGATTAAAGGCGTGGAACGACCACGCCCGGCGCAAAATCTGGATTAGATTAAAAGGTGGGGTATCCGGGCGTGGAGGTGCACGCCTTTAATCCCGGCAGAGGTACGAGGATCAGGCGTGAGTTCGAGGCCACCCTGAGACTTCATAGTGAATTCCAGGTCCGCCTGAGCTAGAGTGAGACCCTACCACAAAATAAATAAATAAATAGAAATAAAAATAATAGCTGAGCATGGTGGCGCAAGCCTTTAATTCCAGCACTTGGAAAGCAGAGGTAGGTGGATCATCATGAATTCGAGGACAACCTGAGACTACGAGTGAATTACAGGTCAGGTTGAGCTAGAGTGAGAACCTACCTCGAAAAACTGTAATAATAGCAAAGATTATTACTACTATGTGCTTGGCACTGGAGAGATGGCTCAACAGTTAAAGTGCTTGCCTGAAAAGCATAACGACCAGAGTTCGAGTCTCCAGTACCCACATGAAGCCAAACGCACAAGGTGGTGCATGCGTCTGGAGTTCATTTGCAGCTGATTGGAGTAATCTGAAAACCTGAATGGGCAGACCACTGTGAGTTCAAAGCCAGCCTGAGATAGAGTGAGACCTTACCTCGAAAAACCAAGATAGATAAATAACAAAACTATATTTGTAACTTTTTTCTAGATTTAGCCTTCCCTTGCCAATTACACTTTATATAGCCTATAAGCACTCTTTTTTGTTTCTCTTTTTTTTTTTTTTTTTGAGTGCTGGGATTAAAGACACCCCCACGCTCAGCTTATCCCCCCTCCCCTTCCCTCCCTCCTTCTCTCACTTGGTTTTTTGGAGGTAGAGTCTCACTCTAGCCCAGACTACCTAGAACGCACTCTGTAGTCTCAGGGTGGCCTCAAACTCATGGCAATCCTCCTACCTGTGCCTCCCAAGTGCTGGAACTAAAGGCATGAGCCACCATACCCAGCCTTTCTTTTTTAAATTATTTATTGGAGAGAGAGACATTGGGCACTCAAGGCATATGTGTCCCCTTGTGCATCTGGCTTACGTGGGTTTTGGAGAATCAAACCAGGGTCCTTTGGCCTTGCAGGCAAACGCCTTAACAGCTAAACCATCTTTCTAGACCACCTTTTTTTTTTCTTTTTGGTTTTTCAAGGTAGGGTCTCACTCTAGCTTCTAAGGCTAACCTGGAATTCACTATGTTTTCTCAGGCTGGCCTTGAACTCATAGCGATCCTCCTACCTCGGCCTCCCAAGTACTTTTTTGTTTTTTGAGGTAGGTAGCGTCTCGCTCCACCACCAGCTAACCTAGAGTTCATTATTATCCCATGGAGTTTCCTTTGCTTTACCATTAAATTGAGCCTCTCGAGTCTGAGATTCAGAAAGCTCACATTCATTTTATCTCACTAGTTGTCTCTTCACTTCTCCCTTCAGACACAAACTCTTCAGCACTTACCTCCAAAGCCATGACTCAAGGTATCTCCCCAATCTTCATTATCTTTATCTGTCAGTCAGCCATCTCTCTCCATGTAGTTTTCTCAGACTCTGCTTCCTACAAATCTCTTCTTCATGTCTCTTCTTACCACTCTATTATATTCTATCTTAAATTATTATGTATATATAATTTTTTAGTGTCTTAATATCTCAACAAATGCTTGTCAGATTGAAAGGGATGAACTTTTAAATCTGCTTGTTAAAAAACCTTTATTTTCAGTTGCTGGTGAATTCCATGCTGCATCAAAAGAGAAGAGAGTGCTAAATTAGTTTAGTTAACAGTATTTAGGTTGTGTTATAAATGCCTACTCAAGTAAACAATGAAAGATATAAAAGGGGCTGGAGAGATGGCGTAGCGGTTAAGTGCTTGCCTGTGAAGCCTAAGGACCCCGGTTCGAGGCTCGGTTCCCCAGGTCCCACGTTAGCCAGATGCACAAGGGGCGCACGTGTCTGGAGTTCGTTTGCAGAGGCTGGAAGCCCTGGCGCATCCATTCTCTCTCTCTCCCTCTATCTGTCTTTCTCTGTGTGTCTGTCGCTCTCAAATAAATAAATAAAAAATTTAAAAAAAGAAAGATATAAAAGTATCTTTTTAACCTGTTAACTATAAATTCTTTAGCAAAAGTATCTTTTTAAATATTTTATTTATTTATTTGCAAGAGGGGGAATGGGTGCACCAGGGCCTCTAGCCACTGCATGCACAACTTTGTGCATCTGGCTTTACATGGGTATTGAGGAAACAAAACCTAGTCATTAGGAGCTGCAGGCAAGAATCTTAACCACTGAGCCAACTCTCCAGCCCAATAAAAGTATTTTTAAGGTTCTCACAAGCTAATATTATTAGCAACGTATTAAATAAGTGAATTTATGACAGGAAATATTAAATAATGATATATTTTTTTTTTCAAGATAGAGTCTCGCTCAAGCCAAGCTGGCTTGGAGTTCACTTATGTAGTCTCAAGCTGGCCTCAAACTCGCAGCGATTCTCCTACCTCTGCCTTCCAAGTGCTGGGATTAAAGGCATGCACCATCACACCGGGCACTTAAAAAGTATTTAGTTTATTTATTTGCAAGCAGAGAGAGAGAGAGGTAATGAATATGCCAATTCATTTTGCCACTGCAAGTGAACTATAGATACATGTACCACTGTGTATCTGACTTTGTTTACATGGATACTGAGTAATTGAACCCAGGCCTGCAGGCTTTGCAAGTAAACACATTTAATCACTAAGCTATCTCCCCAGCTCTGGGAATGATATATATGTGGGGTGTTGTTTTTCGAGGTAGAGTCTCACTCTAGCCTAGGCTAACCTGGAATTCACTATGTAGTATCAGGCTGGCCTCAAACTCACAAAGAACCTCTTACCTCAGGTTTCCAAGTGCTGGGATTAAAGGTTTACAGCACCACACCTATATTTTCTCTTTCTTTCTTTCTTTCTTTCTTTCTTTCTTTTTTTTTTTTTTTTTTTTTGAGACAGGATCACTATGTAACCCAGGCTGGACTTGACTCTCAGCAATCTTTCTGCCTCAGCCTACCAAGTGCTTAAATTACAAGTATGAGTTGCCATCTGTCTAATGATATCCAAAAACTTAAAAACATTTAAACTGTGTGGTGGTGTACTCTTTTCATCCCAGCACTTGAAAATCTTGGCTCTCTGATCTCTGAGATCAAGTGCAGTCTGAGACAACAATAGTGAATTCTAGGTCAGCCTGGGCTAGAGTGAGACCCTCCCCCAGAAAAACAAAAAAGGCGGGGGAGGAAACATTTAATTTGTTCTGTATGCATTATTGATTACCTTTAAAAGACTATTGGGGGCTGGAGAAATGGCTCAGTGGTTAAAGGTACTTGCTTGCAAAGCCTACTGGCCCATGTTGGAGTCCCCAAAACCCAAGTAAAACCCATATGCACAAAGTGGCACATACATCTGAAATTCATTTCCAGGGGCTAGAGGCTCTGGTGTACCCATTCTCTCTCCCTTTCAGACAAGTGTCTTATCCACTGGACCATCTTTCTAGCCCTTTCTCTTTGTCTTTGCTTGCAAGTAAAATAATAAAAATAAACACATTAGCAGGGCTTGCACGCCTCTAATCCCAGCACTCCGAAGACAGAGGTAGGAGGATCGTGGTGAGATTGAGGCCAGTCTGGAGCTACAGAATGAGTTCCAGGTCAGCCTGGGCTAGAGAGAGACCCTACCTCCAGAAAACACCCACCAAGGCTCAGAGACTTTTGCTTAAGAGGGGGCGGGAAGATTATAAGAATCACAGATCAAGATGTCATGCCCAGAGGCACTGCCTCCTCACCTCCAATTACTGACTGCTGCTCCCACAACTACATAGTAATCTCAGGTCAGCCTACCTCGATAACCAACATAACTAAATAAATAAATAAAAGTAAGCTAGCCAGGTGTGGTGGCACACACCTTTAATTCCAGCACTCAGGAGGCAGAGGTAGAAGGATTACATTGAGTTCCAGGCCACCCCGAGAAGACATAGTAAGTTCTAGATCAGCCTGGGCTAGAGCAAGATCCTACCTTGAAAAAACAAAATAAGTAAGTAAATAAAAAAGAAAATTAGTTTACGAGCCAGCCATGCTGGCATACACCTTTAATCCCAGCACTTGGGGACCGAGGTAAGAGGACTGCCATGAGTTCAAAGACAGCCTGAGACTACAGAGTGAATTCCAGATCAGCTTGGGTTAGAGTGAGATCCTACCTCAAAGAAAAAAAAAATTGAAGCAAAACAGAAAATAAGTTTATAACAGGGATCTAACATAGGATGTTCTTACAGAAAACTATACATCTACAATTAGTAATGATTGTCACTATCACTGAAGTGGGAGAGAGTAGGAGAAAGAAATCTTGGGAGGACAACAAAAGGGCACTCAACTTACTTTCTTTTTTCTTTATTTCTTTCTTTTTTGAGGTGGTCTGTTACCTATATCAGGCTGACCTGGAATTCACTATGTAGTCTAAGGGTGGCCTTGAACTCACAGCAATCCACCTACTTCTGCCTTCCAAGTGCTGGGATTAAAGGTGTGGGCCACCATGCCTGACTTTCAACTTTATTTCTAATGTTTTCCTTTATGTTCAAGAATCTGGTCTTACATAGCTATAATTCCAGAACAAGAAAAACTAAGATCTCAAGTTCAAAGCCAGCTTAGGTTATACTGTGAAACCTTGTCTCAATAAAAATAAAATAATAATAATAATCTGTAGCTAGAGAGATGGCTTTGCGGTTAAGGTGCTTGCTTGTGAAACTTAAGGATCCAGATTTGATTCCCCAGTACCCATGTAAGCAGATGAACAAGGTAGTACATGCATCTGCAGTCTTTTGCAGCAGTTGGAGGAGGCCCTGGTGTGCACATTAAAGATAAATAGAAAGAGAAGAAAAAAATCTGAAGCATAAAATAAAAGAAGGGCTGGACATATGGCTTAGCGGTTAAGGCATTTGCCTGCAAAGCCAAAGGATCGGGTTCATTTCTCCAGGACCCACGTAAACCAGATGCACAAGGGGGCGCACGCATCTGGAGTTCATTTACAGTGGCTGGAGTCCCTGGCATTTCCACTTTCTCCCTCCCTTTCTCTCTGCCTCTTTCTATCTCTCAAATAGATAAATAAATAATATATATTTTTAAATAGAAGAGTGAGACTCTACCTCAAAACAAACAAAAAAGAATCTAGGAGCTTGAGAGATTGCTCAGTGATTAAAGTTGTTGCTTGCAAAGTCTAGCAGCCTGGGGTTAAGTTTCCAATTACCCACATAAAGCCAGATTCACAAAGTGGTGCATGCTCTAGAGTTCATTTGTAGTGACAGGAGGCCGTGGCATGTCCATTCTTCCTCTCTCTCAAATAAATTTACACAACCAACAAAACCATTCAGTTGTTGAATTGTTCTCTCCAAAATCTTTTCACCTTCTTGGCAGTCAGAGCTGCCCAAAGCACATCTCTTCTCAGGTAGAAAGTATGCTCTAGGGCTAGAGACATGGCTTAGTGTTGAAGACACTTGTCTGAGAAGCCTGAGTACCCAGGTTCGATTCTCCAGGGCCCATGTAAGCCAGACATACAAGGTGAAGCAAACACACAGGTCACACGTGCACATAAAATGGGCACATGTCTGGAGCAGTGCTCCAGTGGCTGGAGACCCTGGTGTGCCAATTTTCTCTTTCTCCCTCTGTCTCTTTTTCACAAAAAAAAAAAAAAAAAGAGAGAGAGAGAGAGAGGCCCTGATATGCCCATTCTCTACCTGCCTCTTTCTGTTTCTCTCAAATAAATAAATAAATATGAAATATTTATAATATGAAGGGAAGGAGGGAGGGAGGGAAGAAGGAAGGAAGGACCTTCTAATGTTCCCTTTAAGTTTTGGTTTTTCAAGGTAGGGTCTCAGTGTAGCCCAGACTGACCTGGAATTCACTCTGTAGTCTCAGGCTGGCCTTGAACTTAACAGTGGTCCTCCTACTTCTGCCTCCTGAGTGGTGGAATTAAAGGCATATGCCACCATGCCCAGCTCAGACATCTTTAATCTCAGCACTCTGGAGGCAGAGGTAGAAGGGTCCTTGTGAGTTCAAGGCCAGCCTGAGACTACAGAGTGCCTGGTCTAGAGTGAAACCTACCTCCAGAAAAAAAGAAAAAAAAAAGGGGGGAATGCAAACAGTGTGATACTCATCAAAATATCTTCCAAGTTTTTACATGCTTGGAAAAGTTATGGGAGAACTGAGGAAATTACAGGCTTAAAAATATTTAAGCAAAGCCAGGCGTGGTGGTGCACACCTTTAATTCCACCACTCAGGAGCCTGGGTAAGGATCACTGTGAGCTCCATGCCACCCTGACACTACATAGTGAATTCCAAGTCAGCCTGGACTAGAGCGGGACCCTACCTTAATAAACAAAGAGCAAGGCTAGAGAGCTATCTTAGTGGTTTAGGCATTTGCCTACAAAGCCAAAGGACCCAGGTTTGATTCCCCAGTACGTACGTAAAGTCAGGTGCACAAGGTAGTGCATACCTCTGGAGTTTGCTTGAAGTATCTGGAGGCCCTGACGTGCTCATTCTCTCCCTGTCTGCCTCTCTCTTTCTCTCTCTCAAACAAACAAAAAAAGCTGGGCATGGTGGTACACGCCTTTAATCTCAGCACTCAGGAGGCAGAGGTAGGAGGATCGACATGAGTTTGCGTCCACACTGAGACTACATACTGAATTCTAGGTTAGCCTGGGCTAGAATGAGACCCTACCTCAAAAAAAAAAAAAAACCCAAATAATTAAAAAATATATTAAAATTTAAGCACAATCCCAGGAAGACTGCTAATACCTAAATGGCTATTTCTTCTAAGGTTCCTCTTGTCTACTCTTTCTTACCCACCCTCCCCCTCAGCCTCCTCCATCACAGCACATAGAATGCCAAGTTCTCTAGACATAATCTGAGCTCTTTAAATGTTCAAGTCAATAGTCATGTCACAGTGAGTCTAGTATGACATCATCAGGACTGGACGCCACAGATGGCCTTCTTTTGGAAGCAGAGCAAGCCATAGCCTCTGGGAACAGGGTTTCGGCTTCCCAGTGGACACGCTTAGTAGTATTCATCTACAGTCTGTGAAAAAGGAAGAGATAAAAATTTTCGAAATGTTTGTCAAAGTTACAAGTGAGACCAGCAGTGAGGCTGAATCTGAACATGAAAATGAGCCTTTTGCCGTCATTAGAAAAAATTACAGCGATGACAGTGTTGAACAAGAGAGCACTAAGATTAATATCCCGTTGGAAGTACAAGCAGTCCTCAATAAAATTGAGCAAGCTCAGCTCCTTCGAGCCAGAGAGGTAGGTAGTAAATCAGTTTACAGACTATAACTTTTATAAACTTGCCCTAACCAAATACAATAACTTTCCATTCATGATACCTGCATTTAAAATAACTTTCACAGACTGACTCAAGACAATATGGCCCAATTTGATGTCAAGATACTGTCTCAAAAATAAATAAAGCTGGACATGGTGGCACACAACTTGAATCCAGCACTCAGAAGATGGAGGTAGGAGGGTCACTATGAGTTCAAGGCCATCCTGAGTCTACAAAGTGAAGACCAGGTCAGCCTGGGCTAGAGTGAGACCCCTACCTCGAAAAGAATACTTTTTTTTTTTTTAATTTTTTGAGGCAGGGTCTTGCTGTAGCCCAAACTGACCTGGAATTCACTATGTAATCTGAGGGTGGCCTTGAACTCACAGCAATCCTCCTATATCTACCTCCTGAGTGCGGGATTAAAATAAATAAATGGGCTGGAGAGATTGCTTAGCAGTTAAGGCACTTGCCTGCGAAGACTAAAGGCCCAGGTTCAATTCTTCAGGTCCCATGTAAACCAGATGCACATGCATGCATCTGGAGTTCGTATGCAGTGGCTAGAGGCCTTGGCATATCCATTCTCTCCCTCTCCCTCTCTCTCTCTCTCTCTCTCTCTCTCTCTCGCTCTCGCTCTCGCTCTCGCTCTCGCTCTCGCTCTTGCTTTCACTCTCCTGTGCTCTCTCTTTCCTCTCTGTCTCTAATAAA
The DNA here is from genome assembly GCF_020740685.1 of Jaculus jaculus. Lineage (NCBI taxonomy): Eukaryota > Metazoa > Chordata > Mammalia > Rodentia > Dipodidae > Jaculus > Jaculus jaculus. Next base: position 93,090,416 of record NC_059107.1, on the reverse strand, counting down.
TAAATTAATAAACAAGTAAAAGCTGAAGACTTAACTCTGTTATAGTGCTTACCTAGCATGTTTAAGAATCTAGGTTTGAATCCCTGCACTGCCAAGGAAAGGAGAAAAAAAATATTGATATTTTCAAACTTCCCATCCTAATTTCCCCTTTCCAATCTCTCACAACTATCACCAATAACAATATTTGTTTTGTTTTTTGTTTTCAAAGTAGGATCTCACTCTAGCCCAGGCTAACCTGGAATTCACTATGTAGTATTAGGGTGGCCTTCAACTCACAGTGATTCTCCTACTTCTGCCTCCCGAGTGCTAGGATTAAAGGCATGCGCCACCACACCCAGCAATATTTGTTCTTAACAGTTTACTTGATATCACTGGCCTGCAATTTTTGTGGGTTAAAAAAATATTTTAACAAACTTATTTATGTACGCCGGGCATAGTGGCCCATGCCTTTAATCCTAGCACTCAGGAGGCAGAGGTAGAAGGATCGCTCTGAGTTCAAGGCCACCCTGGAAACTCTGTAGTGAGTTCCAGGTCAGCCTGGCTAGAGTGAAACCCTACCTTGAAAAAACAACAAAAAAGAGGTGTTATTTATGTGTGAGAGAGAGGCAGATAAGGAATGGGTGTGCCAGGACCTCTAGCCAGTGCAAACAAACTTTAGATGCATGCATCACCCTGGGCATCTGGCTTATGTAGGTACTGGGGAATTGAACCTGGGTCCTTTGACTTTGCAAGCAAGCTCTTTAACTGTTAAGCCATCTCTCCAGCCCAATTTTTGTGAGTTCTGAAAAATATTTTCACTTATGAGCAGCAACAGCAGCTGCGAGAGACAGAGACAAGATGGACAGACAGAGAATGGGCACACCAGGCACTCCAGCCATTGCAAAGGAACTCCAGATGCATGTGCCACCTTGGGCATCTAGCTTACATGGGTACTGAGGAGTTGAACTCCAATCACTAGGCTTTGCAGGCAAGCATCTTAACTGCTAAGCTTTCTTTCCAGCCTCTATGATTCCTTTTAAATAAAATACCAAAAATGCATGAGCCGGGCGTGGTGGCACATGCTTTTAATCCCAGCACTCGGGAGGCAGAGGTAGGAGGATCGCCATGAGTTCGAGGTCGCCCTGAGAATAGAGTGAATTTCAGGTCAGCCTGAGCTAGAATGAGACCCTACCTCAGAAAAGAAAAAAGAAAAAAAATTACCAAAAATGCAATTTATAGTGATAAAAAGCAGAAAAGAACTGGGCATGGTGTTGCACACGTTTAATCCCAGCACTAGGGAGGCTGAGGTAAGAGGATCGCCATGACTTTGAGGCCACCCTGAGACTAAATAGTGAATTCCAGGTCAGTCTGGGCTAGAGTGAAACCCTACCTCGAGCCCCCCACCCAAAATAATAAGGGGTTGAGGATTTAGCTCAGTAGATGAACAGTTGCCTAGCAAGCGCAAGGCGCTGGGTTCAGTCCTCAGCACCGGAAAAAAAAAAAAAGACAAAATAATAATAATAATAATAATAATAATAATAAATAAATAAATAAAATGGGCTGGAGTGGTGGCGCACGCCTTTAATCCCAGCACTCAGGAGGCAGAGGTAGGAGGATCGCTATGAGTTCGAGGTCGCCCTGAGAATACAGTGAATTTCAGGTCAGCCTGGGATAGAATGAGACCCTACCTCAAAAAAAAAAAAAACAAAAAAAAAACGCGCCATGCAATTAAAATTTTTTCACTGAGTGTTTCAAACTCTGGAGAACAAATGTTACAGTAACCCTTTTACCCAATTTTTGCTTGACTAAAAGCAAAATCTCTCTCTGTAGCTCTCAACTAAATAAATTTAAAAAAAGAACAAAAAAAATTTTTTTTCTTTTAAACCTGGGAATGTGCTAGGAGGCTCTTTCTGTTCAGGCCAGATTGTCTTTTATTTTTTATTTTTTTGGTTTTGATTCTCCAGCCGAGAGGTCGAAAGAGGTGGCTTATTGTACACGAGTTACACTTAGCCACAAACAAGAACAGAACCAGTCCAGAGTGCCCGAGGTCCAGGTCAAAGCCTCAAGGGGACCCTCGGTCTTAAGCCAGGCCCCAGCTCGTGGCTGCGGCGGGCGATCACGTGGTGGACGTCCAGCCGCAGCGACCCGAGCCCGCGGTCGCGGTCCCGGGCCGGCAGCGGTCCCGTGGGGCACGCGCTGCTCGCTTTGGACCTCTGCCTCGACTTCCTCCGCTGGCACTTCAGACTTCTCCACTTCGCTCTCATGGCGCAGAGCTTTTTGCCAAAATGATGGTGCTAGGACCCACAGAGCCAGACTGCCTTTTATTTTATTTTTATTTTTATTTTTGTTGTTGTTGTTTATTTATTTGAGAGCAACAGAGAGAAGGAGGCAGAGAGAGAGACAGAGAGAGAGAGAATGGGCGCACCAGGGCTTCCAGCCTCTGCAAACGAACTCCAGACGCGTGCGCCCCCTTGTGCACCTGGCTAACGTGGGACCTGGGGAACCGAGCCTCGAACCGGGGTCCTTAGGCTTCACAGGCAAGCGCTTAACGGCCAAGCCATCTCTCCAGCTCCCCCTTTTTTTATTAATGCAAGAGTGAGAGAATTGGTATGCAAGGGCCTTCAGCCACTGCAATAGAATTCCAGACCCATGTGCCCCTTGTGAGCATGTGCGACCTTGCCTGCTTGTGTCACTTTGTGTGTGGTTTATGTGGGACATGGAGATTTGAACATGGGTCCTTAGGCTTTGCACAAAAGTGCCTTAATTTATTTATTTATTTATTTATTTTTGAGGTAGGGTCTCACGCTAGCCCAGGCTGACCTGGAACTCACTATGTAGTGTCAGGCTGGCCTCGAACTCATGACAGTCCTCCTACCTCTGCCTTCTTAGTGCTGGGATTGAAGGCATGAACCACCACACCGGCCTTTCCATTCATTTTTAAAGTGCCCTTGTTTAAAAAGAAAAACAACCCGAGCTGGGCGTGGTGGCGCACGCCTTTAATCCCAGCACTTGGGAGGCAGAGGTAGGAGGATTGCCATGAGTTCAAGGCCACCCTGAGATGACAGAGTTAATTCCAGGTCAGCCGGGACCAGAGTGAGACCCTACCTCAAAAAAAAAAAAAGAAAAACAACCCGAGCCAGGCCTGATGGCCCATGCCTTTAATTCTAGCACTGGGGAGGCAGAGGTAGGAGGATCACTGAGAGCTCAAGGTCAGACTGGGCTGGAGTGAGACCCTACCTGGGAAAACCAAAACAAAACAAACAAACAAAAAAATGAGACAGACAAACAGAGTGGGCAGGCCCTGGCCTCCAGCCACTGCAGACACCACTTTGTATATCTGGCTTTACGTGGGTACCTGGGGAATTGAACCCAGGCTCTTTAGGCAAGCATCTTTGGTTTTTTTGAGGTAGTGTCTCTGTTGCAGATAGGTCCACATTGCTAGCAGAAATTACCCAACCAAGAGCAGCTTGTGGGAAAAAGGGTTTATTTTTTTGGCTTACAGACTCAAGAGGAAGCTGTATGATGACAGGGGAAAATGATGACATGAGCGGAGGGTGGACATCACCTCCTGGCCAACATCAGATGGACAATAGCAACATGAGAGTGTGCCAAGCAGTGGCATGGGGAAACTGGCTATAATGCACATAAACCCGCCTCCAGGAGGTGTTAATTCCCAAATCTCCATCAGCTGGGAATCTAGCATTCAGAACACCTAAGTATATGGGGGACACCTGAATCAAACCACCACAGTCTTGCTCTAGCTCAGGTTGACCTGGAATTCACTATGTAGTCTCAGGGTGGTCTCAAACTCATGGCAATCCTCCCACCTCCTTTGCTGGGATTAATGGTAGTCACCACCACACCTAGCAAAGCATGGTTTTGACACCTTTGTTCACTCAGTGAGGGGGGGGAGGGGTATGGGGGAGGAGTTCATTCTCAGACTGTGGAGATGGCTTAGTGCTTAAGATGTTTGCCTGTAAAGCCTAAGGACTCATGTTTGACTCTCCAGGTCCCATATAAACAAGCACACAAGGTTGCATATACGCACAAGGGGGTGCACAGTTTGATTGTAGTGGCTGGAGGCCCTGGTGCACCAATTCTCTCTCATTCTCCCTCTCTCTCACGAACTCTTGCTCTGTTGCATAAAAAAAATACAAGGTGAGAGCTGGGCTTCGAGGTGCACGACTTTGATCCCAGCACTTGGGAGGCAGAAGTAGGAGGATCGCTATGAGTTTGAAGCCAGCCTGAGACCACATAGTGAATTCCAGGTCAGCCAGGGCTAAAGCGACACCCTACTGGAAGCCAAATTGAGTGGGGTGTGGTGGTTCATGTCTTTCATGTCTTTAATCCGAGCACTCAGGAGGCAGAGGTAGGAGGATCGCTATGGGTTTGGAGCCAATTTGAGACTACATAGTGAATTCCAGGTCAGCTTGGGGTAGAGTGAGACCCTATTTTACAAAAACAAAGGAAGAAAGAAAATATTAAAAGGGCGGCATGGTGGTGCACATTTTTAATCCCAGCACTCAGGCAGGTGTAAGAGGATCACCATGAGCTTGAGTTAGGATACCAGCCCCACTTGGAAACCATTATTTCCATCTTATTATAGCATTGCTAGAATGCTAAATGCATTAAGGAAGGAAGGAAGGAAGGAAGGAAGGAAGGAAGGAAGGAAGGAAGGAAGGAAGGAAGGAAGGAAGGAAGGAAGGAAATTCTTGCAGGGCATAGTGAATCACGCCTTTAATTCCAACGGTTGGGAGGCGGAGGTAGGAGGATCGCTGTGAGTTCAAGGCCACCCTGAGACTAGAGAGAGACCCTACCTCAAAAAAAAAAAAAAAAAAAAGCAGGGTGTGATGGCACACCCCTTTAATCCCAGCACCTGGGAGGCTAAAGTAGGAGGATCACCATGAGTTAGAGGCCACCGTGAGACTACTACAGAGTGAATTCCAGGTCAGCCTGAGCTAGAGTGAAAGCCTACCTCGAAAAACAAAAAATAAAATAAAATAAAAAGCGAGGAGGGGGGGGTTGCTGGAGGAATGGCTTAGAAGTTAAGGTACTTGCCTGCAAAGCCTAAGGACCCAGGTTTGATTCCCCAGGACCTACGTAAGCCAGATGCAGAAGGTGGTGCATGTGTGTGGAGTTTGTTTGTAGTGGCTGGAGGCCCCAGCACTCTCGTATTCTCTCTGTCTCTCTCTTTCTCTTGTTCTCTGTCAAATAAATAAATAACAATAAAAAATATTTTTAAAAGAAAATTCTCTTGCTTAAATTTTCAAAAAATATTTTATTTATTTGACAGAGAACGAGGGAGAGATTGAGAGAGACTGGGTGCACAAGGGCCTCTAGCCACTGCAAATAAACTCCAGACGTGTGTGCTCCCTTGTGCATCTCGCTAATGTGGGAGTTTGGGAATCGAGCCTGGGTCCTTTGTTTTTCCAGCAAACAACTTAACAGTTAAGCCATTCCCCCAAACCCCCCACTTTTTTGGTGTTTTAAGTAGGGTTTCACTCTAGCTCAGGCTGGAATTCACTACATAGTCTCAGGGTGTCCTCAAACTCATGGCGATCCTCCTACCTCTGCCTCCCGAGTGCTGGGATTAAAGACGTATGCCACCACTCCTGGCTCTTTTATTATTATTATTATTATTATTATTATTATTATTATTATTATTAACAACTTCCATGATTGTAAACAATATACCATGGTAATGCCTTCCCTCCCCCCACTTTCCCTTTTGAAACTCCATTCTCCATCATATCCCCTCCCCATCTCAATCAGTCTCTCTTTTGTTTTGATGTCATCATCTTTTTCTCCTATTATGAGGGTCTTGTGTGGGTAGTGTCAGGCACTGTGAGGTCATTCATGGATATCCAGGCCATGTTGTGTCTGGAAGAGCACATTGTAAGGAATCCTACCTTTCCTTTGGCTCTTACATTCTTTCTGCCACCTCTTCCGCAATAGACCCTGAGCTTTGGAAGGTGTGATAGAGATATTGCAGGGCTGAGCACTCCTGTCACTTCTTCCCAGCACCAAGGTGCCTTCTGAGTCATCCCAAGGTCACTGCCATCTGAAAAGAGAAGGTTCTCTACAAAAAGTGAGAGTAGCATTAAGATATGGGTATGAACATTAAGAGAAGTGCTGACTGGGCAATTTGATAAGCACAGTATATACATTTAGCCAGGTAGCACCAGACGTCATACCTCTAGGGCTCATGACTACCCCTGTTTTAAGTTTTCAGTATCAGGGATGTATTCCCTCCCATGGAGCAGGCCTCCAGTCCAATTAGAGGGCAGTTGGTTTCCCCCATAACAGACATGCCACTATTGCACCTGTTGGCTCATTTGGCCTGGCTCCTCCAGCCCTTCTTAAATATTTTAATTACTTTATTTTAATATTTTATTTGTTTAGTTATTTGAGAGAATCGGCATGTCAGGGTCTCCAGCCCCTGGATAAAAACTCCAGAAACATGTGCAACTTTGTGCATCTGGCTTTATGTGAGTACTGAGGAATCAAATCTGGGTCCTTTGGTTTTGCCAGCAAGTGCCCTAACTTCTAAGTCACCTCTCTGTCCAGCCCCTTATTTATTTATGAGAGGGGGATGGGGCAGACAGAGAAAGAATGTGTGTGCTAGGGCCTCTAACTACTGCAAATGAATGTGCCATCTTGTGCATCTGGCTTACGTGGGTGCTGGGGAGTTGAACCTGGCTTCTTAGGCTTTGCAGGCAATGACTTTAATTACTGAGACAACTCTCCAGCTCACAAAATTTATTTGTTCATATTTTCTTTTCTTTTCTTTTTTTTTTTTTGTTTTTTGGTTTTTCGAGATAGGGTCTCACCCTAGCTCAGGCTGACCTGGAATTCACTGTGTAGTCTCAGGGTGGCCTCAAACTCCTGGTGATTCTCCTACCTCTGCTTCTCGGAGTGCTGGGATTAAAGGTGTGTATCAGCACACTCGGCTTTGTTTGCTTATATTTATTCTTGAGATGAAGTTTTCCCTGAGTTGTTCTACCTGTCTCTACTTTGGGCAAACTGGACTTTAATGAAATAGCTTTATATTAACTGTTGCTGATAATCTGGGAAGAAAAATGACCGAAATTTATTTTCAAACTAATAATTTATCAATTTGTTATTCCTCCTCATAGGACATTCAAATGCAGCTGATTGACATTCTGAACAACGTTCATCGGATAATGATGCGCTATACTATTGATCTTAACTCACCATCTGAAATAATAAGCCCCCTTACAAAAACTCAGAAAAAGCAGAGAACCTTACTTTTGGAGAAAATAGCTAATTATTTTAAGAGTATTGATATTAGAGAAAGGACTCTTATGAACCTTCTGTCCTGGCTAGAAGAATGGAGTAAGTTTCTGTAACTGATTCAAAAGCATCCACAAAGCCAGTGGAGAAGACAGAGAGAGCCTGGGGAGATGGCTTAGCAGTTAAAGGTGCTTGTTGGGAAGCCTGCTGGCCTGTGTTTAATTCCCCAGTACCCACAAGCCAGATGCAGAAGGTGGTGCATGCATCAGGGAGTCCTTCTTAAAATATTTTTATTTATTTGCAAACAAAGAGACAGACAGAGAGAATGGGCACACTAAGGCCTCTAGCCACTGCAAATGAACTCCAGATGCGTGTGCTACACATCTGGCTTGATGTGGGTACTGGGGACTCAAACCTGGGTTGTTAGGCTTTTCAGGCAAGTACCTTAACCTCTGAGCCATCTCTCCAGCACTTATTTATTTATTTGAAACCAGAGAGAGGCAGATGAGAGATGGAGAGAGAGAGAGAATGAGCTCACCAGGGCCTTTATTATGTTTTTTTTTACTTTTATTCATTTATTTATTTAGAGACAGAAAGGAAAAGAGAGAGAGAGAGAGAAAATGGGTGCACCAGGGCCTCTAGCCACTGTAAATGAACTCCAAATGTATGTGTCACCTTGTGCATCTGGTTTACATGGGACCTAGCGAGTCAAACCTGGGTCCTTAGGCTTCACAGGCAAGCACCTTAATTGTTAAGCCATCTCTCCAGCCCATTCAGGGCCTTTAAACTGCTGCAAATAGCATTTGGAGTTCTTTTGCCATGACAAGAGACCCTTGCATTCTCTCTCTCCTTCTCCCCACCCCCCACTTGCAAATGAATAAATACAAATTTTTTTTTTGCTGGCATGGTGACACATGTCTTTAATCCCAGCACTCAGGAGGCAGAGGTAGGAGGATTGCTGTGAGCTCAAGGCCACCCTGAGACAACATAGTGAATTTCAGGTCAGCCTGGACTAAAGTGAGAGAGACCCTACCTCAGAAACTGCCCTCCCCCCCAAAAAAAGAAGAAGAAGAAAGGAAGGAAGGAAAGGGTAGAAAAGATAATGTATAAGTAAATAAATATATATAAATAAATAAATATAAGTAACCCCTCAGCGATAAAATTCCAAACCAGACACAGAATAGGGAGGGAAGGGATTTATTTGAAAATTACAAATCCAAGGAAAGTTCCACAATGGCAGAAGCTGCCCCCTTTCACAGGTCCACACAGAGAAAAGCCATCACCAACACCCTAAAGCAAGCACACTCCAAGAACCCATAATGGCAGATCTCAGGCACTTTGCATATCTTTAGACTAAAATTCCAAATCTGCCCCTACACCTTAGGCAGCTGGAGATCTGAATTACAAACTTTAACTCCTGAATATATTGGGGGACATCCATTCAAACTAGCACAATAGTTTAAGGAGATGATTCAGAAAACAGTTCTCAAGCTGGAGAGATGACTCACTGTTTAAAGGTGCTTGCTTGCAATGTCTCATGGCCTGGGTTCAATTCTCCAGGACCCATATGAAGCCAGAAGCACAGAGTTGCACATGCATCTGGAGTTTAGGAGTTTTTTTTTTTTTTTTTTTTTTTTGTTTTTTTTTTTTTGTTTAATTGAGAAGGGGAGGGAGAAAGAGAGAATGGGTGTGCCAGGGCCTCCAGTGGCTTCAAACAAATTCCAGATGCATGTGCCACCTTGTGCATCTCGTTTATGTGGGTCCTGGGGAATCGAACCTGGGTCCTTTGGCTTTGCAGGCAAACACCTTAACTGCTAAGTCACCTCTCCAGCTTGTGGAGTTCATTGTTTTTGAGGAGTGTCTCACTCTAGCCCAGACTGACCTGGAACTCCCTCTGTTACCACGGTGATCTCAGCCTCCTGAGTGCTGGAATCAATGGCATCTGCCGTCACACCTGGCTCATTAAAAAAAAATTTTTTTTAATTTTTTTGGTTCATTATTTATTTATTATTTGAGAGTGACAGAGAGAGAGAGAGAGAGAAAGAGAGAATGGGCACGCCAGGGCTTCCAGCCACTGCAGTCGAACTCCAGACACATGTGCCCCCTCATGCATCTGGCTAACGTGGGTCCTGGGGAATGTAGCCTCGAACCAGGGTCCTTAGGCTTCACAGGCAAGCGCTTAACCGCTAAGCCATCTCTCCAGCCCTCATTTTTAATTTTTTTTTTTTTTCGAGATAGGGTCTCACACTAATCCAGCTGACTGCTGGGATTAAAGGCGTGCGCCACCACACCCAGCATTTTTAAATTTTTTGTTTGTCTTTTTTTTTTTTTTTTTGGTTTTTCAAGGTAGGGTCTCACTCAGGCTGACCTGGAATTCACTATGTAGTCTCAAGGTGGCCTTGAACTCACGGCGATCCTCCTACCTCTGCCTCCCGAGTGCTGGGATTAAAGGCGTGCGCCACCACACCTGGCTTTTCCTTTGGAAACCAGGTGCTTTTAAACCTGATTAATATTTTTCTGACTTAATGACTCACTGTTCAGTCTTCTGTTTCTTCCTGTATAATAATAAACTTTTCATAGAGAAAAGTTCAGAATAACAACAAGGGCAAGAGAACTGCATTTTCCAATGTGACAATGTGGTATAGTTGAGTAATATTATAAGCCTATATGTTATAATTATTTGTTCTTCCTTGCTCTCTTCAAGATTTCCTTTTGTCTGAGGTAGCTGCAATTGATGAACAAGAATATTACCACTGGGTAGCGCAGCTGGAGCTTTTCCCAATAACACTGAAAGCCATTGACAACAACGTCAACACCCTGCGTAATATCAGCATAGCTTTCCTTGAAGAAAATAAGAGACTCAAGAGAAATTTACGTAAGGATATTTTATGACTTTTGGAAATGGAGCTTTATTTCCTCTTTTTTTTTTCTTTTTTGTTTGTTTTTCAAGGTAGGGTCTCACTCTAGCTCAGGCTGACCTGGAATTCACTATGGAGTCTCAGGGTGGCCTCGAACTCACGGCTATCCTCCTACCTCTGTCTCCCAAGTGCTGGGATTAAAGGCATGCGCCACCACGCCCAGCTGGAAATTAAAGTATAGCATAGCTTTATTGAGGTATAATTTGCATATATAATATTCGTACATGTTAAGTGGGCAATTATTTTCAGTAAATTCAGTGTTGTGCAATAATGACTGCAATCTAATTATTTTGGTTTTGCGTTTTGGGGGGGAATTATTTTCAAGGTAGGGTCTCACTCTAGCCCAGGCTGACCTGGAACTCACTCTATAGTCCCAGGCTGGCCTCAAACTTATAACAATCCTCCTTCCTCTGCCTCCTACGTTCTGGGACTAAAGAGGTGCACCACCATTCCTGGCATGATGTTTAAAATAAGCCCAGATAACACTATTTTTTTCCTCAATAATTTGTTTTAGGGAAATACTTTATATGACAGAATCATTATTATATCAGGGTTTTTAAGACTTTTAAAAATTCATTTATTTGAGAGTGACAGACAGAGAAGGAGGTAGAGAGAGAGAGAGAGAATGGGCATGCCAGGGCCTCCAGCCACTGCAAACGAACTCCAGACGCGTGCACCCCCTTTTGCATCTGGCTAACGTGGGTCCTGGGGAATCCAGCCTCCAACAGGGGTCCTTAGGCTTCACAGTCAAGCGCTTAACCGCTAAGCCATCTCTCCAGCCCTATATCTGTTTTTTTTTTTTTTTTAATTTTTAAAATTTTTATTAACATTTTCCATGATTATAAAAAAATACCCCAGGGTAATTCCCTCCCTCCCCCTCAACACTTTCCCCTTTGAAATTCCATTCTCCATCATATTACCTCCCCATCTCAATGTTGTTTGTTTGATTATTTTGTTTTGTTTTGTTGAGACAGGATCTTGCTATGTAGCCCAGGCTGGTCTGGAACATGAAATTTTCTTGCCACAGCTGTCTGGGTGCTGAGACTATAGATGTGAGACATTCACTACACCTGGCTCTCATGTCTGTCCACTTCCAGATAGCATACTGCTGTGTGTGCGTGTGTGTGTGCGTGTGTGTGTGCGTGCACACTCATGCACCACTGTGTGGAGGCAGGAGGACAACCTTGGGTGTTGCCCTCAGGAACACCATCCACCTCTTTTTTTTTTTTTAATTTTTTTATTTATTTCATTGAGAGTGACAGACACAGAGAGAAAGACAGATAGAGGGAGAGAGAGAGAATGGGCGCGCCAGGGCTTCTAGCCTCTGCAAACGAACTCCAGATGCGTGCGCCCCCTTGTGCATCTGGCTAACGTGGGACCTGGGGAACCGAGCCTCGAACCGGGGTCCTTAGGCTTCACAGGCAAGCGCTTAACTGCTAAGCCATCTCTCCAGCCCCCATCCACCTTTTTGAGACAAGGTCTCTCATTGGCCTAGAGCTCACCAGTTAGGCTAGACTGCCTGACCAGTGAGCTCCAAGGATCCTCCTGTCTTCAGTTTCCCAGCACTGGGATTATAGGCACACTGCCATGCCTGGCATTATTATGTGGACAGTGGGGATCGAGTTCAGGTCCCTGTGCTTGTGAGGCAAATACTTCACCCACTGAGCTATCTCCCCAGATCCTGTGTCATGCTTTTTAAGGTTCAGCCATGACATTAGATACATTGGGAAACTCCCCTCTAACACCCAGGTGTGTGGTTTAGGTATGTCACCTTTTGTAGATATCCTAAACCAGCTGGTGGACGTGTGTGTGGTTCCCACTTTTGGCTTTTGTGAATAATGCTGCTGTAAACACATGTGTAAGTTTTTTGTTTTGTCTTGTTTTCTTTTTCAGTGTAGAATCTCACTCTAGCCCAGGCTGACATGGAACTCACTATGTAGTCTCAGGGTGGCCTGGAACTCACAGTAATCCTCCTACCTCTGCCTCCTGAGTGCTGGGATTAAAGGCCTGCGCCACCATGCCCAGCCCAATATTTTATTTTTATTTATGTATGTATTTACTTATTTAAAAGAGAGAGAGAGAATGGGCATGCCAGAGCTTCTAGCCACTGCAAATGAACTCCAGATTCATATGCCACCTTGTGCATCTGGCTTTATGTGGGTCCTGGGGAATTGAACCTGGGTCCTTTGACTTTGCAGGCAACTGTATTAACCAATAAGCTATCTCTTCAATCCTCTCTTTTCTTGTTTTTTTTTTTCTTTTCTTTTCTTTTCTTTTCGTTTCTTTCTTTTTTTTAGATCTTACAATGAATTTTATATTTGGTCTCATTTTTTAAAGTCTGGTTGTGAACACTAAGTTACATACCCCTCAAAATTTTTCTTCCCCTTTATACACCTGTTTTGCGATTAGTCAATTCAACATGGCTGCTGAGACAGCAACACCCAGGAAAATAGCTACTTTTCCTCCCCCACCCCACCTTTTAAAAAAACTCCTGAGGTTTTAAAGTCAAAATACATTCTTGTAAGGTCTTAAAATGACCCTTCCCCGAAATAAGGCAGCTTTATGCTGGGAAAACATCAATTTTTTTTTTTTTTTTTTTGGCAAACATCATATTCTCTGCCCTTGTTTGTCCAACAGCTGTCAGTATCTTTAAAGATCTGTTTTTTCTTCATAACGACACCAACACGCAGCTCACTGGCTGTCCAGGTACGGCCTACAGCCTAGATGTCTAACACTATCGAACAAGAGCTCCACCGTGGTTTCACGTGCCGGAGCGTCTTGAGCAAGCCCAGTGTCTTCTGTCCTTCTCGGCGGGTCCTAATGCTGGGACTCCACGTCGCAGTCATTCTTGCTCTTACCACAGATCTCTGGCACCTCTCGAGTTGGTTGCAGCACTTGGTCAGGTAAGAGATGCCAATGTGAAGAAGAATACCAAACAATGCAGAGCCACGGCCATTTGGAGGGGCTGGCTTATACCCATAGCGTGGAACAGGCTTTGATCCCTCCCTGCTGTACTTGTATTTAGCTTTTTTTTTTTTAATCTTATTTTATTGTTTCTCAATTTTTAAAAACATTTTCCATGATTATGGTAATACCCTCTCTCCCCCCCTTTTCCCCTTTGAAACTCCATTCTCCATCTTATCCCCTCCCCATCTCAATAAGTCTCTTTTTTATTTTGATGTCGTGATCTTTCCCTCCTCTTAACACGGTCTTGTGTAGGTAGCGTCAGGCACTGTGCGGTCATGGATATCAAGGCCATTTTGTGTCTGGAGGGAGTCTTTCTTTTTTGTTGTTGTTGTTTTTGTTTTTCAAGGTAGGGTTCACTATGTAGTCTCTCAGGGTGGCCTTGAACTCTTGGCGATCCTCATAGGATGCTCTGTCTCTTGAGTGCTGGGATTAAAGGCATGCACCACCACACATGGCCCTCTCTCTTTCTCTCTCTCTCAATTTCTCTCTCTCTCTCTCTTTTTTTTTTTTTTTTGGTAGAGTCGCACTCTAGCTCAGGCTGACCTGGAATTCATTATGTAGTCTCAGGGTGGCCTCAAACTCATGGTGATTCTCCTACCTCTGCCTGTCAAGCGCTGGGATTAAAGATGTGTGCCACCATGCCTGGCTTTTCTTTCTTTCTTTTTTTATTGTTCTTTTGTTTGTTTGTTTGTTTGTTTGTTTGTTTTTGAGAGTGACAGAGAGAGAGAGAGAGAGAGAGAGAGAGAGAGAGAAAGAAAGAGACAGATAGAGAATGGTGCACCAGGGCTTCCAGCCATTGCAAACGAACTCCAGACGCTTGGGCCCCCTTGTGCATCTGGCTAACGTGGGTCCTGGGGAATGGAGCCATGAACTGGGGTCCTTAGGCTTCACAGGCAAGTGCTTACCGCTAAGCCATCTCTCCAGCCCTTTCTTTCTTTATTTTTAAATTAAGTTATTATATTTACTGAGGGAAGTACAAAGCCAAGGAAAGGCACCCACATGACTAGAAATCCCACATGGAGGGTCTAGAAAGACCATGGAAAGAGAAGAGAGAAAAGAAAGTTCAAGGAGCTCCTGCCATGTGGGGAGCTGGAAAGGATAAAGAACCAATGTGGAGAGTGAGGGCTCCCAAGTGCTGGGTCAAATTGCCAAAATTTAATCAAGGATTAATTTTGGAGGTCACTAATGGCTCTCCAAAGGAGATTTAGGGACCCTATAGCTTCTCTGATAGTGGTCTGTTAGGATGAGTCACAGCTGTGCTGGCCAAGTAGTTTCCCCTTCTTTGGGAAGCCAGGGAGACTAAGTTTTCCTCAGTTGTGACTCTCCTGTTTCAGACCATATACTGATTTTTTGTTTCTGGATCTCTGTATTCTTCCTGATTAGGAAAATACATGACTTACTAGGAGGTTGGTATAGAAGTGTCCCATCATCTCCGTTGGCTTCATGACCTGAAAGCAGTGGCCAAAATATTAGCCTTTTTGGCCAGTGATTCCAATTGGCTTTGGCTTCTACACGTAGAAAGGAAGTTCCACAAACCTAGGTGTACATTCATATAGAGCACATTTGGTTACTGAAATAGCTCTAGTAAAAGAATGGCACAAGAGCTTAAAGTCATTTTATTCAATCTTTTAAAATTTAGTTGTCCTGTGTCACTATAGGCCAAAACTGAAGCATAAAAAGTACACATATCTTTTTTTTTATTTTTAAATTTGTAATTTTTTTATTAACAAATTCCATGATTGTAAACAATATTCCATGGTAATGCCCTCCCTCCCCCCACTTTCTCCTTTGAAACTCTATTCTCCATCATATCCCCTCCCCTCTCAATCAGTCTCTCTTTTATTTTGATGTCATGATCTTTTCCTCCTTAATATTATGATGGTCTTGAGTAGGTAGTGTCAGGAACTGTGAGGTCATGGATATCCAGGCCATTTTCTGTCTGGGGGGGGGAGCATGTTGTAAAGAGTCCTACCCTTCCTTTGGCTCTTACATTCTTTCTGCCAGGTCTTCTTCAATAGACCATGAGCCTTGGAAGGCGTGATAGAGATATTGCAGGGTTGAGCACTCCTGTCACTTCTTTCCAGCACCATGATGCCTTCAGAGTCATCCCAAGGTCACTGCCATCTGAAAAGAGAAGGTTCTCTGCCAAAAATGAGAGTAGCATTAATATATGGGTATGAACAGTAAGAGAGGTGCTTACTGGGCAGTTTGATGAGCATAGTATATGAACTTAGCCAGACAGCAGCAGACATTACACCCCTAGGGCTCATGACTACCCCTATTGTAAGTTTTCAGAATCAGGAATATATTCCCTCAATGGAGCAGGCCTCCAGTCCATCTAGAGGGCAGTTGGTTTCCACCATGACAGATGTGCCAGTATTGCACCCGTTGGCTCATTTGGCCTGGCTGGGCAAATTTAAGACTTGCAGTGTCCACTGTTGAGTATCTTCACTGGTGATTTCTCTCTCTTCCATTGAACTGCATGCAGAATGGCTTCTTCCAGCTTTCTGTCAGCTGATCTACATGGAGGAGGTTATCAGCTCAGTTCCAACAGGATTTTTCAGTGGCCTTGCAACCCAAGTATATGGAGTCTTCAGTAATAGGGTCTTCCCATCTATTCCTGGTGGGAAACCAAGGGCCTCAGCAATGGCCTGTAATGTTTCAGGGGCATCAGGGACCTTTATGGCCAATAACTTACTGGAAGGTATCCCATCCCTCACACTGAAAATTTTCTAGCAAAAATCTATGGCTCCTGAGTGTTCCATTGTCCCAAAAAGTAGGTTTCCATATAGTTTATTATATATCCTCTTAGATTTTGATTAGCCCTCCCTCCACCTTTCCTTTACTCAATCTCTTCCTCTGACCTCACTTGGGCCTTTTCATCCCCATAAATCTATTCTTCTACTTACATATATACAATGCCATCCTATTAAGTACCCCCCCCCCTTCCTTTCTCTTCCCTTTATATCTCTTTTCTAGCTTACTGGCCTTTGCTACTGAGTTTTCTTCCTGCTCATACAGAAGTCCAATCATCTGTAGCTAGTATCCACATGTGAGAGAAAACATGTGACAATTGGCTTTCTGTGTCTGGGTTACCTCACTAAATATAATCCTTTCCAGATCCATCCATTTTCCTGCAAATTTCATAACTTCATGTTTCTTTCCCATTGAGTAGAACTCCATTGTATAAATGTGCCATATCTTCATTATTCACTCATCAGTTGAGGGGTATCTAGGCTGGTTCCATTTCCCAGCTATTGTGAATTGAGTGGCAATAAATATGGTTGAGCAAGTATATCTAATGTAATGAGATGAGTCCTTAGGATATATGCCTAGGAGTGTTATAGCTGGATAATATGGTAGATCTATTTTTAGCTGTCTTAAGAACCTCCATACTGATTTCCACAATGGCTGGACCAGATTCCATTCCCACCAACAGTGTAGAAGGGTTCCTCTTTTTCCACATTCCCGCCAACATTTATGATCATTTGTTTTTATGATGGTAGCAAATCTGACAGGAGTGAGATGTTATCTCAATGTAGTTTTAATCTGCATTTCCCTGATGACTATAGATGTAGAATATTTTTTTAGATGCTTATATGCCATCTGTATTTCTTCTTTTGAGAACTCTCTATTTAGTTCCATAGCCCATTTTTTAAATTTTTAAATTTTTTTATTAACAACTTCCATGATTATAACAAATGCCCCCCCCCACTTAGCTCTTTGAAATTCCACTCTCCATCATAGCCCCTCCCCATCTCAATCAGTGTCTCATTTACTTTTTTTTTTTTTTAGGTAGGATCTCACTCTAGTCCAGGCTGACCTGGAATTCACTATGGAGTCTCAAGGTGGCCTCGAACTCATGGCAATTCTCCTACCTCTGCCTTCCGAGTGCTGGGATTAAAGGCATGTGCCACCACGCCCGGCTCTCATTTATTTTTGATGTCTTGATCTTTTCCTCCTCTTATGATGGTCTTATGCAGGTAGTATCAGGCACTGTGAGGCCATGGACCTCCAGGCCATTTTGTGTCTGGAGGGAGCATGTTGTATGGAGTCCTGCCCTTCCTTTGGCTCTTACATTCTTTCCACCACCTCTTCCACATTAGACCCTGAACCTTGAAAGGTATGATACAGATATTGCAGTACTGAGCACTGTGGTCATTTCGTTCCATCATCATGTTACCTTCTCAGTCATCCCAAGGTCACTGCCATCTGAAAAGAGAAGATTCTCAACCAAAAGTGAGAGTAGCATTAATATAAGGGTGTGAACATTAACAAAAGTGCTTACTGGGCAGTTTGATAAGCATAGTATATACATTTGGCCAGACAACAGTAGATGTTACACCCCTAGGGCTTATGACTACCCCTGTTTTAACTTTTCAGTATCAGGGACGTATTCCCTTCCCATGGAGCAGGCCTCCAGTCCAACTAGAGGGCAGTTGGTTTCCCCCATAACAGATGCACCACTATTGTACCCGTTGGTTCATCTGGCCTGGCTGGTCAATTATAAGGCTTGCAATGTCCCTGATGAGTATCTTCACTGGTGATTTCTCTTTCTCCCATTGAACTACATGCAGAATGGCTTCTTCCAGCTTTCTGTCAGCTGGTCTACATGGAGGAGGTTATCAGCTCAGTTCCAGCAAGATTTCTCAGTGGTCTTGCAGCCCAAGTATATGAAGTCTTCACCAATAGGGTCTTCCCATCTATTTCTGGTGGGAAACCAAGGGCCTTGGCAATGGCCTATAATGTTTTGGGGCATCAGGGATCTCCCTGGCCAACAACTCACTGGAAGATATCCTATCCCTGGCACTGAAAATTTTCTAGCAACAATCTATGGCTCCTAAGTGTTCCATTGTTCAAAAAAGTAGGATTACATATGTTTTATTTTTATCCTCTCAGATTTTGATTAGCTGTCCCTCTACCTTTCCTTTACTCAATCTCTTCCCCAGACCTCATTTTGGGCCTTTTCACCCCCATTAATCTATTATTCTACTTACATATGTAAAATACCATCTATTAAGTGCCCCCTCCCTTCCTTTCTCTTCCCTTTCGATCTCTTTTCTAGCTTACTGCATAGCCCATTTATTAATTGGCTTGGTTTATTATTTATTTTTTTGAGTTACTTGTGTATCTTAGATATTAATTCTCTGTCAGATGTATAGGTGGCAAAGATTTTCTCCCATTCTGTAGGTTGCCTCTTTGCTTTATTCAGTGTCCTGTGCCATACAAAATCTTTGTAATTTCATGAGGTCCCAGCGGGTAATTTGTGTTTTTATTGCCCAAGCAATTCACATATTCAGAAAGTCTTTGCACAGACCAGTATGTTGAAGGGTTTCCCTTACTTTTCCCTCCAGCAGTTTCAGAGTTTCAGGTCTGATGTTAAGGTCTTTCACCGACTTGGACTTAACTCTTGTGAATGGAGAGACAGAAGAATCTATTTTCATCCTTCTATAGATACATATCCAGTTTTCCCAGCACCATTTGCTGAAGAGGCTGTCTTTTCTCCCATGAGTATTTTTGGCATTTTTTTTTGTTGAATATCAGGTGGCTATACCTACTCAGACTTACATCTGGGTCCTCTATTCTGTTCCATTGATCTACATGTCTGCTTTTGTGCCAGTACCATGCTGTTTTTGTTACTATGGCTTTATAGTATAGGTTAAGATCAGGTATGGTGGTACCACTGGCCTTATTTTTGTTGGTCAGTACTGTTTTAGATATTTGGGATATTTTGTAATTCCAGATGAATTTTTGGATTGTTTTTTTCTATTTCCATGAAGAATGTCATTGGAATTTTGGTGGGGATTGCACTAAATGTGTAGATTGCTTTTGGTAAGATTGCCATTTTCACAAAATTGATTCTTTTGATCCAAGAACAAGGGGTGTCTTTATATTTCCTAGTGTTTTCTGCAATTTCTCACTTGAGGATATTAAAGTTTTCATTGTAAACATCTTTCACTTCCTTGGTTAGGTTTATTCCACAGTACTTTATTTATCTTTTTTGATGCAATTGTGAATGGAAGTGATTCTCTGATTTCATCCTCTGTGTGTTTGTTGTTAGCATATAGGGAGGCTACTGATTTCTGTGTGTGTATTTTGTATCCGGCTACGTGGCTATAAGTGTTTATAAGCTCTAACAGTTTTCTGATAGAATCTTAGGGTCCTTTATGTATAGAATCATGCCATCTGCAAATAATGATAACTTGATCACTTCCTTTCCAATCTATATCCATTTTATGTGTGTCTCTTGCCTTATTGCAATGGCTAAGACTTCAAGTACTATATTAAATAAAAGTGGGGACAGTTGACACCCTTGTCTTGTTCCTGCTTTAGTGGAAAAGCTTCCAGTTTTTCCCCATTTAGTAATATGTTGGTTGTAGGCTTGTGATAAATAGCTTTTATTATATTGAGATATGTTTTTTCTTTTCTTTTTTTTTTTTAAAGATTTTTATTTTTATTTATTTATTAGAGACAGAAAGGGAGGGAGGGAGAGGATGGGTGCACCAGGGCCTCCAGCCACTGCAAACGAACTCCAGATGCATGCGCCACCATGTGCATCTGGCTTACATGGGACATGGAGGATCAAACCAGGATCCTTTGGCTTTGCAGGCAAATGCCTTAACCGCTAAGCCATCCCTCTAGCCCTGAGATATGTTTTTTCTATTCCAAGTGTCTGTAGGGCTTTTATCATGAAGGGATGTTGGATTTGTCAAATGGTTTCTCTGCATCTAATGAGATGATCATGTAATTTTTGTCCTTCAGTCCATTTATATAATGTATTATATTTATTGATTTGCCTATGTAGAACCATCCCTGCATCTCTGGCATGAAGCCTACTTGGTCGGGAGGAATGATCTTTCTGCTATATTCTTGCATTCTGTTTGCCAATATTCTGCTAAGAATTTTGCATGTATGTTCATGAAGAAGATGGGTCTGTAATTTTCTTTTTTTTGTTCTATCTTTGCCTGGTTTTGCTAACAGGGTGATGCTGGCTTCATTGACGGATTTTGGCTGGATTCCTTATTTTTCTATTTTATGGACAAGCTTAAGAAGTAGTTGTGTTAGTTCTTCCCTGAAGGTCTGGTAAAATTCACCAGTGAATCCTTCTGGGTATGAACATTTTTTAGTTGGGAGATTTTTGATAACTCCTTGGATCTCCATACTTGTTACAAGTCTATTTAAGTGATTAATTTCATCTTGATTTAATGTAGGTAGGTCATATAAATCAAGGAAATCATCCATTTCTTTCAGATTTTCATACTTAGTGGAGTATATCTTTTTATAGTATGTCCCTATGTTTTTTAAAATTTCTCTGTTATCTATTGTGATGCTGCCCTTTTCATCTCTAATTTTATTGTGTCTCTCTCTTTCTTTTGGTCAGATTTGCTAGGGGTTTATCAATCTTGCTTATCCTTTCAAAGAAACAACTCTTTGTTTCATTGATTCTTTGGATTGTTTTTTTGGTTTCTATTTCATTAGTTTCTGCCATAATCTTTGTTATTTCTTCCCATCTACTAATTTTCAGTTTGCCTTGTTGTTCCTTTTCCAAGGCTTTAAGGTAAAGCATTAGGTTGTTTACTTGTGACCGTTCTAATTTCTTAATATAGGCACTTAAAGCTATAAATTTACCTCTAGGACTGCCTTCATTGTGTCTCAATGGTTTTGGTATGTTGTGTTCTCATTTGACTCTATGAATTGTTAAATTTCCTTCTTGATTTCTTCATTGACCCATTCATCATTTAGTAGTGTATATTATTTAGTTTCCATGATTTTATGTATGCTCTATAGCTTTTCTTGCTATTGATTTGTAGTTTGATTCACTTGTGGTCAGATAGAATGCAAGGAATTATTTCAATTTTCCTGTATTTGTTAAGATTTGCTTTGTGTCCTAATATATGGTCTATGTTAGAGAATGTTCCATGTGCTGCTGAAAAGAATGTGTATTCTACAGCATTTGAATGAAATGTCCTGTATATATATGTTAGGTCCATTTCTTCTATGACTTCATTTAATCCAGATGCCTCTCTGTTTCTTTTTTCCCGGAATGACCTGCCAATTGATGAGAGTGGGGTGTTGAAGTTACCTACTACAACTGTGTTTGGTGTTATCTGTGACCTTAGTTCTAGCATTTGTTTGATGAACTTGGGAGCCCCCATATTAGGTGCATATATGTTTAGGATTGTAATGTCCTCCTGTTGGAGTGTGCCTTTAATCAATGTAAAGTGACCTTCCTTATCTTTCCTACCTAATGTTGGTCTAAAGTGTACCTTGTCAGATATTAGGATAGTAACCCCTGCTCATTTTCTAGGACCATTAGAAACAGCTTTCCAACCTTTAACCCTAAGATAGTGTCCATCCTTTGTAGAAAGATGAGTTTCTTGGAGGCAACAAATTGAAGGATTCTGCTGTTCAACCTAGTCTGCAAACCTATGTCTTTTGGTTGAGGCATTGAGGCCATTGATATTAAGAGATATTATTCAAAGGTGTTTATTTATTTTTGCCATTTTTTGTAGTTCTTCTGGTTTTGCCTTTGCTCTTTTGTATTAACTTGTATTTGAGTATGGTTTGTTTTTTTCCAGGTTCCTTATATGTGTGCTTTTCTTTCTCTTCAGCATGAAGGATTCTTTCGAGTATTTTCTATAGAGCTGGTTTTGTCTTCAAATAATCCTTTAGCCTGCTTTGTTGTGGAATGTCCTTATTTCTCTGCCTGTTTTAATAGATGGCTTTGCAGGATAAAGTAACCTTCATTGATAGTTGTTATCTTTCAGAAGTTAGAATACATCACTCCAAGCCCTTCTGGCTTTTAAAGTTTGTGTTGAGTAATCAGTTGTGGTACTGATGGGCTTGCCTTTGTAGGTAACTTGATTTTTCTCTCTAACTGCTTTCAATATATTTTCTTTGGTTTGGTAATTTAATTACAATATGGCAAGGAGAGGTTCTTTCCAGGTTTTGTGTGTTTGGTGTTCTAAAGGCTTCCTGTATCTGCATTGGCACCTCTTTCCCAATTTGGGGAAGTTTTCTTCTGTGATTTTGTTGAAAATGCCTACTATGCCTTTGAAGTGAAATTCTCCTCCTCCTACTATACCCTGAATAATTATGGTTGATCTTTTCATAGTGTCCTGAATATCTTGAAATTCCCATTCATACTTTCCTATGAGTTTGTCTTTCTCTTTGTTGGACTGTATTAGATCTGCCACCTGGTCTTCTAGTTTAGACATTCTGTCCTTGCCTTTATCCATTCTACTGGTGAGATTTTCTACAGATTTTTTTTTTTTAATTTCATTAACTGTTTTCTCATTGACTCTGCAGTTCACACATGTGGAGTCATCAGCAATAGGGTCTTATCATCTATTCCTGGTGGGAAATCAAGAACCTTGGTAATAGCCTGTAATGTTTTGGGGGCATCAGGGACCTCCCTGGCCAACCACTCACTGGAAAGTATTCCATCCATGGCACTGAAAATTTTCTAGTAACAGTCTGTGGCTTCTGGATATGTCATTATAAAAAAAAAGAAAAGGTTGTCATATGGCTTATCCACAATATCATGAAATTTTATATTTTCTCTCCCCACCCTTCTTTTACTCAATCTCTTCCCCTGACCTCGCTTAGGCCATTCCACCCACAGGAATCTGTTCGTCTACTTACATACCATTCCCTTAAGTACCCCCCTCCTTGATATCCCTTTTCTAGCTTATTGGCCTCTGCTACCAATTTTTACTCCAACTCACACACATCTGAACATTGGTGACAAGGATCCACATATGAGAGAGAACACGTGATGTTTGGCTTTCTGGGCCTGGGTTACTTCACTTAGTGTAATCCTTTCAAGAACCATCGATTTCCCTTCAAATTTCATTTCTCTTTACTGCTGAGTACAACTCCATTGTATAAATGAACTACATCTTCATTATCCATTCATCAGTTGAGGGACATCTAGGCTGGTTCTAGCTACTGTGAACAGAGCATCAATAAACATGGTTGTGCAAATCTCTAAGGTAGTGAGACAAATCCTTGGGATATATGCCTAGGAATAGTATAGCTAGGTGATAGGGTAGATCTAATATTAGATGTCTCATGAACCTCCACACTGATTTCCACAATGGCTGTACCAGATTACACTTCCACCAACAGTGTAGAAGGGTTCCTCATTTTCCACATTCTTGCCAACATTTATTGTCATTTTGTGTTTGCTTGTTTTTATTTTGTTTTTGTTTTTGTTTCTTGAGGTAGACTCTCACTCTAGTCCAGGCTGACCTAGAATTCACTATGTAGTCTCAGGGTGGCCTTAAACTCATGGTGATCCTCCTACCTCTGCCTCCCAAGTGCTGGGATTAAAGGCGTGTGCCACCACGCCTGGCCTGTCATTTGTTTTCTTGATGATAGCCATTCTGATGGAAGTGAGATGGAATCTCAAAGTAGTTTTAATTTGCATTTCCTTCATTGATAAGGGCATAGAACTTTTTTAGATAGTTATTATTATATTTTATTTATTTATTTTTGGTTTTTTGAGGTAAGGTCTCACTCTGGCACAGGCTGACCTGGAATTCACTATGTAGTCTCAGGGTGGCCTCAAACTCTCACGGTGATCCTCCTACCTCTGCCTCACAAGTGCTGGGATTAAAGGTGTGCACCACCACGCCTGGCTACCATAGCCCATTTTTTAATTGGCTTGTTTGATTTCTTATTATTTAATTTTTTTGAGTTCTTTGTATATCCTAGGTATTAATCCTCTATCAGATGTATAGCTGGCAAAGATTTTTTTCCCATTCTGTAGGTTGCCTCTTTGCTTTATTCACAGTGTCCTTTGCCATACAAATCTTTGTAATTTCATGAGGTCCCAGTGGTTAATCTGTGGTTTTATTGCCTGAGTAATTGGGGTTATATTCAGAAAGTCTTTGCTAAGACCAATATGTTGAAGGGTTTCCCCTACTTTTTCCTCTAGCAGTTTCAGAGTTTCAGGTCTGATGTTAAGGTTTTTAATCCATCTGGACTTAATTATTATTATTATTATTATTATTTTTTGGTGGCTTTTCAAGGTAGGGTCTCACTGTAGCCCAGGCTGACCTGGAATTCACTATGGAGTCTCAGGGTGGCCTCAAACTCACGGCAATCCTCTTACCTCTGCCTCCCAAGTGCTGGGATTAAAGGCGTGTGCCACCATGCCCGGCTTGGACTTAATTCTTGTGTATGGAGAGAGAGAAGAATCTATTTTCATCTTTCTGCAGATACATATCTGGTTTTCCCAGCACCATTTGCTGAAGAGGATGTCTTTTCTCCAATGAGTATTTTTGGCATTTTTAATGAATATCACGTGGCTGTAGCTACCTGGACTTACATCTGGGTCCTCTATTCTGTTCCATTGTTCTACATGTCTGCTTTTGTGCCAGTACCATGCTGTTTTTTTACTATGACTCTGTAGTATAGGTTAAAATCAGGTATGGTGATACCACCAGCCTTATTTTTGTTGCTCAGTATTATCTTAGATATTTGAGGATTTTTTTGTGTTTCCAAATGAATTTTTGGCTTTTTTTTTAAATTTCCATGAAGAATGCCATTGGAATTTTGTTGGGGATTGCACTGAATGTGTAGATTGCTTTTGGTAAGATTGCCATTTTCACAATATTGATTCTTCTGATCCGGGAACAAGGAATGTTTCTCCATTTCCTAGTGTCTTCTTCAATTTCTCGCTTGAGTGTTTTAAAGTTTTCATTGTAGAGATCCTTTACTTCCTTGGTTAGGTTTATTCCAAGGTACTTTTATTTTCTTTGATGTAATTGTGAATGGGAGTGATTCTCTGATTTCATCCTCTGTGTGTTTGTTGTTAGCATATAGGAATGCTACTGATTTCTGTGTATTTATTTTGTATCCTGCTACATGGCTGTAGGTGTTTATCAGCTCTAACAGTTTGCTCGTAGAGTCTTTAGGGTCCTTTATATATAGAATCGTGTCATCTGAAAATAATGACAACTTGATCTCTTCCTTTCCAATTTGTACCCCTTTTATGTGTGTCTCTTGCCTTATTGCTATGGCTAAGACTTCCAAAATATATCTTATTTAAGAATGGCAAATCTGACCATCCATCAAACTTAACATATAATTTATCCTGACATGGAAGGTGCAATTAGCACTTCCGGTTCAGGGCTATATACCAGGTTTATTAAGTGGGTACTGACCTGGTGTAATCCCAGTTGCCTTTTGGGATGATTTTGGTCTCAGTTATGCTGTGCTCCTGCTTGGGTCCCTCTTTGGTGCCCTGTGGGTTCAAGTAGGCTGGCTGGGTCGCTGGACCACTGGTCCGTTTTCTGGAGCTGGGCACTGGCTTTTCCTGTGGCTGAAGCCGAGCCTGGTACCTGTGGCCCTGCCTCTGCTGGAGCTGCCCTTTCCAGAACCTCCACTGCCAGAGCCACTTAGGCCTGCCTGTGTGGGCTCTGGATGCTCTGGATTTCTCCTACTTCTCTGCTGTTGTGTTAATTTCTTATACACCTCACTTCTTAGTAAAAGTGTGTATTTTGCTGGGTTTTTTTTTTTTTTTTGCCTTTTTCTCCCCTAGACTGTTTTGGTGTGGTTCCTATGCTGCTGAATTCTTCCCCTGAATTCTTATCATAGTGTCTTAATTATCTTGAAATTCCCATTCATACTTTCCTGTTTGTCTTTCTCTTTGTGAGATTGTATTAGTTCTGCCACCTGGTCTTCTAGTTTAGATATTCTGTCTTCCCCTTTATCCATTCTACTGGTGAGATTTTCTAGAGTTTTTTTTGTTTGTTTGTTTTTGTTTTTACTTCATTGACTGTGTTCTTCATTGCTAGTAATTCTGACTGGTTTTTCTTTATTATTTCTATTTTCTTATTTATGTCTTGTGTTGACCTCTTGATTTCATTAAATTGGTTTCCTGTGTCTTCTTTGATTTCCTCTTTTTTTTTTTTTTACCATCTTCTTCTTTTGATTTCCTCTTTTTAAAAAACTTTTTATTTTTATTTATTTGAGACAGAGGCAGAGGAGATAGAGTGAGAGAGAATGGGCATGTCAGGGCCTCTAGCCACTGCAGATGAACTCCAGATGCATGCGCCACCTTGTGCATCTGGCTTATGTGGGTCCTGGGGAATTGAACCTGGGTCCTTTGGCTTTGCAGGCCTGCACCTTAACTGCTAAGCCATTCCTCCAGTCCTGATTTCCTCTTTCATTCCTTTGATTTCCTCTCTGATTTCTTTGAACATACTTATAATCATTCTTTTGACAACTTTCTCAGGCATTCCCTCTAAATCATTCACAATGGAGGTCATTTCTGATGTATTAATACTTTTTGGTGGATTTATATTGTCTTGACTTTGTGTGTGTGTGTGTGTTTTGTGTTATAATGTATATATTTGCCATTGCTGGAGCCACTTCTGTGGGCTCTAGATGCTTTGGATCTCTCCTACTTCTCTGCTGCAGTTGATAATATCTTATACTCCTCACTTTTTAGTAGAAGAGTTTATCTTGCTGGGTTTTTTTTTTTTCTTTTTTCTCCCCTAAACTGCTTTTGTGTGGTTTCCTATGCCACCATCTTAACTGGAAGTCTTCTTTTTATTTTTATATCATCATATTTCCCTCCTACTATGAGGGTCTTGTTTAGGTCATACTAGGTACTGTGAGGTCATAGATATCCAGGTCATTTTCTGTCTGGAAGACTGCATTTTAAGGAGTCCTACCCTTCCATTGGCTCTTATATTCTTTCTGCCACCTCTTCCATAATGAACTCTGAGCTTTTGCAGGTGCGATAGAGATGTCTCAGTGCTGAATACTCCACTGTCACTTCATAGCATTATTATGCCTTTTGAGTCTTCCCCAGTGGTCACTGTCATCTTAAAAGAGAAGCTTCTCTATCCAAAAGTGAGAGTAGCATTAATATATGGCTATGAACATTAAGAAAAGTGCTTACAGGCAGAGCAGTTTGGTGAGCATAATATTTAGCCAGACAACAGGAGGTAATACTTCTCTAGGTCTCTTGACCTCCCCTACAATAGGTTCTTTTGTTTTTGGTTTTATTTTTTGAGGTAGGGTCTCCTTCTAGCTCATATCCTGGAATTCAGTCTGTAGTCTCACGGTAGCCTCAAACTCACAGTGATCCTCTTGCCTCTGCTTCCCAAGTGTTGTGATTAAAGATGTGCGCCCCCACACCCAGCTTCACCATAGGTTTTTTTTTTTTAATTAATTTATTTATTTGAGAGTGACAGACACAGAGAGAAAGACAGATAGAGGCAGAGAGAGAGAATGGGCGCGCCAAGGCTTCCAGCCTCTGCAAATGAACTCCAGACGTGTGCGCCCCCTTGTGCATCTGGCTAACGTGGGACCTGGGGAACCGAGCCTCGAACCGGGGTCCTTAGGCTTCACAGGCAAGCGCTTAACTGCTACACCATCTCTCCAGCCCACACCATAGGTTTTGAGTAGGTTTTCAGTACCAAACATGTATTCCCTTCTGTGGAGCAGGCCTCCAGTTCAATTTGAGAGCATTGGTTTCCCTTATAACAGACATGCTATTATTGAACCCATTGGCTCATTGGCCTGGCTGGTCAAACTTAAGGCTTGCAGTACCCACTGTTGTTCATCACTGCTGCTGATTTCTGTCTCCCACAGGGCTCCATGCACCATAGCTTTTTCCAGTTTTCTGTCAGCTGGTCCACAGGGAGGAGGTTTTCATCTCAGCTCCAGCTTGATTTCTCAGTAACTTATAGCCTAAGCATATGGTGTCTTCAGTATTAGGGTTTTACCATCTAGTTCAAGAATTTTTTTTTAAATTATTTATTTATTTATTTATTTATTTATTTATGAGAGAGAGAGTTGGTGAGAAAGGCAGATATAGTATAAGATAGAGATAGTGGCCTCTAGCCACTGCAAACAAACTTTAGACACAAGCTCCAGATGCATGCCCCATCACATGCAGCTACGTTTGAATCTGGCCTCTCGTGGGTACTTGGTAATTAAACCTGGGTTCTTTGGCTTTGCAGGCAAGCGCCTTAACCACTAAGCCATCTCTCCAGCCCCCTTCAAGTATTTCTCCAGAGCTGGCTTAATGGTCATATATTTCTTTAGTTTGTTTTTATTACGGAAACTTCTTGTTTCACCTTCTATTATGATGGACAGCTTTCCATGATATGGTAATCTTGGTTTATATCATTCTAAGTCCTTCTGGCTTTTAAAATTTGTGTTGAGTAATATGCTGTTATCCTGATGGGCTTGCCTTTATAAGTGACTTGATGCTGCTTCTCTCTCATTGCCATCAATATATTTTCTTTGGTCTGTGTGTTTAGTAGTTTATAGTGAGGTGAGTGAGCTTCCTTCCTTTCTTTTAACAAGGTAGGGTCTAGCTCTAGTCTGGACTGACCTGGGATTCACTACGTAGTCTCGGGCTGGCCTCACAGTCACAGAGATCCTCCTACCTCTGCCTCCCAAGTGCTGGTATTAAAGGCATGTGGCAGCACAATGGGTCTGTTTGGTGTGCTTTTCTTTTTTGTTGAGGTACGGTTTCACTCTAGCTCAGGCTGACCTAGAACTCGCTATCTCACTATGTAGTCTCAGGGTAGCCTCGAACCCATGGTGATCCTCCTACCTCTGCTTCCCAGTTGCTGGGATTAAAGGCATGCGCCACCATGCCTGGCTCTGTTTGGTGTTCTAAATGCCTCCTGTATCTGTTTTGGCATCTCTGTCTTCTATGATTTGGTGAAAATACTTACTATACCTTTAGAGTGATTTTTGTTTCTTCTACTATACCCTGCATTCCTTTCTAAAACAATATTTTATTTTTTAAATTTATTTATGAAAGACAGGAAGAGAACATGGGCATGCTAGGGCCTCTGGCCACTGTGAATGAACTCCAGTTGCATGTGCTACCACGTGCATCTGCCTTACATGGTTTCTGGAGAATCAAACCTGGGTCCTTGAGCTTTACAGGCAGCCCTTTAACTGCTCAGCCATCTCTCCAGCCCTACCCAACATTCCTAAGTTTGATCTCTTCATTGTCTCCTGTATGCCTTGAAATTCTCAGTCATACCTTCCTATTAGTTTGTCTTTCTCTCCTTTTTTTTTTTGGTTTTTCGAGGTAGGGTCTCACTCTAGCTCAGGCTGACCTGGAATTCGCTATGTAGTTTCAGGGTGGCCTTGAACTCTCGGTGATCCTCCTACCTCTGCCTCCCGAGTGCTGGGATTAAAGGCGTGCGCCACCACGCCCGACTCTTTTATTTTTTTTTTTGAGGTAGGTTCTTGCTCTAGTCCAAGCTGACCTGGAATTCATTATGTATTTTCATTATGGCTTTGAACTGAAGGTGATCCTCCTATGTCTGCCTCCAAAGTGCTGGAATTAAAGGCATACACCACTATGCCTGGCTTCTCTTTTTTTATATATATTTATTTATGTCAGAAGGTGGGAGGCAGGAAAAGAAGGGGAGAGAGAGAGAGAATTGGCACACCAGGACCTCTACAAACAAACTCTAGACACATGTGTCACAGTATGCATCTGGCTTTCCTGGGTCCTGGGAAATTGAACCTGGGTCTTTAAGCTTCACGTGCAAGCACCTTAACCACTAAGTAATCACTTCATCCCCAAGACTTCCTCGTTGTTGGAATGCAAGAGATCTGTCACCTTATCTTTTAACTCAGATATCCTTGTCTCTGTTTGGTCTACTCTGTTTGGTGAGACTTTCTACATACTTTTTTTTAAAGAACCTTTTGGTTTATCTGTTTATTTATCTGACACAGAGAGAGAGAAAAAAAAAAAAAAGAAGAAGAAGGGAGGAGGAGGCAGATATATAGAGAGGATGGGTGTGCCAGAGCCTTCACTGCTGCAAATGAACTCCAGACACATGTGCAACCTTGTGCATCTGGCTTATGTGGGCCCTGAAGCATCAAACCTAGGTCCTTTGGCTTCATAGGCAAGTGCTTTAACCACTAGGCAGTCTTGTCAGCCCCAGAGGGTTTGTTTTTAAATTAATTTACCTTTTCACTGACAAATTCCATAATTATAGACAACAACCCATGGTAATTCCCTCCCTCCCCCACCTCCCCCTTTGAAACTCTAGTCTCCATCATACCCCTCCCCTCTCTCCATTAGTCTGTCTTTATCTTGATGGCATCATCTTTTATTATTATGATGGTCTTGTGTAGGTAGTAGGTACTGTCAGGTACTGCAAGGTCATGGATATCAGGCCATTTTGTGTCTGGAAGAGGAGTCCTAATCTTCCTTTTTTTTTTTTTTAAATTTCTGAGGTAGGGTCTCACTCTAGCTCAGGCTGATCTGGATTTCACTATGTAGTCTCAGGGTGGCCATGAACTTATGGTGATCCTCCTACCTCTGCCTCCTGAGTGATGATATTTAAGGTATGCACCACCATGCCCACTATCCTACCCATTATTTGGCTCTAACATTCTTTTATTTTAAATTATTTAATCTTTTTTTTCGAGGTAGGGTCTCTCTCTGGTCCAGGCTGATCTAGAATTAACTATGTAGTCTCAGGGTGGCCTCAAACTCATGGAGATCCACCTTCCTCTGCCTCTGGAGTGCTGGGATTAAAGGCGTGTGCCACCAGGCCTGGAAAATTATTTAATTTTTTTATCGACAACTTTCATGATTGGAGACAATAACCCATGGTAATTCCCGCCCTCCCCCCACTTTCCCCTTTGAAACTCCACTCTCCATCATATCCCCTCCCCCTCTCAATCAGTCTATCTTTTATTTTGATGTCATGATCTTTTCTTCCTATTATGATGGTCTTGTGTAGGTAGTGTCAGGCACTGTGAGGTCATGGAGATCCAGGCCATTTTGTGTCTGCAGGAGCACATTGTAAGGAGTCCTACCCTTCCTTTGGCTCTTACATTCTTTCTGCCACCTCTTCCGCAATGGACCCTGAGCCTTGGAAGGCGTGATAGAGATATTTCAGTGCCAAGCACTCCTCTGTCACTTCTTCTCAGCGCCATGATGCCTTCTGAGTCATCCCAAGGTCACTGCCATCTGAAAGGTGAAGCTTCTTTACCCAAAAGTGAGAATAGTATTAATACATGAGTGTGAACATTAAGAGAAGTACTTAACAGGCAGTTTGGTGAGCATACTCTATACATTTAGCCAAGCAGAAGCAGATGTTATATACCCCTAGGGCTCATGACTATCCCATTGTAGGTTTTCAGTATCAGGCATGTATTCCCTCCCATGCGGCGGACCTCTAGTCCAGTTAGAGAACAGTTGGTTTTCCCATAACAGACATGCCACCACTTCATCTTTTCTAGGACAGTGAATAGCCTAACTGCAGGGACAGAGTTGGAACTCGAGAGACTTGTTTTCTGGTTATTTGCGTATTTATTAATTTTTTTGTTTTCAAGAATTATTAGACTTGGAAATTTGTCACTGACTAGAGTTGTTGGACTTAGAGCTACAGAGTTTGATGTTTGCTCTGTTTAAATCCTGTATTGGTTGAATATTTCTTTGCTATGCCTAATGCTATCTTTTACAGTGTGAATGTGTATGCTTTGCCATTATGTTGTTTAAAATATCTTTTAATATATTATTTTATTGATTTGACAGAGAAAGAGGGAAAGAAAGAGGGAGAGAGAGAGAATTTGGGCACGCCAGGGCCTCCAGCCACTTCAAATGGACTCCAGACATGTGCGCCCCCTTGTGCAACTTGCTAAAGTGGGTCCTGGGGAATGGAAACTGGGTCCTTTGGCTTTTCAGGCAAACACCTTAACTGCTAAGCCATCCCTCTAGCCTCCATTATGGGCTATTGGGGAGGGGAGTTTTGGTATTATGGCTCAGTTAAAAGTCTTTGAATTATGGGGATGTTTGAACATCATTAGGAGTGTTTAAAAATATGAGGACTTTTAAAGTTGTACTCAATGCACTGTATATTACATCATGGATGGTTGAGATTTCTGGTCTGAAATGGGTTCCAGGTCTGTCTGGTGCTGAGTCAGACCCTGTCCCCAATCATGACAGAAAAAAAAAAAAAAAACAAAAAACAGTGGCCCTATGAATCAGGGACCATCAAAATCAACAATAGTCAACACCAAAATATAGCTTATTTGAGAATGGTAAAGCCAACCAATAATATGTAACACATGACCTGCCTGACATGGGAAGTGATATTAGCACTTCCTGTGCAGGTCTATGTACCTACCTTTGTGTAAGTTGGCCCTGTTATCTTCTGGGATGGCTTCCAAACTCACCCATGCTGAATGCCCACCTTGATCCTTCTCTGTAGCACTGCGGAGTTAATGTTCTGACTGGCTGTCCTGGATGCTGTGCGGTTGGGATGAATGAGTTCTCTAGATGTTCATGGCCCTGACAGGCTATACAGGGTGCCTGGAGTTGTACTGGAGCTGCTCAGATGGTCCGGGGTCTATCTCCTTCAGCAGCTGCTCAGCTGACCTCTGCTGTCTTCTCCTTCAGGTTTCTTGACTTTGCAAGAAGACTGATGTGAGTAGAAAATCCCTCCACATGGTTTCTGCTCCCACAGCTCTGTGCTGGCTGGCTGTGTGGGTATGCGGGCGCGCAGACCAGATCCGCTGACACCCGGGCGAGATTCCAGTTGGTTTCAGCCTTTTTGGAAGATCTTATTCTCTTCTGCTTCTCTACTGTGGTAGATAATAACCTATACATCTTCACTTTTTGGTAGAAGAGTGTATTTTGCTGTTTTTCTTCTTATTTCCCTCCCTAGGCTGCTTTGGTGTGGCTACTGTACTGCCATCTTATCCAGACGTTCCTAAAAAATATTTTTATTGCTGGGCGTGGTGGCACACACCTTTAATCCCAGCACTCGAGAGGCAGAGGTAGGAGGATCACCATGAGTTCGAGGCCACCCTGAGACTCCAGAGTGAATTCCAGGTCAGCCTGGGCTAGAGTGAAACCCTACCTCGAAAAACAAAAACAAGTTAAAATTTAAATATATTTATTTATTTGCAAGCAGAGAGAGGGACAGAACAGGGACAGAGAGAATGGGCCTGCCAGGGTTTCCAGCCACTGCAAATGAACTCCAGATGCAAGCACCACTTTGTGCATGTGGGCTTTATGCAGGCTTTACATGGGTACTGGAGACTTGGGTGCAGGGTGTTAGGCTTTGCAGGCAAACACCTAACCTCTGAGCTATCCCTCCAGCCCTCCTCTTGGCTTTTTTTTTTTTTTTTTTTTGGTTTTTCGAGGTAGGGTCTCACTCCAGCTCAGGCTGACCTGGAATTCACTATGGAGTCTCAGGGTAGCCTCGAACTCATGATGATCCTCCTACCTCTGCCTCCCAAGTGCTGGGATGAAAGTTGTGTGCCACCACACCTGGCTTCCTCTTGCCTCTTGAATGCTGAGAGTACAGGCATAAATCATCACACTGACTTACAAAAAGCATTGTTTTTTTGTTGTTGTTTCAAGGTAGGGTCTCACTCTAGCTCAGGCTGACCTGGAATTCACTATGTAGAATCAGGGTGGCCTTGAACTCATGGTGGTCTTCCTACCTCTGCCTTCTGAATGCTGGGATTAAAGGTGTGAGCCATCATGTCTGGCTCAAAAAGCATTAAAAAAATGCTGTTTATTACAGAGCTACATTTTTTTTTTTCTGGTGAACATTTATCCTATGTGTATCCTTTAGCTGAGACCAAATTAATTCTTTAGGCTTACACATGTATACAACACAACATAAAAGAAATGTTGGGCTGGAGAGATGGCTTAGTGGTTAAGTGCTTGCCTGTGAATCCTAAGGACCCTGGTTCGAGGCTCGATTCCCCAGGACCCACATTAGCCAGTTGCACAAGGGGGCGCATGCGTCTGGAGTTCATTTGCAGTGGCTGGAGGCCCTGGCATGCCCATTCTCTCTCTCCCTCTCTTTCTCTGTCTGTCACTCTCAAATAAATAAATAAATAAAAATGAACAAAGAAATTAAAAAAAAAAAAAGGAAATGTCACCTGTTCATTAAATTTTATGTTTTCTCTCTTAGTGGTTAGAGGGACTCTATGGAAGTCTTGGAAGGAAAGAATTGTAAAGCGACCTGCAACAGCCCAGGCTTTAAAACCAGAACAGCTGATTAGTGATGAACTTGCATTAAATACTAAGGTTTCAGAAATTCAAAATATGCTACAGGAACTCATAGGCACAGCAATGTTCAGCAAGCTGGAGAACAATGCTATTAAGTATATATCCTCAACAGTAAAAAACCTATCCAGAGCCTTGACTATGGTGAGCCGTGAGTTAAAACTTACTAACCTCCAAGCTACCAATATAGATCCAGAAGAAGTCGAAGTAGATAAAGAGCTCCTATTAAGGTTGATACAAGATCTCAGTGAAGACAACGAAATGCTTCAGCAGAGACTTAGAGATACTGAAGAAAAATGTGACCAACTTATTCGATTCAAATTTCTTTTAGTACACAAACTGTATCCTCCACCGACTATATCTGCCCTTACAGCATCACTTGGGGCTTCTTCACAGCCCCCCACAGACACAGCAGACAATATTGAGAGTATTTTGAACAAAGAATTTGAAAATATAGACGAGTCAGCAGAAGCAGGAAAGTGGGATCCGTCTATGACGCAGGCAGCGCAGCAGGAAGCAGCGGCGGAAGGACAGACAGCGAAGAAAGAGAAAAAAGCCAGCCACAAAAGAAAAGGCACAAAAAGTGCGCAAGCCCAAGAAGCCTCAGATCAGGTCTTAGAGATCAAGTCTAGTCAACCCTACGAGGAGGGGGAAAGGAAGAAAAAAGAAGAAAAACCCATTTCAGACCTCAGACTACGGCCCTCCATGGACATGAAGGCAAAGTTGGACCAACACAAGAAGGGCAAGCAGGAAACCCCACTTGGAAAAAGCCCCGTTTTTTCTGCCCTTAAGTTGGACTCCGCCCCTAAGCCAGCAGACACAGACGTCAAAGGCGAAGTGGGTACCTTAACAGAGGCAGCAAAGTTGCTCAAAGGCTGGATTGCTGCTGAGCCAGACAAAGCTGAAATGAAACGCCAGATCCTTCCAGGCCCTGCCCCAAGCACAAGAGAAAAGACCAGACAGAGAGCCCAGTCTTCTCTAGTCTATAGCTCACAGCCAATGAGCTCTAAACCAGCTTCAATCTCAGAAAGCCAGGATGTCCAAAGTGAACAATTGAAACTTGAGTCGTTTCAAAAAGCCATACTGGCTTTCATACAAGAGAAAACAGATAACCTAGGAAAGGCTTCTGATAAAAGGAGTATGCAGAAGGAGGAAGAATTGTTAAAAGCAGGAGACACTGAAAAAATAGATGTGATAAAGATGAAGATTAATGAATATTTCAAAAAAGCGGCTGATACTGTGACTTCAGTGTGGAAGTCGTACAAAGGTAAAGGAAAAAGACAAGGTCCAGAGAAACGTAGGAGACAAAAGGCACCCCCATTTATAACAGAGTCACAATTAAGGGAGCTCTCAATTGGTGCAGAGTCGGAAATTAGCTCCCTTTTGTCAAGCGAGAGCACAGACCCAATAATTAAGTATTTACTAGAAATGATTATTGAGCTAGAAGGTGAAAAACAAGACCTCACGGAGGAGCAGGGGAAAAAGAGGCAGGAGGAACTTCCTCAAGAAGACGAAGAAAGGATGATTCCCAAAAGTCGTGTGCCAAAACAGAAAGAGCTAGGGCGTGAGCAGGTGAGAGATGCGCTCGTGGAGGAGAAAAGGCCATTGCACCTGATGAAGCAGGAAAAGCAAGAGCCACAGAAGCCCCCGCCGATGAAGCAGGAAAAGCAAGAGCCACAGAAGCCCCCACCGCAGCAGGAAGAGCAGGAATGGAAGAAATTCAGCAAACCCATGGTTCACAAACAGGAGGAGCCAGAAGAGAAGCAAAGGAGGAGAAGAGAGGGCAAGAAGCAGGTGAAGCCCGAAGCGCACCATCTGGAAGAGCTGAAACAAGCCCTGCAACAGACAAAATTTCCCTTGGTGGTCTCCAGGCAGAAGGCAGAAGAGGCTAAGCAAAAGTCAAAGAAAGAGCTAGAAGATGCCGAAAGGCAGAGCTGGAGCAAAACAAAGCTCCAGCGAAAGCCTGAAGAAGTAGGTGTCATGTTCAGCCAAAGTGCAATGACATCATCTCCCAAGTGGGAGAAAACATTGAAATATGTACCGCAGAAAGGTCAAGAAAAAACTATCCAAAAGATTCCAAAGACATTGGAGAGACTTCCCAAAGTAGCCATTCCCTCATCTAGGGACCTCCCAATTCCTGCAAAGCCTCACACTCTTATTCCTGAGCAGGCCCAGGGGCCAGAGGTCGCTTTAACACCTGAGATATCTCAGGCTAAGAGGGTATCCCTCACTCCTGAGCAGGCCTCAGGGATCACTCTCATCTCTGAGCAGGCCCAGGTCCTGAGGATGATTCAAACTCTTCAGCAGACTCAAGCCTTGGGGATCCCTTTCACCCCTGAGAAGGCCCAGGCGTCAGGGATCACTTTCATTCCTGAGAAGGCCCAGGCATCCAGGATCACTCTCATTCCTGAGCAGGCCCAGGCCTTGGGGATCACTCTCACTCCTCAGCAGGCCCAGCCCTTGGGGATCACTCTCACTCCTCAGCAGGCCCAGCCCTTGGGGATCACTCTCACTCCTCAGCAGGCCCAGGCATCCAGGATCACTCTCACTCCTCAGCAGGCCCAGGCATCCGGGATCACTCTCCCTCCTCAGCAGGCCCAGGCCTTGGGGATCACTCTCCCTCCTCAGCAGGACCAGGCATCTGGGATCACTCTCACTCCTCAGCAGGCCCAGGCATCTGGGATCACACTCACTCCTCAGCAGGCCCGGGCCTTGGGGATCACTCTCACTCCTGAGCAGGACCAGGCCTTGGGGATCTCTCTCACTCCTGAGCAGGCCCAGGCCTTGGGGATTACTCTCCCTCCTGAGCAGGCCCAGGCCTTGGGGATCCCTCTCACTCCTGAGCAGGCCCAGGCCTTGGGGATCCCTCTCACTTCTGAGCAGGCCCAGGCCTTGGGGATCCCTCTCACTCCTGAGCAGGCCCAGGCCTTGGGGATCTCTCTCCCTCCTGAGCAGGCCCAGGCCTTGGGGATCACTCTCCCTCCTCAGCAGGCCCAGGCCTTGGGGATCCCTCTCACTCCTGAGCAGGCCCAGGCCTTGGGGATCCCTCTCACTCCTCATCAGGCCCAGGCCTTGGGGATCCTTCTCACTCCTGAGCAGGCCCAGGCCTTGGGGATCCCTCTCACTCCTCAGCAGGCCCAGGCATCTGGGATCATTCTCACTCCTGAGCAGGCCCAGGCCTTGGGGATCACTCTCACTCCTGAGCAGGCCCGGGCCTTGGGGATCACTCTCACTCCTCAGCAGGCCCAGGCTTTGGGGATCACTCTCACTCCTCAGCAGGCCCAGGCTTTGGGGATCACTCTCACTCCTGAGCAGGCCCGGGCCTTAGGGATCACTCTCACTCCTCAGCAGGTCCAGGCTTTGGGGATCACTCTCACTCCTCAGCAGGCCCAGGCTTTGGGGATCACTCTCCCTCCTCAGCAGGCCCGGGCCTTGGGGATCCCTCTCACTCCTGAGCAGGCCCAGGCCTTGGGGACCCCTCTCACTCCTCAGCAGGCCCAGGCCTTGGGGATCCCTCTCACTCCTCAGCAGGCCCAGGCCTTGGGGATCCCTCTCACACCTGAACAGGCCCAGGCCTTGGGGATCCCTCTCACTCCTGAGCAGGCCCAGGCCTTGGGGATCACTCTCCCTCCTCAGCAGGCCCAGGCCTTGGGGATCCCTCTCACACCTGAACAGGCCCAGGACTTGGGCATCCCTCTCACGCCTGAACAGGCCCAGGCCTTGGGGATCATTCTCACGCCTGAACAGGCCCAGGCCTTGGGGATCACTCTTACTCCTCAGCAGGCCCAGGCTTTGGGGATCACTCTCACTCCTGAGCAGGCCCGGGCCTTGGGGATCACTCTCACTCCTCAGCAGGCCCAGGCTTTGGGGATCACTCTCACTCCTCAGCAGGCCCAGGCTTTGGGGATCACTCTCACTCCTGAGCAGGCCCGGGCCTTAGGGATCACTCTCACTCCTCAGCAGGTCCAGGCTTTGGGGATCACTCTCACTCCTCAGCAGGCCCAGGCCTTGGGGATCACTCTCCCTCCTCAGCAGGCCCGGGCCTTGGGGATCCCTCTCACTCCTGAGCAGGCCCAGGCCTTGGGGATCCCTCTCACACCTGAACAGGCCCGGGCCTTGGGGATCCCTCTCACACCTGAACAGGCCCAGGACTTGGGCATCCCTCTCACGCCTGAACAGGCCCAGGCCTTGGGGATCACTCTCACTCCTGAGCAGGCCCGGGCCTTGGGGATCACTCTCACTCCTCAGCAGGCCCAGGCTTTGGGGATCACTCTCACTCCTCAGCAGGCCCAGGCCTTGGGGATCACTCTCACTCCTCAGCAGGCCCAGGCCTTGGGGATCACTCTCCCTCCTCAGCAGGCCCAGGCCTTGGGGATCACTCTCACTCCTGAGCAGGCCCGGGCCTTGGGGATCACTCTCACTCCTGAACAGGCCCAGGCCTTGGGGATCACTCTCACTCCTCAGCAGGCCCAGGCCTTGGGGATCACTCTCACTCCTCAGCAGGCCCGGGCCTTGGGGATCACTCTCCCTCCTCCGCAGGCCCAGGCCTTGGGGATCACTCTCACTCCTGAGCAGGCCCAGGCCTTGGGGATCACTCTCACTCCTGAGCAGGCCCAGGCCTTGGGGATCACTCTCACACCTGAGCCGGCACTGACATTAGGAGTCCCTCTTACTGAAGAACAGGCCTTGGCATTGGGGTTTTCTCTCTCTCAAAAGAAGACTCAAGAGTTATCAAATATTATTACTCTTAAGCAGTTGCAAGCATCAGGAATCTTTCCCATTCCTCAGCAATCTCTGGC
The DNA here is from genome assembly GCF_020740685.1 of Jaculus jaculus. Lineage (NCBI taxonomy): Eukaryota > Metazoa > Chordata > Mammalia > Rodentia > Dipodidae > Jaculus > Jaculus jaculus. The sequence continues at coordinate 93,051,462 of NC_059107.1, read as the reverse complement.
ATTGCACACTCCTCTCACCTTAGAGAAGCCTACAGTAGCTCCTTTCTCTCCCCGGCGCCTTCCAAAACCAAGGGTTTCTCTCCCCACTGAGCAATCCATTGCATCTGTTTCTACTGATCGGAGATTCTCTACATTGGGGGTCTCTACTACTCCTTTACACGTACCACAGCCTCTTATCACCCAAGGCCCCTTTGCTCCACAGATCCTTCCCACTTATGAACAGACCCCCATAGATGAAGGTCAAGTCCCTCCTACCCAGTTCCTCGCAGCAGAGGTCGAACTTACCTTTGGGCAGCACCCAATATCTGGGGTTCCTTCCACTCTTGGGCTCCCCTTTAGCTCTAGGCAGCTCTTTCCATCTAGAGACTCTCCTTGGCCATTTCCAACATCAGGGGCTCCTCTCTCCTCCAGATTGCCCACTTCTGGACAGGTTCCCAGGCTCTTGGCTCCTCTTTCTGGAGAACAGCTCTTAGCTCCAGGGGACTCTTCAATTCCCAGGGTACACCAGGAATCTAGTCCCTTAGTCTTCTCTGAGCAACCCCAGACATTTCAGCCACCTGCCGTAAAGTCTCTGCAGACATCTTCTAGCTTTGAACTGCATGAGGCACCACTGACTCTTCCTGGGCAAGTTTCCCCATTACAAACCTCTCCCATCCCAGAGACATCAGCACGGACCCTCCCAACCCCAGGAAAGCCCTCTGCAGCCAGTCTGAAAAGAGGGGAAATCATTTTTTCACTGAAATCTAAATCAGCATTCGTCCACCCAAGCACTCCAGATTTCAAGGTAACAAAAGTCCCTTTTACTACTAAGAAGCTCCAAACAGCAGCAGCCTCTGGTACTTCAAAAGAATCTCAGATACTCCAAGATACTTTTGCTATGGAACAACTTGGAATTTATCTCACCAGGTATAAAACGCCAGTGTCAAAGCCTCCATACATTGATGAAAAAACCTTAAGAAAGCCTATAACATCACTGCCTCCCCTTATTACTCCACTTTCCAAAACATCACAAATTCCACCTTCTGAGTGGGACCAGAGATCTCGACTCCCCCCTATAGACAAGTCCTGGGTACTAACTCCAGTTTCTGGTACCAGAATGTCCAAGCTGGCATTGCATGTTAGCACTCCTCAAACCTTTGAAGAGAACAGATATTTTGTGGATGTGGAGGCGCAGAGGAAGAATCTAGTACTGTTAAACGAGGCCACAAAAACTTCTGGGCTCCCTTCACAGCAATACACAACAGCCAGAGCCCTCATCATCAAGTTACTTCATATGGACACAGTTCGGCTGGGATACATGTTCCACAAATACATTGCCTATAGGCTGATCCAGATTGCCAGGTAGACTTAATTATTATTATACATCTCTTTTTTTAAAAAAAAAATTATTTTATTTTGATATAGAGAGACAGAGGAAGAGGAGAGAGAAAGAATTGGTGTGCCAGGGCCTCAGCCACTGCAATCAAACACTGATGCTTCCGCCACCTAGTGGGCTTGTGTGACCTTGCATTTGTCTCACCTTTGTGTGTGTGGCTTACGTGGGATCTGGAGAGTAGAACCTGGGTCCTTAGGCTTCTCAGGCAAGTGCCTTAACAGCTAAGCCATCTCTCCAGCCCACATCTGGTTTTGTGGTATATGATTTCAAAACGCTCCCTTCGTGCTTGGAATTTGTTGTTGTTGATCATACACTCTGAAACATGATCTTTATTTATTTATGAAACACAGAGGGAGAGAGAGGAAGAGAGAGTGAGGATGGGCATGCCAGGGCCTCTAGCCACTGCAAACAAACTCCAGATACACGTGCCACCATATGTACCTGGGTTCTGTGGGACCTGGAGAACCAAACCTGGGTCCTTAGGCTACATAGGCATATGCCTTAATCACTAAGCCATCTCTCCAGCACTGAAATATGCTCTTATAAAAGGCCTGTGGGATTGAAGTAAAAGGACACTAGCCACTCCTAGCACTTGAGAACTGAAGGCAGTAGAATCAGGAGTTCAAAGAGAACTGGGAGCTCAAGACCATCCTTACCTATATAATGAGTTCAAGGCCAGCTTGGACAGCATAAGACCTTTTCTCACAAAGCCAAACATAAAGAGTAAAAAAGAAAGAAATAGTAAAAGGAGTTGTAATTTTTTTTTTTTAGTAAATAAATAGAAGGTATGGCATACCATGATTTATTTCGTGCACATATCTTTAGCAGAGATGGTAAGATGTACTTTGTAGGTTATGACTGATTTCAGAACACAACTTCAGAAGTTTAGAGATGCTTGCCAGTTTCTGTGAATTTCTTCTATCCTTGGTTCACCAGAAAATGTAAGACTATATATTCTTTTTTTTCTTTTGAAGCAGAGTCTCACTAGCCCAGGCTGGCTTCAAACTCATGGTGATCCTCCTATTTCAGCAGGAATTGTAATTAAAGTCACGAATTACCATGCCTACTCCCTCTCTCTTTCTTCATATAGTTGTTGTTTCGAGGTAGGGTCTCACTCTAGCCCAGGCTGACCTGGCACTCACTCTGTAGCCCCAGGCTGTCCTCGAACTCACAGTGATTCTCCTACCTCTGCCTCCGAAGTGCTAGGATTAAAGGCATGTGCCACCACATCTGGATATATATGTATGTATGTATGTGTTGCAGTCAGGTTCACATTGCTGGTAGAAATCACCCAACCAAGAGCAGCTCATGGAAAAAAGAGGATTTATTTTAGCTTACGGGTTCGAGGGGAAACTCCACAATGGCAGGGAAAAGGGTGGCATGAGCAGAGGGTGTTCATCACATTCTGGCCCATATAAGGTGGACAACAGGAGGGTGTGCTAAACACTGGCACAGGGAAACTGGCTTTAACACCCATAAGCCCACCCTCAACAATACACTGCCTCCAGGAAGCATTAATTTCCAATTGCCATTAGCTGGGGAACCCAGCATTTAGAACACCTAAGTTTATGGGGGACACCTGAATCAAACCACCTCTCTCTCTTCTATATATATACATACATACATACATATATATATCACTTTAAAAATTATTTTATTTTATTTTTTTATTAACAACTTCCATGATTGTAAACAATAGCCCATGGTAATGCCCTCTCCCCCCCCCAACACTTTCCCCTTTGAAATTCCATTCTCCATCATATCCCTTCCCCTTCTCAATCAGTCTCTCTTTTATTTTGATGCCATCATCTTTTCCTCCTATTATGAGGGTCTTGTGTAGGTAGTGTCAGGCACTGTGAGGTCATGGATATCCAGGCGATTTTGTGTCTGGAGGAGCACGTTGTAAGGAGTCCTACCCTTCCTTTGGCTCTTACATTCTTTCTGCCACCTCTTCCGCAATGGACTGAGCCTTGGAAGATGTGATAGAGATATTGTAGTTCTGAGCACTCCTGTCACTTCTTCCCAGCACCATGATGGCTTCTGAGTCATCCCAAGGTCATTGCCATCTGGAAAGAGAAGGTTCTCTACCAAAAGTGAGAGTAGCATTAATATATGGGTATGAACATTGAGAGAAGTGCTCACTGGGCAGTTTGATGAGCATAGTATATACATTTAGCAAGACAGCAGCAGACTTTACACCCCTAGGGCTCATGACTACCCCTATTGTAAGTTTTCAGAATCAGGAATATATTCCCTCAATGGAGCAGGCCTCCAGTCCATCTAGAGGGCAGTTGGTTTCCACCATGACAGATGTGCCAGTATTGCACCCATTAGTTCATTTGGCCTGGCTGGGCAAATTTAAGACTTGCAGTGTCCACTGTTGAGTATCTTCACTGGTGATTTCTCTCTCTTCCATTGAACTGCATGCAGAATGGCTTCTTCCAGCTTTCTGTCAGCTGATCTACATGGAGGAGGTTATCAGCTCAGTTCCAACAGGATTTCTCAGTGGTCTTGCAGACCAAGTATGTGGAGTCTTCAGCAATAGGGTCTTCCCATCTATTCCTGGTGGGAAACCAAGGGCCTTGGCAATAGTCTATAATGTTTTGGGGGAATTAGGGACCTCCCTGGCCAACAACTCACTGGAAGGTGTGCCATCCCTGGCACTGAAAATTTTCTAGCAACAATCTGCAAATCCTGAGTGTTTCATTGTCTGAAAAAGTAGATTTCCATATAATTTATTGTATATCCTCTTAGATTTTGATAGGCCTCCCTCCACCTTTCCTTTACTCAATCTTCCCCTGACCTCACTTAGGCCTTTTCACCCCCATTAATCTATTCTTCTACTTACATATATACAATACCATCCTATTAAGTGCCCCCCTCCCTTTCTCATCCCTTTATATCTCTTTTCTAGCTTACTGGCCTTTGCTACTGAGTTTTCTTCCTACTTACACAGAAGTCCAGTCATTTGTAGCTAAGATCCACATACAAGAGAGGACATGTGACATTTGTCTTTCTGGGCCTGGGTTACATCACTTAGTATAATCCTTTTCAGATCCATCCATTTTCCTGCAAATTTTATAACTTCTTTTTTCTTTACCACTGTGTAGAACTCCATTGTGTAAATGTGCCAAATCTTCATTATCCACTCATCAGTTGAGGGACATCTAGGCTGGTTCCATTTCCCAGCTATTGTGAACTGGGCAGCAATAAGCATGGTTAAGGTAGTGAGAGGAGTCCTTAGGATACATGCCTAGGCGTGCTATAGCTGGGCCATATGGCAGATCTACTTTTAGCTGTCTCGGGAACCTCCACACTGATTACCAAAGTGGCTGTACCAGATTACATTCCCACCAACAGTGTAGGAGGGTTCTTGTTTTTCTGCATCCTGGCCAGCATTTATGTTATTTGTTTTCATGATGGTAGCCAATCTGACAGGAGTGAGATGGAATCTCAGCATAGTTTTAATCTGCATTTCCCTGATGACTACGGATGTAAAAAATATATATATATATATATTTTACATGCTGTTTTTTTGTTTTTCGAGGTAGGGTCTCACTCTAGCCCAGGCTGACCTGAAATTCACTATGGAGTCTCAGGGTGGCCTCGAACTCATGGCGATCCTCCTACCTCTGCCTCCTGAGTGCTGTAAAATATTTTTTTAGATGCTTATATGCCATCCATATTTCTTCTTTTGAGAACTCTCTATTTAGTTCCATAGCCCATTTTTTTAATTGGCTTGTTTGATTTTCTATTTATTTTTTGAGTTCTTTGTATATCCTAGATATTAATCCTCTATCAGATGTATAGATGGCAAAGATTTTTGCCATTCTGTAGGTTGACTCTTTGCTTTATTCACAGTATCCTTTGCCATACAAAATCTTTGTAATTTCATGAGGTCCCAGCAGTTAATCTGTGGTTTTATTCCCTGAGCAATTGGGGTTATATTCAGAACATCTTTGCCAAGACCAATAACTAGCAGTTTCAGAGTTTCAGGTCTGATGTTAAGGTCTTTCATCCACTTGGACTTAATTCTTGTGAATGGAGAGACAGAAGGATCTATTTTCATCCTTCTATAGATATATATCCAGTTTTCCCAGCACCATTTGCTGAAGAGGCTGTCTTTTCTCCCATGAATACTTTTGGCATTTTTGTTGAATATTAGGTGGCTATAGCTACCCAGACTTACATCTGGGCCCTCTATTCTGTTCCATTGATCTACATGTCTGCTTTTGTGCCAGTACCATGCTGTTTTTGTTACTATGGCTTTGTAGTATAGGTTAAAATCAGGTATGGTGATACTACCAGCCTTATTTTTGTTGCTCAATATTGTTTTAGATATTTGAGATTTTTTTGTGATCCCAAATGAATTTTTGGATTGTTTTTTCTATTTCCATGAAGAATGCCATTGGAATTTTGATGGGGATTGCACTAAATGTGTAGATTGCTTTAGGTAAGATTTCCATTTTCACAATATTGATTCTTTCAATCCAAGAACAAGGGATGTTTCTCCATTTCCTAGAGTCTTCTGCAATTTCTTGCTTGAGTGTTTTAAATTTTTCATTGTAGAGATCCTTTACTTCCTTGGTTAGGTTTATTCCAAGGTACTTTATTTTCTTTGATGCAATTGTGAATGGGAGTGATTTTCTGATTCCATCCTCTGTGTATTTGTTGTTAGCATATAGGAATGCTAGTAATTTCTGTGTATTTTGTATCCTGTTACATGGCTATAGGTGTTTATCAGCTCTAACAGTTTTCTGGTAGAGTCTTTAGGGTCCTTTATGTATAAAATCATGTCATCTGCAAATAATGATAACTTGATTTCTTCCTTTCCAATGTATACCCCTTTTATGTGTGTCTCTTGCCTTATTGCTATGGCTTAGACTTCCAGTACTATATTAAATAAAAGTGGGGACAGTGGACACCCTTGTTTTGTTCCTGATTTTAGTGGAAAAGCTTCTAGTTTATCCCCATTTAGTAATATGTTGGCTGTAGGCTTGTCATAAATAGCCTTTATTATGTTGAGATATGTTACTTCTATTCCCAGTCTCTGTAGGACTTTTATCATGAAGGGATGTTGGATTTTGTCAAATGCTTTCTTTGCATCTAATGAGATGATCATGCCATTTTTGTCCTTCAGTCCATTTATATAATGTATTACATTTATCAATTTGTATATGTTGAACCACTGCTGCATCTCTGGCTACTTGGTTGGGATGAATGATTTTTCTGATATTATACTGTATTCTGTTTGCCAATATTTTGTTGAGAATTTGCACATCTATGTTCAGAGGGAGATTGGTCTGTAATTTCTTTTTTTGTTCTATCCTTGCCTGGTTTTGCTATCAGGGTGATGCTGGCTTTATAGGAGTTTGGTAGTTTTCCTTCTTTTTCTATTTTATGGAAAAGCTTAAAAAGCAATGGTGTGAGTTCTTCCATGAAGGTCTGGTAAAATTCACCAGTGAATCCATCTGGGCGTGGACTTTCTTTAGTTAGTAGGGAGATTTTTTGTTTTTTTTGGTTTTTCAAGGCAGGGTCTCACTCTGGTCCAGGCTGACCTGGAATTAACTCTGTAGTCTCAGGGTGGCCTTGAACTCATGGTGATCCTCCTACCTCTGCCTCCCGAGTGCTGGGATTAAAGGCATGCACAACCACGCCCAGCTAGTTGGGAGATTTTTGATAACTGTTTGGATCTCCATACTTGTTATAGGTCTATTTAAGGGATTAATCTCATCTTGATTTAAGTAGGTCATATAAATCAAGGAAATTATCAATTTCTTTCAGATTTTCATAATTAGTGGAGTATATGTTTTTATAGTATGCCCCTATGATTTTTTTGAATTTCTCTGGTATTTGTGTGATGCTGCCTTTTCATCTCTAATTTTATTAATTTGTGTTTCTTTTTTCTTTCTTTTGGTTAGATTTGCTAAGGGTTTATCAATCTTGTTTATCCTTTCAAAGAAACAACTCTTTGTTTCATTGATTCTATGGATTTTTTTTTGGGGGGGGGGTTCTATTTCATTACTTTCTGCCCTGATCTTTATGATTTCTTCCCATCTACTGATTTTCGGTTTGCCTTGTTCTTCTTTTCCTAATGCTTTAAGGTGAAGCATTAGGTCGTTTACGTGTGACCTTTCTAATTTCTTAATATAGGCACTTAAAGCTATAAATATCCCTCTTAGGACTGCCTTCATTGTGTCTCAAAGGTTTTGGTATGTTGTGTTCTCATTATTATTTGACTCTATGAATTTTTTTATTTCTTCTTTGATTTCTTCATTGACCCATTCATCATTTAGTAGTGTATATTATTTAGTTTCCATGATTTTGTGTATGCGCTGTAGCTTTTCTTACTATTGATTTCTAGTTTGATTCCTTTGTAGTCAGATAGAATGCAAGGAATTATTTCAGTTTTCCTGTATTTGTTAAGATTTGCTTTGTGTCCTAATATATGGTCTATTTTAGAGAATGTTCCATGTGCTGCTGAAAAGAATGTGTATTCTGTAGCAGTTGAATGAAATGTCCTGTATATATATGTTAGGTCCATTTCTTCTATGACCTCATTTAATCAAGATGCCTCTCTGTTTATTTTTTTTTTCTGGGTTGACCTGTCAAATGATGAAAGTGGAGTGTTAAAGTCACCCACTACCACTGTTTGGTGTTATCTGTGACTTTAGTTCTAATAGCATTTGTTTGATGAAGTTGGGGGCCCCCATGTTAGGTGCATATATGTTTAGGATTGTAATGTCCTCCTGTTGGAGTGTGCCTTTAATCAATTTAAAGTGACCTTCATTATCTTTCCTACCTAATGTTGGACTAAAGTGTACCTTGTCAGATATTAGGATAGCAACTCCTGCTTGTTTTCTAGGACCATTTGCTTGAAATAGTTTTCCAATCTTTTACCCTAAGATAGTGTCCATCCTTTGTAGAAAGATGGGTTTCTTGGAGGCAACAAATTGAAGGATTCTGCTGTTTAACCCAGTCCGCAAACCTGTGTCTTTTGTTTGGTGCATTGAGGCCATTGATATTAAGAGATATTATTGAAAAGTGCATATTTATTTTTGTGGTTCTTCTGGTTTTGCTTTGCTCTCTTGTATTAACTAGTATTTGAGTATTGTTTGTTTTTTCCAGGTTCCTTACATGTATGCTTTTCTTTCTCTTCCACATGGAGGATTCTTTCAAGTATTTTCTGTACAGCTGGTTTTGTCTTCCAATACTCCTTTAGCTTGCTTTTGTTGTGGAATGTCCTTATTTCTCCATCTATTTGAATGGGTAACTTTGCAGGATAAAGTAACCTTGGTTGACAGTTGTTTTCTTTCAGAACTTGGAATACATCACTCCAAGCCCTTCTGGCTTTTAAAGTTTGTGTTGAGTAATCTGCTGTGGTCCTGATGGGCTTGCCTTTGTATGTAACTTGATTTTTCTCTCTAACTGCTTTCAATATATTTTCTTTGGTTTGTATGTTGGGAACCTTAGCAATTTAATTCTTGCTTTTATTTTTAAAGAAACAACATAATAAGACGATTAAAAGCCATCCAAAATACTGGGAAAGGTTATGAAGCTCAGAACCTCTACATCATGCTAAACAGAATTGATAACTACCAGAAAAAGGTGATGCAGGTCTGGACTGAGAAGCAGAAGATTCTAGAGCAGAAACGATATCAGTGCATTAAGAAAATGATACACTTATTCAACCAGGTAACCTGTTTCCCATGCTTTCCAATGTGTTATAAAATATATAGACATAAACAAGCTTTGAGGGCTGAAGAGATGGCTTAGTGGTTAAGGTACTTGCTGTGAAGCCTAAGGACACAGGTTCAATTCCCCAGGAATCAGGTGAGCCAGATGTACAAGATGGCACATGCGTCTGGCGTTCCCTTGCTGTTGCTGGATGCCCTGGCATGCCCAATCTCTCTTGCTCTTTCTCTATCTGTCTCTTTCTCTTAAAAAAAAAAAATTAAGTGCATAAAAAATAAAAAATAAGCTTTGAAAATAATGTTGACCTATACATAATAACTCCCTAGGGTTGCTGTAATTACCAGAAAGTTAATGATGTAAACAAATAGAAATATCTGGGCATAGTGGCTCATGCCTGTAATGCCAGTCCTTCAGAGGCTGAGGCAAGAAGACTGCTGTTTGAGGACAGCCTGGGCTGTCCCTGGTAAACCTCCCCTGGCACACACAAAAACCATATAAACAAAAAGGAATTTATTTTCTTATTCTCTCTTTTTTTTTTTTTTTTGGTTTTTTGAGGTAGGGTCTCACTCTGGTCCAGGCTGACCTGGAATTAACTCTGTCATCTCAGGGTGGCCTTGAACTCATGGCGATCCTCCTACCTCTGCCTCCCGAGTGCTGGGATTAAAGGCGTGCGCCACCATGCCCGGCTATTTTCTTATTCTCTAGAGGCCAGAAGCTTGTGAAATCAAAATGTTGCAGAGTTGAGTCTCTCTGGAGGGTGTAGGAAAAATTTGTTACATGCCTTTCCTAGACTGTAATGACGCAGCAGTGGCTGGCCTCCCTTAGCCTGCAGCAACTTCAATCTCATCCTTCAGATAGCCGTCTTGCCGATGCGTCTTCTGACTCCAAGGCCACATGTCATTGAATTTATTATATGTCCCCATTAGTCAGGATGCTCTCATTTTCAGGCTTTTCTTTTTTTTTTTTTTTTTTGTTTTGTTTTGTTTTTGGAGGTAGGGTCTCACTCTGCCAGAGTCAGACCAGGCTGACCTGGAATTCACTATGGAGTCTCAGGATGGCCTCGAACTCAGGGTCTCTAGACCAGGCTGCCTGGAACTCTGTAGTTCCAGGCTTGTCCTGAACTCACAGCAATCCTCTTACCTCAACCCCCCAAGTTCTGGGATTAAAGGTGTGTGCGACCCTGCCTGGCTTTAGGATCAATTACTTCCTAATCAGCTGACATATATCAACTTCCAGATGACCTCTTGAAGTCACTGCTCTCTGCTTCTGACTTCTGTTGTTTGTTTTGCTTTTTTTTTTTTTTTTTTTTTTGGTAAAGATTGTTTTATTGGTGGCACTTAGTACAAGGAAATAAATATTGATCCCAAAAGCTTATTGGTCCACAGAGAGCTGAATGAAGCTGAAGCCCAAAAAATATGGAACGCTTCACGAATTTGTGTGTCATCCTTGTGCAGGGGCCATGCTAATCTTCTCTGTATTGTTCCAATTTTAGTATATGTGCTGCCGAAGCGAGCACTTGTTTTGCTTTTTGTTTTTTGAGGTAGGGTCTCACTCTAGCACAGGCTGACCGGGAATTCACTCTGTAGTCTCAAGCTGGCCTTGAATTCACAGTGATCCTCCTACCTCTGCCTCCCCAGAGCTGGGACTAAAGGCATATGCCACCACGCCTGGCTTGTTTTTGTGTTTTGTGTTTATGTGTTTTTAAAATATTTAAAAAAAATAAAAATAAAAATAAAATATTTTTTAAGGGCTTAGCAGTTAAGCACTTGCCTGTGAAGCCTAAGGACCCCGGTTGGAGGCTTAATACCCCAGGACCCACGTAAGCCAGATGCACAAGGGGGCTCATGCACCTTTAGTTCATTTGTAGTGGCTGAAGGCCCTGATGCGTCCATTCTCTCTTTCTCTGCCTCTTTCTCTCTGTCTGTCTGTCACTCTCAAATAGCTAAATAAAAATAAACAAAATTTAAAAATAAATATTTTTTAATCCGGGTATGTAGGTACATGCCTTTAATCCCAGCACTCAGGAGGCAGAGGTAGGAGGATCACCATGACTTCAAGGCCACCCTGAGACAACATTCCAGGTCAGCCTGGATTAGAGTGAGACTCTACTTTGAAAAACAAACAAAAAAAAATTTTTTTAATTTTTAAAATTTTTTCTTTTTATTTATTTAAGAGAATGAGAGAGAAAGAAGCAGAGAGAGAGAGAGATCTAGAATGGATGTGCCAGGGCCTACAGCCACTGTAGACAAACTCCAGACACATGCACCACGTGTGCATCTGGCTTACGTGGGTCCTGGGGAATTGAACTGAGGTCCTTCGGCTTTGCAGGCATAAGCCTTAACCAGTAAGGCATCTCTCCAACCCTAAATTATTTTTATTTATTTATTTGACAGTAAGAAAGGGGGAGGGAATGGGTGGTCCAGGGCCTCCAGCTGCTGCAAACGAACTCCAGATGCATGTACCACCTTGTGCATCTGGCTTATGTGAGTCCTGGGGAATTGTACCTGGGTCCTTTTGCTGTGCAAGCAAGCGCCTTAACCACTAAGCCATCTCTCTAGCCCCTATTTATTTATTTACTTATGAGAGAGAAGGAGAGAGAAAAATAGACACACCAGGACCTCTAGCCACTGCAAACAAACACCAGACACATGCGATACCTTCTGCATCTGGCTGACAGGGTTACTTAGGGAATCAAACCTGGGTCCTTAGGCTTTGCAGGCAACTGCCTTAACTACAAAGCCATCCCTCCAGCTCATGTTTTATTGTTTTTTTAATACTTCTAAAAAAATTTATTATTCATTTACTTATGGGGGGTCAGATAGAGAATGGGCACACCAGGGCCTTTAGCTGCTGCAAACAAACTCCAGATACATGCACCACCTTGTGCATCTGGCTTATGTGAGTCCTGGTTAATCGAACCTGGGTCCATTGGCTTTGCAGGCAAACACCTTAACTGCTAAGCCATCAACCTAGCCCATAATTTTTAAATTTTATTTTAGAGAGCAAGAGAATATGGGCACACGAGTGTGTCCTGCTGCTGCAAACAAACTCCAGGTGCATGCACCACTTTGTGCACCTGGCCAGTCTGGGACTACAGAGTGAGTTCCAGGTCAGTCTGAGCTGCCATAAAACAAATAAAAACTGTTAATAGCTGGGCGTGGTGGCGTATGCCTTTAATCCCAGCACTTGGGAGGCAGAGGTAGGAGTATTGCAGTGAGTTTGAGGCCACCCTGAGACAACATAGTGAATTCCAGGACAGCCTGAGCTAGAGTGAGACCCTACCTCGGAAAAAAACAAACAAAAAACACAGCTGTTAATAAAGCCAGGTGTGGTGGCTCGTGTTTTTAATCCCAGCACTTGGGAATCTGAGATAAGAGTAAGAGTCCAAGGCAGGCGTGGTGGCGCACGCCTTTAATCCCAGCACGTGGGAGGCAGAGGTAAGAGGTTGCCATGAGTTTGAGGCTACCGTGAGACTACATAGGGAATTCCAGGTCAGCCTGGACTAGAGCAAGACCCTACCTCAAAAAAAACAAAACAAAACAAAACAAAAAAAACTTTCAAACCTTGGGGCTGGAGAGATGGTTCAGCAGTTAAAGGCACTTGCTTGCAAAGCCTGATGGCCCCAGATTCAATTCCCCAGTACCTGTAAAGCCAGATGCGCAAAGTGGCGCATGTGTCTGGAGTTCATCTGCAATGTCAGAAGGCTCTGACATACCCATCCTCCCCCTTTCTCTATCTGCCTCTTTTTCTCAAATAATGAATAAATAAATAAATAAAATCAGGTCTTTTTTTTTTTGTTTTGTTTTTTGAGGTAGGGTCTCACTCTAGCCCAGGCTGACATGGAATTCACTATGGAGTCTCAGGGTGGCCTCGAACTCACGGTAATTCTACTACCTCTACATCCCAAGTGCTGGGACTAAAGGCATGCACCACCACGCCCAGCTAAAATCAGATCTTTTTGAAAATTCAGCCCTGTCCCTCCCATGATTCCTTTTATTACATTGGGTCTTATGCAGGCCAAGCAATGACATGTGCTTCCTGTTTTCCATACCTATTAACTTTCTTTTCTTTTATAGCTTCAAGAAGTGTATAAGCTGAACCTTAGTCAACCTATCCCCTTGATCACTGACCATAAACAGATACCTGAGTTAACTAAAATTGTTCAGCAGCCATTTATAGATTTACTAGCTACTGAGGACAAAACATTGGACTTACTAAAGACATTAAGGTATGTGGTAGAGTGGTATTAAACTTTAGATATGTGGCACCTAATGCTGTATTTAAAAATATATTTTCTTTCTTTCCTTATTTTTATTTACTTATTTGACAGAGAAAGAGAGAGAATGGGCACGCCAGGGCCTCCAGCCACTGCAAATGAACTCCAGACGCATGTACCCCCTATGCATCTGGCTAACGTGGGTCCTGGAAAATCGAAACTGGGTCCTTTGACTTTGCAGGCAAATGCCTTAACTGCTAAGCCATCCCTCCAGCCCTTAATGCTGTATTTTTCTAATTAAAAAATATTTTACTTCCACCCAAAGGCATTCCCTTCCCTATAGTTATGCTATGGTGCGCAGGAGGGGCTGTCTGTGGGAGTTCATTTCTACTTGAATAATAACATATCTCTCTCTCTCTCTCTCCTTTTTTTTTTTAAGTAGGTTCTCACTCTAGGTCAGGTTGACCTGGAATTCACTATGTCGTCTCAGGGTGGCCTCGAACTCACGGCGATCCTCCTACCTCTTCCTCCCAAGTGCTGGGATTAAAGACGTGCACCACCACGCCCAGCTCAGCTTCATATTTTAAAAAGACACTCCACGTGAGATGTCGTGAGATGTGCATGAGGGTACATGCCTTTAATCCCAGCAGAGGCAGGAGGATCACCGTGAGTTCCAGATCACCCTGAGACGCCATAGTGAATTCCAGGTCAGCCTGAGCTACAGCGAGACCCTGCCTCAAAAAAGTAAATAAATAAAAATAAAAATAAAATATGAAGCTGATTCGTCCTTACCAAGAAACAAATTAAGACTATGTAGTAAAGAAACTTAGAAGCATTAGCCTTATTTATTTTGTCCTTCTCTTCTCTGTCTATTTTCCTTTTGATCTTTCTTTGTATTTATCAAAAAAAAATCTTTTTCTTTTTTTTTTTTTTTTTTTTTTTGTTTTTCGACGTAGGGTCTCACTGTAGCCCAGGCTGACCTGGACTTCACTATGTAGTCTCAGGGTGTCCTTGGACTCACAATGATCCTCCTACCTCTGTCTCCCAACAGCTGGGATTAAAGGTGTGCACCACCATGCCCAGCCCTAAAAAAAAAAATTATTTTATTTTATTTTTATTTATTTATTTGAGAGTGACAGACAGAGAGAGAAAGAAGCAGATAGAGAAAAAGAGAATGAGCATGCCAGGGCCTCCAGCCACTGCAAATGAACTCCGGATGCATGCACCTGCTTGTGCATCTTGGCTTATGCGGGTCCTGGGGAATTAAGCCTTGAACCAGGGTCCTTAGACTTCATAGGCAAACACTTAACTGCTAAGCCATCTCTCCAGCCCCTGACCTGGAATTCATATATATATATATATATATATATGATGTATTTTGATAACATTTCCCTCTTCTTTGCCGTCCCCTGAACCATCTCTTCTTTCAAACTAGTCTCACTGCTACTTTGCTGTCTTTTTTGTTTTTGTGATTCACTGATTCTTCTTCTTTTTTAAAATTTTTATTAATTTGAGAGAGAGAGAAGCAGGGAGAGACACACACAAAGAGAATGGGCATGTCAGGGCATCTAGCCACTGAAAACGAACTCCAGATGCATGTGCCACCTTGTGCATCTGGTTTACATGGGTCCTGGGGAATCGAACCTACATCCTTTGTCTTTGCAGGCAAATGCATTAACTGCTAAACCATTTCCCAAGACCTTCTTCTTCTTTTTAAAAAATATTTTATTTACTTATTTATTAGAGAGAGAGAGAGAGAGGAAGACAGAAAAAGAGAATGAATGTACTAGGGCCTTCAGCTACTGTAAACAAACTCCAGATGCATGCACCATCTTGTGTATATGGCTAACATGGGTCCTGGTAATCGAACCCGAGTCCTTTGGCTTTGCAGGCAAGTACCTTAATTGCTAAGCAATCTCTGTAACCATTTTCTTATTTTTTAAATAATATTTTATTAACCAGGCATGGTGGCATGTGCCTTTAATCTCAGCACTCAGGAGGCAGAGGTAGGAGGATCATCGTGAGTTCAAGGCCACCCTGAGACTCCATAGTGAATTCCAGGTCAGCCTGGGCCGGAGTGAGACCCTATCTCGAAAAACCACACACACACACACAAAAAGTTATTTATTTCTTTGACAGAGATATCAAGAAAGAGGGAGAGCTGGGTATGGTGGTACACGCCTTTAATCCCAGCACTCCGGAAGCAGAGGTAGGAGGATCATGTGAGTTCAAGGCCACTCTGAGAATACATAGTGAATTCTAGGTCAGCCTGGACTAGAGTGAGACCCTACCTTGAAAATTAAAAAAAAAAAAGAAAAGAAAAGGAGGGGGGAGGAGAGTAAAGAACTCCAGATGCATGCACCAATCTGTACACGTCTGGTTTATGTGAGTCCTGGGGAATCAAACTGGGGTCCTTTGGCTTTGTAGGCAAACACCTTAACGAAGCCATCTCTCCAGCCTTGATTCACTGATTTTAAAAAAAATTTTTTTTTTTAACTTTTTAAAGGTAAGGTCTTGTCTCTAGCCCAGGCTAACCTGGAATTCACTATGTATGACCTCGAATTTACAGTGATCCTCCTACCTCTGCCTCCCAAATCCTGGGATTAAAGGTGTGTGCCCGCACACCTGGCTGTCCACTGGTTTTAATTAGGGTTTCTTGCATGAGCATGGGGTGGCGGTTATTCACCAGTGACTGTAGCACTCCTCCCCTAGCAACCACTGACTGTCAATAACGCCTCAAGAAGGGGTGGGGGCCTCATGAGCTCCTCCATTATTCATGACAGAATGCCCAAGAGCCCAATCTTGTGCAGGTTATCTGTAAGTATCAGCATCATTGTGAGCCATCTTGCGTATGGAAGACAGCATTCCAGAGTGCTCCTCCTCATCCTCTAGCTTTTGCATTTTTTTTTTTCCAATTTTTTTGGCTTTTCAATGTAGGGTCTCGCTCTAGCTCAGGCTGACCAGGAGGCTGAAATAGGAGGATTACTGTGAGTTTGAGGCCAGCCTGGAGCTACACAGTGAGTTCCAGGTCAGCCTGGGCTAAAGTGAGCCCCTACCTCAAAACACACACACACACACACAGAGAGAGAGAGAGAGAGAGAGAGAGAGAAAGAAAAGAGAAAAAATATTCAGAGATATTTAGAGAGCAGTTTCATAGGCAAAACATATCCATTTAGCCAAACATCAATGGATCAATGGTCATTTCCCTCTTAGGGCCTATGACCTCTCCAGCCACAGGCTTTTGACCAGGTTTTCAATCTAGGCATGAATTCCCTCCTGTGGAACAGGCCTTCAATCCAATCTGAGAGCAGTGGGTTACTTCCTTAATTATCATGCCACTATTGCACCCACTGGTCAATTGTGTAGCTTGCAGGGTTCATTTCTGGTTAAGTCAGTTGGTGAGTTTTCTCTCCCAGAAACCTGCATAGTACCTTTAGGCACTATGAAAGCTAGCCAGCTGGGAGGAAAGTTCCAGTTCGGTTTCAGCTTGATTTCTCAGTGACCTGCTGTCCAAGCATGTGGAGTCTTCAGCTGCAGGGTCTGTCTTACCTTCTACTTCTGGTGGGCAACCAAGAGTAGTTGCAATAGCCTCTATTGTTTGGGGGGAGCCTCAGAGGACGCCCCTCCTAACTTCATTTCATTCTAAGAAGGCAGGAGTTAGCGGAAAGAAGGGGAAAAGATATATATCATCTGTATACATAATGAAGTTAAGAAGGTATTTTTTTCCACAATATTTTATTTATTTATTTGCAAGCAGAGAGAGAAGAAATGGGTGGGCCAGGCACTGCAAATGAACTCCAGATGCATGCAATACTGCATCTGGCTGGACATGAGTACTGGGGAATCAAACCAGGGTCATTAGGCTTAGCAGGCAAGCATCTTAACCACTAAGCCATCTCTCCAGCCCCAACGAGATATTTATTCAAAACTATGCTCAGAGATTGAGCAGGGCCCAGGGGCACGTAGCCTGCTGCCTTTTAAGCTGTTTTTGTAAAAGGACTCAGCTCCCACATCTCACTTGGTCGTGGTACCAGGAGGTCAGAGAGGCCTCGGCTCCACTGCAGGCTGCACAGGAACCTCAGATGTCCTTGGATTACCCAGCTCCTATGTGCATAGCACTGAATCCTCTCCAAACTCTCCCAAGAAGGATAAATCATTTTTCCAGTGTTCTAGAACATTCTAATGCTTAAAAAATTATCATATTTTAGTTTAGAGAGAGAAAGAGGCATCTAGAGAAAGAATGGGCACACTAGGGCCTCTAGCCAGTGAAAATGAAACCCAGACACATGCACCCCCTTGTGCATCAGGCTTTACATGGGTCCTGGGGAATTAAACCTAGGTCTTTTGGTTTTGCAGGCAAGCACAAGAAGGTATTTTTTTTCTAAATACTAGTCCTTGGGAGGCTGAGTCATAAAAACTTTTTTAAAAATTTGTATTTATTTCGACTTCCGGTTAAGATGGCGGCGTAGGTACCACGCCAAAGCAGCCTAGGGGGGAAAAAGACCAAAAAAACTCAGCAGAATGCACACTTTTACTAGAAAGTGAGGTGTATAGGAAATTGAGGCGGCAGTGGAGAAGTGGAAGAGTTATAGAGCATCCAGAGCCTGCACAGGCGGGAAGGGCGGCTCCGGCAGCTCGGCCAACCGCCGCAACCGTGGCGCAGCAGAAAGCCGCCAGACTCTCGGCTCCAGCCGCAGGACAAGCCAGGTGCGGGATTTTCCCCTCACACCGCGCTCTCCGCAACTCGGGACACGTGAGGGGAGAGCGGCAGCGAGCAGCGGAGGAGCAGACCGCGAGGTAGAAGAACACGTGGAGCAGCGAGACAACCAGAGCAGCCGTGGCTCCCTCCCCTCCCCCACCACCTGAACCCAGCTCCAGCGAACAGAGCAGCGGCCTGGGACCCGGCCACGCCAACTTGGGCTGACAGCGGGACCCAAGCAGGAGCAGAGTTCGGCAGCAACTTCAGCGGCTCCAGCACCGGTACTAGCGGCCCCAGCAGCAGCGGACCCAGGAGCGGCAGCGGCAGCAGATCCCGCAGCAGCGGCTTCGGGGGGAGCAGCGGCGGTGGACACGGCAACGGCAGCTTCAGCAGCGGTGGTGGCTCCGGTGGTGGCAGCTACGACAGCAGCAGAGGCAGCAGCAGCGACTCGCTTTGCCCCGTAGGAAAAGCAAGTACCCAGCTCCAGAAATCAGAACAGCAGCCCGACGACCCAGGCAGCAACTTGACTGAGACCAAAATCACCCAAGGTAACTGGGATTGCACCAGGGAAGGGTCTCACTTGGTCACAAGCTGACTTGGATACCTCAACAGACCAGAAATCTAAACCTCTTTGTTGATAGAGGATCTGGTCATTATAATAACTACTCTTGCATACATACTTGGGGCTGTTTTTGATTGAATGTGTACAGTGTTTAGTTAAATTTTAGAATCTACCTGTATTTTATTCCACTCAGCCTGCTTGAATACTCCTATAGCAGGGAAACTCAACCCCTAAGAACATCTTTGTAAATACTCTGAGAGTCTTAAGAGCCACACCTAATACCTTAAGGTCCTACCCTGAAAATATATTACATCAAATCAATTGATACAGCTAAGAATACACAGCTAGCTAGAAAATCCAAGCATTAACTTAATCCAAGATGCAAAAATATATACATTATAACACAAGAAACACTAAAAAGCAAGACGATATAAATCCACCTAAAAGTATTAATGCATCAGAAATGTCCTCCAGTGAGAAAGAGTTAGAGGAAATGCTTGAGAAAGAGTTCAAAAGAATAATTATAAATATGTTCAAAGAGGTCAAAGAACACATGAAAACAATCAAAGAAGAAATCAAAGAGGAAATCAAAGGAATCAAAGAAGAGGCAGGACACCAATTTAATGAAATAAAGAAGGCAATACAAGACATAAATAGGGAAATAGAAATAATAAAGAAAAACCAGTCAGAATTACTAGCAATGAAGAACACAGTTAATGAAATAAAAAACTCTGTAGAAAATCTCACCAGTAGGATGGATGAGGGAGAGGACAGAATATCTAAGCTAGAAGACCAGGTGGCAGACCTAATGCAGTCCAACAAAGAGAAAGACAAACTTATAGAAAAGTATGAGTGGGAATTTCAAGATATTCGGGACACTATGAAAAGATCCAATATAAGAATTCAGGGCATAGTAGAAGGAGAAGAAATCCACTCCAGAGGCATAGTAGGCATCTTCAACAAAATCATAGAGGAAAATTTCCCCCAAATTGGGAAAGAGGTGCCAATACAGATACAGGAAGCCTTTAGAACCCCAGCCAGACAAAACCCAGAAAGAACCTCTCCTCGCCACATTATAATCAAACTTCCAAACACACAAACCAAAGAAAAATTATTGAAAGCAGTTAGAGAGAAAAATCAAGTTACCTACAAAAGCAAGCCCATCAGGATTACAGCAGATTATTCAACACAAACTTTTAAAGCCAGAAGGGCTTGGAGTGATATATTCCAAGTTCTGAAAGATAACAACTGTCAACCAAGGTTACTTTATCCTGCAAAGTTATCCATTCAAATAGATGGAGAAATAAAGGCATTCCATGACAAAAGCAGGTTAAAGGAGTATTTGAAGACAAAACCAGCTCTACAGAAAATACTTGATAGAATCCTCCATGCTGAACAAAAGGAAAAGCACACATATAAGGAACCTAGAAAAAACCAGCTATACTCAAATACCAGTTAACAGAAGAGAGCACAGGTAGAACCAGTAACACACACACACACACACACACACACACACACACAAAATTGGCAAACATAAATACACACCTTTCAATAATATCTCTTAATATCAACGGTCTCAATGCCCCAACGAAAAGACATAGATTTGCAGACTGGGTTAAAAAGCAGGATCCTACAATTTGTTGTCTCCAAGAAACTCACCTTTCTACAAAGGATAGACATTATCTTAGGGTGAAAGGTTGGAAGACGGTGTTTCAAGAAAATGGGCCTAGAAAACAAGCAGGGGTTGCTATCCTAATATCAGACAGGGTAGACTTTAGTCCGATGTTAGTCAAGAAAGATAAGGAAGGTCACTTTATATTGATTAAGGGCACACTCCAACAGGAGGACATTACAATCCTAAACATATATGCACCTAACATGGGGGCTCCCAAATTCGTCAAACAAACACTATTAGAACTAAGGTCACAGATAACACCAAACACAGTGGTGGTGGGTGACTTTAACACCCCACTCTCATCAATTGACAGGTCATCCAGGGGAAGAATAAACAGAGAGGCATCTGGACTAAATGAGGTCATAGAAGGAATGGACCTAACAGATATATACAGGACATTTCATCCAAAGGCTGCAGAATATACATTCTTTTCAGCAGCACATGGAACATTCTCTAAAATAGACCATATATTAGGGCACAAAGCAAATCTTAACAAATTCAGGAAAATTGAAATAATTCCTTGCATTCTATCTGACCACAATGGAATTAAACTACAAATCAGTAGCAAGAAAGGCTATAGAGCATACACAAAATCATGGAAACTAAACAATACACTACTAAATGATGAGTGGGTCAATGAAGAAATCAAAAAGGAAATCAAAAAATTTATAGAGTCAAATGATAATGAGAACACAACATACCAAAATCTCTGGGACACAATGAAGGCAGCTCTAAGAGGTAAATTTATAGCCTTAAGTGCCTATATTAAGAAATTAGAAAGGTCGCAAGTAAACGACCTAATGCTTCGCCTTAAAGCCTTGGAAAAAGAAGAACAAGGCAAACCAAAAATTAGTAGACGGGAAGAAATAATAAAGATTAGGGCAGAAATTAATGAAATAGAAACAAAAAGAACAATCCAAAGAATTAATGAAACAAAGAGTTGGTTCTTTGAAAGGATAAACAAGATTGATAAACCCTTAGCAAATCTGACCAAAAGAAAGAGAGAAGAGACACAAATTAATAAAATCAGAGATGAACAAGGTAACATCACAACAGATTCCAGAGAAATTCAAAAAATCATAGGGACATACTATAAAAGCATATACTCCACAAAGTATGAAAATCTGAAAGAAATGGATGATTTCCTTGATCTATATGACCTACCTAAATTAAATCAAAATGAGATTAATCACTTAAATAGACCTATAACAAACATGGAGATCCGAACAGTTATCAATAATCTCCCAACTAAAAAAAGCCCAGGCC
Organism: Jaculus jaculus; assembly: GCF_020740685.1. NCBI lineage: Eukaryota > Metazoa > Chordata > Mammalia > Rodentia > Dipodidae > Jaculus > Jaculus jaculus. Next base: position 93,029,974 of record NC_059107.1, on the reverse strand, counting down.
CGGATGGATTCACTGCTGAATTTTACCAGACTTTTAAGGAAGAGCTAACACCATTGCTTCTTAAGCTTTTCCAGGAAATAGAAAAAGAAGGAATTCTACCAAACTCCTTCTATGAGGCCAGCATCACCCTGATACCAAAACCAGGCAAAGATAGAACAAAAAAAGAAAATTACAGACCAATCTCCCTCATGAACATAGATGCAAAAATTCTCAACAAAATATTAGCAAACAGAATACAAGAGTATATCAAAAAGATCATTCACCCTGACCAAGTAGGCTTTATCCCAGAGATGCAGGGATGGTTCAACATACGCAAATCTATAAATGTAATACATTACATAAACGGGTTGAAGGACAAAAATCACATGATCATCTCATTAGATGCAGAGAAAGCATTTGACAAAATCCAACATCCCTTCATGATAAAAGTCCTGCAGAGACTGGGAATAGAAGGAACATATCTCAATATAATAAAGGCTATTTATGACAAGCCTACAGCCAACATATTACTAAATGGGGAAAAACTGGAAGCTTTTCCACTAAAATCAGGAACAAGACAAGGGTGTCCACTGTCCCCACTTCTATTTAATATAGTTTTGGAAGTCTTAGCCATAGCAATAAGGCAAGAGACACACATAAAAGGGATACAAATTGGAAAGGAAGAAATCAAGTTATCATTATTTGCAGATGAGATGATTCTATACATAAAGGACCCTAAAGACTCTATTAGCAAGCTGTTAGAGCTGATCAAAACCTACAGCAATGTAGCAGGATACAAAATAAATACACAGAAATCAGTAGCCTTCATATATGCTAACAACAAACACACAGAGGATGAAATCAGAGAATCACTCCCATTCACAATTGCATCAAAAAAAATAAAATACCTTGGAATAAACCTAACCAAGGAAGTAAAGAATCTATACAATGAGAACTTTAAAACACTCAAGCGAGAAATTGCAGAAGACACTAGAAAGTGGAGAAACATCCCTTGTTCCTGGATTGGAAGAATCAATATCGTGAAAATGGCAATCTTACCTAAAGCAATCTACACATTTAATGCAATCCCTATCAAAATTCCAAAGGCTTTCTTCATGGAAATAGAAAAAACAATCCAAAAATTCATTTGGAATCACAAAAAACCTCGAATATCTAAAATAATACTGAGCAACAAAAAAGAGGCTGGTGGTATCACCATACCTGATTTTAACCTATACTACAGAGCCATAGTAGCAAAAACAGCATGGAACTGGCACAAAAACAGACATGTAGATCAGTGGAACAGAACAGAGGACCCAGATGTAAGCCCAAGTAGCTATAGCCACCTGATATTCGATAAAAATGCCAAAAATACTCATTGGAGAAGAGACAGCCTCTTCAGCAAATGGTGTTTTGAAAACTGGATAAATATCTGCAGAAGGATGAAAATAGATTCTTCTCTCTCGCCATGCACAAGAATTAAGTCCAAATGGATTAAAGACCTTAACATCAGACCGGAAACTTTGAAACTGCTAGAGGAAAAAGTAGGGGAAACCCTTCAACATATTGGTCTTGGCAATGACTTTCTGAATACAACCCCAATTGCTCAGGCAATAAAACCACAGATTAACCACTGGGACCTAATGAAATCACAAAGATTTTGCACCGCAAAGGACACAGTGAAAAAAGCAAAGAGGCAACCTACAGAATGGGAAAAAATCTTCGCCAGCTATATATCTGATAGAGGATTAATATCTAGGATATACAAAGAACTCAAAAAGTTAAATAATAAGGAATCAAACAAGCCAATCAAAAAATGGGCTAAGGAGCTAAATAGAGAGTTCTCAAAGGAAGAAATACGAATGGCATATAAGCATCTAAAAAAATGTTCTACGTCACTAGTCATCAGGGAAATGCAGATTAAAACTACATTGAGATTCCATCTCACTCCTGTCAGATTGGCCACCATCATGAAAACAAATGATTATAAATGTTGGCGGGGATGTGGAAAAAAAGGAACCCTTCTGCACTGCTGGTGGGAATGCAATCTGGTCCAGCCATTGTGGAAAACAGTGTGGAGGTTCCTAAAGCAGCTAGAGATTGATCTACCATATGACCCAGCTATAGCGCTCCTAGGCATATATCCAAAGGACTCATCTCATTTCCTTAGAAGTACATGCTCAATCATGTTTATTGCTGCTCAATTTATAATAGCTGGGAAATGGAACCAGCCTAGATGTCCCTCAACAGATGAGTGGATAATGAAGATGTGGTACATTTATACAATGGAGTTCTACTCAGCGGTAAAGAAAAATGAAGTTATGAAATTTACAGAAAAATGGATGGACCTGGAAAGTATTATACTAAGTCAGGTAACCCAGGCCCAGAAAGCCAAGCGCCACATGTTCTCTCTCATATGTGGATCCTAGCTACAGATGACTGGTCTTTTGCGTGAGAATGAAAATACTTAGTAGCAGAGGCCAGTAAGTTGAAAAGGAGACATAAAGGGTGGAGAAAGGAAGGGAGGAGGATACTTAATAGGTTGATATTGTATATATGTAATTACAATGATTGTAATGGGGAAGTAATATGATCGAGAATGGAATTTCAAACGGGAAAGTGTGGGGGTGGGGAGGGAGAGAATTACCATGGGATATATTTTATAATCATGGAAAATGTTAATAAAAATTAAAAAAAAACACTAAATGATGTTTCAAAATATTCTAGCAAGAGTCAAAGGGGAGGATAGATATAGAGAGTAATTGTGACCTGTAGAAATGGAGAGAATTGGGAATCTACATTATTTTCTGTTGTGTTTGGGACTTGCAATAATAAAAATATTTTTAAAATTAAAAAAAAAATTTGTATTTATTTGACAGAGAAAGAGAGAGAGAGATAGAGAGGGAGAATGGATGCACCAGGGCCTCCAGTCACTGCAAATGAACTCCAGACACATGCACCCTCTTGTGCATCTGGCTAACGTAGGTCCTTCGGAATTGAACCAAGGTCCTTTGGCTTTGCAAGCAAATGCCTTAACCGCTAAGCCATCCCTCTTTGTTTTGTTTTTGTTTGTTTTTTCAAGTTAGGGTCTCACTCTAGCCCAAGCTGACCTGGAATTCACTGTGTAGTCTCAGGGTGGCCTTGAAATCATGCAATCTTCCTACCTCTGCCTTCCAAGTGCTGGGATTAAAGGTGAGCACCATCACACCCGGCTCAAGAAGGTACTTTTAAAATGGGTGACTAGGTAAAATCTTGGAGATGTATTTTGGTAACTATTTTGGCAAATTTTACTGTTTTTGTTTTTGTAAGTAGGCTCTCACTGTAGTCTAGGCTGACTGGGGATTTACTGTTTAGCCTCAGGGTGTCCTCAAACTCACAGCCATCCTTCTACCTCTGCCTCCCAAGTGCTGGGATTAAAGGTGTGAGCCACTGTAGCAGTCAGCTTCATGTTGCTGAGATGAACCTGCAGGCCAGTCACAGTTTATGGGAGGAAGTAAGGGTTTACTGAAGCTTAAAGATGCAGGGGAAGTTCCATAATGGCAGAAGAAGCTGGCCCTTTCTCACAGGACCAAGCAGAGAGACAGAGCAAAGCCATTTCCAACACACCAGCACAAGCAAGCACACTTAGGAACTCCAGGCAAAGCTCAGGCACTTTGTATATCTTTAGACGGGAATTCCAAATCCACCCCCACACTTTAGTTCTGGACCCTAGGATCAGCCAGTGACACCTCTTCCAGCCAAGCCGCTGGAGATCAAAATTACAAGCTTTGAATAAAGCCCCTGAATCTACTGGGGGACATCTGTTGAAACTACCATAGCTACCATGCCCGGCAAGCATATTTTGATTGCTATGGGACACAGAATTGTTGAAAACTTCCATGTAATGTTCTCTGATTTTGCAGACAAAAAGATCAGACTGAGGCCATCTGGAATGTTGACCTGTCCACTTCAAGCTACCCAATAACAGAGAAGACGACGATACAGTCACTCTGGTCCCAGCTGGGTGGATACCCAGACATTCCCAGGCTGCTCCAGCTAGATATTCAGTCTACCCTCAGAAAATCTCTTGCAGTGATTAAATCACAGTAAGTAGAGAGCTGGGCCCAGAGCGTTTGGTTACACCTTTTATCTCCCTAACTTGAATTTCTTCTGCAGCATGGGGAATTACCAAAGGAAGTGTTTGCAGTGAGGTTAGAGTCACAAAGTAGTACAAGCAAATTCTGTAAATAGTCAGTGTTGCCTTTTATAGGCCTATAGATGTCAATTATACATTCAATTATACATGCAGGTTTTTTTTTTAGGGGAAGGGAGGGTTTCAGGGTAAGGTCTCACTCAGCCCAGGCTGACCTAGAACTCACTCTGTAGCTCCCGGCTGGCCTCAAGCTCACAGTGATCTTCCTACCACTGCCTCCCAAGAACTGGGATTAAAGGTGTGCACCCCTAGCATTGACTATTTTTAAAAAAGCAAGGGCCGGGCGTGGTGGCGCACACCTTTAATCCCAGCACTTGGGAGGCAGAGGTAGGAGGATCGCCGTGAGTTCAAGGCCACCCTGTGACTACAGAGTTAATTCCAGGTCAGCCTGGACCAGAGTGAGACCCTACCTCGAAAAACCAAAAAAAAAAAAAAAAAACAGGGGCTAGAGATGGTTTAGCAGTTAAGCGCTTGATTGTGACGCCTAAGGATCCTGGTTCGAGGCTCAATTCCCCAGGACCCACGTTAGCCAGATGCACAAGGGGGCGCACGTGTCTGGAGTTCGTTTGCAGTGGCTGGAAGCCCTGGCGCGCCCATTCTCTCTGTCTACTTGCCTATTTCTGTATATATATCTCTCTCTTGAATAAATAAAAATAAAATATTTAAAAAAAAACAGTTATAAGGGTCTAGAGAGCTAGCTATGTAGTCTCAGGCCAGTCTTGAATTTATGGTGATCCTCCTACGTCTGACACTCTAGTACTGAGATTAAAGGCACGTGACACCATGCCTAGCTTCAGTTCAGGCTGACCTGGAATTCATTATGAAGTCTCAGGATGGCCTCGAACTCATGGTGATCCTCCCAAGTGCTGGGATTAAAGGTGTGGGCCACCAGGCCTGGCCAAGTTTTTTTTTTTTTTTTTTTTTTCTTACAAACTCTAGATGCATGCATCACCTTGTGCATCTGGCTTACATGGGTATTGGGGAATTGAACCTGGGTCTTTTGGCTTTTCCCAAGGGGGGGGGGAAACACTTTAACCACTAAGGCATCTCTCTGGCCCTATTTTTTTTTTATTTTTTTGTTTATATTTTTATTTATTTGAGAGCAACAGACAGAGAGAGAAAGAGGCAGATAGAGAGAGAGAATGGGCACATCAGGGCCTCCAGCCACTGCAAACGAACTCCAGGTGCATGTGCCCCCTTGTGCATCTGGCTAATGTGGGTCCTGGGGAATCGAGCCTTGAACCGGGATCCTTAGGCTTCACAGGCAAGCGCTTAACCGCTAAGCCATCTCTCCAGCCCTCTAGTCCTATTTTTATTTATGTAAGAGAGAGAGAGAAAGAGAGTGTGTGTGACAGAAGCAGAGGCAAAGAGAATGGGTGGGCTAGGGCATCTAGCCACTGCAGAGGAACTCCAGATATCACCTTGTGCATCTGGCTTACGTACATACCGAGGAATCCAACCTGGGTCCTTAGCCTTCACAAGAAAGCACCCTAACTGCTAAGCCATCTCTCCAGCTCAACTCTGACAAGTGAATATGTGAGGTAGGGGTGAGCCAGGATCACTCACCATTGTAAACCAACACCAAACACTTGTACCACTTTAAAAAATTTTTTTATTACTTTTTTTAATTGACAATTTCCATAATTGTAAACAATATGCCATGGTGATTCCCTCCCTCTTCCTACTTTCCCCTTTGAAACTCCACTCTCCATCATATCCCCTCCTCTCTTAATCAGTCTTTCTTTTATTTTGATGACATGATCTTTTCTTTCTATTATGATAGTTTTGTATAGGTAGTGTCAGGCACTGTGAAGTCATGGATATCCATGAGATTTTGTATCTGGAGGAGCACGTTGTAAGGATTCCTACCCTTCCTTTGGCTCTTACATTCTTTCCACTACCTCTTCCACAATGCACCCTGAGCCTTGGAAGGTATGATAGAGATGTTTCAGTGCTGAGCACTCCTCTGTCACTTCTTCTCAGCACCAAGGTGCCTTCTGAGTCATTCCAAGGTCACTGCTATCTGAAAAGAGAAGCTTCTCTACCAAAAGTGAGAGCAGCATTAATATATGGGTATTAACATTAAGAGAAGTGATTACTGGGCAGTTTGGTGAGTGTAGTATATACATTTAGCTAGTCACCAGCAGACATTACACCCCTAGGGCTCATGACTACCCCTGTTGTAGGTTATTAGTATCAGGGATGTATTCCCTCCTCCCATGGAGCAGGCCTCCAGTCCAATTAGAGAGAAGTTGGTTTCCTCCATAACAGAGATGCTACTTTTGCACTCATTGGTTCATGTGGCCTGGCTGACCAAATTTAAGGCTTCAGTGTCCAGTGTTGACTATCTCCACTGGTGAGTTCTCTCTCTTCCATTGAACTGCATATAACGTAGCTTTTTCCAGCTTTCTGTCAGCTGGTCTACATGGAGGAAGTTTTCAGCTCAGCTCCAGCAGGATTTCTCAGTGATGTTGCAGCCCAAGAATGTGGAGTCTTCAGCAATAGGGTCCTACCATCTATTCCTGATGGGAAACCAAGGGCCTTGGCAATGGCCTGTTATATTTTGGGGGCATCAGGGACCTCCTTGGCCAAAACTCACTGGACAGTATCCCATCCCTGGCACTGAAAATATTCTAGTTACAATCTATGGCTTCTGAGTGTTCCATTGTCCAAAAAAGTAGGTTTCAATATGACCTTTTTATATGCTCTTAGATTTTGATTAGACCTCCCTCCACCTTCCCTTTACTCAATCTCTTCCCCTGACCTCACTTAGGTTTTTTCACCCCCATTAATCTGTTCTTCTACTTACATATATACAATACCATCCAAATAGGTCCCCCCTCCCTCCCTTTCTATTCCCTTTACATCTCCTTTCTAGCTTACTGGCCTCTGCTACTGAGTTTTATTCCTACTTACATAGAAGTCCAATCATTTGTAGCTAGGATCCACTTATGAGAGAGAACATGTGACATCTGGCTTTCTGAGCCTGGGTTACCTCACTAAATACAATCCTTTCCAGATCCATCCAATTTTCCTGCAAATTTCATAACTTCATTTTTCTTTACTGGTGAGTAGAACTCCATTGTGCAAATGTGCCACATCTTCATTATCCACTCATCAGTTGAGAGACATCTAGGCTGGTTCCATTTCCCAGCTATTGTGAATAGGATGGCAATAAACATAGTTGAGTAAGTATCTCTAAGGTAGTGAGATAAGTCTTAGGGATATATGCCTAGGAGTGGTATAGCTGGGTCATATGGTAGATTTTGTTTGTTTGTTTGTTTTGAGGTAGGGTCTCACTCTAGTGCAGGCTGACCTGGAATTCACTATGTAGACTCAGGGTGGCCTCGAACTCACAGTGATCCTCCTACTTATGCCTGCTGAGTGCTGGGATTAAAGGCATGCACCACCACGCCTGGCTAGTAGATCTACTTTTATCTGTCTCAGGAACCTCCACACTGATTTCCACAATGGCTGGACCAGATTGCATTCCCACCAACAATGTAGAAGGGTTCCTTTTTCCACATCCTCACCAGCATTTATGGTCATTTGTTTTCATGATGGTAGCCAATCTGACGGGAGTGAGATGGAATCTCAATGTAGTTTTTTTTTTAATTTTTTTGTTTATTTTTATTTATTTATTTAAGCTCAACAGAGAGAGAAAGAGAGAGAGAGAGAGAGAGAGAGAGAGAGAGAGAGAGAGAGAGAGAGAGAAAGGCAGAGAATGGGCATGCCAGGGCTTCCAGCCACCGCAAATGAACTCCAGATGCATGTGGCCACTTGTGCATCTGGCTAACGTGGGTCCTGGTGAACTGAGCCTTGAACCAGGGTCCTTAGGCTTCACAGGCAAGTGCTTAACCACTAAGCCATCTCTCCAGCCCCTCAACGTAGTTTTAATCTGCATTTCCCTGATGACTAGGGATGTCTAACATTTTTTAGATGTTTATATGCCATCTGTATTTCTTCTCTTGAGAACTCTCTATGTAATTCCATAGTCCATTTTTCAATTGGGTTGTATGATTTCTTATCATTTAATTTTTTGAGTTCTTTGTATATCCTAGATATTAATCCTGTGTCACTTGTATAACTGGCAAAGTTTTCTCCCATCCTGTAGGTTGCCTCTTTGCTCTATTCACAGTGCCTTTTGCCGTACAAAAGCTTTGTAATTTCATTGTGTCCCAGTGGTTGATTAATGGTTTTATTTCCTGAGCAATTGGGGTTATATTCAGAAAGTCTTTGCCAAGACCAATATGTTGAAGGGTTTCCCCTACTTTCTCCTCTAGCAGTTTTAGAGTTTCAGGTCTGATATTAAGGCCTTTAACTCATTTGGACTTAATTCTTTTTGCATGGAGAGAGAGAGGATCTATTTTCATCCTTCTACAGATACATACCCAGTTTTCCCAGCACCATTTGCTGAAGAGGCTGTCTCTTCTCCAATGAGTATTTTTGGCATTTTTATTGAATATCAGGTGGCTATAGCTACCTGGACTTACATCTGGGTCCTCTATTCTGTTCCACTGATCTACATGTCTGTTTTGTGCCAGTACCACGCTGGTTTTGTTACTATGGCTTTGTAGTGCGGGTTGAAATGAGGTATGGTGATACCACCAGCCTTATTTTTGTTGCTCAGTATTGTTTTAGATATTTGAGATTATTTTGTGCCTCCAAGTGAATATTTGGATTGTTTTTTCTATTTCCGTGAAGAATACCATTGGAATTTTGATGGGGATTGCATTAAATGTGTAGACTGCTTTTCGTAAGATTGCCATTTTCACAATATTGATCCTTCTGGTCCAGGAAGAAGGTATGTTTTTCCATTTCCTAGTGTCTCCTGTAATTTCTCGCTTGAAGTTTCAAAATTTACATTGTTCGGTGCATCTATGTCTAGGATTGTAATGTCCTCCTGTTGCAGTGTGCCTTTAATCAATATAAAGTGACCCTCCTTATCGTTCCTAACTAATGTTGGACTGAAGTCTACTTTGTCAGGTATTAGGATGGCAACCCCTGCTTGTTTTCTAGGACCATTTGCTTGAAACACTGTTTTCCAACTGTTCACCCTAAGATAGTGTACATCCTTTGTAGAGAGGTGAGTTTCTTGGAGGCAACAAATTGAAGGATCCTGCTGTTCAACCCAGTCTGCAAACCTATGTCTTTTGGTTGGGGCATTGAGGACATTGACATTAAGAGTTATTATTGAGAGGCATGTATTTATTTTTATACCACTTTTCTTGCTTTTTATTTCTTCTGGTTTTCCCTTTGCTGTCTTGTATTAACTAGTATTTGAGTATGGCTTGTTTTTTCCAGGTTCCTTATATGTGTGCTTTTCTTTCTCTTCAGCATGGAGATTCTTTCAAGTATTTTCTGTAGAGCTGGTTTTGTCTTCAAATATTCCTTTAGCCTGCTTTTGTTGTGGAATGTCCTTATTTCTCCATCTATTTGAATGGATCGCTTTGCAGGATAAAGTAACCTTGGTTGACAGTTGTTTTCTTTCAGAACTTGGAATACATCACTCCAAGCCCTTCTGGCTTTTTTTAAATTTATTTATTTATTTATTTATTTATTTATTTATTTATTTGAGAGCGACAGACACAGAGAGAAAGACAGATAGAGGGAGAGAGAGAGAATGGGCGTGCCAGGGCTTCCAGCCTCTGCAAACAAACTCCAGATGCGTGCGCCCCCTTGTGCATCTGGCTAACGTGGGACCTGGGGAACCAAGCCTCAAACCGGGGTCCTTAGGCTTCACAGGCAAGCGCTTAACCACTAAGCCATCTCTCCAGCCCCCTTCTGGCTTTTAAAGTTTGTGTTGAATCATCTGCTGTGATCCTGATGGGCTTGCCTTTGTATGTGACTTGATTTTCTCTCTAACAGCTTTCAATATATTTTCTTTGGTTTGTGTGTTGTGTAGTAGGCTCCCTTGCAGTCTTTATCTCTCGGAATTGTCTGTGTGGAACCTCCAGCAGTTCTTCAACTACAGTTCAGGTTTCCCTCACCGGCACTGGTGGCCCTTGGAGGTTGTGTCCCTGGATCTCTGCCCTATGACTTTGTGCTTTTCTGGATCCACCTGCCTGTCTCTCTGGTTTGGGGACAGCACCTTGTTCTGTGGTCTTGCTTCTCTGGCAGATCTAAGAAGTGTTAATGTCCAGTTTTTCAGGTTTTCACTTGTTAGACTAGAGTGGCTACTTTTATTATTTTTTAATTTTTATTTGTTTATTTAAGAGCAACAGACAGAGAAAGAAGCAGAGAGAGAATGGGCAGCCACTGCAAACGAACTCCAGATGCATGCAACCCCTTGTGCATCTGGCTAATGTGGGTCCTGGGGAATCGAGCCTCGAACCGGGGTCCTTAGGCTTCACAGGCAAGCGCTTAACCGCTAAGCCATCTCTCCAGCCCACTAGGCCATATTTTTGTGGGGTTTTTTTTTGGCTTCTTTTTTTTTTCTTTTGGTTTTTCAAGGTAGGGTTTTGCTCTAGCCCAGACTGATCTGGAATGCACTATGTTGTCTCAGGGTGACCTGTGAAGGAATTCTCCTACCTCACTCTTCCTAGAGCTGGGATTAAAGGCATGCACCATGTTGTCTGGGTAACATTTTTATTTAATTTTTTTTTTTTAATTTTTATTAACATTTTCCATGATTATAAAATATATCCCATGGTAATTCCCTCCCTCCCCACCCCCACACTTTCCCGTTTGAAATTCCATTCTCAATCATATTACCTCCCCATTACAATCATTGTAATTACATATATACAATATCAACCTATTAAGTATCCTCCTCCCTTCCTTTCTCCACCCTTTATGTCTCCTTTTCAACTTACTGGCCTCTGCTACTAAGTATTTTCATTCTCACACAGAAGCCCAGTCATCTGTAGCTAGGATCCCCATATGAGGGAGAACATGTGGCGCTTGGCTTTCTGGGCCTGGGTTACCTGACTTAGTATAATACTTTCCAGGTCCATCCATTTTTCTGCAAATTTCATAACTTCATTTTTCTTTACCGCTGAGTAGAACTCCATTGTATAAATGTACCACATCTTCATTATCCACTCATCTGTTGAGGGACATGTAGGCTGGTTCCATTTCCCAGCTATTATAAATTGAGCAGCAATAAACATGGTTGAGCATGTACTTCTAAGGAAATGAGATGAGTCCTTTGGATATATGCCTAGGAGTGCTATAGCTGGGTCATATGGTAGATCAATGTTTAGCTGCTTTAGGAACCTCCACACTGTTTTCCACAATGGCTGGACCAGATTGCATTCCCACCAGCAGTGCAGAAGGGTTCCTTTTTTTCCACATCCCCGCCAACATTTATGATCATTTGTTTTCATGATGGTGGCCAATCTGACAGGAGTGAGATGGAATCTCAATGTAGTTTTAATCTGCATTTCCCTGATGACTAGTGACGTAGAACATTTTTTTAGGTGCTTATATGCCATTCGTATTTCTTCCTTTGAGAACTCTCTATTTAGCTCCTTAGCCCATTTTTTGATTGGCTTGTTTGATTCCTTATTAGTTAACTTTTTGAGTTCTTTGTATATCCTAGATATTAATCCTCTATCAGATATATAGCTGGCGAAGATTTTTTCCCATTCTGTAGGTTGCCTCTTTGCTTTTTTCACTGTGTCCTTTGCGGTGCAAAATCTTTGTAATTTCATTAGGTCCCAGTGGTTAATCTGTGGTTTTATTGTCTGAGCAATTGGGGTTGTATTCAGAAAGTCTTTGCCAAGACCAATATGTTGAAGGGTTTCCCCTACTTTTTCCTCTAGCAGTTTCAAAGTTTCCGGTCTGATGTTAAGGTCTTTAATCCATTTGGACTTAATTCTTGTGCATGGCGAGAGAGAAGAATCTATTTTCATCCTTCTGCAGATATTTATCCAGTTTTCAAAACACCATTTGCTGAAGAGGCTGTCTCTTCTCCAATGAGTATTTTTGGCATTTTTATCGAATATCAGGTGGCTATAGCTACTTGGGCTTACATCTGGGTCCTCTATTCTGTTCCACTGATCTACATGTCTGTTTTTGTGCCAGTACCATGCTGTTTTTGTTACTATGGCTCTGTAGTATAGGTTAAAATCAGGTATGGTGATACCACCAGCCTCTTTTTTGTTGCTCAGTATTATTTTAGATATTCGAGGTTTTTTATGATTCCAAATGAATTTTTGGATTGTTTTTTCTATTTCCATGAAGAAAGCCTTTGGAATTTTGATAGGGATTGCATTAAATGTGTAGATTGCTTTAGGTAAGATTGCCATTTTCACGATATTGATTCTTCCAAGCCAGGAACAAGGGATGTTTCTCCACTTTCTAGTGTCTTCTGCAATTTCTCGCTTGAGTGTCTTAAAGTTCTCATTGTATAGATTCTTTACTTCCTTAGTTAGGTTTATTCCAAGGTATTTTATTTTTTTTGATGCAATTGTGAATGGGAGTGATTCTCTGATTTCATCCTCTGTGTGTTTGTTGTTAGCATATACGAAGGCCTCTGATTTCTGTGTATTTATTTTGTATCCTGCTACATTGCTATAGGTTTTGATCAGCTCTAACAGCTTGCTAGTAGAGTCTTTAGGGTCCTTTATGTATAGAATCATGTCATCTGCAAATAATGATAACTTGATTTCTTCCTTTCCAATTTGTATCCCTTTTATGTGTGTCTCTTGCCTTATTGCTATGGCTAAGACTTCCAAAACTATATTAAATAGAAGTGGAGACAGTGGACACCCTTGTCTTGTTCCTGATTTTAGTGGAAAAGCTTCCAGTTTTTCCCCATTTAGTAATATGTTGGCTGTAGGTTTGTCATAAATAGCCTTTATTATATTGAGATATGTTCCTTCTATTCCCAGTCTCTGTAGGACTTTTATCATGAAGGGATGTTGGATTTTGTCAAATGCTTTCTCTGCATCTAATGAGATGATCATGTGCTTTTTGTCCTTCAACCCATTTATGTAATGTATTACATTTATAGATTTGCGTATGTTGAACCATCCCTGCATCTCTGGGATAAAGCCTACTTGGTCAGGGTGAATGATCTTTTTGATATACTCTTGTATTCTGTTTGCCAAGATTTTGTTGAGAATTTTTGCATCTATGTTCATGAGGGAGATTGGTCTGTAATTTTCTTTTTTTGTTCTATCTTTGCCTGGTTTTGGTATCAGGGTGATGCTGGCCTCATAGAAGGAGTTTGGTAGGATTCCTTCTTTTTCTATTTCCTGGAAAAGCTTAAGAAGCAATGGTGTTAGCTCTTCCTTAAAAGTCTGGTAAAATTCAGCAGTGAATCCATCCGGGCCTGGGCTTTTTTTAGTTGGGAGATTATTGATAACTGCTCGGATCTCCATGTTTGTTATAGGTCTATTTAAGTGATTAATCTCATTTTGATTTAATTTAGGTAGGTCATATAGATCAAGGAAATCATCCATTTCTTTCAGATTTTCATACTTTGTGGAGTATATGCTTTTATAGTATGTCCCTATGATTTTTTGAATTTCTCTGGAATCTGTTGTGATGTTACCTTGTTCATCTCTGATTTTATTAATTTGTGTCTCTTCTCTCTTTCTTTTGGTCAGATTTGCTAAGGGTTTATCAATCTTGTTTATCCTTTCAAAGAACCAACTCTTTGTTTCATTAATTCTTTGGATTGTTCTTTTTGTTTCTATTTCATTAATTTCTGCCCTAATCTTTATTATTTCTTCCCGTCTACTAATTTTTGGTTTGCCTTGTTCTTTTTTTTCCAAGGCTTTAAGGCGAAGCATTAGGTCGTTTACTTGCGACCTTTCTAATTTCTTAATATAGGCACTTAAGGCTATAAATTTACCTCTTAGAACTGCCTTCATTGTGTCCCAGAGATTTTGGTATGTTGTGTTCTCATTATCATTTGACTCTATAAATTTTTTGATTTCCTTTTTGATTTCTTCATTGACCCACTCATCATTTAGTAGTGTATTGTTTAGTTTCCATGATTTTGTGTATGCTCTATAGCCTTTCTTGCTACTGATTTGTAGTTTAATTCCATTGTGGTCAGATAGAATGCAAGGAATTATTTCAATTTTCCTGAATTTGTTAAGATTTGCTTTGTGTCCTAATATATGGTCTATTTTAGAGAATGTTCCATGTGCTGCTGAAAAGAATGTATATTCTGCAGCCTTTGGATGAAATGTCCTGTATATATCTGTTAGGTCCATTCCTTCTATGACCTCATTTAGTCCAGATGCCTCTCTGTTTATTCTTTCCCTGGATGACCTGTCAATTGATGAGAGTGGGGTGTTAAAGTCACCCACCACCACCGTGTTTGGTGTTATCTGTGACCTTAGTTCTAATAGTGTTTGTTTGACGAATTTGGGAGCCCCCATGTTAGGTGCATATATGTTTAGGATTGTAATGTCCTCCTGTTGTAGTGTGCCCTTAATCAATATAAAGTGACCTTCCTTATCTTTTTTGACTAACTTCGGACTAAAGTCCACCCTGTCTGATATTAGGATAGCAACCCCTGCTTGTTTTCTAGGCCCATTTGCTTGAAACACCGTCTTCCAACCTTTCACCCTAAGATAATGTCTATCCTTTGTAGAAAGGTGAGTTTCTTGAAGACAACAAATTGTAGGATCCTGCTTTTTAACCCAGTCTGCAAATCTATGTCTTTTCGTTGGGGCATTGAGACCGTTGATATTAAGAGATATTATTGAAAGGTGTGTATTTATGTTTGCCATTTGTGTGTGTGTGTGTGTGTGTGTGTTACTTGTTCTACCTGTGCTCTCTTCTGTTAACTGGTATTTGAGTATGGCTGGTTTTTTCTAGTTTCCTTATATGTGTGCTTTTCCTTTTGTTCAGCATGGAGGATTCTATCAAGTATTTTCTGTAGAGCTGGTTTTGTCTTCAGATATTCCTTTAACCTGCTTTTGTCATGGAATGTCTTTATTTCTCCATCTATTTGGATGGATAACTTTGCAGGATAAAGTAACCTTGGTTGACAGTTGTTATCTTTCAGAACTTGGAATATATCACTCCAGGCCCTTCTGGCTTTAAAAGTTTGTGTTGAACAATCTGCTGTAATCCTGATGGGCTTGCTTTTGTAGGTAACTTGATTTTTCTCTCTAACTGCTTTCAATATTTTTTCTTTGGTTTGTGTGTTTGGAAGTTTGAGTATAATGTGGCGAGGAGAGTTTCTTTCTGGGTTTTGTCTGGCTGGGGTTCTAAAGGCTTCCTGTATCTGTATTGGCACCTCTTTCCCAATTTGGGGAAAATTTTCCTCTATGATTTTGTTGAAGATGCCTACTATGCCTCTGGAGTGGAGTTCTTCTCCTTCTACTATGCCCTGAATTCTTATATTGGATCTTTTCATAGTGTCCCGAATATCTTGAAATTCCCACTCATACTTTTCTATAAGTTTGTCTTTCTCTTTGTTGGACTGCATTAGGTCTGCCACCTGATCTTCTAGCTTAGATATTCTGTCCTCTCCCTCATCCATCCTATTGGTGAGATTTTCTACAGTTTTTTATTTCATTAACTGTGTTCTTCATTGCTAGTAATTCTGACTGGTTTTTCTTTATTATTTCTATTTCTCTATTTATGTCTTGTATTGCCTTCTTTATTTCATTAAATTGGTATCCTGCCTCTTCTTTGATTCCTTTGATTTCCTCTTTGATTTCCTCTTTGATTTCTTCTTTGATTGTTTTCATGTGTTCTTTGACCTCTTTGAACATATTTATAATTATTCTTTTGAACTCTTTCTCAGGCATTTCCTCTAACTCTTTCTCACTGGAGGACATTTCTGATGCATTAATACTTTTAGGTGGATTTATATCGTCTTGCTTTTTAGTGTTTCTTGTGTTATAATGTATATATTTTTGCATCTTGGATTAAGTTAATGCTTGGATTTTCTAGCTAGCTGTGTATTCTTAGCTGTATCAATTGATTTGATGTAATATATTTTCAGGGTAGGACCTTAAGGTATTAGGTGTGGCTCTTAAGACTCTCAGAGTATCTACAAAGATGTTCTTAGGGGTTGAGTTTCCCTGCTATAGGAGTATTCAAGCAGGCTGAGTGGACTAATATACTGGTAGATTCTAAAATTTAACTAAACACTGTACCCATTCCATCAAAAACAGCCCCGAGTATGTATGCAAGAGTAGTTATTATAATGACCAGATCCTCTATCAACAAAGAGGTTTAGATTTCTGGTCTGTTGAGGTATCCAAGTCAGCTAGTGACCAAGTGAGACCCTTCCCTGGTGCAATCCCAGTTACCTTGGGTGATTTTGGTCTCAGTCAAGTTGCTGCCTGGGTCGTTGGGCTGCTGTTCTGATTTCTGGAGCTGGGCACTTGCTTTTCCTACGGGGCAAACTGAGCCGCTGCTGCCGCCTCTGAGC